>NC_000079.6:29583574-30238574 GCF_000001635.26 Mus musculus
GGACTTAAGCCCCAACTGGAGCTGCTAAGAGATCTACCATGCTGGACTGAAGTACTACCAGACTCTCAGCCTTTTCATCCTGAGCTGCCATTGCGGACCCGGATCACAAGCTGTAAGCCAGTGTAATAAATCTCATATGTGTGTGGGTGTATATATTTATTCTATCAGTTCTGTTTCTTTAGAGAACCTTGCTTAACACAACACCAAAAGATACAAATACTGTAGTAAAAATATTTTTATTCAATTATTTTTACTAAAACTACACAGGAAGATTCTTGTTATACAAATAATCACAAAATAAATTTACTTCATGGCAAATAAGAATTTTCTGTCTGTTTATAATAGATATAAGCAAACCACAATGAAACGAGACAATACATAATGTAGGGCATCTAATCATTTAGAAACTGTTACTCAGGATAAAAATGTTTATGTATAAGTCAACTTCTTGTCAGTTGTAGGAAAAGGTTCCCCTAAAAACATAAAAATGACTGGAGATTGTATAATACTGCAGAATTTCAGTATACATTATTTAACCTTCTTAGTAAGAAACAAAAATATTTATGTAAAATAAAAGAGCCAATGTAAAATCTAGATAATCTAGGTCATGTGTCATCAAAATCATTTGCCTACAAATAAGAACCAGAAGGAAATTTGTTGTGCTTGATTAATTAAATTTGTACCTATAAGTTCTATTTAAAATAAAGTATTATGTTTTTAATCAATAGTAGAAGTGTTCAAATAAATCCATGAAGGCCAATCGAAATGTGACACGATTCCATTCCACTGAGTTAATTTTACATATTGTAGAGTATCATTAGCCTTTGGTGAAAATACATTCATTTTTCTCTTACCCCTTTTTCTAATTCTAAAATCTGAAACGGCAGAGAAAAATCGATCCATCTGCAGAAGACTGTGGAGTCTCCCATACTGTGGAGGGTGGTTCTATCACATGGCCAGGCTTTAATTCCCAGAGGACTATACTGTGTGCTTCTGGGGTGACTATAATCTGTGGAACAGTTCAAGAAAGGCACAGAAGAGAAGCAGTGACACCTGGAAGACACCTCCATGGTTAAAAGATGTGACAGGAGATATAGAGATGCTGAAGGGTGCAGTGTATACTTCCATCTATGTCTAGCTCTTCCATCCCAGTTGCCCCTGTTGATCAAAGACAGCAAGATACCCACAACCACATGCTTGGCAACAACCCACTAAGGTACCTTGCACACAGAGGCACAGTGATCCAAGGTCCTCCATGGCCTTTTTCTTCACTGTCTACCTTTGTGGCTGTCCCTGTTGAGGTTCTGAATCATTCCAATGATGGCTAGATGCCACTTCCTCAAATTTTGCTATGCAATGAAAGGTCTGTTCCTACAGTAACACCCTGAATCCATTACCCATAATGCCTGGCTTCCCTTGACCAATACCTTGGATAACAGGTCAAGTCATCCCAGGTGCCCTCGAACTTTTGACACCCTGTCTCCAAGTGATGATATTATGGGTGTACACAGCAGGCCTGGCTCATCTCCACCAGTTTTGTGTGTTGTCCAGTTGTATTGAAAGGATATACCCTGTCACTCAACCACTACTATTCATTTGTCACCAGAGCCTTTTCCTCTCCTCAACCTGAGACTCCAGGGGTATCAAACAACAATACCCTGCTTTCCCCCAGCCTTTTCACATACTCAGGCAAGGACCTCCTTACAGTGAGTTTTATGACCCTGGGTAGTCATGTATGTGAAATCATGAGGTACTTTTTTTTTAAATTAGGTATTTTCTTCATTTACATTTCCAATGCTACCCCAAAAGTCCCCCAACCCGCCCCCCCACTCCCACTTCTTGGCCCTGGCGTTCCCCTGTACTGAGGCATATAAAGTTTGCAAGACCAATGGGCCTCTCTTTCCAATGATGGCTGACTAGGTTATCTTCTGATACATATGCAGCTAGAAACATGAGCTCCAGGGGTACTGGTTAGTTCATATTGTTGTTCCACCTATAGGGTTACAGACCCCTTTAGCTCCTTGGGTACATTCTCTAGCTCCTCCACTGGGGGCCCTGTGATCCAGCTGACTGTGAGCATCCACTTCTGTGTTTGCTAGGCCCCAGCATAGCCTCGCAAGAGACAGCTATATCAGGGTCCTTTCAGCAAAATCTTGGTAGTGTGTGCAATGGTGTCAGCGTTTGGGGGCTGATTATGGGATGGATCCCCGGGTATGACAGTCTCTAGATGGTCCATCCTTTCGTCTCAGCTCCAATCTTTGTCTCTGTAACTCCTTCCATGAGTGTTTTGTTCCCAATTCTAAGAAGGAGCAAAGTGTCCACACTTTCGTCTTTGATCTTCTTGAGTTTCATGTGTTTTGCAAATTGTATCTTGTATCTTGGGTATTCTCAGTTTCTGGGCTAATATCCACTTATCAGTGAGTACATATCATGTGATTTCTTTTGTGATTGGGTTACCTCAGTCAGGATGATGCCCTCCAGGTCAATCCATTTGCCTAGGGATTTCATAAATTCATTCTTTTTAATAGCTGAGTAGTACTCCATGGTGTGACTGATTTCACTTAGAACTATATCTTCAAGGTTCATCTCTGCTGTTGCATATATCAGTACATCATATGTATCAGTATATATGTATCAGTATGTCAAGATATGTCAGATAGAGTATCCTACTTTGTTCTTGTTGTGATAAACACCACCACCACAACAACAAAAAAGAAATTTGAAAAGGAAATTCTTTATTTCAGCTTACAATTCCAATGTCAAAACCTAACATTTAGAGAAGTCAAAGAAGACCCTCAAGGCCAAGAACCTAGAGGAAGGGCTGAAGCAGAAACCATGGAGGAACACTACTTACTGGCTTGCTCCTCAACATTCTTACACAGCCTACAAACCTGCATAGAGATTGTTCTGCCCACCATGAGCTAAGCCCTCCTAATCAATAAGCAAACAGAAAAATATCTCCACAACAAGCTACAAGTCAATCTAATCAGACAATTCCCAGGTTGAGACTTCTCTTGGATAGCTGCAGACTTGCCAAGTTGCCAAAGGATGCTAACTAGGAAGAAGGACCTTTGAAGCTAGTATTTGAAAAATTAGTCTATTATTATGTACTTTTGTTGTGTATATAACTGAAGAGAATCACATAAGTAAATATGAGTTTCTATTTTAGATCCATGATGAGTGAAGATGCAATCTTGTGATATGAGCATCTAAAGGATGGAAGACAAATATAGCTGGGTAGCGTGCTGTGTGCTACTGAGGTTAAGAAGATGCCAAGCCAAACTAGTGTTACAACTAAATGTTACCACAGAGAAACAGCCCTATAATAACTTAGAGAAAACCAGAATGAAATCTAAACGCCCCCCCCCCCACCTCCTTAACACCCAAGCACAAAAAGAAATGGCCATGTGTGAAATGAACAAAAAGAGTTTATCATGATTAGAATAAAATAGCAAAATGAAAGTGTCTGGGGGGGAGAGCAGGACTTTGTTATTTGATTATCGTGCAGGGTCTCAGTTTGAGGAGAAAAAAAGGAGAAAAAGCCTGTGGCAGAGAAGGGGTAGTAAAGACTGGGGAATAGTGAGTATCCTTTCAATATGATGGGACAATACACTTACCATCTGAGGAGATGAGCCAGGCCTGCTGTGTACACCCATAACCTCAGCACTTGGAAACTGAGACAGTATGTGAGAAGCCTGGCAGCCCCACCTCTTAAAGGTTCCACAACCAAAATCAACCACCATCCTAGGGAAGAGTATTTACTGATTTAAGATTGATGCTGCAGCATCTCACCAGAGCTGGTGCTGGTGCTCTCTTCTGGTTGCTGTAGGTTGTCTCCATACCAACAACAACCCAAGGGTACTTCTTTTCTAGGTCTGCAACTTTCTCTACCCATAGGCAGCGACTTTCTAATTTCCTTTATAGATAACTGTTTTTAAACACCCCATTTTTTAGTATCTGGCTCCCAAAATATTTTTTTTTCTAATGAAAGGGATAAAAGGTAAGATGTTTAAGTTCCCTGGAGTTCTCATGAGTTGTAGAAGAGGGAACCTTGTGACAGTGGGAGGAAGTACGCCAATAAGGGAGTTGGACATTTCTTGGTCTTCAACTCCATAATCAGAATTTTCAGTAAGCATTCAGAGCACAGGTTTCTGATATTCAGAACTCTCTGCCCACCCTAGTTTCTGCAAACTCTAAGCACTCTAACCCAGCTAACCCTGTTGCATAGCTGATGGCTGAGGGTAGTTGCTACTATGCTAAGAACTAAAATTAGCTTAAAGTAATTCCAATTTACTATCAAAGAACTCTCTCGGAAGCTGTAAACCTTTAAATAGAACCCAGAATTTCAGGATAATTAGAAATAATCACCAAACAGGCCCTATCAGTTAAGTTACTACTTACAGCAAGATTCTAGATGCTGTCTGCCCTGCCATCTTCCCAGAATCCTCTTCACATTCACTTCTTAAGCGATAATTGCTAGTCCTAAAAGGATCTGTGGCTGTCATGATAAATAAAGTAAAACAAGCCCCACTCTTCCCGGGGATACACACATGAGCAGGTTCTCAATTTCACTTTATTAAGGTATTGTTACCAAGTGTTTTCAAACAAAAACATGCTCTACATAGAAGCAGGATTATGTTGCTAGAATTATTCCCTTTTCTCAATTACTATGCTCCATCTACAAAACAAGTTGTTATGATCAAGCAGTCAAAGGAAAGCATGCAAGAAGCACAAACCCTGATCAGCTTCTTCAGTAAACACGTGAGGATCTGTGTAAAAGCAGTATCGCTAAAGAGGACAACAAGATCGATCGTGGAAGACTTTTGAATGATGCAGATCACTAATGTTCAATTATGAAATCTCAAAGGCACTTGGGCACAGGAAAGATAAGAACATGCATTTACCAACTGTAGCCCTACCTCATTCAAGAACGCATCTTCTAATAATGATGCTTCAGAAGATGAAAGCACAGAATGTTTCAAAGACTGACATCCTCAGAAAAGCTTTGAAATCAGAGTAAGAGATTCAGAACTAAATGTGTGAGTATGGGCATGTGGGCATGTCTAAGGGTGGATAAGGGAAGAGGGAAGTTTCTTGAGAGCAGTGGTTCTCAGCCTCCCTAAGGCTTCAGACCTTTAATGCAAGTCCTCATGTTATAGTGACGGCCCTCTTCCCCGACTATAAAATTACTTCATTGCTACTTCATAACTGTAATTCTGCTACTCTCAAGAACTGCAATGTAAGTATCTGATAATTCAAGATATCTGATATGTGACCTCTGTATGGGTCGAGACCCACAGGTTGAGAACCACTTCTTTAGACTGTTTAGTCAAATAGGGAAAATGTGGCATAGACCTAGGCAAATAAGCTTGGCAGCTAAACTGTTTCAAAATGAATGTTGTGAATATGTTTTGACAACGTAAGTACAAGGGCCTAAGTCTGGATCTCAGAACCCACATAAAACCAGACATGGAAGTCTGAATCTGTCATCCCACTGCTCCTGTGGTGAGATAGACCAGAGAATGAGCATCCCTGGAGTCTGCTGGGCCAGCAAATCTGCTGTATGCAAACCACAAAAGACACTGCTGTACGCAAGGCATAAGGCAAGGACCATACCTAAGGCTGTCCTGTGTTCTCTGCACTTACACCACACTATGCTTATGGCTGAATAAACACTTCAGACACACCAACAGACACCCCTTCACACACATGCACACACACACACACACACACACACACACACACACAGAGTGTAAATAATAGGATATTATGGCAGCCAACATTGAGGACAGAGGGAGAAATGACTACTTATGCAAGCCCTACTTTTGCCATTGAACATATGGCTGCATTCTGGATAAAGATGGCAAAAATACGTCATCCTTTATTCACTATCTGTATAGCCAGCCCAATAACCATTTTATTGTTGTTCCTTTAGCACATCTTCTCTATACTATGTGCCATTCCTTTTAAAGTACTATTACATTTTTATACTCCATCATGAAGAGATTTCATCAATAGTACAATCTTAACTACAATCTGTGTGTTGATAATTAACATTTACCTCTCCACCAATAATGCTTTTTAAACCTTAGACGCTGTACTCATATTTCATATCTAACTTCACTGTATTTGACAAAATAACTATGTTGTGAATTTGCACATACAAGTGTGTGTTTGTGTATGAATGTGTTCAATCTGTTCATCTCTTTGTGTCTCTGCTGCCATGCTGTTCAAACTAGATGACTTCTCCACATAGCCTCTGCCGGGACCCTCCACGGATCTCAACAATTCACTCACCATTCTGTAGTTATGGATCTCTTAGAAATGCAAATCAGACCATGTCATCCCACTGCCTGAAACCTTCTGATAACTTCCCATTGTTCTTGGGACAAAGCTCAAAATTTCTAATCGGAACACGTACAAAAGTGAGACTAAGCCACGGTGTTAGAAGTCAAGAAGTGGGTACCCTAGGTGGGTGGCTAGGGAGGAGAGACAGCTTTCTAGGTAGCTAGAAAGGTTCTGACTCTTAGTTCAGGTGCCTGTAAAATAATTGTGGACACTGAGAAATTATCAAAGTGTACATGTAAGCACGGGGATTTGTCTGTGTATATGTTATTCTTAAATAAAATTATGAAACAAGAAAAATGTGAAAAGAAAAGGCAATGGATTCTGCAAACAAAGGAAACAGTGAGAAATGTTATCTTCACACATGAGCTCATGGAACGGTCTCCAGCACACATCTGTCTCAGATCCGGCTCCACTACCATGCCATTCCCTTCTCCCTTTCTCTTTCATACTGTGAGCAGCCGTGACGCTGTCATCTGGATTTCAAACAGAACACAAAGGCTCATCTTTTAATACATGAGCTCCAATAGACATTATCTCATCATAAATATGAAAGAGGATGTGTCCCATTGATTTTCAGTACATGATTGCAACAGAAACTATTATAGCTCACACAAACCATTCCAGATAATGACTTCTCATTCAGTTTTAATATTTAACTTCCAGGAAGAATTATACAAATGATTAAATATTCTATCGCATGTTCACCTCCAATTTCGTTCAGGAATGTTGTCCATTATCTTTCATTTACAGCATATTACTTAGGCAAAAATATCACATTATGGTTTAGAAAAAGTTTGCATTTTCATCCATTATCAAGAAATCTATTAGCAAAAACTGAGATGATTCAGTGACGAGAAAGTTGGAAAGGACTCCACCCTACAGGTGTTGTTGCAGAGTGACAGTGCTGGTGAGGGAGCAGATGTTGAGGGGAACCCCTTGAGTAAGCACAGCTAATGGTGCTCTGCCTCATCATTAAGCCTTCTCACTCAGGCAGCCCAGACATGATGTGCCACCAGCAGCAGGTCTGGAAGCGGCCACTGCTTTCATCTGCATACTGCACCAGAGCACGCGACATTTTAAGTGACAACAGTAGGCCACATTGACGGTGCTGATCAGGGGAGAGGCCTTTCATTGCTCACTGCTCCTTCTGGGACCAAAATCTTAGCAGTGAGGGATTTTATTATAGTAACGAGTCAATTGTAGGAGCCATCGAAGATGGTTTGCATCACATTGCCTCACTTGGTTGTTGGCTTCACTACAAATCTAGGTACCTGCTTCCTTCCACTTTTGCAGAGGGTTAGAGTAGATGCTCAGCATCTACACAGCATTAGGAAGAACATGGGAGATAAACTCTACAAAGGTGTAGATTTAAGGGGAGTGGAGATGGCTATTAATGTCAAACATTTTCTGAATACTAGACTTCGTGGAAAGACTATACGATTAACACACTGAGACAGTAATGGTCTCTCCAGTAAGAAGAGCAGGGTGTTCAGGCAGAACTCCAGGCACTTTGCATCTGGTCACTGCCTACAGCTAATGCAATGTGATCAGAACAATGCTGTCTTCATCAAGAGTCTCATGCCCTCTTCATCTCATTTCCTTCTCAAGTCAAACAAAAATAACAGCAATTTCACAGAATATTGTGAGAATAAAAACAGAATTAATAATAATAGAAGTCACTGCATACTGTTCTTGGTATGTATTCTGTTCCCACTTCACCAAGCAGCATTGCATTTTCCAGCATTCCATTTTCAAAGAAGCAAGACCAGCACATAATAAGCTCTTCAGATAACACATGGGCTAACAAGATGGCTCAGCATGTCAAGGTGCATGCAATCAAGTCTAATGAGCTAAATTTGACTACTGAGGTCTACATGGTAAACAGAGAGAACCTAATCTTGTATGTTTCCTTTGACCAAAAACCCCTCCACACACACATACACTGAGATGTACGTGTACACACACACACACACACAAACATAACATATCTAATGCACACACAAAAATAAATACATGTAATTTTAAGAAGAGGAAAATAATGCTCCTGTTATCATAACAGAGCAGTGACTAAAGAACTAAAACTTCAAAGCTCCTGGAGCCACATCTGTGCTGAAGTATATTCACCATATATAATAATTTCACAACTACACAATGTCTTCAGCATGCACACCAATATCACAGTCAACTCACTGTCCTCACCATATACCAATACCAGTGTTATGCACTAGGCTCACCATGCACACCAATGCCATAGATACTCAGTGTGTTGAACAAAGCTGGAGTTACACACTATGTAACAATGCTATAGTTACACACTGTGCTCACCAATGCTGAGGTTCGGTAGCATGTTTACAAGTGCTAATGTTGTGCTTACCAATGCAACAGCTTAGCACAAAATGATGAAATCTCCATAAAATGGATGGTGCATGTGATAGGGTTTATACATGTAGCCTGTTGGCCAGTAGGTAACACAATCTACGTCTGTTTAAGTACCTGTTACTTACAGAAAAGATGTCCTACAGAGGCATTTGTCAGAATGACACTTCAAAAGTTAATGGAAATAAATAGCTGGAGTACTCAGCAAGTTATATAGAGCCCATCTCTCAAGTTTTATATTAATAAAATATGAAACTTTATAAGAGTCTTCAAGATACTCTTTTGAAGGTATATTCTCTGCATAGTTGATTAGAATGCACTATTAGTATAGGCTGGTAAAAAGAAAAAAAACACACATAAATTCAAAGAAAACTGCTTAAAAAAATCCTGGGCTAGAGAGATGGCTCAATAGTTAAGTGTTGAGTTCAACATGGCCACGTAAGGGACAATATGACATGGTTTTCTCACCCAATAATACAGCCAGCACAACAATGGTTGCTGTGAGCATAAGGCTTATTTGTATAATAGTGTACATATTTTCATATACCTCCTTCAAGGAATGCTCTGTCTGCTAAGGTTAATGGCTGTGACAATCACAGACAGCATGAGTTCTGGAACCTAAGGCATGTCTGTGTCTCAGCAAAATGGTAAAACACTGTGACCTTCAGGACAGTCCTAAGGCTGTGGGAAAAACACTGAAAACATGAGTTCAAAAATATATATATATTTTCCCAACTATGCAAAAATATAAGGATGCAATATGGATTGTATAATGAGCTTCACACATATAAAGGAACAGAGGCATCTGTACTATGAGCCAGATTGTCAGAAAGATACAAAGACAGGCAGATTCCTGAGTTCAAGGTCAGCCTAGGGCAGAGCAAATTTAGGCCTAGGCATGATCAGAATGGTAATTCCATGGCAGGCTCCCACCTAGCTATCTTATTGTCTGTGCTTGCCCTTGCTATCTCTTCCTAAGAGTCAAAGGGCTAAGGTCAGGAAATGCTGATTCATGGGAAGGTCGAAAGCGAACCTGGAGTAAATGACTGAATTGATATGTAAATTAAAAAACTGTGGTTTTGGTCTGCATGAGAAGAGCTAGAAGACAAAGATAGCAGTTCTTTTTTAGAATTTTTCTCTGGCTAAATAATATAAAATACCTTGGCGTGACTCTAACTAAGGAAGTGAAAGATCTGTATGATAAGAACTTGAAGTCTCTGATGAAAGAAATTAAAGAAGATCTCAGAAGATGGAAAGATCTCCCATGCTCATGGATTGGCAGGATCAACATTGTAAAAATGGCTATCTTGCCAAAAGCAATCTACAGATTCAATGCAATCCCCATCAAAATTCCAACTCAATTCTTCAACGAATTAGGAAGAGCAATCTGCAAATTCATCTGGAATAACAAAAAGCCTAGGATAGCAAAAACTCTTCTCAAGGATAAAAGAACCTCTGGTGGAATCACCATCTCTGACCTAAAGCTTTACTACACAGCAATTGTGATAAAAACTGCATGGTACTGGTATAGTGACAGACAAGTAGACCAATGGAATAGAATTGAAGACCCAGAAATGAACCCACACACCTATGGCCACTTGATCTTCGACAAGGGAGCTAAAACCATCCAGTGGAAGAAAGACAGCATTTTCAACAATTGGTGCTGGCACAACTGGTTGTTATCATGTAGAAGAATGCGAATCGATCCATTCCTATCTCCTTGTACTAAGGCCAAATCTAAGTGGATCAAGGAACTTCACATAAAACCAGAGACACTGAAACTTATAGAGGAGAAAGTGGGGAAAAGCCTTGAAGATATGGGCATAGGGGAAAAATTCCTGAATAGAACAGCAATGGCTTGTGCTGTAAGATCAAGAATCGACAAATGGGACCTCATGAAACTGCAAAGCTTCTGCAAGGCAAAAGATACTGTCAATAAGACAAAAAGGCCACTAAAAGATTGGGAAAGGATCTTTACCTATCCTAAATCAGAAAGGGGACTAATATCCAATATATATAAAGAACTGAAGAGGGTGGACTCCAGAAAATCAAATAACCCCATTAAAAAATGGGGCTCAGAACTGAACAAAGAATTCTTACCCAAGGAATACCGAATGGCAGAGAAGCACCTGAAAAAATGTTCAACATCCTTAATTATCAGGGAAATGCAAATCAAAACAACCCTGAGATTCCACCTCACACCAGTCAGAATGGCTAAGATCAAAAATTCAGGTGACAGCAGATGCTGGCGAGGATGTGGAGAAAGAGGAACACTCCTCCACTGTTGGTGGGATTGCAAGCTTTTACAATCACTCTGGAAATCAGTCTGGCAGTTCCTTAGAAAATTGGACATAGTACTACCAGAGGATCCAGCAATACCTCTTCTGGGCATATATCCAGAAGATGTCCCAACCGGTAAGAAGGACACATGCTCCACTATGTTTATAGCAGCCTTATTTATAATAGCCAGAAGCTGGAAAGAACCCAGATGCCCCTCAAGAGAGGAATGGATACAGAAAATGTGGTACATTTACACAATGGAGTACTACTCAGCTATTAAAAAGAATGAATTTATGAAATTCATAGGCAAATGGATGGACCTGGAGGGCATCATCCTGAGCGAGGTAACCCAATCACAAAGGAACTCACACAATATGTACTCACTGATAAGTGGATACTAGCCCAAAACTTAGTATACCCAAGATATAAGATACAATTTGCCAAATGCATGAAACTCTAGAAGAATGAAGACCAAAGTGTAGACACTGTGCCCCTTCTTAGAATTGGGAACAAAACACCCATGGAAGGAGTTACAGAGACAAAGTTTGGAGCTGCGACAAAAGGATGAACCATCTAGAGACTGCCTTATCTAGGGATCCACCCCATAATCAGCTTCCAAACGCTGACACCACTGCATACACTAGCAAGATTTTGCTGAAAGGACCCAGATATAGCTGTCTCTTGTGAGACTAGGCCGGGGCCTAGCAAACACAGAAGTTGATGGTCACAGTCAGCTATTGGATGGAGCACAGGGCCCCCAATGGAGGAGCTAGAGAAAGTATCCAAGGAGCTAAAGAGATCTGCAACCCTGTAGGTGCAACAACATTATGAACTAACCAGTACCCCGGAGCTCTTGACTCTAGCTACATATGTATCAAAAGATGGCCTAGTCTGCTGTCACTGAAAAGAGAGGCCCATAGGACACACAAACTTTATATGTCCCAGTACAGGGGAACGCCAGGGCCAAAAAAATGAGAATGGGTGGGTAGGGAAGTGGGGGGGAGGGTATGGGGGACTTTTGGGATAGCATTGGAAATGTCATTGAGGAAAATACGTAATTAAAAAAAAAACGATTTTTACTTAAATATTCTACGTTTTTAAAAACACCTGACTGAAAATATATGTATGTGTGTGTATTCATACATATATGTGTGTATGTGTGTGTGTGTGTATGTATGTATATATATATATATATATATATATATATATATATACTTTTTAAGGAATTAAGCAACTGAGGAAAGTGATATACTAATGAGCAACTGCATTTCACTGCTTCCCTAATAATCTTTTAGATGCTTTCTGTGCAGAGAGAGCCTGAGAACAAACTGCCAGCATCTCTAACTCCACTCTCACATTCACTAAAGCACACTTAGTGCTAAGCAACAAGTCCAGAGTTTACAGGCTATTCCTATTGTGTGTATTCAGGCATAGCACTCAAATGCTTCAACAAAGACCATCACACTAGCATGAAATAAAGCTAAAGAGCTAACTGATGCTCCAAGAAGGAACATCCAAGCTAATGCAACCTGTCTCCTGTCCCTCATTAATATATCACCAGTAGTAATAACAGGCATAGCAGGTTGTCCAGTGCTGAGTCCCTGACTATCCCGCCGATTAGCACTTTGTGCAGATAAGCAAAAAGTATACAGATGTGAAATGTCTTGTCCCAGGTCAGGTAGATACCACGATGGGAGAAATATTTCAACTGACAATGAAGTTAGGATACTACATAAACCACACAGACAGAATGCCTTATGAACAGCTAAGTGGGATCACGTCTAGAACAAAACAAAACAAAATAAAACAAAACAAAACAAAACAAAACAAAAAAAACAACAAAAAAAACAAAAACAAAAAGGCAAAGCAAATACACTATAGATTTACACCACCTCTCATAGACATTCATCCCATACACTTTATCACAGCCATTAGAGAACATATAGACGCTGTGGATATTAGATCTAAACTAAATATACCAATAAACATTTAGTTATAGAGTGGGGACACACTGAGCTCTGTCATTCTGATGCTCTGAGACAAGCAGAAAGCCATGGAGTATTTCATGACAGCTGCTGGGTACAAATGCAGTCAGTGCTGCAGGTTCAATGAATCACAATTATTTGATCGACTCTGGTCATGATCCCAAAGAATTTGGTTTTATTAAGATGCCCTGTTGCACTTCTTTTGTGATGCCAAGTCAACAATATCAACAATCAAAAATGAGGCAGTACAGACAGCTACATATTTGGGCTCATTCCAGCCCCACCTACAGGGCAATGCCCCTCTGCCTTCTGCAGCTGTTTCTACTTACCTGTGGAGAGACAGGTGCAGCACAAAAGGAGCCACGACTCTGCACCTGCTCCCTCCGTTCCAGCCCAGGTCCTCAGGAAACGTGACCTCTGTCAGCCTGTCACAGGAGCAGATGGTAAGGGGAAGAACAGGACTCTCTCATCCACTTGACTTTGCTTCAGTTTAATTCACTCAATTTAACCAATCTTACAGAACTCTACTCACAGGTGCTTAAAGCCATTGCTGCAACAAAGTTGGACTCCTCCAGGAAAGCCCAGACAGTGAGCACCACAGCAAAACTTTACCAAGTCAAGGGCAAGTGGAGAGTCAGCTCGAAGTTAAGAAGAAAAGGGAAGAAAATCAACCCTCAAAGACACTTGTGGGGACCCACATCTGAAATCCTAGCAGTGGGAAAATTAAGGCAGGAGGATTGAGAGCTCAAAGCTAGGTTAAACTCCACACAAAGTATAAGATCCCGTGTGTGTGTGTGTGTGTGTGTGTGTGTGTGTGTGTTGTATCATGAGACACCCTCAAAAACCACAAACACTTTGAAATACCACCCACATAAGTCATCAGAAAAAAGGTCGATTTAAAAGTGAGTACTGCTCTGTGGAACCCGGAGATCTGAGCAGATGGCTAGGATGACGAACATGCAGTTCAATGCCTCCACGCCATCTAGGAAAGACATATCTCAGAACAGAGAAGCAATCCCTACCAGCCAGGACTTGCATTAAAAAGATCCAGGCATCAGGGAACAAGGATGCATTCAACCGGTAAGCCAACTGCTCCGACCTGAGCTATATTTTCAGTTATGGTGTCCAAAACCAACATATTTTAAAGTGTGAATATAACATGCTGAACCCCCTTGAAGGTTTCTAAAAGCAAGAGATTTGAAAGTATATAAGCATGAACTTAAAAAATAGAATTAAGGGGGGCTAGTGAGATGGCTCCGTGGCTAAGAGCACTGACTGCTCTTCTGAAGGCTCTGAGTTCAGATCTCAGCAACCACATGGTAACTTACAACCATCCCTAATGAGATCTGACCCCCTCTTCTGGAGTGTCTGAAGACAGCTACAGTGTACTTACATATAATAATAAATAAATAGATCTTTTAAAAAAATAGAATTAAGACATTAAAACTATAACAAAAACAGACAGGAAAGAGGAAGGGAGGAAGGGAGGAAGGGAGGAAGGGAGGAAGGGAGGAAGGGAGGAAGGGAGGAAGGGAGGAAGGGAGGAAGGAAGGAAGGAAGGAAGGAAGGAAGGAAGGAAGGAAGGAAGGAAAAGGATGTTTTATGCCCCAGAATATCAGGGATTAATGGAGTCCAGAGAGAAAAAATTGAAATAATGTAATTGTTTACCCGCAAGATCTCAAAGAAGGAACTAAAAAAGCCACTGGTTTAATAATTAATTAAAAAAGTGCAATCAAGTTCTAGACAAGTATAGCAAAATCAATAGCATTCCCATTTATAAAGGATCAAGCTAGAAATATAAGAGTCAGGTCACAGGTGAGCTGAAAGTTAAGTTTAATGACAATGCACAGAATTCAGTATACAAACAGAAAATCTATGCATTGATATATCAAGCACAAGAAATATATGCTTCTTGATACCATAATCTATGCTACATCATGAAATGCCATACTGGGCCTTTGGTCAGTATCATCTAAGAACATGAAAGATGCACACCAGAGCCTTTGGCACAGGAGCCTGAGAATGGTCCCAACATATTTCTTTATGACACAAGGGACACATGGTGACTTGGATATTCAAGAATGAAGATGTAGGCGGTGTTGATTACTCTCTGAATCACTCATGTGCTTAGTCCTGGCAAAAGGGAAACACATTAGATATGCAACTGTTTGTCCTTCTTTTCTACACCTTCATCCTTAAGTAAACTCTGGGTCACAATGAGTTAAAGGCAAAGAGAGTTGTGGAAGAGAAGATTCCACACCAGTGATTGGTCTCATCCTCAGTCCCCTGCTAGGAAGTCCCACAACCTGCCCCAAAGTTTCCTGCCATTTTTCTTGTATCTAGTGAATATGCAAATGTTCATGGAAACAGTGATGAGAAATATTTTTCCTCCCTTACTGAACTATTGTATAAAGCTTCTTTCTTCCCTTTAAAATACAGAAACTGATTATTTGAATTTTAGATAATCCATTTCCAAATATGCTTTAAAACTCAAACTATACACAAATTCAGAAAATGAATTATAAATAAGACATAATTTATAGAGAAATATACAAATAATTAAAAGATCACATAAACACATTCTTATTTATAAAATATGTATGGTGACATTGTGGAATTTGACTCATGTCTAAGCATCATGAAAACTGAAAGAGCAGTGCTCATGTGTAACCCCAGAACTAGGCAAAGGCAGGAGGACTGCAGAGAGTTTGGGGCCTACCTGAGCTCCACACTGAGCTCAAGATCAGTTGGGGTCCATAAAGAAAGCCCATCTCAAGAAACCCTCAGCATATTTAGGACGACATGCTATTGCCTCATATTCATAGTTGCTTGTTCTGGAGCCCTGATCAACTTCTCATGTTGATTCCTAAGAGAATTCCTTACACAGACACCTTAAAAAACAAAACCAAAAAACCAAATGTTTGCCCTTGTCTGTGGCATAGAAAACCCAGGTTGTTTACACAAATTTTCTGTTGATCATCGAGTAATTAAAGTCCCCAAATTCTAAGGCACTTAAACCCTCTAAGGTCATGGTTCTCTAACAAGATGAACAGGCAAAATCAAGTCAGGCCATTCTCTTCTAACACCCATAGAGGCAGGGAAATGAGGAAGGGGAAGAAGACCCCCAAGAGAGACAAGACAGAAAGCTTGCAAAGAGAATGGACTCTGTCAGAACTCTACATTGTCAGATGAAACCTTTCCAGTCAGGATAAACCCTTCACTGACAATAAGGAAAGGCTCTGTCTACGAATAAACACAAACAAGGCCAAGATTCTGTTTAAATGGGTCAGGTTCTAGGGCTCAGAAGTACTCCAGGGTAAAGGTCATTCACTGGCTAGCCTAGAAGCCTGAAAGGACTAGACGAGGGATATGCTGAGAAGCCTGGGAAATCCAGAGAGAGAAGAGCTACTTGCTCCTATCAAGTGTCAAAGAAAAAGAAGGGTTAAATGTCAATATACCAGCAAGTGATGGAGGCAACTAAGCCCAGGCATAGATAAGCATCTTGTGGATATTCTTTGAATCTCTAGTTCTTCATCTGTCAAGTGTGCACAAAGATTACCTGAAATAGCAGTTTTTAAAGTTAAATGGTACAGAAGCTGTTAAAGTGGCTGATGCATAACATGCAGGGTAAATTATTTACCTAACTTCTAAACCATATCAAAGTAGTTTGGAATTCAAGAGGTGAACTCTACTTATGATCAGAGAAGACCAACTCTTCCTTATATGACAAGAGTGCCTTTCCCCTTCTTAGGGAGCACGGCTTTGAGGGTGTGCAGAGGTTCTGAGCCACAGAAATAGCAGCAGCATCTGAGTACAGTTCTAAGCCTGTGCAAAAGCATCTCCAAAAATGTCCCATGCAGGCCATGATGGTGAGCTCTAAAGGTCAACGCACTTCAGTAGAGAGTTACGAACAATGGTGCTGTCTGGAGGCACAAGAGCAGAATGGATTCTGTACAGGTGAGCAATGAGAGACTGCCACAGATAAAAGCCTTGAGGGAACCAGGGAGAAGGTCACTAGACAAGCAGATAAGCAAGACATTTGGTCCTGTTGCTTTATTGTCTAAGCCAGAGTCCCTACACCATTCCACTAACAAAATTCATGATATGAGATACATAAAAATACCTTATAGTCTAGTTGAGGTGAGAAAACATGGCACCCATAAGTATAGTGCAACACAGAAAAAGTAAATGCACCGCCCTTTTCAGGGGAGGGGATACCACCAGCAAGGCAATCAGAACCAATCCCACAACTGTTAGAGCAGTTTGAGCTTAGTGTGAATGGAGGACACAAGGTCAGCAAAGAGTCCCATCTTTGTAGGGAAAGTCTAGATAGAGGACCTTGACAGAACAGCACAAAGTGGGGCAATCAAGGCCAAGGTTGGAAATGGAGAGCATGTAGGTAACTTCCCAGCCTGAGGGGCTAGGTTACAGCCACACAAAGCTAACTACAGATGCAGCGGACTGTGTAAGGAACAAGTCAAAACAAGACAAGCGATAGATTCAGATTCTAGAAGAAAAAAGACTCAATCAAGAGTGATTTCAATGCACAGGCTCAATGCTCAAGTCATGACTCATGAGTGGACAGGGAACACTAAGAAATGAACACATGTCATAAACAGGTGCTCGGGGATCATACTATGATACAGCTGAAGAAGCAGGATCAGGGCCAGTCTGGGTATGGCACAGTGAGTTCTTGACACAGGGGTCAGCCCCAGGGAAGCCAGTTCAAGCTGGTCTGCATACTGGCTAGATAGATCCAGTTCAGTCAGTTGACCCTGAGGCCACCTGAGGATTGTGGGACAAGGGGAGTAAGAGAGTAAAGGGAAGGGAGGATTCCAGATACACCTTCAAGGCAGCAGGCTACAAGTTCCCCAGGTCTTTGTCAAGGTTTTAGATTGCAGGGCTGTGGACAAGACTGTTTGGTCAGGGTAAGAATCACTACCCTATTTAAACACTGGGAATAACTTTAGACAAATTTTACAAATTGCTTAAGAACCTATTTTTGTTCTCCATTTAACAACATAGCCTGCAGTAAAGCTTAACTAGCTGCACTGGTCTTGGGATCACATGGCTGCTCAGGCCATAGGTACACCTGATACTATGGCACCCACAGCAGCCACACCCTCATGTTCTGAACACAGCTGTAGGAGGCTAAATTTGTGCTTCATCACTTTATCTCCCAGTACCTTGCACATGTCCTATGTTCAGTAAATGTGTTCCCTGACCTGAGTGCATTGAACTTACTAAACTCACAGAGCTAACATACCATTCTAGTTTGCTTTCTGTTGCTCAGATAAAACACTGACCCAAGTAGCTTGGAGAGGAAAGAGTTTATTTGGTTTTGGCTTTGGCTTCCAATTTCAGGTCATAATCCATCATTACCAAAGTCAGGGCAGGAGTTTAAGCCAGAACTGAAGGAGAAATCATGAGGAATGCTGCATCCTGGCTTGCTCCCAGGCTCAGATTCTACTAGTTTTCCTATAGAGCCTAGGGGATGCCACCACCAACAATGGGCTTGACATCATTCACATGAGCTCAGTCCTCTTACATAAATTCGCTATAAGAAAAAGACCCCACAAACATATCCATGGGCCAATTGATGGTAGCAATCCCTCAACTGAGGTTCTATCTTCTCAGGTGTGTCAAGCTGACTACTGAAATTAGCTATCACACGGGTCCCAGTGAAACTTTTAGAATGGGAACAAATACTGCTTATGAGACCACAGTAACATGGGCATTTCAGATATTACCATGTATGAATTCTGACACTAGAAAATAACTTCCAGTCAGATTTTGTGCTTTCATTAAATCTAGGCCAACAAAGAAACAGCAAAAGCAAACTAAAGGCAGGAATACTACAATTCAGGCACATTTCCACAAACATGAGACCAGACATGTCCAGGGTGATGTGCACAATACTAAACCCTCATATCCAGTGTTTGAAGCATCAGATATCATATATCACTGTGAAGTTCTGCTCCATCCCCTAGAGCAGCACAATGACAGAGGTGTGTCACTCACAGGCCACACCCACTCTTTTCCTGTAATGCACTTTCAGCCTCCAGGGACAGTTCCAGCTGATGGAACAACTTCAAAGGGAAAATGTTATTACTGACATTCTACACAGATGAGGAAACTGAAGCTCAGAAAATGGAAGGGATTTTACAAGAGCATGAATCCAGGAAGCAACATAATTCAAATTCAAAGCAGACCTACCTGACTGTAAAATGTACAGACTTAGCCGGGTATATGTGGCACACACCTGTAATGCCAGCACCCAGAATGTCAAGGCAGGAAGACTGCTTCGCATTGGCCTTAGCTCCCCAGTGAGACGCACAAATGGACTTTTCTTCTTTTTAGAGACCTATTTCCTACATGCTAAAAATAAAAACTAGAAAATGAAACAATATCACTAAGCTTAATTAGAAGCATGAGATCTCTCACCAATCTATAAACATTTCCATTTTTTGCTAGACCATTTTTTTATATAAGAGATTGTTTCTATTACAGGCCTTCAAGACAGCTCAATGGATATGGGGGAATACTGCCTGACCTTACAGCCCAAGTTCCATTTCTAGGACCATATCATGGGAGAAAGACAAGATGCCCTCTGACCTCCACATGAGTGTGCCTGTGCCAGCACACACCCCACATCCTCCCCCAAAGCCCCCAACACCTCACACCCTCACAAGCATACACACCCTACCCTGTCCCTACCCACCATATATGTCCACAACCCTCAAACCCCACAAATCACATAGAATCCACACACTCACAAACCCCATACACACCCACGTACACCACACACGTTAAATAAATATGTATATATTACAAAAACAAAAGTCTGGGCTGGACAACTCAGCAGTTAGGTGCTAAGTGCAGTTGCAGAAGACTGAGGTTCCATTCCCACAACCATGACTGCAGTTTCAGGGGATCCAATGACTTCTTGTGACCTTGGAGGACAACAGGCACACATGCCGTACATGGGCACACACATAAAACATTTTTTTTTAGTCTAAGAAACGACTGCTACAGCTTTCTGTTTGCTTTTCCCTTCCAGGGCAACTCTACCCTCAGGTAGCAGTGGCCCCCAGAGCCATCTGCCTGCCATGTTGGTAGTAAGAAACAGAGACTTGGCCTCCTCATTTGTCTGACAACATCTGTACAAAAAGTAGACACATATTTCCTGTCCCAAGTGGAAAGATCTGCTACTCATAATGGCAGAGACTTTTCCAATCGCCAGTCTAGCTCTGCCAGTTTTAAACCCCAGGTTCTTAAATTTAGCAGCAGCCCACCGGTGTGTTCTGATCCCGAGTCGGCCCCAAGCCGCAGCAGCAGCTGGTAAAACGGAATGCTAATTCATTACAGATGGTAGAACACAGCCTACATTTAATTTATTTACATTTTCAGAAATTTTGGATCTGCAGTGAAGATGTCAGATTATTTTAACAAGTAAGTTTAGCCTTTTTTCAATTTGGTCAATGCTCAATAAAAAAATTAATGTTTATATGTTAAAAATTCTTTCAACAAGCCCAATTAGGCCTCTATTCCCACAGTTTGTATTTTATAAGCTATTTAGCTGGTGAGCCTTTTCTGAATGTCTTATTACAAGCAAAGTTGGAACAAAATTAGGCCTAAACGTTTGCAACAGAACCCTTTCTCACAAGGCATGTTGCTGCCTTTGTGTTCTCTAGCCCTGCCATTCCGGGGAGACTAAGAGTTTAATAAATTGTAAGATTATTAAATATCTCTAGAGACCCCTCCCCTTTTTCATCACTTAAGGCAATGGCGACCAAAATACCAAATCACTTGCTTAATTTTGAATAGCCAAGTACACAGAGAAAGAGTGGCCAACACTCAAAGGCTGATGCGGCGCTGCTGCCCTCTCCTGGACTCGGTGATCCTAACCCCTCCCCACTGCCTAGGAACAGTGAAACTGAGATGTGGAAGTCAAACACTAGGTCAGGTTCAAAGTTTTCCTGAAATTTTTGAACTTAATTTTATTAAATCAAATGTGTGTGTCGCTCTCTCTCTCTCTCTCTCACACACACACACGAGAGAGAGAGAGAGAGAGAGAGAGAGAGAGAGAGAGAGAGAGAGAGAGAGAGAGTATTAAGAGGTCAGAAAGGTTCTCCATGAATCTCCCACTTACTGAGAGAGCTAGGGAGCATTGATTTTCAAAGTCTTAGACTGTCATCCCAATTTCTCAGGGTATATTTTACACGAACCACCACCCACCCCACCCCCATCTCTGCCGCCACTTCAGCTCTTTTCCCTGTCATACCAAGATAGGTCATGTTCCTGGACCCTAGCTTGGCTAAGCTTATCAGAGTGTTCCATCACCTCTGAAATCATTCTCCCATCAACTAAGAGGTTGCTCTCCAATAATTCAAATCTTGCTTTCTACTTCCTTGTTCTGTTTCATCAAGAAACAAAGCAGCTCACTCTAGAACAAAATTAAAATGAAAATACCTTTCCTCTATATAATTTTGTTTCCTAGTATGTCATTCCAAATCTTTAACTACTTGGGGACACCCAAAGCTAGTTTATAGGGGCTTTAGTTATGTACCTGGAAACTCCCTCTAGCCTCAGTAATTAACCTCTACTCCAAGCCCAGCACCCTTCAATCCAGTCTAGATACAATTATACATAACACTAAAGCATGACCTTTCATCCAAGTCCGCCAACCCCAGACCCCTTCAACACAGAATCTGGACCTGCCAATACTATTCCTCATCACTTACAGAAACTGGGCTTCTTTGCTTTCCCTGCCTCCCTTTAGCAACCTCCACCCCTACAATCCTCCTACCACATGGATTCCTCACCATGGCCTCCCAGACACCAACAAAGGCCTGGCCATGAACATAGCTTCAGATTCAAAGAATATAGAAAAATAAATGAAGTGAAGACAGTGTTGAAAAATCACAACACTATACAAAGGAATGCCTTAAAGACATCCACAGAAGCAACTAGGATGCTGGCCCTGGTGGATGTCGGGGGTCAAAAGAACCCTTGTGCCATGATCTACTAACTCTGCAGTCACTGGGAGAAAGGATAATTAAGATCCTGGGCTCTGGTCTACCACTGCTTGGCTGTGTGTATTTGAGGTTATTGAACCTGTTTTTGATTCAGCTTCTCATTTGCAAAGCATGTAAATTACAGTACATATCTGATAGGGTGCCTATGAGATGGCCATTATGAATGTTACCAAACAGAACAGTGCTTGGCGTTATAATAGAGTAACTCTCAGATAGACAGACAGAAAGACAGACAGATTACTTAGTTTTCTTATTTTTCTTTAAAGCTAGGGACCTGTGATTTAAAGAACAAACAAAAAATCAATTTCTTAAATATGTAACAGGCATCCAAGGTTTTTTGGGTTTTTTTATGTATTCTACAGTTTGAGGACAAGTTTTGTAATTGTTCTGTAAACGTAAGCCATGGGCTTCGAGTAGCCACATCAAATGATCTGTTCTTCAACCTCTCTAGCACTCTGCTATACTGTCTGCGTTCCAGGGCCTTACCATTAAGCTTCAGGTGATGGTTCTGAGGGAACATCCATAAATTCCTAGAGCAGAAAGACTCAACTTGTTCTAGTCTATTCCGGTGACTATAACAAAAAACCACAGGCTGCGTACCTTATAAATAAGCATGGTCTGCTGCTCTCAAGAGCAAGGCATTGGATGACTCAGTGTCTGATGAGAGCCTGTTGCTCACAGGTGGAGACATCTAAGTATGCTTACAAGGCACAAGGGACAGGAAGAGAGCCAGGCTTCTCAGGCCAGTTTTCTAAAGGCAAGAATCCCATTCACCACGACTGTCCCCAAGGGCCTTTTGAAACTGTTTTTAATTCTGCACTAGCCTCACAGCCAAGAGTAATTTTTTGGTATGGTCTGAAGATCCTTGCTAAGTGTTATTTTTACTTAACTCTGGAAACAACTTCGGTAATCAAAACTATAATACTGAATTTATCTTCAAAGGAGATAATCAAGAAAGCACACATTTGGAAAAGCAAGCATTTTCAAGATAATAAGAGATCTTGTTCTAAAATACATATCTTAAAATATTTTAAATATAAACACTCTAGAATATATTTTGAGACACATGTTACAGTTTTGTGGCTATTTGTGTTTACAAACAAGATGTCTAGAACTACACAAATGTACTCTCTTATTATAAGGATAAGCCAGTCTTTTTACTAGCCCTGCATCTCAAGCAAAGGACAGGGAGCTGAGGCTGTATATAGTTCAATGGGACAGGGCTCGCCCACCACGTCCAGGACCCTTGATTTCCAGTATTGTAAAAATCAAAAAACAAGCTTTTAGCCCAGATATCTATGTAAGCTAAAACCAAAGAATCTGTGAACTCTGGCCTAGGGATCCCTTAAGCATTCTTAGTTCACAGTGAAGGGACAACTATGTGGTTAGTAAACAATTCAATGTAATAGTATGGTGATACATGAAAGGGAATTTGTATCAATTTCCTGAAAATTAGATAAAATAAAGCATTAAGCTTGAGACCTGTGACAATCTTCTTTGTAAATCTACATGTATCTGGAATCACCATGGACATACATTGGGTGAGTCTGTGAGGGTGTGTGTGTGTGCACATGTGTGTAAGGGCATGCTCTTAGAGTGTATTTTAGGACCTAGAGTGATTTATCGGAGCTGTGATGACCCACGGCCTGGGGTCTCAGGCTGATTGAAAGAAGAAAGCTCACAGAGCATCATCAGCCTTCCTCACTCCCTGTCTTGCAGTAGACACCATGTGACCAGCTCTTCAAGGCCTTGCTCTTGTGCAGCCATGCCTTCCTAGCCTGCCAGAAGAGGCTGTTTGCACTGTATGCTGCCCATTCCAACTGTGAGGCAGAATAAATTCTTCTGTAAGTTGCTTCTGTCAGGATGTTTTCCACAGCAACAACAAAGAAAGGAACATTTAGAACCTAGACTCAATGTCTGGAGTGTCAGCAAATGAGCTCCTAGCAAGCCATAACAAGAAAGATTTATTATTAATTTCTGAACTACAGTAAATCTCCTAAAGGGGACTAGCAGCTGCAATGTAATAACTGACACCTTAAATGGCCTACAAATGCCCAAGAGTTGAAGGCTTGATCCTCAGCTCGTGGTGGTTATTGTGAGGGGTGGGGAACCTTGGGAGGTGGGGCCTCAAGGGGAAAGTTAGTTAGGGGCATGATCGCAGGATATTGGGACCTCAGCCCCATATCCTTCCAGACACCAAAAGTCTAGGCAGCTTTCTCTGCTACTCAAGTGGTCGCATCAACTGACTGACTGGCAACAACTAAGTCGAGCATCATTGAAGGAAACCTGGGAAGTAATGAGTACAATAACTTTTTCCTCTTACATATTTTGTCACATGATTCAGAAATGTCTAACGCGGGTAGCAATGAAGGATGACTCCCAACTAGGAGTCTCAGGCAAGGGCCAGGACAACCTAAGCCTGCTAGTCTGATCTTGCTTACCAAGAGAGCAAGCACTCTCAAGCAGTTTGATTACCAGGACCTATATTCTTGACGCTGCTAACTCGGTTTACAGATCAGTTTTCTGCCATTGTGATAACTGTGTCTTCTTCACTAAGAAAAGTAGAAGTGTACACCTTCCCTGTGTACCAACAAGAAATCATGCATGTATACAACTGAGAAAAAAACCTGCCCTTGGATTGGAAAAAGCATCCAGTCTGTTTTCTGTTACCACTTATTGAAATTCTACAGTTCAGAACATAGGCAACAAGCTTTTATATGTATTCAAAGTACCTGTAATATTTTTCCTATAAGAGATTAAATATTCTCTCATATCATGCTGCCCTCTTTCCAGATTATCTGAAGTATTATATACTGCTTTAAATATATGGATATATTAGAACCAGATATATTTTGTTATTTAATGTAGAAGAAGCTATGTTATGAAGATATTCTTTGTATTGATAATAATATTTTCCTTTAATCCTATGAATTTTATACCACAGGTTTAAAAATAATCACCAAGAGAAGAGAGCCCAGATAGTCACGCAATTGGCTAATTCCTTTCAGTCACCTGAAATTTCGAGTCTACAACCTGTGGGTACATGGGCATCTTTAAAAAGGAGAAATGATGGTGGCTTTCATCTACTGTTCCTGTGTAGTGATGTCTTTGAAGGTAAGATAAGCGTTTATGTGCCACAGAACTGGTTGGTAAGCATGAGGCACAGCACTCACCTGCTCCATAGGAACACCACAGCATCCAGAATTGCGACTCCAAGGTTCAGATGAGAAGACTGCTGCTTGTTGAATAGGTACTTGCTTAGAACCATATGTGCAAGCAGACCTCACAGCCTGCTTGACTAGCAATGGGATCTTGCAAATGCTTGCTGATGAATAGAAATATTCTCCTGGGATATTTCTACTGGGATCTCAACACAAATGAACAAACTTCAGGAGATAGAGAAAGAGCTGCTGGTGTGGTTTTTGTCCACCACCACATTATTTACTCCTACTGCAACAATGAGGATCTCAAGCACTTCCCAGGCCTACATGAATAAAGAGAAACAAAAGAGCAGACCAACGTGAATTTACCTCCTAGTAGGCATATTCAAAACAAACGTGGGAAATTCAGTTGGGCATTTTAAATGTGTCTGGACAAGAGGTGGGAGTCCAGTGGGAAAAGAGACAGCAGCTATGACACCAACAGAAAAGCTCTCCCATCCTCAGCACCACATCGCTGGGCATTCATATAGGCCACTTTCCATTTTCAGAGCATTCAGAGTATCACACGACAAAATCCAGGAGGGTTACTTCTGTGGGTAAAGTCACTAAGCCGATGGTATTAAGATACAGTCACGGCTCTAGAGTCCAACCTAGAGTATCCTGAGATACCGCACGTCGTCATGCTGTATGTAGCCTAGAAAACTCAGTGATGAGGAAAGTCTTTACTAACACTGTTTGTGTTCTACAGGGCAGATGCAGTGCCTTCCAATCACAACCAAAGCAGCCAGATGGGAGCTCTCTGCGGGCCTTCCCTGTGCTGCCCTAACACTAGTTAAGTCCTTCAGCAAGCTCTAAACATACTTCCTCACGCCACAGACCTCGGGCACTCTGTCTCTTTTAGTATTTCAGCCATTCTTTAGTATGCAGCCCAGTGGCATTCGTGGCACACTTCCTTCACTGGTCTCTCATTCTGAAACATGCCAGAAAGAGAATCTTGGTGATGCATAAAGCAAAAGCCGCATCAGCTTCTATAAATACAATACAGTTTTTAAATAAGCAAAGAAAATACATTTTAGTAGCTATTAACTCTTTTACATGTATATCATACTTTAATTTGTAAGTTGTTTCAAAGGCCAAAGATCATTTGGCTGATTTAAATAAGCAGCTGCTCTGCTTTGTTAAAATAACTATTGCAATGGTAAGCAGTTTAGACTGACTAGTCACGTGACTGCCACTAAGGATGGCGAGCATCACTCCCAAACAAAATCAGAGTGATGATTTATTTTAATAAATTGCAGACAGCCGCGATCATGAATGACATCACCTCCATCCACTGCTGAGAGGAGACACTGAACAGATGAAGTGCTGTTTAAAGTCAATGGGGCCCTGACTTAGGGGACAGAAGGATTAATGAGAAATCGAGGATCTGCCACATGGTGCTGCTGGGCTGCTCGCTGTGGTCTCAGTGCATGCGAAGCCCCAGGGCCCCACCTGGTACCCTAACTGTGCACTTATGTTTCATTACACCTTGGCCATTGCTATGCATGCTGATTACCAGCGAGTATCAATTCCTCTCACTGTCGCACACCTCTGCAGTGCCCCAGCACTCAACTGTGAAAACTCCGGCACTCCACTCCTCAGAACACAAGGCCCATGCTGCTAAAACCACAGAGAGTAAATTATTTGTCACTCGACGGGGTGCCAATTCGGTTTCCTGAGGATGACATCATGCCCATTTTACCAATAACAATGGCACTAACAAGACCTTGTAATCAACAAACCTCAGGCCTCTCCCAGCCCTGGCAGGTGCAACTCTCTTTATGCTAAAAATAAGCCAACATTAGCTTCAGCTCCAAACTATTTCTTTTATCACAATGCTAAGCAGAAGTTGGCTTCCATAAGGCAGTGCAGCTGCTGCTGCCGAGGCCGCTTCTGCAGATGCCTGCATTAATTGTATCAAGGACATACTGAACTAAGTGCTTATTCAGCACAATGGCTATTGGGGAGCAGCTGGAGGCACAAGACAAACTGTCTTGAAGGGAATGTCCCAGCCCAGTGTGTAAATTACAATGATGAAGTACAAAGAGTCTAAGTTTAAGGGTCTAATATAACTGCAGAGTGGGGCAAAAATGTAGTGTTATCAGTGGAGGCCAGATCCAATAAATAAGGAAGAGAGACTTGCAGATTTCACCACCATTGCAGTCACTGCTGTGGGAGATGCTGAGACCCATTTCCACCCAGGAGGAAGGGGACTCCTCACTTAAAACTATCAGCGGTGCCGGCATTGACCAGCTTGCATGTGCAGGTCAGAATACAATCCCCTCATTGCAGTAATAAGTGGCAAAATCAAAACAGCCTTGTTTACTACACATAAGCAAGACTTGGCTGAAAATTAAAGAGACTGGCTAGTTTTCTTCCTGGGTTATTCAAGGGGGTGCCTATAAGCATCACTGCCTGCTCTCCAGGCATGTTCTCCTCTTACGTTAGTGAATCTCCGTGAATTCAGGGTGATTAAACACTATTCCAGCTGACAGGTAATTACAGAGCTTCTGCCCATAGGAGTTTAGATAGGGATGGAGAAAATGTGCCTGCAAACACCCCAGGAGCATCCTGAGTGGCTTTGCTACTATGGACAGAACATGAGCAGAGAGGACAGGGCAGGCTCAGATTATAAAGTCAGATTCTGAGATTATGGCTTCTCTCTCAGTCTGTGCCAGGGTCTCTTCTCTAGAAAAGTGGAATGAGGATGGCCACACCCATGCATTAGTTGGGAAACTGACCTGAAAGCAGGCAGTCGATCCAATAACAAGATCCCTATGACTTGATCCTCCCCATAAGCCTCTGCGCAAAGATACTCAGATGTAAATTCAAGCCTTGGGAAATTAAAATTGCTCTTTTTTTCCCCCCAAAGAATTAAGAAATGGTTAAAATGAGAATACTGATACATGAATGTCAACCATACACATAGTACCAGTACAATTTGTTGTTATTTCAGCTAAGTTCTAAAGTGGTGTAGTACATTAAAGAGGTAGATGCTCTGCTACGGACTCTGAAAAGCATCCTCAGACAAGATTACCTGCACCAGTACTCAGCCTGGACCCCAAACCCTCACTGCCTCAGGCTCCACTTTCGTGTCAGTACAGAACTTCTCAGCAATGTTGTCATCACAGCGAAATGCTGTTACTGTCATATACAAACCACCATATAATATGCATTTCTTTACAAGCCCAGATGGTATGAGGCTAGATGCAAGCCATCTACCCAACTTTATCCTAATAGATACAATGTAAGTGAGCTGACCCTAGTATCTAAACTTCATAGTCTAGAAAATATTAAATATCTGTATGGACAGTTGAAAAAGTAAAACAAATTCAAACATGAAAGAAAACAATTTGTTGAATAAAACAAAGAGCAAGGCAACTCCCATGTCCAAGTGGGTCCTTATGAGGTCTGTCCTGTGCAACGGTCCTTGGAGGGTATTCGGTATCTGACAGCTCTATTAGCCCTGGAGCCTTATCCAGCATGTTTATTTTTAATAGGTTTCCCTTACAAACAGCTGCCTACGATGCTAGCTTTTCTTTCTTCCTTGGACCTTCCGTAAATATTTGAAGCAACCACCCATTAACCGCAGCACATCTCTTCAGTCCTGTTGTATGGCCTGGGGACTGGAACTGGCTCTTCTTCTCTTTTGCTATCTACTGGCCACACTAGAAAACCCCTGCTGTTTGGGTTCAATCTGTCAAGGTTCAAATTATCCTCCAACTGAGAGCTAATCAAGGGCCTCTGACCTGGTTTGCAAATAAACTCAGAACAAAAGTGGGTTTATTTTTGTTCTTTCTAGGGACCCTTAGTTCTCACAAACTGAAGCAAAATACAAGCACACCACAAATGCAATTGCCTAAAATCAGAAACAGGCACAACTACCCCCTGAAGATGGACGGGACTTACCAAGCGCCTCAGAGGTACCCGTTTTCAAGCTATAAATCCATTTTTTATAGAAATTGGTTTGCAAATACATTTCAAATTAAAAGTCACAGTTCATTTAATGCTAGTCTGCAGCATGCAGAGAATGTAGATGTGAAGCGCTGGGGCTACCCCAATGAGGACACTGGAGATTCCAAGTATCTTTATGGATGACAAGCTTCAAGTTGCTGGGTACACATGGCGGAATTAAGCTTTCCGCACCATTAACATCATTACGGTAGTCACCGTATATAGACTTCTACACTATGAAATATGAACGAGTTTCCTTTTAAATTTTTCCTGTTGCCTCTGCTGCTGCTGTTTCAGACAGGTTTCACTCTGGCCCTGACTCTGGAATATTAATAATATATCTCAATACATTAAGGTCCCAGGGACAAAAATTACGCCTTTGGTCTGAAGCTCAGAGTTCTTTTATTAGGTATCTAATCTTAGGAAGCAGCCTAGGGCAGCAAAGCTGACCACACAGGAGACGCTTGAGGACATCACAGAGCACTGTGACTGCAGTTCTAGGGAGGTCTTGCCTTACATGGCTATCAACTGACGAAACGTCTTGCCTTACATGGCTATCAACTGACGAAACGACCGCGTTATTACAATGCAGCAAAGGACAAGGCAACTGGCTCCTTAAGGAAGAACTATGCATTTTAAACTCTTCCTCCAGCAGCAAGCAGGGCTAGCTGCACCAGCAGCAAGCAGGGCTAGCTGTGGCACCAGCAGCAAGCAGGGCTAGCTGCACCAGCAGCCAGGAGTCACTGAGCATGGAACGGAAGGATGGGATGAAAGGCCAGAGAGAGGGAAAAGTACAGAGATTACCTGGTACTCAATTCACAGTCAACATAAAGAGTGATGAAGCAGCATAGCATGCCAGTTATAGCCAAAAGCACACAGTGGTCATCAAAAGCGCCATCACAGTGCAAACAGGGGGCTGGGGGGAGGGGGCAGGACTACAATCAGATATGGACAAAGATTCGACCTGGCTTGTGAAATAAGGCTTTGTTGATTTCTGTTAGCTGTTTTGTGGAGATTTTAAAGATTAATTTTATTATTGTTATTTCTGTATACACATGTAAGTCTGTGTTTATGAGAATACTTGCTCCTGTGGAGCTGGAGTTACAGGTAGGTCCTAGCAGCCTGACATGGGTGGTGGGGATCGAACTCTGGTCTTCTGCAAGAGCAGTACTCACTCTGAACCACTCAGCTTTCTCTCCAGCCCCAGGTTAGTAGTTCTGATTCCTGGAATCCATGTTTAAGAAAACTCATCAGTACCATGGTTGAACAAGTATGATATCAGAAATTAGATGATCCCCCATTAAAGAAAGATCTGGTTTCACCCAAAATATGTCCTGCCAAGCTTCCATTAAAGTTTCTCTTTGTCTATAGCATCCTGAGTAACAAACCAACTATTCTGGAAGCCATATGATTTAGTACTCTAATGTTTTACTGAAAAAAAAAATCCTGTTTTTTTTTTTAATTTCCAAATGACTAATTTAGAAATTAGTCATTGTTGGTTCTCATGTTCCAGCATTCATCAGAAAAAATGCAAAATATTAATAGCACTGTCTTCATATCACAAATCCTCTACTTAGGAGTAGAAACAATGAAGAGTAACATCCACACTGACCTCAGCTAATGTGCCATTAAAACAAAACAAAACAAAAACCCACATGACTCTCTTGTATTTATTCAAAGTAAGCTATTTTAAAGGTCATCAATTTAAGTCAAGAAACATGCAATAAAATACAAAATGTTAGGCAACCTGAGAAATAACACAGGTTTTCAAAATTAACACAGAAAGCTATTTTTCACATGACTAAAATATTTATGAATTTACAAAAGGCATATATTACTTGAAAATCCAGTTCCAAAAATATTGCTGGATACATTCAAATACTGAACTAATCATGTTAGAGAAGTTATTTAAAAATCTTTATTCAATTTATTCTCCACTTAACACTGAACCAAGCTCCTCCCACAGCCCCCTCTTTTTTACATAAACTAATTACATAGTGAATTACATCTGAAAGTCAGTGCAATCATAACTAAAGGTCAGACCATCGAATGTAAGTTATTTCAAGTCTGAAAAATAAAGCCCAGATGTTACTGCAGTGAACAAATACAGATATAAAAATGGAAATGAATTCACATGGTAAAGTTTATATCAACCCCATTTTTCCCCAAAGAAAACTGATCTCTTCTTCTTAAATTATTTTCCTCAACAATTCCTATGTAAAAGATTGTCTTTGTTTCAAATATTCCCTAGCTTGCTATTGTTTATGTAACATTCACATGTGCCCAATCTATTTTGTTCTCCCAAATGACTTCACATCTGTGAACAATGCATCCTTCTTTACCAATCATGGGTGCTAGGGTGGCGATTCCTTCCAACTTGTGGATCCAGACATGTGTAAGGTTCCTTCTGAGAGCATTCCCTACACAGGCTGCTAAGGCTTCCTATCTAATTATGAGAATCATCACGGCACACAACGTGCACTCATTCAAATCACATTACTGAACATTAATTGAAACATGGGGAGAAGTGAGCCCCAGGCAGTCCTCACCGCCAAGGTGGCCAAGTGGGAGACAGAAGTAGAGCACTCTACGTTTAGCAAGCTCTGTCACCACAGAGAAACAAAGAATTCTCTACGGCTGGGGCCAGACTATGCTGCTAAAATAAACCACTCTTAGACTAAAATATGAAGAGCCATGCAGATCACGCCATTCTCTAGGACCTTTCTACCCACTGTGACGCAAGACCCTTGAATCAGGATGACCTGCAGACGCACAGGCTTTACATTACTAACCAGTATAGCATTCCCAAGTCAGCAAAATTCCCAGGCAATCCATACATACTTTGCCACATGGAAAACATGTTTGGAATCCAGTGTTTCTTCTGAAGAGGTTACCCAGGTGGAGACATTTGTGGTCAGGCATGTGTATGTACACATATAGGCATTACAACCACTGTGTAAGGTACCCAGGTGGAGACATGTGTGGTCAGGCATGTGTATGTACACATATAGGCATTACAACCACTGTGTAAGGTACCCAGGCGGAGACATGTGTGGTCAGGCATGTGTATGTATACATATAGGCATTACAACCACTGTGTAAGGTACCCAGGCGTGGACATGTGTGGTCAGGCATGTGTATGTATACATATAGGCATTACAACCACTGTGTAAGGAACACAGCGTGATTCTCAGGCTGCACCCTGCTTTTTCAGGTCCTTCCTCCTTGTTCACTTCTTTTGAGTTTAGTCGGATAACTAAAATATGTCTTCAACTGTGTAAGAGTGCAGTAAGATCAGGATTATGGTTTTAAGAATTGCTGTCCTATCACCAGGAACCGTGAAGTGTGGAAAAAGCCCAAACTCACACCCAGCAGTTCTTAGCTTGCAGTTCCCAGCTGTGTAAGCTACTATGTTTACTGATAACTGCAGGACTGGATTACTGTACAGTATTTTGTATGTTGATCAACAACAGGATAGGTACTACTGTGCATTCACATAGTTGGCTCAGTGACTTTAAGAAAAGAATTTATTCTCTTTCCTTCTTAGTTTTCCCATCTGGAAACCGGAAGCAAGCCTACCTAGCAGACACACAGAGTGGAAACTGCCATTGCAGAGCTGTGCCTCTAGGACTTGGAAGACATTCACTAAAGGGTTCCTTCCTGTTAGAGTGATCAAGATGGAGGGTGAGAAAGAGGAAGGTCCTGGGCCAACAAAGACTGCCAAAGCAGTCTGCATTCCATTCAACTTTTATCCTATATGACTTCACTGCTTCCTCCAAAGTACATACAATTTATATTTAGTATCCTTTTTCTTTATTCGTTGTTCTTTCGCTGTTAAGCTAGTGAGAATACCTGTTCAATTCCCCACTGAACTCTAAGAATTTGGCATCACAAAAATTAGGTGGGAGAAAACCTCTGAATTCTATACACTTGCAGGTACCCGCACACCAAACAAAAAGGGAAAATAAGAGAAGTGCTAGGTTCAGTGAGTAAGGGGAGGGCAGGGTGGAGACAGTGTGCGAGGTGCACATCAGTGTGAGAGGAGGATGCAGCCAGAGGCTATCACCCACTGGTGCCAAGTGCAACCTGCACTCAAGTATGAGCTGCATTGGTCCTTCCTGGTGCAGAGCACTCCCCTTGGCCTCTCTCCTAAGAGGCCACTGCTTTTATCTTCCAGCTCAGAAAGTCCCTTTACCTAATCTACTATTCTCAACTGTGTTATCTTCTACCATGCAAATGGGGCAAATTAGATGCTTTCCAATCTAGTAGAGATGTAGATTTCTACACAATAAAAATTTAAATCTTCTTAAATTTATTCTTCAAAAAAAAAAAAAACACACAAAATTACAAACGCCAACACATTACTTCAGTGTTTCTGTAAACAAAAGGTCTAGAGTGGTTTGAATGAGAATGTGTCTCCCCTTCCCCCCACCCCCTCAGGTATTTGTACATTTGCTCCCCAACTGGTAGCACTGCTCAGAGCTTAGTGGAGGAAGTGCATTACTGGAGGCAAGCTTCAAGAATCCATAGCCTGGCCCCACTTCCAGTGTTCTCTCTGCTTTGTTTGAAGTTGAAGATGTGATTTCTCAGCTTCCTGCTCCTGCTCACCATGATGGACAAAAGAGATTTTTACTTCTATAAGTTGCCTTCGACACAGTGTCTTACTGTAGTGACAGAAAGGCAATTAATACAAGTCTAATTAGTTCATTAGCACTGATCAGCGGATTATTTCCATAATACAAGGAATGTTTGTTTTATAAAACATGTTTAAAGGGAGTTAAAGGTCTCTTGATTCTGCTAATTATAAGAAATCCTGCTTTCAAAGAATCTAGTCATTTTCATCAAAATATATCATACTTAAGAAAAGACTTTTAGTAATATTAAAAACTAGGCCCAGAAAATATCTAGGACATTGATTCCCACAATTATGGAGTTTTTAAAATATAAATTTCCTAACATATAGCTCCCTTAGACTATTCAGAGAGCTATTACAAAATATCTTGGAGTAAGTAATTTATAAAGAGCATGTATTTGTTATCCACAGAGGTTGGAATGATTTCTGGCACGAAACCCAGGCAGATTCACACTCTGTTTCAAGGATGGGGCTTCTGGCTGCATTCTCACACCTGGAAGAGTACAGGATGCAAGGATGCTCACAGGGTAAAGAAAGCAGAGTCTCCAAATCCAGGCCTCACTTATAATGGTATCACAACTGTCTGGGCTCTAAAAGTTGACAACCATTAAGACCATAGAAAACTCCTCCTGAACTCTCAGAGCCTTTTGGGGTTAAATTTGTGGAATCTGTATTCTAAAAGCATCTTTAAACAAGGGATGCTGTACTTTAATGTAAGCATCATCTGCATCCAACACAAAGTTCAAATTGAAGCTTCAGCAACATTAAAAGGTAGGGTCTTTAGGAGCAGAGAAGGCCTTAGGGGTTCCTTTCCTTCCCTTCCATAATTAACTTCAGAGCATACAGCAACACACTGCCACTGAAACAGAGACGGGGCCCCTACCAGACTGTCAGCAAATCCTGGACTGCCCATTTTCAGAACAATGAGTACTTAACATTCTGTTCCTTGTAAATTACCAGGTTTGTGTCATTTTGCTGTTACACAGTAAGACAGGACCTTACTATGTAAACCTGATTGGCTTGGAACTCACTGTAAAGATCAGGCTGCCTTTGAACTCACAGAGACCTACTAGCCTCTACCTAAGGAGTGTTAGAATTAAAGATATGTCCCACTACTCCCCGCCATTTTGTTTTTGTGATGGTGTCCTGCTGTGTAATTCAGACTAGTGTTAAACTCTAGAATTCAAGCAATCCTCCCTCCTCAGCCACCTGCATACATAGGAATCCGGATATCCAGCCCCATGTCCAGGAGTCTGTGGTGTTTTACTATAGAAGCACAACTTAAAGAATACAGAAGTCTTAACATAAAAATGAGAGAGCTGATACACATACTTAAAACATGGAAACATTCAGGCAGGACTTTTGTTACCACACATAAATAGTGAACCTCTTCACTCTTTCACTGAGTATTCTGATCAAATGTTAGCATTAGTTTAGTCATAATACTTCCGAAAACAAAGTCTCCAGGGGTGGTCTACACTTCACCTTCATCTCAGTTATGGGTGGTGACTTATTTGAGAAAAAATGCATAATACTAGGTTTATGACAAAGCTACTGGATCAAAAATTTGGCCAGATATTTGCATTTCAATCAATGGTTTAGAGATCAGACTCCTTCTGAGTTTAAAAAGATGTAACACCTATAGTTATACACACACACACACACTCACACACTCACACTCATACACACACTCTCACACACACATACTCATATACACACACAAGCACACATACACAAACACTCACACACTCACACACTCATACACACACACACACTCATACACACACACACACACACACACACACACACACACACAATTATTTAATCACTCATTTCCTTAATCACTCAGTTCATTTAATCATCAACTTCCTTTCACTTAACTACATCGTCACTGTTGGGTTTTCTAGCCTCTGGCTTTCACCCTGCTCCTGTTAACACTATCAGAAATGATACATTAAAGGGCCTGAGTTTCCAAGTCAGCAACCTAAATCAAACTTTTCTCCTCTATCACAGCAGTAAGGAATGTGTTAGAACTGACCAAGAGATATAAAGAGTAGATGGAGGGCAGCAAATAAAAGAAATACAGGAGTTTATAACCTCTGCAGACAGCCAAGGTCCCACTAACAAACATTGTTTTTCATGCAGAAAATTGTGCTCACCATACGTGACATTGTGTAAGGGTGTTTACGGCAATTTAATATCCACGGGAGCAGGAGAAGAAATTTAATAAGTTTTCAAATGAAATGAACTGACAGCCAGTGTGAGAAACTGCAGACTCTGCAGAATGAGCACAAGCTGCTGGCAGCACAGAGAAGTGCTTCTTCCCAGAAAACATCCCACGGAGGTCAGGTTCAGAAACCACCAGGTAACAGTTACAGCTTTCCAAGGCGGTTAAAATTCCCCAAAACAACCTTCCACACTAACTTACAACTTTCAAAGTTCACCAAAACCACCCCAGAAACAGATCGCCTCAATTCAAACTCTGAAAACACACCCTTGGGGGAACTTGCGCCCCATTGTCACCCAAAATAATTTGCAGAGTGCTGCTAAGAATGCAAAATAACAAGGCAAATGCATATTTATGTACCCGTCATTAATGCCGAGCTAAGCGCACATACCCAACTCGTAAAGCTGTAGATACCTGTGCACTGGCAGCAAATGAGTTAGTTTTTCTCAGCTGAAAAACCTCGGATAGCCATCACTACTAAACATCTGTGTCATACAATCCAGTCTATGTTCAGTTAAGTGCACTAGACGAACTCTGAAGCCCAGTTGGATTTCTGCTCATTTCCAAAACATGGGTTTTCCGTGCCACCTTTTCCTTAGAGGCCCCAAGAAGCACATGGAATTACATGAGACTTGATCATTTCCGTTAGCCACTCACCCAACAATTACTGAAGACTGGCCAACCCATGTATACCACCACATATGCTTTAACCTAATGTCTTTTATAAAAGCTGCTCCGGACCAATCATGGCATATACTGAAATCACAACCTTTCTACAGCTCAAGCCTCAAGCAGAAATCCAAACTGCCTCCAACAAATGCTAAGGAAACATCTATTGAGTGAACAGTAGCCATATAGTTCCAATAGTCACGTTAACTCAGGGAGCCACGATAGGTCTCTAGCACAACATACACTCTGATATTCCGAATGGTATCTTGGATCTTAAGGGTCATTAGGGAGGACCATGGCTGATCACTGAGGGCTAATGGCCAGCAAGACTCTACACAGAGACCACTGATGAGTAGGCTGACAAGCAAGGAATGTCAGTGTTAGAGGAAGTGGAGAGGGACATAAGGGCTTCCGAGGAGCGACACCACTATTGATATTTGGGCATGTTTTTATACTCCAAACAGCCCACTTAAATTTTTCGAAGGTCAATGAGCTCTTGCAGCCTAAGACTTGCTTCATGGTTCTGTATACTTAACGTCTCATCACTCCAAAGCCAGGTATGGTAATGCATGCCCTCAGTGCCAACATTTTGAAAGCAGAGCCAGGAGGTACAAGAAGTACAAGGTTATTCTCTCTCACACTAACAAGCTGTAGGCCAGCAGGGGCTAAGCGAAACATTGCCATTACTCCCACTTGGTAGCCTCCTTCCTGAACAGAGAGGAGTGCCTTAAAACACAGTCCATGTGCTTTTAATCCTTTTAATCCCAACACTTTGCAAAGTAAGTCCTCCATAACTGTCAGCTGTGCCTTCGATCCTATCTGCATGATGATAAATGAGCCTGCTAGTCCTCCAAGCCTTCAGCGCGTACATGTCTCACGCTGCACTATACATTTGCCTCGCGAGATGATGAAACTCACTCTTTCCCTGCTTGCCTAGACTGTCAGCACTCCCAGGTCAGTCAAATGGCCTCCTCTCTTTCAAACAGGCACAGCTTTATGCAGCTTCCAGTTTCATAGTGCACTACATAAAATTATTTAACACATGGTACTTAAATCCCTTCTAGAGTTGACAATCTATAGCAAACATGTATATGCAGGTGATCTATAAGAGAGATTTACTTGATTATTTTATTTGAATATTGTGCAAATAAAAAGATAAGGGAATTAGACATTTAACTGCCATACAAATGAATATGATGCCATTATTGGTCTCTTTTTTATCTTGGAGCAAAAGCATTATACAGTAATCACCACCAGAGGTGATAGATAGTCAAGTGGGGCTTTATGGAAGCAAGCGCCACAAAGGAGCAATCTGGATAATACAACTGAAAATCCAGTATTGCTTCTAGCCTTAACTACCCAACATATAGCAGGAAGCAAGGTCCTTCTACTCATTGTTTCACACAATTAATCTTAGCCATAACAGACAGTGCTCTTTGCCAGTCTGGAGCTCCAAATATGATTTTTAAAATTTCAGCACTAATACTGAAATCACTAGGCATCCAAAATTGTCTTTTTATTCTGAATACTTCATCCACAATTTACATTATATCCTGTAACTGATTAATGTCACATTCCTTGCAAGGGCCTTTCAGATTTATGAGGGCAGAAAAAGGTGTGTGTGTGTGTGTGTGTGTGTGTGTGTGTGTGTGTGTGTTGTGGGAGAGGGGGCAGGGGGAACAACACACAAATGAGATCTAGAAAAGCACACGGTATGCGCGCAAACGGCCCATCCATCATCCCCACGTTTTGATTCAGAGACAGCAATGGAAGGTGCTGTTTCCACACCACTCACCCTGCACACACACAAAGGTTTGCTCCATTGAGAACACAACTGAAGCTGATTGATTAGCTGCTAGAGAAAAATCGATACGAATATCCTAGAAAACACCAGCCTGTGAATTCATTCTGGCTCCAACAAAGTCCTGGTCACTGCTTGACATGTTCTTCAGGATATCTGAAAAAGCAGCTAAAGGGAACCCAGCAATCTCAGCCCAGGGACCACAGTTAATCCCTATGATTTCATTAAAGGAGGGAAAAACCCTGACTCAGCAAAGAGAAGGAGGCAGGGAAGACGATTCCCTAACATACAAATGTACACAGACCCTCAAATGGAAAAAACACTGAGAAAGTAGAAAGTCAATGAAAAATGCTCAGAGGACTAAAGTGAAGAAAAACCAGGGGAAGCAGCTAAGAAACCAACTAAACATGTACATGCTTTATGCATAAAAGAAATTAAGATTTTTCTTTATGAGCTCTAATCTTGACTGCAATGCTGCCCATTCAAAAGTTCCTAAGCACACTTCTGGAAGACGAATGAAGGGGCAGCAGATTCTACACTTCAGGAGGCCATTTTATCCCTAAGGATGTCCTGACTGGTCTACGTTCTCTTCTGAGTGTTGCTTGCCTTTCAGTCGGCCTTTAGTTGGTACATTCACTCTACAGATAGGAGATAATTTTTTATAAACAAAACATTTCAACAATATGCTATTAAGGAAAAAATTATAGTTATCATATATTCTATTTCATGACAGAAACCTGGTTTCCAATCCCAGTCTATCCAAGTTTAATTTAAAACAATCATTAATATTTCTGGCACACAGAAGCTAGTAAACAAGCTAAAAAAAGGAAAGAAAGAAAATGCCATCAAAATAGGGTATAGCAGCACATATTAATTCTGGCACTCTGAAGGCCGCCCTGGTTCACATAGCAAGTTCAATGTCCCAAGCAGGAAGATCCTGTGTTTAAAAAATAGAAAAGGAAAAGGGAGAGGTAGGGAAGGGAAGAGGGATGGGGGGCCATTTTAAGGAAGGAAATTTACCTGTACTAATAAAGGAATTTCCTGGTAGCACACTTACACTTCATCTTTAAGTAACTCTTCACGGTCAGAGCCATGTTTCTTACTCATAATAGGGCCAGACTTCTAAATAATGGTTTTAGATCAAAGGCACATGAATTATTAAAGAATGAAGACAAGTTAGAAATAAGAAAATGGAACATTTCTTCTATTATGTTAAATATAAAATTATCTTTTGTGATTTGATAAGGCAAATTTTAAAACTCATTAAAGCCCTTAAAGTTTCAAGGTCTTTTGTAGGAACAAAGATGGTGCAAGCCATTCAATGTGTTTATAGTGTGAGCTTACAAATTGGTATTTCCTATCATCAGAAATGAAAAGTGACTGTTAGATTAACTAGCTCACCTGGAGAGAATGTTCTCAGAAACCTTATTCTAAAGCAAAAGGAACCCCATGATTGGATCCCGGGCATCTATATCTGTTATTGATGCTACAAAGTTCTATGCAAATGAGGTTTTTCCTCCTTGGCTCATTTACAAATCCTTCACTGTAAACCATTATCTACTTCCATCCCCTTCACTCAGCCACTATCAGACTTGCACTCTCTAGAATTTTACACCAGGCAATGCTAAATTAGCAGAGAGGACAAACACAACTTGGGGAGGCCTGACACCCAGTTCAGGTCGCCTGGCAGGGAGCAACAGAGCAGGGTTCCAAGCCCAAACTGCCTACAGCAACCCTCCTTCCTGCACACAGTGGTCTCCTAGCAAGGTCTGACCTCAGTGCCTCAGCAACAAAGCCACATGGCAATCAACTGAGCCTGCAGCCATCTGAGAACCAGGGTCTCAGTATCAGCTCTAAGACACAGATAACAAGACAAGTTTCAAGCTTACAATGCTAACACTCAGTTCAAATGGAAATAACATACAAATCACTAATGACAATAATGTTATCATCTTCTGGAACTTTCTACATAAGCAGCCACTAAGTGTTGCTGGCCTGTGATAAGCCAGTCACCATCATCATTAGCCTAACACTACACTGCAGACACTACCAACTACCCCTGCCTGGCATGATGCTCAGAAGAGAAATAAGATGCTGAGCTGGAACTATTTACAAAGGTTCCCAAACCAATGTACAAAATCCATGTTCTCTTTCTCTCCAGTCCTGTATGAGGCATGCATGAGTGGGTCCATACAAAGCCATGATGCAAGCCCAATAAAAGTATAGCTCAATTATGAAGTAATAAAGAAAATTCTTCACTTCCTAAATACCTATTTTTATACCTTTATAGTTTTCAATCTTTTCAAGTGAAAATAGGTAGGTTTTTTAAGCCTATGCAATTTCATAATGTTGAAAAATATGCTTCCTATACTTGTGGAGGTTAACACATATGTCAGTTATACTTAATGTCTCCTTAACAGACAGATACATGGAAAACTGAGCCCCAGTTGAAAGTGCCAGCCAACATGACCAGAGGCACAGAGTAGGTTTCTATCCAAACTCCTGCCCCTTCTGAAATAGGATTTCAGGAATCACACTGAAGAAAAAGACAATCTCTAGAGTTTCCCGGAACACATAAAAACTAACAATAAAAATGGAGTGTTACCAAGAGCCAACAAGAACATCAGTGCTTGCTGAATGTGAATATGGCATAAGAATAAGTTAAAAAGAAATAGTTTTTAAAAATGGTTTTATGTCAATAAATGACATAAAATAAATGTCATTTTTCTCTCTTTTTTTCTTTATTACATGAAACATTCCAAACTCATATTGATAAAAGCTTTAGATAGACTGAATAAAGAAATGTGTTTAGAACACAAACACTGTGACATTCAGAGTTTAAGTACTGAGTGCTGTTCTCCAAGTCACTTGCTAAGAGGAAAAGTGTACTGCCAGTAACTATTAACCCACAAGATGAGGGGACAAGAAGAGATCCGAATGGAGGTGTAAAAACATCCCACTGTTAGATATACAGATTCAAACAAAGACAAAAGAGGAAGATCATGGCTTAAGCAGTTATGTGTCAAAACAACTGTGACTCATGTTAAAGATAAGCTGTGCTGTTTGCTGAGGGCAGGAGCCAGTGATGCAGGCAGCAGCAAGCAGCCCAGGCAGAAAGTTCCTCTCAGAACCCCCAGATCCACTCTTCCCTGGCCTGCAGCTCTGTATTTCCATCCTTCTCCAAAAATCCCAAGACATTCCCACCTCTCTAGCTTCTCTCTCTCTCTCTCTCTCTCTCTCTCTCTCTCCCTTTCACCCTTTCTCTTCACCCTTTCCATGATATCTAGACATGGGTGATGTTACAGTGTATTGTTACCTTAGTGGTTAAATGGAAAAAAATGGTAAAAGACCATAAGCAATAGAAATAAAGGTTGAGCAATTAAATCAGATACTATGCTCTGGTAGCTAAGCAGACACACACACACACACTTCAGACAGCTAAAGAAACTGGAACCTTTAACGGGAAGTATTATTTAGGAGATGAATATGACTTATTAAGAAGACAGACTCCATACAAAGTTCTAGAAACTCTTACCTTGAAAGGATTGCTTGGCTCTCTCCACAAGCTCATCAATGGGATAGCTGGCCAGGTTTCCTCTGGCGTGTTTAGTTTTGCAGTAGGTACAAGCATTGAGACACCTGTTCAAACGGGAGCAATAAATAAGGCTCAAAACCTTAAAGACATGGCATACATAAACGGGCAGGCAGAACAAACAGTGTAGTGACATTTTAGTAACATTTGCTTAATTTATATGAGATACAAAAATAATTATCTAAATGATTCATATTTACCTTCCACGAGGAACAGAGTTAGTAAGCCTTGTGACTTTTAACTAGGAGAGAATGATCATAGAAAGCCACAGATTATCCTAAAACACACAAAGGTACAAGGAGCAAACTTTTAAATACTTTATGATTAAACACTTACTTTTTTTTAGGACTCAAGTTTATAAACTCCATGATTAATCAAATGAAATTCAAAATAGCAGTTTTTTTAAAAAAAATTCATAAACCACCAAAAATTTCTTTGGCCATCAAATAACTAGTAAAATTTTAGTGTTGCTTTTCTATATCTTTTTATTAAGAATATTGAACTATATTCATTGAACCTTTAGCTAAGGATTTAAAAACAAACGAATAGGCAACATTGGTTTCACAAAACTAGAAACTTTTAGAAAACTTCTGACTATTTTTTTACCCCTCGAGGAAAATATTAAGATGCGCCTGTAACTTACATGAGCCAGAGAAACAAGCAGGATGGTAAGATGAACTGTAAGAAATGTTAAAACTGACTCATGTCCCAGTAGCCTTCATCCATGGTTCAGAGCTACTTTTTCCAAACTAGAATATTGATTCCTTTAGTTTCAGAGTACAGTTTAAATAAATATATTACAAAATAAAAGAAAGCATTTTTAATATAGAAGAAGACATGTAAGAACACTGGAGGAAATAGAAGAGGTGTATCCTCATGCTTTAGTATCCACTGTAAGGAACAAGGCCTTCAAAAGACCACTGTCACACAAATGCTCTAAATTTTCACACGGAAAAGCAAAATTTGACAAATGAACCTTACCAACATGATTTTACTGATATCTAACTGTGAGATATATATGAATTACTGGCCTCAGTAGTCAAACCAACAATGTCCAATGTCTTACAGTTTTGGAGGTAACTCTAGGGAACAGTAATACATATATTTTGAAAAGTATTTTGCTATGTACCTAAGATTGATTATTAGCTACCAACACTGTCCTCCCAGCAATTTATATTTAATTTCAAACACTGAGGACCTTCTATATTTTTGGAAGAATGACGCTTGGCTGTGCTGTTCGTAGATGACAGTCCTTCTGTTTCCTCCTCACTAAAGAAAAAAACTGTTAGATTTGGTATACAGGTTCTCCTTTGGCCTTATTTGTGTGTGGGGGTGGGTGCACAGCAGAGCATATTACCAACAAGGTCTACCAGATTTCAACTGTATGGGTCTTCCCTATGAACAAGCCCCTGGAATAAATGTGAATCAAGCATCTGTGGGGTGGATTGCTAGAGCCTGGATTTAGCAGAAGTGAGGATCTGGGTTCCAGTACAAAAAAAAAAAACCAAAACCAAAACAAAACAAAACAAAACAAAACAAACACAAACACCCAAAACAACAGGAGTCATCCTAGCTTCGTACAAATGAAGACAGAAGTGCTCATCCCACAGGAGCTAAGACAATGCAGCGTGTAGTCAGCAACACCTATTCTCCAGCATAAATAAGGTCTTTGGTTTAAAATCTCTGCATCTCCCTCAGTCAGTCTGAGAGCATGGAGCCAGGCTTCCTGTCCGCACTGGCCTCTGCCTGTGTCTGCATGCCCACTGTCACTCATCTGTTCTGTGTCTCATCTTCTTGCTGTGTCACCTCATGATGACTTGTTCTGTTTCAAATTCTGGAACTCAATTCCCAGTACTATGCTGGGATCCCTGGGAGGCCAGTGTGCTTGCTGACTCTTCCTCAAGTGTTCTCATGGACCTGGGATTCCCCTCTACTGGCATTCACTGAAGTCAGCACTGTTCTAGGCAAGCTGCCAGGGCAGGCTCTAATGCTCCTTCAGGGACCCTGCTCTGGTTATTGTCCCATCCAGATGAAGGGCAATGACAAGGTCTGGGACAATCTTGATAGAAGCCACTGACACTTCTGACTGGGGTTGCTTCTTAAAAGATCCCACACCAAAGGAAAGGGTGTGGAAAGAAAAGTGGGCAGAAGGAAAGTGGAAGAAGCATTTAAACAAAACACATGAGGACTGATAAGGCTACATACTGTGTAGAAAAGCTTTCTATACTTGGTAAATTTTACATTGGAGTCACGTGGTGTTTGTGCACTGTCATGTGACACGTATCACCAGCTCTGTGGAGCGCGAGTACTCTCTGTCCAACTCTGTGGAGCATGAGTACACCATGCCCAACTCTGCCGAGCGTGAGTATCTTATGTCCAACTCTGTGAAACACACGTATTGAGGACATATTAATTTAAAAGCAGGTGTGGAAATCAAGCAACAGTTCTCTACTGTCGTATTCAATAACAGAAGTGAAGCCACTCCATGAAAAACCGCTTGTGAAAACACATTAAAAAGGAAAAATGAGTGATATTCTAAAACATTCCTAATAGAAAAGCCAGAAAATATAAATAATACATTAGGAATTCAAAATATTCTTCACTCAACTGCTCTTCCACACATTGTTGATGAGATACTTTTAATTCTAGATTTCCATTGAATAAGATAGACTAATCCTTATCTGTCAAAAAAAAAAAAACCCTTGCTATTGTTAGTAACCTTAGACGCAACAATTCTAAAGTGCATACTTCTGTGAACATGTCACAACACGACCAACTCGAGCAGTAAGTCTATGTCTAACTTCTAATAGGAGGGGCTTCTTAGAATACAGAAGAAAGTCACAGTGCCAAAGCACTGAAGGGGCTTTTTGATGTTTCAGTCACCAGGAACTGTGCTGACCAATCGCTTCAACACTTTAAAATAAGGGAATTCATAGTAGACACTTTCAATTGTCCATAAGTAATTAAGTAACTGTCCAAGAGGAAGACAGAGCCAGGTTCTTTAACAGTCAGAATACAAAAGATCTTTGAGGGCTCCCCACTGAAAGCCAAAACAAAAGCGAGGTGGCTGCTCAACTGCACAGATGCAGGAAACCCTCCACCTACCCTGGCTGTGGTGACACAAGAGAAAGCGCAGCGCACCTACACATCTTGTGAGCTGGCCATTGGCCAAGAAACACTAACCAGCTCAGGAGCAGGGAGATTAGACTGAACTCAGGAGTCCGCCCCAAGGTCTGCTAGAGCACATTTAGGACAGCGCTCTTAAACTACAGAGACAGAAAAAAGAAAGAAAGAAAGAAAGGAAGGAAGGGAGGGAGGGAGGGAGGGAGGGAGGGAGGGAGGGAGGGAGGGAGGGAGGGAGAGAGAGAGAGAGAAAAGAAAGAAAGAAAGAAAGAAAGAAAGAAAGAAAGAAAGAAAGAAAGAAAGAAAGAAAGAAAGAAAGAAAGAGAGAGAGAAAGAAAGAAGAAGAAATACCATGGTGGTTCACAAATCATGAGTTCCCAAAAGACTGGAACCCAGAATATACTGATGCAATAGCATGGTCTCTTCCAAAACCTTAGATATTGTAAGTTTGAGAATAATTTAAAAACCATAGTTCTATTCTAAAACATAACTCGTGTAATCTGTTAGTAATGGAGAGGGGCAGCGTGAGAATCCTCATGTGACTGAGGCTGCTCTTTCTCCTGGATTCTTGGTTAAGAATACATTTGAATATGCAAACCCACTTGAGAATAAAACATGAACACTGAATGTAAATTACTGAAACAGTGTGCTGCAACCCTTTTAAATACTTTAATCCTTACTTTTTGAAAAAAATCAGTTGCTACTGTATAAAAATGTTTCGAAGCTTCAAGTGTGACAAAATAATAAGCTCTTAGAGCTAAGTCTTGGAGAAGCTACACTGCCACTGCCCATATACTTCTGCACCAAGGTATCATCATGCAATGGAAAAATGAATGCAATAAATAACTTCAACAGGATACAGGTAGAGGCAGACTTGGCTGTTAATTAGCACCTACTGTGTCTCCTCATTAGCTTTTTAAAGGACTTCTCAAAAAAAAAAAAAAAAAAAAAGGGCCAAGTGTTTGAACTACCAAATACAGGAGATGCTATCATCAGATGAAGAACTCTTCCTTCAGGTAATAAAGATCTATCTGCTGCTGAGGCTGAAAGCCCAAGCAAGAGAAAATGGAGCACCAGAGCACAGCAGAAGTGAGGTCCCAGCACGATGAAGCCTTTGGCTTCCTAAGACCAGGATTCTGCGCCCTCAGCACTGACTACTGATTCCCTCCAAACGCCAGAATTTCGCTTATAACTCAGCATCGTCTTCCACTATGCCCTTTCTGGGCTTCTGTCTCCTGCGTGTTAAAAATTACACAATACAGACTGCTGCTCTAGCCCCCTTATGTCACGCCTATGAGCTTCATTCTTTATTGCAAAAGGCTGCATTCATGGTTTTTCACTCCCATGGATTTCATCCCCACTCCCTTTACCTGAAAGAATTATTTTTATGGCCAGTATCCATCAATTCCCAGGCCTTTAAAAGGATTTGGTAGAAATGGTAGCTAATAATAAGAAAAGAAGAGGCTCATATGCTTGCCTGATACAAAATTAGGCATCTTATATAATAAGGATGCAAGCAGCATTACCTGGATCTCTCATAAAGGAAACTAAAGCTCAAAAGGATTATAAATTGTGCCCAAAGGTACACAGAAGCCAAGTCACTCAATTTCTTCCTTCTTTTTTTCTTGATGTGATACTGGAGACCACAGCCAGGAGCTTAAGCAAGTTGGCCTTGTGCTATTATCACCCCACAGCACAAACTGAATTCTTCATTCCTCTAATAACACAAAAACTAACTCTGTGTGAGAATACAAACTGATTGCATGATCCTTTAAAAGCCTTACAGCTGTGCCTGGTGGGGCTCCTTGCTGAGTATGAGCCCTAACTATACGACAGTGGGGATTTAAGTTCAAATCCTCAACACTCCTGTAAAAAGCTAGATATAGCTACCCATGCAACTATAAACTGCGCAGTGTTGCTGGATGGAGACAGGAAGACTGCTCAAGTGTTTGGGCCACCAGCCTAGCTCCAGGTTCAATGAGGGACACTAACTCAAAGGAATAAGGAGGAGACACATAAAGTAAGGCACAATGCTCTGGCCTTTCCATATGCCCAGGCGTCTATACACACCACTGGCATACACCCACAAATAAACAAATGCAGCCACCTTCATACACAAGCGGCAATTTTTACTGTGCCACACCCTTTAACACAGTGCTCGTAGTCCACTAAAACACCAACAAAAAAATGCTTGGTGCTACTGGAGATCTCACAATGGACTGGACAAGCTACCAAACCATAATTTAGTATAGTTGGAGGCGTGCTATGCAGGTAGGTCAGCAGGAAAACACACACAGGGAATGAGAAGACATCATGCCTAGCAACAACAACGTTCTCTAAAGCTAAACTGCTTTGTACTGGCACTACTAGTTTTTATGTTATTTATTTTTGAGGTAGCATCATTTCCCCTTCCCTATCTTCCCTCTGAATACTTCCATACATCTTTCATTGTTATTTTGAAATTAATGGCCTCCTTTCCATTCATTTGTTCACACACACACACACACACACACACACCCCTAAAGGCACAAGCACAGTCTGAACAGTCTATAGAATGTTTGTCTGTATGTTTGCAGGGCTGACCAGTGCTTTGGATAACCAAGTTGGTAGCTCCTCCCTAGAGCAGACTATTTCTCCCTCTCTCAGCGTGTCCTAATTGCCTGCAGTTTCTTGTGTAGGTTTCAAGTCTCGCTGGCTTTCCCCCAGCATCATCAGCATGTTTGCTGCTGTTGTCCGTTTCAGCTCTTGTTTATGTAGTTGTGTTGGTGAGACATGGATCTGGCTTCTGACATTCCTAGGAGACACAATCTCACCAGAAACTCCCTGTTCCTCTTGGCTCTCGAAAGCTTTCCACTCCTGTTTCTGCAGTGATAACTGAGCCTTAAAGGCGCAGGAGCTGTACTGTAGACTGAGCTCCACAGCTCTGTGTTTTGAACATTGTGGCTTTCTGGAAAAGTCTGTGTTGAAGAGAACTTTCTAGTGATGTTAGATGGCCACTACATACACCAGTGGGGATACAGACCCACTGTTACAATTTTTTAAAAAACAAAGATAAATACCAAAATAAAAAGAATGCCAAAATTGCATATGCATACAATTACAAGAAGCTCATATTTTACTTACATTTAGTTCTCCGGAGACCAGAAAGAACCACTGAAGTTTCTGGAACCTATTTGCATACATATCCCCAAATTCCCTTATAAGTCTAAAAAAACTCGTTTAAAATGTACAAAAACAAAAATGGCAAGAAAACATCTTTGTTCAATTGAATATTGCCCTGGTTAGTGAATATATCAGCTGATGGTGTGTAGAGTAAAAATCACACATAGGTGGTGGCAATAATCCCAGGTCAATTTCTCATGTTTTCTATTTATATCTCACAGCTTGCTTCTGGGAAGTAGTCTTATGCCCCCAGCACCAGAAACTGTTTTACAGAGGTGTATATTAAACAGCAAGATAAAAGATAAGCAAGAAGCAAGTCCATCTACCATGATATATGTATGAATGTACTGAACATTCCTAGAGAGATACTGCTTTATGCTGAAAAATAGAACATTTTTCTTCTAGAGATTTGTAACAAGCTTGTGAACAGGACCATTTGAGACAGTCCAAGCATCAAGACACAAAAAGATTACAGAGCAGGCATACTACAAAGGCCTTGTAGAAGGGGCCGTGTAGAAAACTGCTTACACTTCTGAGTTTGTGGAAAAATCAAACAAAAAAAATAGAAATAAAAAACTTCAAGCATAATACTCATCAAGGTCATTCTCTAATTTTACAGCTAAAAAATAAATACAACACAATTTTGCTAATAGAACCCAAGAAGAAAACACAGATTGGAAATACAGCTTTCTTCCTGGCTAAAGACAGCATTACCATATGCACAGGTCCCATCAGAACCAGTAAACCTGCAAAGAATTTAGAAGTGTAGACCAGAGGGAGCAGGGAGGAAGCGTGGCACTGCCAATGCTCTGGGGAAAGAGAATCCCTTTGAGTTGAGTTGTTTTATTTTAAATGGTTATTTGTATCATACTTTGAAAACTGGTCTCAAATGTTTCTAAAATTCATTTTATTTAAACACAATCTTCTTGAATCACACCATATAAATGCATTATCTTCGTAAGCAGAGCATGAAGAGTGAGACCTCCACAGCATCTCACCACCTTCAGAAACCAGTGGAATTGCTACGTCAGAGCCAAAGACCAACAGATGCCATGTTTTCTCTTCTTACTGACTCTTTATTTATTTGTAGAAATAAAAAGGGAGACATACAATTATTATCAACTCACTTTTTTTATGGAAAAAGATTTACAATATTTATTCTCTCTCTCTCTCTCTCTCTCTCTCTCTCTCTCTCTCTCTCTCTCTCTCTCTCTCTGTGTGTGTGTGTGTGTGTGTGTGTGTGTGTGAATGTATATCACTATGTATGTGAGTGTTCCTGGAGGCCAGAAGAAACATTAAGATCCCCTAGAGCTAGAGTTACACATGGCTATGAGCCACCCAACATGATGCTGGGAACCAACTATGGTCCTCCATAAGGGAACCAAATATTCATAACTGCTGAGTCATCTCTCTAGTCTACTGTCAACTTATTTCTGTTGGTGGTATTTGTTGTTGTTATTGTTATAAATTAAAAAACAATTCACACTGAAGATAATGCATCAGGAGCTGAAGAGATGGCTCCATAATTTAGAGCACTTTCTGGTCTTGCAAAGACCTAGGTCTGGTTCCCAACATCCACATGGCAGCTCACAATCACCCCTGACCCCAGTCCCATCAGATGCATGTGCTCAACTCAAAGGGGACCATGCACATAAACAGTGACCAGGCAAACACACATATGCATAAAATAAAATCAATAAACATAAACAAATTCTTAATGCAAATAACTTATCAAAAAACTTGCTGATGCACAGCAGTACTGGCAGGCCTACAGATCTTGGCCTCATTCAGAAATCAAAACTGTCTCTGCCAGTGCACTCTCATGATTTATAGAGTCAGATGGTAGGGTTAAACATAGGGCGAATCTTATACTTACTTTCTTTATTTTAGTCTTTGGGGACCTTAAAAACATTTTCCCAGATCCCCGCTAACGGGATTCTACCTGCTGCTGAGGTGATCTTTTTATGTTAAAGTCTATGACCAAAGTTGAGAGCTGAAACCTTATATTGCATGAACACAAACACTATGGTATAAAGAGAAATTAGCCAGATAGACCTAAAATAATGAACAACTGTAATATTATGGAGAAACTTTGCATATGAAGAAGTTAGGATAAATTTTTGTTGACCATATAAAAGAATGGAGGATTTTTTTTTTTTTTTTTTTTTTTTTTTTTTTTTTTTTGGACAGGGGTGTCTCTGTATAGCCCTGGCTGTCCTGGAACTCATTTTGTAGACCAGGCTAGCCTCGAATTCAGAAACCTGCCTGCCTCTGCCTCCCAAGTGCTGGGATTAAAGGCGGGATTTTTGTTTTTTGTTTTGATTTGAGGATCTCTGTTGACTGACTCTGAAGAAAAGAAAACACAAAATTCTACAAGTGGTAGAGATGGGAAGTAACACAGTGGCTATAGAAAATAACTTGACAGTTCCTTAAAAAGGCAGAGTTCCCTAAAAAAGAAATATGATATGATCCAGGAACACCATAGAAACAAAAGAACTATACACAAACACTTACATACAGACTTGCTCAAGAATGTTTACAGTAAATATTGCTCTCATAGCAAAAATGCAAAGAAACACAAATATTGATCAGAATTAGAATATACAAAGTAAATCTGGTAGGTACATAGAATTGTATCTGGCCTTGGAAAATGAAATCTGTCACATGCTATCCCTAGGGAGAAGCATAAATGTACAACACTAAGTGTAAAAAGCAAATCACAAAAGGAAAAAGGATGTGACTCCAACTGAAAAGTAAGTAGTGTAGCCAAAATCAGGTGCAGAAAGTGGGTGAGTACCAGGGATGAAGACAAGAGGGATCAGGGATGCTGCTGTTTCATGAACAGAATCTAAGCTTGGGGAAATAGAAAGACTCTGGAGTCAAATGGTGGGGAGGGCCTCTCAATAAACAATAAGACAGGGTAAGTGCTCCCAAACTATACAACCAAGAGAAGTAAAATGCTTCATTTTAAGGTAGGCACACACACACTCACTCACACACACACACACACACACACACACACACACACACAAGTTGAAATAAGGAGAAAAGGTCTCCCTCTCTAATCCAGGATAGCCACTTGCTAATATAGTCCAGGTTAGACTCAAACTCACTATCATCCTTTCACCTTAACTTTCTGAGTACTGGAGTTGTAAATATGAGTCACCATGTGTGGTTTGAAACACATAGACTAATAAAGAGGCTGGAAAGAAAGCTTAGTTGATAAAACACTTGTCTAGTCCCAGGCTAGTTAGAGACATCTCTCAAAAAATCGTATGTGTGGTTGATCTCTGAGAGGGGGGGGGGAGGTGGGGAGGGGAGGGGAGGGGAGGGGAGGGGAGGGGAGGAGGGGAGGAGGGGAGGGGAGGAGGGGAGGAGGGGAGGAGGGGAGAAAAAGACAGACACACAGACACCCGGAGAAACACACAGACATTGGCCTACTTAATAACAGGGGATAATAATAACTGAAAAGGAGAATGAAATTCTATAGAAATCACCTAAAGGCTGTGATCTGTTTCCTACAAGTCATACATGGCAGTTACATTTCAATACAAACAGGAAGAAATGGGACCGAAGGAGCTATGTACAGAATTAGTTCTATGTTGTCCCTATAATGACTGCCAAACAAATCCCATCCCTAAATGAAATGCATTAAACAGCAGACATGGGTCTTTCTTCCCAAAGCTTTTCCCAAACAAACATAAAGCAAGAGCGAGTCCACATGTGCTGTTGGTATTTCATCACTGTTTTGTACAGAACAAGAGTGTTGTTGCCTACACACCATTTCTCAGCATCAACACCCATTTTCTTATGCAATTTCAAGTTTGGTTGGCAGGTCAGAGACATTTTTTCCAACCACAGACAAAACGTCTTTTGATACTCAAAGAAAATGTTCAAGGAAATGTTCCCAATAAAAGACAACAAAAACAATAGCATGTAAGTGCATCAGCAGTCTAAGGAACAGCTGAGGTGACTCCAATTAACCTCCCGGGGGAGGGGGGGATGTGACAGACAAGGCACTACCAACACACCTAGTCTATGTCTGCAGCCAGAGCCTTGGAAATGCTTGCAGAATGCCACAACGCTGGGAAGGAGGCAGGCAGACACACTTGTTTTGTTTTTTGAAACTGGATCTCATAGCTCAGGCTAACTTTTTTTTTAAACAAATATTTTTAAATAAGGAAAAGGAGTCAAGGTTTGAGAGCACAATCCATCATCAAAGAAGTTCTAGATGTGAGGGCAGGAGAATGAAGTGGACGGAAATATCACATGCACAGTCAGGAAGCAGAGAGGGAATTCTGGGGCCCAACCATTCTCTCCTATATATGCAGCCCACAACCCCAGCCCATGGGATAATGCCTCCAAATTCACAGTAGGTCTTTCCCCCTCTCTTGAACTCAAAACTGTCTCTCTGAGATTCTGGATCTCATCTGGTTAACCAAGGACAACTCACCATTACTCTTTCCTCCTCCAAGACTCTAAGCTATCTCCTGTCTCTACCATCACACAGCTGGGATTATAAGCATATGCCGTCACAGAAATCGAGTAGAGCCCAGGACCTCAGGCATGCTAGGCCAGAATTCTACCAGCTAACTGAATACACCTTCAGCCACCAGAACTGTATTATTGAATCTTCCATGTAACCCTGACAAGCTTTTAATGTTTCATATACTAATATATGCCATAAAAGGCCTTGATAATGACTGCTCCATTTTAATTTCTCACTTCTTTGGTGTTACAGAAAGCTGACTTCTACATGGAATATTTAGTGTTTGAAAATTAAAGTCTATCAATTACCTTGAAATCTCATAAAGAGAGATGATTTTTGTTTAAATATATATTTATAAGTTATATACAATTTACATATACATATGTGTATATAGATACATATATGTGTGAGTGTGTTCATATGTAGGGACTGGGGACATAGCTCACAAATCAAGAGCTCTGACTGCTCCTCCACAGGATCTGAACTTGGTTCCCAGCATCAATGTTGAGCAGTTCACAATCACCTGAAATTTCAGATTCAGGGAATCTGATACTCTCTTCTGGACTCCATAAATACTGGTGTAAGTGTACTTCACACACACACACACACACACACACACCACATAAATAAACATACACAAACCTGAAAGTGTGTAAAGCTGTCCAATCACAGATGGAGAATGATACATGAAGCACGGACAGCACTCACTGTTCCAGACTCTAAAGACTCACTACCCAAAACCTTAAAAGCACCCCGCGAAGTGCTGCCACTGGCATTCTCTCCAAAGATGAAACAGACATAGAAACATAAATAATCTGACAAATATCGCAAACATTGCACAGCTGGTTAAGTAGGTGAACCAGACAGTCTGGCTCCACTACACATGGCTGCAACCATTACACACGCTACATGTCATAACCTATTGGAAATAAAGATAAGTTTGATAATGCTTAACAAGCTCTTTAATGGGAACATAATAGAAACTATTTCAGTTGTCTTGCTGATCCCAGTATTATTTTGCTTTTCTTTTTAACTGTAAACCACTATCCTAAAAGTCTATGTGTCTTGGAGGGTTAAACACACAAGTGAAGCCTACATTTCTGGTAATGCTCATTACTGTTAGGAAAATAGTCAACAAAGATTACAAAGGGCTACTTGTTAAAACCTTCTGCAAAAAGGCAAGCATGGAAGAACATGGCAGCCCAGCACTGAGAGGCTGAGGCAGCACTGTAAGGTTAGGGCCAGCTTTAAACGAAACACAAGAAAACTTCATTTTCTTTCTAGTTTGGTGATGAGTATATGAATATACTGACTGGGATTGGTACTTGGCACAATAAGGAAATAAACATATTATCTTTGGAGGACATAAAAGAGCAGGTGACTAATGAGAACTTTCACAAACTGGCACATGATGCAAACTTTCAGCACATCAGCTGCCCGGGGTTGAGGTGTAGGTAGACTACCCAAAATAATTAGAGGTCTGCAGGAAGCACAGAGTTCATGCTAAGTGTGACTCATGCATCTCACAGCAAAACAAAATCCTCCAGACATTTATCTCTTCCAAACAAGACACTGGGCCTGGCAGCGGCCCACAAGCAAGAAAGAGCACGTGAAAGTCAGACACTCATGTGCTGGTTAAAAATAAAACGGTGAGGAGGCTCGTGACGAGCCATGACTCCAAGCTGACCTCTAAGACACACAATGCCATTTATAACATCCACAGAGTTTCAAAACACCTGAAAGCAGCAACATTCACAAGACAACTCAGAAGGAAAACTAAAGACCACTTAGTAAGTCGGAGTCCCATTAAGATCTGCTCCCTCTGAAGAACAAAATCCCAAGATGTCTGTCACACTGGCTTCAGTGATGAAGCCTCTGTCCCTGTGAACATGAGGTCAGTGTAGTCACCCCTCCCTGCCGTTAGCTATGTAGGCTGAGTCCACAGGTGTGAAGAAGAGATCTACCTAGCCCAGCCTCCCTCCTGAAGGAGAGAAGGCTACAGACAGGCTGCCACCGGTACCTCCACACTGATTCTGTTTGAAAGGTTGTGAAATCATGACCCAGAGCAAGAACCCTTTCAGACACAATTCAGGTCCCAGCTGTTAGGAAAGACAAAATGTTCCAAAAGAACTCACCTCCCCACCCCACCCCGCAAAAGTCAATAAACAAAATGGGAAACCAAACCCAAGGAAGCTGCCATGAAAGTAAGAGCACAAGGCTGAGGCCTGGGACGGAGCCTGACCAAGTGTATTTAACAGGGTCTCACTGAGTCACAACTAATAACCAGCTAGTACCTATAGCAACAAACAGGAGCCATTTGTGATCCATTATTGTACTATTATCATCAGCAACATTTGTAGATTCTTTCTAGATTTATATGCATGGATGTTTTGCCTGAATATATGTATATGTTAACTATGTGCATACCAATGGAGGTCAGAAGAGAGTATTGGATCCCCAAGAACTGGAATTAAGATGGCTGTGAACTATATGTGAATATACATGAACTATATATGAAGATGCTGAGAATTGATCCTAGGTCCTCTGTGAAAGCAACAAGTGCTCCCTCCAAACAACTGAGCCATCTCTCCAGCCACAGCAACAGTGTTAAAGTAAATGCAGACTGTCACTGAGTGATACACATCCAGGCCCAGAGCTATCAGAGGAACAAGGACATGTTTCTTATGTTCAGGGCAGTAGGTAGAAAGCCACAAGGATACATGGTGTCATTACTAAGGGCTGGGGGTTGGGGGTGGCAGAGACAAAGAGAGAGACAGAGAGAAATACAGAGAGAGATAAAGAGAGAGACAGAGACAGAGAGAAATACAGAGAGAGACAAAGAGACAGGGACAGAGAGCAGCAAAACCCTATAAAAGCAACTGAACACTCCCTCTCCCTCTGCATGCATCTGCTTAGGCCAGTAACTATCTTTTACCAACCAGTAACCCACTTACACCCCTTAATAAGCGCCCAAGCTTCGGAGGGGCTCAGTTTAAAAACCTGTTATAATCATGTACAAATAAATCCATCCTGCCCACTGAAATCAGTAATTCCATATAGACTTTATTGAACATTTAACCTGTGTGTGAGGAATAAAAAGGTGACTAGACTATAAAGTTTGAAGAGTAAAGATTCCACAAGAAAGGGATAGAAAGACACCGTGGAAAAGAAGACTCAGGAGAAGAGCTACACATAAGAGAAAGGATTAATAATGAAAACCCAACAACAGTCCCAAATACCACCAAGAGCTCAAAATTGAGAAATTGCTCTCTTTAGCCTCATCAGAAGAAAACTGGGGAGCATGCAGGGGTGTGAAGGCAGCAGAAATCTAAGTAAATATTCAGCCAGATTTAGCAGTTAACCACAAGCTGCAGGTAGAAGAGTTAAAATGTCTTACTTTTTTATTACCGCAAATACACCACTTCACTGAGTATTTATTCAACAGGATTTACTGGGCCATGGCATTGCTTCTAGACAATCTATGTGTATCGGCCTCTCAGGAAAGAGTGTAACAGCCCCCCATTTCCTGCCTGCTAGAAAGTCTACCATATGTGAACTGTTCTCTACAGTCTGGGCAGGATCAGAAAACCGCTTCAGACACTACAGTGCTTCAAAGTGGGAAGAGGTCCTTTGCATGATTCCATAACTTCTGCCCACCAAGGAAGCACTCCATTAATGGCTTTGAAGGAGCAAGCAGTCACAGGGTAGGCACCGCACTGCACAGAACTCCGGGTAACCTCCAGTGGAGCTCCAATAAGAGACTAGGGACCTTGACACAGCAGCCTATAAAGAACTGCATGTTCCAAAACACACAAAACTTGGGAAAGTCTCCTCCTGGTTACAAGAGACTTAAATGCATGGCAGCTACTGCAAACATCTTACTGCAGGCTGGCTGAAGAGTACAACACCCAGATACCTGACTCATAGACACAGCCACATTTGAGTAACATTGTTACACATCAATAAATGACTAATGCCAAGACTCTCCTCAAGGAGGCTTTTTTTTTTTTTTTTGCAGGAGATGGTGATTGACACACATCTTGACAACGTATACACAGAGAAGAGATCTTGGAGCACTCAGCTATAGATGGGATGTCCCTATCAAACCCCTCCCCTCAGAGCTCACAGACATGGGCTGAAGAGGAGGGAGAAAATTTGCAAGAGCCAGAAATGGTAAAGAATTCTAAAGAAACAGAGAACCAGGACTGATGTACATATAAACTCCCAGAGATTGATAGGAGGCACATGACTTATACAGGTTCAAAGCAACAAAATCTCAGCACTGACAAAGGTACCTGGGCATAAAGTCTTGGTTCTGACCAGGAAAATCAGTTTACTCCAATGGGCGCTACTGTGAATGGTAACCTCACTCGAGGGCAGGCCTCATGCTCAGCTGTAGCTGACCAACATAAATACACTCCATGTGATTGTATGCAGGGGTTGTTGTTTGGGGGTCTTCTTTTTGGTTTAGTTTGGTTTTGTTTTCTTGTAATGCTTTGTCTGTTTATTGAGAAGGAGGGAAAGAACAGGACGTTAGATAGAAATGTTGGGAAAAAAGAAGGACCTGGGAGGACTTCGGGGAGCCAAAAGATATAATCAAAATATATTAAATAATAAATTTAAAAAAATAAATGTAACAAAAGTAAGAAATGGAAAAACTGTGGAACCTTTAGAATTGTTAAACCAATTCACTGCTAAGCACACGAGATTGTCAGGAAAGTGTGGAAGTTCCTTCTGACAAAGGCTCAGGAAGCTTTCCAGACTCTAAGCCTCACGAGTTCTAGACAAAGCACAGTGTGCTTGCAGAGGGACAGAAGGACAGTAAGCAGCGAGGAGGAACAGGCCCTGGGAGGTCAGCCCACTTTACCTGAGCTCCGACTCACAGATAGGCTCAATGTTTACAGTCACCACTTCACTTCCCATAAAACATTGCATCATTTGTAAATGGGGTCAGAAGAGAGGACTCTGACAAGTGCACAGGTGACTTACCCAGGAGCATGGGACAGGGGCTGCAGGATAATCAAAGCAGGTCAGATCCAGCACAGTTAGAGGCAGGGCAGCATCCCAGAAGGAGGCAGCACTGTCACAGGCCTCAAGTAAGAATGTCGGTTTTCACAAGTGCGCACAGAGATGGAGAGGATGTGGAAAGACATCCTCCTGGACAACAGCTAACCATCAGTGTATAGTCTCAGGGGGAGGAACAAAAGAGAGAAACACAAAGAGAAGGGGCAGATGTAGGTGTGGTAGCGGAGTTATTCAGTCAGGCTACAGGGAAGACTAAATGGTTGGCCGGCTGAGAAGTGTGTGCTTAAACTACCAGGCGACTATAAAGAGTTTAAACCTTCTGGGTCAGAGAACAAGGTACTGTTTGCCATGTGGCCTGGTGTTGCTGATTCTGGAGCAGCTATGTGGGAAACATCCTCAGGGCTAGACTTACAGTGTAGCCTGTTATGATTACCAAGAGTGGGCCGGGATGGGAGCCTAAGATGCTCAGTGACATTTCAACGTGCTTATGTGTACAACTTCCCTTCCAAATCTGCTTCTTGAAGAAAAGAAATAACTCAGTGGAAATAAGCCTGTATAAATTCATGAACAGATATATTCCTATTGTTCAAATTTTTGCTACCCTAACTTCATTGGAACAACTTGTCACAGACTAGATCTACACTATAAAATGTAATACAGTATAATTTTAGAGCACTGCTCTGAATGGGATCTAATATACATTACTGTAAAGTATTAGAATATCAGATTTTAAGGGCAAGAGACTTTGTGCAAGTACTGAATTCTATTGAAAAGCAGATGTAGCCGATGACAATTCAAAACTGTGTGAGCACAGCCAAGAGGCATGTAAAACCTATGGCAAAAGAAGCCAGACTGGATCTGCCCATGGGCTACAATTTGCTGACCTCTAATCTGTATTTGGCTCTACTAATTCCCTTTCCCATAAAAGAGTAAAAGGGGCCTTACCAGGATATAATTACATCCATGTCTTACCAGAGGTTGTGCCTTATACAAGGCACTAAACCAAGTTTATTACCTCCAACTTAACAGCATCCAGAAAGTAGACGAGAAAAACACACAAAAGGAAGCCTATTTGGTCTTCAGAAAGCCTCTTCTATCCAATACAGCCTCCCCCACAGCCTTAAGCCACTCATGTGCACACACACTCTACCTGGCTCTGCTCAATATTCTGAAGGGAGAGACAGAAAAGCCCCTGCCCTTGGGGAGCAATGTCTGTGAGGAATCCACATAATTAATAAAGGGGTACACTGGCACCATGACAGAGCTGTGCAGCAAAGAGAGAAACAGGCCTGGGAGTGCCAGCGAAGAGGGAGCAGGAGGCATCAAGTCGCGTAAGGGTGTTAGGCCTGGATCAAAGAGGGGAAGATATTCCAGCGACACTCCTCCAAAACAGGGCCTACACTAGGACAGCACCTGCAGCCCATCGCACCTACACCACTCCAGGGTCAGATTACTCTTGCTTCTCACATTTTGAATCTATTACCTGTTCCATACAGCCATCACCATGCCTCTGCCGAGTTGATTCCCAGAATAGGGTGAATAAAACCCGGTGTGTCAATGACTCCCAACTGGTTTCCTACCACTGTTGCTAAGCACTCCTTGCTCTTCCGTATCAAAGCAGCTTACCAAGACTTTGTTTTGACTTGGGACTCTAGATTCCAGACACTGCCACCACTGACTGCCATGACTACTACTACCACCACACTTCCTTCACATCTCACACCTATGACTCCATCCAAGACCATTCTTAAGACTTCTCTGTCCAAAATGGTTCAAGCCCTTGCACCGTAGCTCCTCAGACAGCTCTACTGATCATCTACACATTCAATAGCCTTATGTTCTTAGATAGTAGTTGTTTGCTCATTAAACTGCATGTAGACAAGGGCCTCGTTTACAGCCCAACTTCTAATGTTTCCCCCATACAGGAAAAGCCTCAATGCACATTTCTGAATGGAGTTTTGAATTAATTAGTGGATAGGGCATGTTTTAACAAAAAGGAATAAAATTGTTGAATAAAAATTTGAAATGATCGGGGACAGCAGAATTCTTTCACAAAAAAGATGGAAAGCATTCCCAATGTCACATGGACAGAAAGTGGCCAAGCCAGTATTCACCTTAAGAGGGTTAGAAACTAGGACATCATACCTCATCAGAAACCTAGTGATGCAAGGCTGCACCAAACTGGAAGAAGCTCTATAACCAACCTGCTTAAGTCAAGTCTAAACTATCTCAACACCAGATCTGCCTGCCGACTAAGACCATCTTCCTGGTGCTTTACAAAGCTTCGTGATAGTTAGCAAATAAGCTACTTAGGTAAAATATGCCTCATCTGTACACTTGGAATAATACTAATCCTTCACCTCACAGAGATGGCTGGAAGAATAGCCAAGTTAATATCTGTAAATCTCCTTAGAAAAAGGGGAAACAGGGAAAGTGGTCACTGGGAGACCATGGTTACAGGAAGAAATAGAAGAGCTTTGAGGCAGAAAGACTTGAGTCAAATAGTTTAGTTACAGTAGTTACCAAAGTTGAAGTTCTAGTGAGTCCGGGCAAGTAATCAGAGTCCCACACCCTCTCCATGTCAGGACCTTGGCAGCCCTGTGTGGGAGGGAACCACAGCACCTACACTTTGCTAGGCCTACAACCCTTTTCTTTGGGGATTCTACAGAGCACCAGCATACAACATGAATACACTCTTGCCAGGAATCCACAACTCTCACAGAAGACCACACACTAGACTGCGGTCATAGGTGGAAGGGAGTCCCAGGTGGAAGGAGCGTCTTTCTACAGGGTCAACAATAGTTGCTAAGCAGCATCAGTATCTACATGTGGCACCACTGACAGGGGCTGTCATCACAGTCCAAACCTTCTGGCTGAGGGGATGGTGTATGTGGTAACTTTTTGAATGATTCAGAAAATATTACCTAAGTTTTTGACAGTAGATATAGTATTATATCTCTATAATAAAAATCTACTTGAAAGACTTAAAAAGTCAAACACATTAGAAATAGCTTAAGTTTTTGCACTCATTTTCAAGTACAGAAAACAGCCTTATTTGCTTACTAATTAACACTTTAATATAATACAAGATAGATGTATGTAATAGTGTTTAGATTTTCTCACAGGCAAACAACTGAAAGTCAAAAGCTGTCTGAGGAGATGTGGAGCAAGGGTGAGGACCAGTTTAGCCATCAAGGGAACAGAAAGCAGAGCTCCAAGTGAACAAAAACAAGAATACATGTGCCAAAGCAGTGGGTAACCGCACTGCATCTTTAAAAACTCAAAGTTGTTATATTGACAGAAGACATCTACAAGGAAGTACTGTACAAAAGTGTTTTTTATAATACTCTAGCTATCATCTGTATTATAGATGAAAAACTGTATGCTTCAGTCGCTTGGAATTTTTAGGACATCCCAGAAGGCACTTATCTTAGCTGAAACTGTTTATTAATAGAAGTTAAAATATTCAAAATGGGGGGGGGGGCATAAAACAGCAGACACATAGCCAAAAGTTGACAATAAAGTATCTGAGCTCTGGGGAAACAGAGAAGAGCAACCGAAATGATGCTTTGCAGAAGCTGTTGGGAATACCCACACACACCAACTAGCTAGTTAAGTGCACGTGACTCTAGCTCAATCAAATGAGTGTCAATTTAAACCATAAACTAACCAAAAACTCATATCACACACAACTAAAATAACACAACTGCTCCATTTGTTAAGAACACACAGAGAATAAAAGATTTTAAAAATCCTTATACAGCCTAAATCCCAACCGGATGGATACTCAACATGTGGCACAACATGAGAAATGGAGAGGCTCTCTCACTGAGTCCTGGGCGACAGCTCCTCCACGTACCCTCACAGCCACAGGGTCCCATGCATGCACATGCACACCCAGAAGCAAGCTCTCTCTCTCTCTCTCTCTCTCTCTCTCTCTCTCTCTCTCTCTCTCTCTCTCACGCGCGCACACACACACACACACACTATCTTGACAAGACATATGCATAAAAATTGCCTTATATGAGTTTATAAGAACTCTTAAATGTCTCCCCAAGGTTAGCATGTTCTGCTAAAGCCTAGTCTCCCTCTAAAGAGCCTCACAAAGCCAGAGTCATGACTAGCTTAGCCAACCTCGGATTTGAGTGGTCGTGATGCAGAGCCACAGCTTTACTGACTTCCATAAGAGACTGAGCTACTGTTTAAAACAGCACCTGAGAGTACACTAGACCCCACTTCCCAGTACCCAAACTGCAGGAAAGAGGTGGGCCCTGGTCATCCCACCCATTATATAGTTTCCAGAATTCAATTCAGAAATATGTCTCAGGAGAACAAGCTAACAACTGATTGGAGACATGTTGGCAAGAGACTGTAATCTAATTCTGGATTATGATACTTAGTAATGTTTGGTCCCACAAAACCAAACAAGAGATGCTGAAAGCTATGAAGTGAGCAATCACTTGGAAATGACTAAATAATACCAGAACACCTTCAGAGCCCAGTCCCACACTACCAGCAGGAAGCTTACTTGAGAGTCATGGACCATATTGATGCAGAATAGCACAGACTCACACAAACTTACTTACTTTCTCTCTCTCTCTCTCTCTCTCTCTCTCTCTCTCTCTCTCTCTCTCTCTCTCTCTCCCTCTCTCTCTCAGCATTGTGTAATCTCAAGACATAGGAGTCAGATTAATCAATCAGTTCAGTCTAACTTACATAAGATCCTATCTCAAAAAAAACCACAAACAAACAAACATAAAACAACAAACCTTACTTATTGAATCAAATCTTAAAAATCCTCAGAAACAAATAGTGAATGTGTGCTGTGCTGGATCACATCATCCTGGCAGTGCAAACAGTGCGAATGGTGAGGGAGTGTGCTCTTTGGGGTGTAGGACAACAATCCATGCCCGCCACACACCACTGAACAACATCTGTTCACATCTCTAGCAGCACTATGTGGAGACAGGGTCTCCTGAGGAAGGCCCAGACCGCGCTGAAACTTGGTATTGTAACCCATACTGGCCTTAAAACTCTTAATCCTGATACTTTAAACGACTAAGGGCTGGATGACAGGTATGTGTCAACTACTTAGTCTAATTGTGTGGGATGTGTGTGTGTGTGTGTTCAACTAAATATCCTCAACTCATTTAATATCATACAATATAAAGGTTGCAAAAAATACAAAATGTATTTTTCTTAATCTGAAAAATAAGGAAAAATTTAAAACTATAATCTACTATGAATAGAGAGTACATGAATGACAACTGACTTAAAAGCAATAAAAACTAGGCAGACTCCTATTGAAATGTTAAGAGGGCTTCGTAGATAGAATGATGTTTATTTGTATCTCTAACATGAAACTATAAAGACGCAAACCCAGGAAGCAATAACATAAACTCTAAGTCAAACTCTGCCAGGAACTATCAGTAAATGTGTTTTCACTTTTACCTTCATTTCTTAATACATTCATTAAGTTTCAAGAATTAAAGAGAAGTCCACATGTCACATGCCACAGTGTGTAATTCTGATTCCCTCCTGACTCTCCCTGCCCCCATCACTCTTCTATCTAGGCTGAGGAAAATTCGAAGTGCTAGCTAGCACATCAAGGAACAATTAACTCCCATAATATAAGACAGCTATACACTCTTTCAAAATGAGCACTGGAGGTTGCAGATAGATAAGCAGGAAACGGGACATGTCCAAGGGTGTGCAGTTGACATGAAGGAGGACAAGCTTACAAACAGATGGGTAAGGAGGAGTTTGCTGAACAGCCAAGCAAGACTCAAAGCCATGCTGTCTTAGGGTTTTCTGACACAATTCAATTACTACTATTGGCCTTTTATGATTCTTAGATTTGAGTTGGGAAAGAATTGCATTCATTTTACTCACTGAAACACATAATACATAATTTTAACAGATGGCAGAACATAGAGTCTTCTAAAACTGATGAGGATATAAGTGGTAAGCAAGTTTGGGAGGCTCTGGTTTGTTTTTTTAGGATGGTGTTTTGTAAACGAAGATATAAATCTGTGTTAGTAAGTAGCTGGACACTATCACACCCCAATACTCACACAGAGCAGTGCCGAGGTAATCTACCAGCCGTACTGGTTTTGCCCTAAGTTCATTTTCAGAAACAAACATACACAAAAATTCTTGAGAGGGACAGAATAAGAACTGGCCATACAATACAGTACTGGAGTAGATAGCATTTCTCAAAAATCTGTATCTACTTGGACCCTTCTTTGGAGGACTGCCATTGTGGACAGAATCTAGTTTGGGTAGGGTCATTCTAGAATAGAGTAGATCCTAATCCAGTGGGGCATAGAAAAATAAGGCCAAGGAAGATCTGCACAGAGTTAATCCATCCAAAGGCCAAGGAAGATGGGAATGGAGAGTTAAGCTATCTGAGGCTAGGAAGGGGAAACACCACTGATCAGCGTTAGGAGAGGAAAGGGGGACTCTGCCTCAGACACTACGAGAAGTGTGGCACTGTTGCATCTTTAGTTGGAATGCCCAGACTCTAAGCCTCCTAGGGGTGCCATTCTAAGCAACCCAGCTTGAGAGCCTTGGTCTTCACTGCCCTAGGACAGTAACTCAAGGACGTGCTCAGAAACTTCTCTCAGTGGTGCTGCAATGGATGTGCCATTGCACGCACACTAGCATACGAGGAGTTACGAAGCTGGGAACAGTGATTCTCTCTGAATGAAAGACTGGTTCATTTGTATTCTACTGTTTGTACTCTTTCCAAATTTACAAACCTTTTCTCAATAAACGTGTTTACTTTCATAATACAAACAAAAGCCAATAAAGATGACTCCATTAAAAAAAAAACATAAAAAAGTGAACAGAGTTAAGTTAGTCAGGAAGCAAGGCATAAATAAAAACATGCAAAAATAGAAAGGGCAAGAAATGAAAATCTATCAAAACACTCATTTTTGCTAAAACAAGGGATATTACACAACCTTTTATAGATGATTTTGAAAAATCAAGATAAAGTACATAATTTCAATAGAACAATGCAATTTACCAAATCTATCCCCAGAAAAAGACCCCCCCAAAAAAAACCCTAAAAATTAAGTTCCCACAGTTAAATGCTAAACATTTCTTCTATGTAATCCTAAAAGATGGAATGATATAGTGGTTACATAAGTAATTCCTAAAAACAGAAAAACAATAAACATACTCCAAACCTTTCTTTTTCTGTCAGATTCAAAATTCTGACAAAGAAACCTGTGGGAAATGGGGAGGGGACAACACCTCCATTTTTAGGAACATCAATATAAAAATACTAAGCAAAATATTAGCAAATAGTTTTGGGTTCTGGACAAAGAAAGAATGAGAGGTAATCAATCTTTCCTTACACAATAAATAAAAAGGACAAAAAATATGCAAAGTAATTTTCAGATATTGGACCAAATATAAACAATGATAAATAAATGAATAAACAAACAACAAGACATGGCTTTGAGAGAGTGAAGAACGCTAAGCAGGACCAGCTTTTCAATACCCCCACGTGTTCTATGCAGACACGATCCACATCTCAGTGTATTTATTTAGATGTATCCAAAGGAGAGGAGGCAGGTCTGGTGGAGAAGAGTTGGGCACCACCAAGTCTAAGAGCATAAGAATCTGCAGGCTGGTACTTGTAGGGAAGAGAGCTTTAAAGAGCTGTGGATACCACATTAAGTGTCTTATGGACTGACCAGCCTATACCCATGAGGAGTTCCTTAGCAACCAGAAGAGAAAGCCATTCCAACACAGAGGACACTGAGCAGACTCTTCAAAAGCAAATTTATTTGCCTTGAAGAAAACTAGTCCTCCACTAACAGCTACCCTTGACCTGATAACAGCAATTAAGAGAAAGTCCAGAAAAGACCAAGTGTTTCCAAGTAACCAAACTCGGATAGGAATACAATCTAAAAATATTTGGGAGAAAAAAAAAATAAGCCAGCAGCTAACAACATAAAATTTACAGTCTGGATATTAATAACCAATTTCCAGACATGAGAAGAAGCAGGAAAACATGACCCATGATGAGGAGAAAAATAAGTCAGCAGGAACAGAATGAGAAGTAACACAGATGATAAAATCAGTAGACAAGAGCTTGAACACTCAAACAAATCCCATGTGTTCAAAGTGGTAGAAGAACCTATGAGCACAATGAGAATGCAAACTGATGTAAAAATATATGTGTGTTTAAAAAAGATTCAAGTCAAGCTTCTAGCAGTTAAAAATAGAATAGGAACGAAGAAAAATAGAGGAATGAGTAAGCCTGAAGCCCAAAATAGAAATTGGCCCTAATGAAATGCAGAGAAAGATTAACAAGTGAATAACAGCTGAGCTGAGGGACATGAAGTAGATCTGCAACAGTTAAGTGGCAGGAAGGATCCTTACAGAAAACAAGGCTCAACTTAAGCCTGCAAGGCTTACGGAACACAGTATAGAAACAACACAAGAAACCACAAGACATGCCATTATAATGCCCAGAAACACTGATAAAGCTGTACAGCTCCCAAAAGAAAATTAAAAAACACATTATCTTTTTGTGAAATAAAATTAAAAGACACCTGACCTCTGATAAGAAACAATAAGCAGTGCAAAGAATACAAGACATTCTCAAAGTATTAAAAGATAAAGGGGCCAGGCAGTGGTGGCACACACCTTTAATCCCAGCACTTGGGAGGCAGAGGCAGGCAGATTTCTGAGTTTGAGACCAGCCTGGTCTACAGAGTGAGTTCCAGGACAGCCAGGGCTACACAAAGAAACCCTGTCTCAAAAAAATAAAACAAAACAAAAAGATAAAGGGTATTGAGAACACATTGAAAATTTTGAAAGTATTCAAACTATTGAAGTATTAACTGCATCAAAAATATTATTTAAAAATCAGAGTGAGAAAAAAATCAGTGACAGAAATACTGTTTATGATCTGAAAGAGATAAGAGAGAGCAGACTAGACTACAGGCATGTTAAAGCCTCACAGAGAAGAGTGGCCCAGACAGGAATCTGAACACCCAGAAAGGAGTGGAAAGCACCACGACTGCTCAAGGATGGGAGTTAAGAGAAAAGACCATAGCCCTCCTGGAGGAACCCTGTTAATCAATATCCTTCTGTCCAGTGAAAGCATTTCCTGGACACATGGCCAGTCTACTGCTGTAGAATGTAGGACAAAAATCTGAATAACTAAAGCAGGAGATGGGAAAATTACAGTAAATGAAATATAAGTCCTTAAAGCCAGCGAGGCACAACTAAGGCATGAGGAAGCAGCAGGGTGGCAATCCGTGTCTCATAAAAGGGAAGAAGGAAGCTAAAGCCAAAATTTCATGAGATCGGAAGATGACACAGCAGGATAAAACTGGAGACAGCTTTAATATGTGAAAGTTGTAGGAGCTAAACATCCCAACTAGAGAATAAAAAACAAATACTATCAGATTGGATACAACAAACAAATGAACAGACAAACCAAAAAGCACCATCACATATAGGCCACACAGTTCAAATTAAAATGATAGGAAAGGACATGTCAGAGTCACACCAAGAAACAAAGGTTTAGAGTAACTCTATTAACAGAGAAAGCAGAAGTGCAGATATAATCAGAGCTTCACAGTGCCTCGTCATAATGGGCATTTAACAAATGGCAGTAAGAATCCTAACTTTGCAAAATGTAAAATTATAGCTTTAAGTACACAGATATGACCAGAATTGAAAGAAGACACTGGAACGGCCGCAGTTACACTTCCAAACTTCAACAGACAGCTTTCCATCACGGAAGAGAAAGGAAGAAAATAAGTAATGTCAAAGTGAGCCAGAACAACATTGCTAAACACTTGATCTAATTGACATTCTTATCAAGAGCCATGAAATATTCACCAAAACACATTACACTCTGAACAAAACAAGTTTCTCAAAATTTAGATAAGTTGAAATCATGGCTTTCAAGCAACAGTGAATTAAGACAAAAACACAACAGAAGGCTATTTTGATAGCTCCTGAGAAGTCTGTGGCTAATAAACATGCTTCTCACATTACAAGGGCTAACTATGACATCACAAATGAAACTTAAAAGAAGTTGAAGTAAATAGAGGTATGGGGATGCATGTCAATTTCTAAGATGTCCACGATGATCATAGAAGGAAACACACAACATTAAATGTTTTACTGGAAAACAAGAGTAAACAAATAACCTAAATTCTGAAGCTCAGGAAACAGGAAAAAAGGAGAACGTTGAGAAGAAACAAAAAATGATCAAAAAGAAATCTGAATAATGAAAGCTAGCTCTCTGAGAACATAGGTAAGATGACAACCCACATCAGGTGAGATCAGCCACATTCAGGAGAAGACACACAGACAGTAGCAGGAAGAGTTTTCACACAGCCAAAAACCCCACAGAGGCAAGTGAGGAGATGTAGAAAGAGCCTTCTACACTCAGAAAAGACAATGATGTGAAAGTAATTCCCTCGGAGGAAAACAATAGCAACCAAGCAGTGTACATTTTATCTACTTAACTCTACATGCAGGTGACTAGAGGTAAAAAGAAATAATGCTACTATAAGCAAATGCTGGAGCCACTTAGTGGCTTTATTTAGCCTGGGCTACAGAATCAGCCCATGACCCCAGCCTTCAAGAAACGTCAGATCTCTGCTAAACCTGAACACTGACTGCCCCCAAAATATTAAGTGTGCCAGACCCTAATCTACTGAATCCCAAAAATACATGAAAAACACTGCACCATCCCCAACTACAGTTCACATCCATAAGACAATGGTGGTTTAGCAAACAACTTACTGTGTAATTCCTCACAGTAATGACTGAACCAAAAGTCGGGATTATCCCGACAAATATGAGGAAGCACTTCACAAAAGTGAGCATTCACTCATGATAAAAAAAAAAATTAACAAACTCAGAACAGAAGCAAACTTTCTCTACCACACAAAACTCAAACATCACATTCAAAGCTGAATGACCAATCCCTTCTACCTGATAAAGAACACCAAGATGTCTGCTCTCAAGCCTCAGGGTCACAGTATGGAGGACGGCCCAGCCAGAGAAGTAACTAAAAAAAAACCAATCTCGAGGCATAGGAGCACAGAGAAGAAAGTAGAATTATACACACATGCAACATGACTACACAGACAGTCAGAAGCAAACTTTTAATAAATTAGATTTAAAAGAGTTTAGCAAAATGGTACAATAGTGTTAATACATGAAAACCTCAATAATATACAATATGAATGCATATTTGGAAGCTAAAACATTTTAATCTCATCTATGAGAACTTAGAAAATTCAAGTTTTGAGAGTAAATTTGAACTCCCTTCCCAAAGAAAGATTAAGAACTTTTAAGAAAATTGTTTACTTTTTAAGAGCCCTACCTAGGGTTAAAGATAAAAATGAGAAAGGCCTCTAAAATCTGACTACCAGCCTGACCTAAAGCAGGGACGGCCCACCCTGAGTGGTGGCCCAGATGGGAGCTGCAGCCCAACACTCGCAGTTGGGAAACGCTGGCCTGGATGTTGTTTTGGAAAGAGTCCTCAGGCAAAAAGATCACAGATTTCGTTATACTCTACACTGTAAACGAGTGTTTGCTTTCCCTCTGATAAACACTGTGGGTTTTGCAAGCAACATTCGTGAAGCCAAAATCCATGGATGTTCTTTGCCTTCAAAAAAAGTTCTGGATTCTACTTCAAGTAGTATAGCTGAGGGGCAAACATATATAGTGAAAGAACTACCTAGTCAACAGAAGAAAGTGACATGCTCCCCTCTGCATAAAACCAAATGATAGCCTAGCTTATAAAGGACAGGTGTCTATTTCAGGAGTGCTTCATAACAGAAAACACAGAAATACATGATTCCCTTCTAAGGAACATAGAACACACTAAGAACCATGCAGTGGATTTTATCAACACCTGATATAATGACAACCCTGCAACCCCATTTCTCTCTGAAATCTGACTTCAGAGCTGTGTAGTGCTGGGCTGGTGTTCTTCAATCCGACAATTTAGAGTCATCCAAAAGCAGGAGCCTAAACTGAAGAACTGAAGAACTGCAGAACTGCCTCCATAAGGTCATCCTGTGGTTAAGCCCATGGGGCATTTGCCTGATTAATGATTGCTGTGGGAGGGCCCAGCTCACTGTGGGCAATGTCTCTGCTGGGCACGTGGTCCAGGGAAGTACAATAAAATAACCTGAGAAAGCCATGGAGAGCAAGCCAGCATGTAGCATTCCATCGTGAGTCCGCTTCAGCTCCTGCCCAGGCTTCTCTTGCTGATGAGACTATAACTCATAAGCCAAATAAACCCTTTCCTCACCAAGTTGGTTTTGGGCAGTGTTTTACCATAACAGACAAGACACAAATTGTCAATTTACAGCTGAAAAATTTCCCCCAAGCATCTCAAACACAGGTCCAAAGTTCAACTGGCTCCTCATTGGCCAACCTCTTGTTTCTCCTGAAACCAAGACATACAGAACAGTGCTGTGCTCTCTGCGGTGGGAACACCATCCCTGAGAAGACATAAACACACCCCCACACTGCTCCTTACAGAGCACCACTAACAAACCAAAGTATGACTCCAGCAAAGCCAGACTTATAGGTCCAATGACATCAGTGAGTTCACTGAGCCTAAATGAGGAATCACAGGAGCATGGGTGACACAGAAAAGCCATACAACACACTGACCAGAACGCCTCACCCAGCATGCATGGCGTCTACCTCACAGATGGGTACATGGAGTCTCTCCTTCACATCGTCTCCCACAGTCAAGATTCTTAGACACCTCCAAGAACACAGGTCACATAAGATTATGGCAGACACGGACACATACATGGCCAGAAGGTAAAACTGGGAAGCACTGACACATCAGAGGAGGACCCCTCCCAAGCCTTGCTCAAGTAGAAATCCAGTTTCAGGGTTTCTAAGAAATAACAGCTCTGTGGTAAAGAGGCCAGCTGTTGTGCTTGGAGCACAGAGCTCTACAGCACTGTCACCAGCAACTACACACACTGGCTGCCCCTTTTTCAGACAGCCTCCCCTTTCTACATCCCATCAGCTATTTTTCAGTAAAGAATCAGTGAATAATTCCCAGACCAGGCTTTCCATGTGAAAAGGCAGGAACCAGGTTATTACAAGGTTACTCAGAGAGTAAGGGCCTTCAAAATATCATAACACAAATAAAAATACAACTCTTATAATACAAGCCTATTAAGAAGAACAGAACTTCTTTTTTATGGAATAATGGTTTACTTAAGTATGAAGGCAACACACCTTAACATCAAAATCAAATACAGATATATCTCTGCTGTACTAAGGTGGCAAGATTTTACTTACTCTGTCTTTTAAGAATGTCTTCACACAGACAGGTAACTACAAATACTGTAAATACTGATGGCACTCATTCCACAAGCCTTACTTGAGCAAATCCATAAATAGGAAGCCCTTGTAGAATTCTGCTCTCCATATATATCTTTCAAGATGTCATTTATAATGCAGATTACTTGTTTCCAATGTTGGTTCTGTGAGGAGAGGCAGTTCCTCACTGCACACCTATATGAACTTTGAAATCTAGAAATTGCCTTTGTTCCTGCATAGAGCTGGAAGGAAGGAAGGCTGCTAGGATAGGAGGTGCTGCTTGAATCTTGTATCTGCTACAAGTCTGGGCAAGAAGCAAGGCCATGGTTTAGGGTTGGATGGCTTCGGTGCAGTGGGCTGCTGGACATTTCTACATTATGAATGTTGTTATCACAATGATTTTACTACAGTATAAATTCTATGTGTAACTCTTACTTCACCTCACAATTTTAGATCATTTACATTAAGAAATGCTGATAAGCTTTTGGCAAAATCCAATTTTCTTGCCTTAGTGTTCAAAAACAGTGGTTGAAGGTAGTTTTACTTCATGAGAAACTTTGAATTTTGTACCTGATCTCAAAAATAAATATTAAAAAAAACACCAGCAATTGTAAAAAGCCAATAAAGTGTGCGAGCATACACCTGTACTCCTCAGAAGGCAGGACCATCAGTCACAGGACTCTCTGAGCTGTAGAGACTCTGTCCTCCCCAACAGCAAAATAAGCAAACAAATCAATCCCAGGAACGCTTTGCCACTGCTGAGCTATCTACAACTATCCCCTGGAATAATGTGCAATTACCCGGCTTTAGTTCTTAGAAAAATTCATGGAACCAACCATAGCTCAGTCTTTGAAAAGCAAGGGACATTTAGCAATGATACTATTGGTTCAAAGTAGATGAAAGGCTCAACTCTTATGTCATTATCTACTTATAAATAACACTTGAATTCTAATATGAGGAAAACCAACTGGACATCCAAATACAGTGTGTGAGTATGTGCTATCACACCTACATGTCATGGATTTGTGAATCTCAGCCTTTTATCGTGTACACTTTTGCCCTCAGGAAAGGAAGAGTTTCAGCAGATTCTGCATCTGCTTAGCCAAATCTGTGCTTTCTTAATTCCCTTATAACTAGAGAATATCGCTTACAGTGAGATCCACTCTCTGCTCATCTTCATTCAGACGCAGTGAGTAGGCTGTGGCTATGAAAAAAAGAAATACAGAGAGAGAGCTGCATCCACACCAATCTCCACCGAGATACGCAGCGCCGTGATGTGCATGCAGTCTGCAGAACAAGAATACAAACACACAAAGCTCCCGTTCCAGGGGTCCTGACATCAAACACATGGTCAGCAGATCAGCACAAGTCCTCAGTGCTGGGAGACAGTCGCACACATGGCAATCATCTGTTACAGCAATCAGCTAGAGCAAAACACAGAGGTGAAGCCTGGAGCAGCACGTGCATGCGCTTTGAATTCTGTCTCAGAGATGACCCCAATGAACAGACTCCTTCCCCAGCAGACACATGCATGTAATATTTATGCCCAAGACAGTCCACTCCAGAGTCAGTCAAGAGATTGTATGTAAGCTTTATCTCAAATTGACAGGATCCCTCAAGAAAAGCCCATGTTCAACACCAAAGAGGTAAAAACAGTTTTATCAACCTCATGGAAATTTCTCCAAGCTGCATTCCCACAAGTTACCCAAGATGTAGCCCACTGCCATCCCCTCTAACCTGGCATTTCCAGACATGCTCTGCTAAGTCTCATCTGTGGAGAACCACACTCACTCTTCATGGTAAAGCTCTAGCCCAGGACACAACTACAAACACAGAACCAAAACTGCAGTCCAGGTGCCTGCTTACCCGCACAACTCCACCAACATCAGACTTTAAATTTTATATAATATTCATGTATCTCAAAGTACTCTTTGATTTCCTTCCTTGGTTGTTGAAACACAGCAAATTTCTTAGACTATGAGCAATAGGAAGACAGAATCCATTCTGGCCTACAGGGTGTGGTTTACAGACCCTCACATGCCTGTCCTGGGATGGCTTAGTCCCAGTTGTGCCCCACCGCTGTTAACTATCACTGACCACACTGCCACTGTTTCCCTCAAGAGCTTTTAAAGGTCAGAACTCTTTGCATCATTGCCCCATCCATCACATTTCTACTCTGGCTGCCACACAGTATGCACATAAGATGTTTTAGCTAACTGTGTGGAAGATGGCTTCATGGGCCATAGCCCCCTGTGTACAAGCAGAAGAAGGACTGTAATTCAGAGATCCCTAGTCAGGGCCTCCACATAAAGTGCAAAGGGAGACAGAGACAGGAGGATCGCTTGGCATTACTGACTGCCAGTCTAGCTAAAATAGCAAGCTTCAGGTTCTCAAAAAAATAAAGTAGAACAAAACAGTGTAGGACAAGTGGTCCTCTTTCTCCACTTCCTCGCCACCATTTGTTACCACCTGAGTTTTTGATCTTAGTCATTCTGACTGCTGTTAGATGGAATCTCAGGGTTGTTTCAATTTGCATTTCCCTAATGACTAAGGATAATGAACATTTCTTTAGGTGCTTCTCAGCCCTTCAGTATTCCTCAGCTGAGAATTCTTTGTTTAGCTCTATACCCCATTTTTAAATAGGGTTATTTGGTTCTCTAGAGTCTAACTTCTTGAGTTCTTTGTATATATTGGATATTAGCCCTCAACTGGATGTAGGATTGGTAAAGATATTTTCCCAATCTTTTGGTTGCATTTTGTCCTATTGACAGTGTCCTTTGCCTTACAGAACCTTTGCAATTATATGAATTTTATGAATTTGTCAATTACTGATCTTATAGCATAAGCTATTGGTGTTCTGTTCTCGGGGCTCTTTCCTACTTTCTTTTCTATTAGTTTCAGTGTATCTGGTTTTATGTGGAGGTCCTTTATCCACTTAGACTTGAGATTTGTACAAAGTGATAAGAATGGATCAATTTGCATTCTTCTGCATGCTAATTGCCAGTTGAACTAGAACCATTTGTTGAAAATACTGTCTTTTTTCCACTGGATGGTTTTAGCTCATTTGTCAAAGATCAAGTGATCATAGGTGTGTGGGTTCATTCCTGGGTTTTCAATTCTATCCCATTGATCTACCTGCCTGTCTCTGTACCAATACTGTGCAGTTGTTTTTAATCACAATTGCTCTGTAGTATAGCTTGAGGTCAGGGATTGTGATTCCACCAGAATTTATTTTATTGTTGAGAATAGTTTCTTCTATCCTAGGCTTTTTGTTATTTCAGAAGAATTGGCAAATTGCTCTTTCTAACTCTATAAGGAATTGTGTTAGACTTTTGATGGGGATTATATTGAATCTGTAGATTGCTTTCAGCAAGATGGCCATTTTTACTATATTCATACTGCCATGAGCATGGGAGATCTTTCCATCTTCTGAGATCTTCTTTGGTTTCTTTCTTCAGAGAATTGAAGTTCTTGTCCTATAGATCTTTCACTTGCTTAGTTAAACACCAAGGCATTTTATATTATTTGTGACTATTGTGAAGGGTGTTGTTTCGCTAATTTCTTTTTCAAACTGTTTATCCTTTGAGTACAGGAAGGCCACTAATTTGTTTGAGTTAATTTTATATCCAGCTACTGTGCTGAAGTTGTTTATCAGGTTTAGGAGTTCTCTGGTGGGATTTTTTGGGGTCAACTAAGTATGCTATCATAACATCTAAACATAGTGATATTTTGACTTCTTCCTTTCCAATTTGTACCCCTTTGACCTCCTTTTATTGTCTAATTGCTCTGGCTAGGACTTCCAGTATTATATTGAATAGGTAAGGAGAAAGTGGGCTGGTGGGATTGCAAGCTGGTACAACCACTCTGGAAATCAGTTGGGCAGTTCCTCAGAAAATTGGGCATAGTACTACCTGAGGACTCAGCAATACCCAGAAGATGCTCCAACATGTAATAAGGACACATGCTGTATTATGTTCATAGCAGCCTTATGTATAATAGCCAGAGGCTGGAAACAACCCACATGTCCCTCAACAGAGGAATGGATACAGAAAATGTGGTATATTTACACAATGGAGTACTACTCAACTATTAAAAACAATGACTACATGAAGTTCTTTGGCGAAGGGATGGAACTAGAAAATATCATCCTGAGTGAGATAACCCAATCATAAACAAACACATATTGTATGCACTCACTGATAAGTGAATATTAGCCCAGAAGCTCAGAATACCCAAGATACAACTCACAAAACACATGAAGCTCAAGAAGAAGGAACACCAAAGTGTGGATACTTTGGTCCTTCTTATAAGGGGGAACAAAATACAGGAGGAATTACAGAAACCAAGTGTTGAGCAGAGACTGAAGGAAAGGCCATACAGAAACTGCCCCACCTGGGGATCTATCCCATTTACAGTCACCAAACCCAACACTATTGTGGATGCCAACAAGTGCTTGCTGACAGAAGCCTGATATAGCTGTCTCATGACAAATACGGAGGTGGATGCTCTCAGCCAACCATTGGAATGAACACAGGGTCCCCAGTGGAAGAGTAGAAAAAGGACTCAAGGAGCTGAAGGGGTTTGCAACCCCATAGGAAAAACAACAATATGAACCGACCTGTAACCACAGAGTTCCCAGGGACTAAACCACCAACCAAAGAAAACACATGGATGGACTCATGGCTCTAGCTGCGTATGTAGCAGAGGATGGCCTAGTCAGTCATCAATGGGCAGAGAGGCACTTGTTCCTGTGAAGGCTCTATGCCCCAGTGTAGGGGAATGCCAGGGCCAGGAAGCAGGAGTGGGTGGATTGGTGGAGGCAGGAGGTGGGGGTTTTTCAGAGGGGAAACCAGGAAAGGGCATAACATTTGAAATGTAAATAAAAAAATAGTGCAGGACAGCCTACCTCCTCCTCTGGCTTCAACTCCTACACACATATGTGTATATACATCACGCACACCACCACACCATATACTTAACCACATACCTACACACCCAGATATAACACACACACACACACACACACACACACACACACACACACACACACCCCACTCTATTGTATGTGCTGAGCATTCTAATCCAAAATCCAAAACAAAAGTAAAGAATTCTATACAGAAAAGTTGCATCATCAAAAAATAAAGTTACTAAAAAACACTGAATAAAATTTCTTATCTAGTTACACTCAAACATTTTTAAAATTCAAAATATTCCTAGCTCCAAACAATTTTAAGAAGTGATACTAAACCTATAATAAAAATTTTAATACTTTCAGGTATTTAGAAAAGTCAGGCATGGTAGTCCACTTCTGTAATCAGAGTGTTAGGGTTACAGAGACTGGTTGATCCATAAACTTGCTGTCCATTCTAGCCAATCAGTAAGGGTTCAGTGAGAAACCAAAAAAAAAAAAAAAAAAAAAAGGCGAAGAGTAATATAAGAAGACTTATGATGTTGACACAGGGCCTTGTGGTGGTCTGAATAGGTTAGGCCCCCCCCATAGACGCATGTGTTTCAGCTTGGCCATAGGGAGTGGCGCTATTCAGAGGTATAGACTCTTGGAGAAGTGGATCACTGCAAAGACAGGCATTGAGGTCTCCTGTGCTCAAGTTCAACCCAGTCTGGACTCAGAGCCTCCTCCTGGCTGCCAGAGGAAGGTAATCCACATCTGCTGCCTACTGATCAAGATGTGGAGCTCTCAGCTCTTCCAGCACCATGTCTGCCGGCATCCTGCTTGCTTCCTGCCATGAGGATAATGGGTTGAACCTCTGAAACTGTTAGGCCAGCCCCAACTAAATGTTTGCCTTTATAAGCATTGCCTTGGTCAATGGTGTCTCTTCCTAGGAATTCAAACATGAATTAAGACTGACCTCAACATACACAGGTACTTAAGTACATACACCTACTCCACATATAAAAATAAAAAGTAAATAGCAAACCTCATTGGATATCTTTAAATATTTATGTCTGTGTGCATCTGCACACAGTGATATGCCCATGTGTACAAATGCAGTGCAGGCCTAAGGTCAATCTTGGGTGTGGTTCCTCAGGAATGGTCTGTCCAGTGTGGTTTCCCTCCCTGGTGCAGTTCGCTAGTTTGGTTTGGCTGACTAGCAGCTGCTATAGCTGCCTGTCTCTGCCTACTTTGCTCTATAAGTAGACTCTGGAGACTGACCTCATGTCCTCAGTTAATCTATCTCCCAACCCCTCAAGGTATTATAAAATTAACTAGACATCTTACTGTATAGTACTCCTTTGGAATCTCATAATTGAAAACAATGCTTACTTCTTAGGAAATCTAGACAGACCATAATGATATTTTTTGACTGATTAAATGATACTTAAGGTGGAATTACTTAAAAAGAATAGTTAAGGAATTGTCACTTTTATTTTTCTTTCTTTGTACAGAGAATGGATGAAAACAATGTTGTATTTCTAGAATTTAAGAAAGTTCTATAAGGAAGATCATTTCTTAAAAGTAACTTGATACATTTTTAGGGTCAATAGCGAGTATACCAATACAGCTTTAAAGAAAATATTTTATCAAGTATGTTACATAATGATGTGTTGGAAATATTTAATATGTGTAACAAAGAGTCTAGGAACCTGGCTAAAGTCATCTATGATCTACCTAATTCCATGAGGAGACTGAGTGGGAGATCAGAGAAGGGAGTACACCTCCTCTCTCAACTAAGCAAATACAGAACACACCACCTCTTTCTGGCATTCCGAGGAGCTGCTGTATTTGCACTGTGAATATTACAGAAGCAGAAGCTAGCTTACAAGAATTTTGCAGATGAATGCAACTATAAAAACAACACACATCTATTATTTCTAAAAATTTCATAAAATCTGAAAAAATATATTGAAGCCTAAATAGTGCTGTCACATCTGATGAAGTACTTAGAGCAAAGAGTCAAGGGGTCTACAATCGAAACATAATTCAAAAGAACAACAGGCACTGAGGGACATGCAGAAACAGATGGATCAATAGACCCAGGACAATAAATATAAATGACAGCATCTTCATGGTGTATGTACAGTGTCCACTGAAAATTCTTTCTCCATTACTGTTTGAAGATTTTTTTAACTTTAAAAAAAAATTCAACAATTGCTGCACTGTCATATGCAAGGTTCATCTTGGAAGATGCAAAATAAATTCCATCCATTGCCTTCATCTTGAAGGATGAAAAATAAACTACATCCATTGCCTCTGTCTTTGGGGCTCTGGATCCCGCAGCCATTTTCAAGGGTCACCACACTGGCATCGGATGGCAATGCTGTCTATTCAACTCTCCCTGACTCTGATTTTGGAAGATGCCCTACCAGGATTTTTCATTAACATTTCTGCTACATTGAAAACCTGATACTTTCTGGCATACGGAAAAAGGACATGAGCATCCCCATCGATTGATGGAGGTTCACACTTTTTCATTGTGGTGATTAATGAATTAATAATCAAAGAAATTGTACTAACTCTGTATACAGGGAAGCCCACCCAGATCCCAAAGAAGTAAGGTAAGTCAGTCCCATGCTTAGACTCCAGCTGAGAGGACTGGAAAGCAGGTAGAGAAGAAAGGAATTCGTAAATATCACTTCTTAGACCAGATGGTTTTAACGACTCTCTGGATACCTAAGAGTAAATGTGAGTTCCAAAGATACTGTGGCCTAAATCAAAATATATAGAAATATTTTAATTTCACTGTTATGGTAGGGGGTGGTAAAGAAGAGAGAGAAAAGTGTTTGCAGAAGTTCTCAAATTGAAAAAAACTGAATAAATCATTAATTTAAAAGGCAATTACACATGTAGGCACATTAACAACAAGGTGTAAAGGAGATGCCATCAGTAACATGTTGATAAAGCACGTGAGCTAAATTACCTGGGAAGGCAAACGGCCATACCAGCTCTAATTTTATCTGCACCCATAGCAAGCACTCAAGATCATTAGTCTGAATTATGGATGATAATGGTAAAGACAATGAGTTAAATATGGGAAACTAGTGATTAAAGGCACGTGGCCAAGGGATATACAGTGACTCGAGTATGAAACGTCTCCCACAGATTCATGGACTTGACAACTTGGTCCGCGCTGGTGGTGCTGCTTGTGGGTGGTAAAGCCTGGGCAAGAAGCCTGTGCTAGGGACAGCAGCACAAGCCAACTTTCAGTCCCCTTTACAGTTGACAGTCAGACAGGATATGAAGAATTAGCAACCTCAAAGAGGCAGAGATGCTCCGCCAGGATGCCTTCCCACCAGGCAAACAAGGCCCTCCTTTCTCCAGCAGCTTCTGTGTTACCTGAACTGCCTAGCATGTGCTATGATCTGCCTGGGAGGTTTGCATGTATAACCTGGAGAATATGCACACACCATGGAGTGGGAGGTGGGATCCTCCAGTGGCCTGTGACCAGCAAGATATGTAGCTTACCACTCTCTCCTACCTTACAGATACAGTCATCACCATTCTAATTTAGCTTTCCTCATATTCTAAGGAAAATGTCAGGAGAATAGATGAAAGTATGAAATTAGTTTAGGGGAAAAGCTAATACCAAAAGATAATGCAATGATGATATGTAAAAATTTCTATTAAATAGCAAAAGAATTCAAGAAGCCAGGACTTGGCAGTTTGAGAAGTTTCTCAGACACACAGAGGTTAAGTTTAAAGAAGTGATTCCACAGTGCAGTTAGCTGTAGACGCAGGCTTAAAATAAAGTACAAATTAATAAACTTCCTCTCTGCAAAACTTAGCAGGAAACATAAAGGGGTCAGTGACACATATGCCTCAAGGGACAGCCCTCTGCAACATGTCCCCTTCTAATCAGATGCCAGTCTTGCCCCTCACATGCCTGGGAATGACTCAGTCCTGATCTCCTTCTGTCCAGAGGAGGCCATCCCCCGCTCATCAGTGAGGACGCATCCCATAAGTGTCACATGCATTTGCCAAGTGGTAAAACTCTCAGCTCAGCTCCAGCACTCAGACCAGACTCTCCTCCCTCAGCTCAGTACCAGCCTTCCCAAGTGAACTGCAGACAAAGATTTCCTTTCTCTTCAGGGGTTTGTTTGTTTGTTTGTTTGTTTGCCAGATCAATTAATATTTTGAAATCTTTATTAGTAATAGTGGTGTTTAGACAGGTGTACAGTTGAATGAACTCATCACAGATACAGATGCGTAAAACCAATACCAAAATAAAGATACTGAAGAGTCCCTCACTCCAACGTGCCCTAGCCCACACAGTCTGTTGAGAGTTATAGGTGCTGCCCTTCCCTGAGGCACTTCCAACAACAGGAAACCACTGACCACTTCTCTGCTAACACAGTGTGGTCCTTGAGAGATTGTCATAGAGATACTTGATGGGCTTCCTCTTCATAAGGCTTTCAAGATCAATGCAGAGGACAATAACACTAGCTCTCATTCTAGATTGTGGCTCAACAGTACTCAATTTAAAAGAAAGTCGTTTACCCAGTGATCCCACAAAGGATACAAGAGCCATTTCCAGCTTATTGCAATTGAGAGACAGCTATCATAAAGGTTTTGTTTTTTGTTTTTTGGCATGTCCTATATGAGTACTATACTAACATAATTTCCCTTCCATCTCCTCCTTTATCTCCCCTCCTTAATTCCCTTTCAAATGCATGTCTTCTTATCCTTAATTGTGGTTACATATGAACATAGACATAAATTTATCAATCCAGCAGGCTGAGTGCCCTAGTGCTGTTCATTATGTATACGTCTTTGGGGATGCCAACTTGGGGGTGAAGAAACTGTAAGGGGAGTCTCTCAGAAGCCACTGAATTGCCTGGAGCTCAGCATAAAGTAGCCGAGCTCTAGATTCGCCCCTCTTCCACTTCTCTTCAGAAAGTAGCAGGACTCCCAAGAAGATCAACTGGGCACAGCATAACAAGTTACACTAAGAACAAGCACAAACTCTCATATCAGGGCTGGGCAAGGCTGCCCAGTAGGAGGAAGAGTCCCAAGAGCAGGTGAAAGGGTCAGAGACACCCTTAGGTGTGTGTTACTGCGGTCGCTGTTAGGAGTCCCACTGAAACAAGAAGCTACACAAGCACAGCATCTATGCAGAGGGCAGAGCACAGAGCCACACAGGCTCCACGAGGGAAGAATGGACTTCAGTCATCCTCAACGGTGTTTTACAAACTCTACTACCTCTGTGTTTCTTCTACAAAAAATAAAAAATTCTACTGACACTTACACTGTAATTTCTTTAACTCTACACAAAAATGTGAGAACTGACATCTTTTCTCCTTTGATCTTCCAGTTCATGAATGCTATATGGTCCATTCATTTTGGTCTTCATTAATTATTTCTGAATTTTAGGTTTTAAAATTCTAGTACTGTACAATAATTGTAAGATATTTTTCTTAAGTATCAAATTGATTTGGGAACTAATATATAACATAAAAATCTTTTTTGTACATTGTACAATGTACAAAATGCAAATAGGATCATTCTGAGGATTTATGTTTTATCCTTGCTACACCAGAGTTCTGAGAGTTTTCTTGTGGATATCATGGAACTAACTATGTCTATAATCATGTTATCACTAAACACTTTTATTTTTTCCAATTGAACGAGACTCTGTCCTGACATATGTGATTTGAATGTTTTGGGAATAAGTCACAAGCCTCAGGTACCATACCTGAATAGAAGGTAAACTCTTTCGTATCAGATATAGCAGACAGTTCACAGAAAATCACATTCACTCTACTAGTTCCTCCATTTATTCTTTACTCTTTGAACTTGTACTGCTGTGGACCTAGCAAGCTCCTATGCAAAGTCATAAAAACAATGACCAGTTAACCATTCAATGACCAGTGCAAGTGGCAAACACAGCTCTGAGATCAAGCATGCATATTCTTCATGCTACATTTCAAAGAGTATACCCAGTTTACTGTGATAATACTGACATAATACCAGCATAATACCAACTTATCAAGTGTTCTTACTAAAAATTCAATCTATGAACATAAAACATCTAAAAGGTGTAAGTTTAAAGTAAAGTCAACCACTTATGGTGTTTTTGAGAAAACTAACATTTAATTCCCCTTCAAAGCCATCTGATGAAATGATTAAGTCTGGTGTTAGCTATTCCTCCCCAAGTTTGCTCCTGAACACCATGCTCCCATACCTTAACCCACTTAACCCTTATTGTTCCATTCCCCCTTCTCTTTTTACACATTATATATCCTATTTCTCCTTCCTTTAAATCTTCCTTCGTCTCCCATGGCTCCTTCACTAGTTATTTAATCTCTTGAGAATTCTAAATGAAACACATATCGAGCTTAAAGCTACATCCATATATAGAAGAAAGCATGTAATGTTTGTCTAAGTTGAGATAATTGTTTCCATTTCCACCTATTTATCACTGAATGTCCTTATTTCATAAATTCATTGTGCATTCTCCAGTGTAAATGGGTAACATTTTCATCATCCATTCATCTATGGACGAATACCCAGGCTGCTTCCACTTCCTGGTAACTGTGAAGAGAGCATCAGTGAACACATGCGCGTAAGCATCCGTACAGAGAGACAGAAAATCCTCTGGGCAGAGCTGGATTTTGAGGTAGATTGACCCCAGCTTCTTGAGGAACCTTCATACTGACTTCCATAGTAGCTTACCGGTTTGTACTCCTCCTGGAAGTGAATAAGTATGCAAGTGTTCCCCTTTCCCCAAAGCTCCGCTGGCAGATAATGCCATTTGGGGCTTTGTTTACTTGGGGCCTTGTTTTGTTTTTAGCCTTGGCCATTCTGACTGAAATAAGATGAAATATCAAAGTACTTTCACTTTTTCTAGTGTTTCTTAGCTATTTGTGTTTTATCTTTTGAGAACTCTAGTTCCATATACCATTTTTTAAAACATATTGTTTGTGTCCTTGATGCTTAATTTTTTTTGAGTTATCTATATATTCTAGATACTAACATTTGTTAGGATTCTCTAACAAGACCAAACTGATACAATGAATATATGTTTGTATAAAGTGACATAGAGAATGAATATACATAGTATTTATTAGAGTGTCTTGTGGATTATGGGCCAACTACTCTAACAATATTGTCTCCCAATGGGAAGTCCAAGAATCTAGTAGTTGTTCAGTCTACAATGTTGGGTGTATTAGCTGGTATTCAGTACACACTAGAATTCAAAAGAAGTAGGCTCTAATACCAGTAAAGAAATGAAAGTGCCAGGGAAAGTAAAGGCAGGCAGACAAAAAATTAGAGCTTTTCTTTCCTTTTCCTCTTCCTCTTCTTTATCTTCCTCCCCTCCTCTTCCAGATACCAGATACCAGATACCAGAAGGTATGGCCCAGCATTTATGCTGAACCTTAACACCTTAAATGATCCAATCAATCAAAATACCTCACCGGTATACCCAGAAACTTTGATTTTAGTTCATTCCAGATGTAGTCAAGTTGAGAAGCAAAAATAGCCATCCTAGAAGTACAATTGGTAAAGATGTTTTGTCCCCATTACATAGGCTTCGTGCAAAGCATGGTGCCCTTTGCTAGTTTTGAAAGGCCCCATGAGCTAACTACTGCGTTCAATGCCTGCGTTACCAGGGTCATGTTCAAAAAGTTCCTTACTGTACAATGGATTCAAGCATGCCCTATGCTTTCTTCTCTAACAGAGTCAGGGTACCAGATTTTAAACTGAGGTCCTTAATTCACTTAGTGTTGAATTTTGTACAAGATGAAAGATATGGACAGAGTTTCATTGTTCTATGTAAGCCTACCCAGTTTGACGAGTTCCATTCATTGAAGATGCTGTTATTGTATTTACTCCACTGTGCATTTTTATCGAATCAGATGCTCATACATGTGTAGGTCATACATGTGAGGATCTTCAATTCTATTCCACTGATGAATATGTCTATGTGTATGCCAATACTATACTGACTAGATTGGGTCTCTAAATCACAGTCCTGCCCTCAAGCCTCAGGGATGTATACAATGAGGAAGCAGTAAGATTGTAAGAATCTAAGGTGGTAGATCACCTAAAAAAAATCAATATTTCCAAACACAACAGAGAAAATATAGAAATTATGAAAACATGTACAAGATCTACACAAAATAAAGTCAGGCAAAAATCTCCTCATAAGGAGGGCAAGTGGCCAGGTGAAACCGTGCAGAGAAACTATTGATATTTCATTGCTGTTTGGAAAGAGAGAGTCCATTTCTGTCATTCAGTGACACCTAGTATATCAACCACACTCCAGGGCAGGCCCCATGCTTAGTAGTAGTTCCAAGGCAAACAGAATTTGATGTTTAGTTTTCTTTTTAATAGAAAGAGAATATGAACTTGGGTAGGTGGGGGGAGGAGGATACAGAAGGAGTTGGAAAGGAGAGATTAAATATAATCAAACTACATTATATGAAATTCTCAAAGGATAAGTGAGAACACTAGTTTAGAAGGAAAAGGATCATCTGGCTTCTGCCTCTTTAACGACCAAACTTAATGATGACAGTGATACCTTCTTGTATTTGGAACTCCACTTCGACCTAGGTAACACAAAATGTACTTTTTATAGTGTCATACAGATCATAAAACTTTACAAACCACCCATTTATCCCTAAATTTCTAAACATTAAGGTGCACCATGGTTAACACCAACTTGAATTTCTTATGAACTTGACACTCTGGAAAGCAAGGACATCAAACTCTGAAGTGACCTAGGACATTTTCACTGAAATGGGGACTCTTTCAGCTTCATTATTTATGTGGAAAATTTATGTTTCCACGATCCTTTCTGCCTCTAAAAGTCTATGAATATAAGCATTTTCCAAAAGGATTTGTAATTATCCAAGAACAGATTCATATTAAGGAGGTGTATGGACACTTGGTATTTGGTATTTGGCCATGAGGCTACAAATAATAAAGGGATTTATTAAATATTTTGTAGAATCCCTAATTCAAAGGAGGGTCTTTTCGCCTCTAATAAAAAGGCCTTAGAGCAATCTCATTAATTGCTTAAAGATCTTAAGCACTATAACCCATTAATAAATAGCTCAAGTCACACTGCTCTCATGTGAATTAGTGCACTATTCTTGTACCCATCCAGACACTTTCTAAAGAAAGAATGAAATATCTACATATTTACAGGTGAAGTCCATCAATTCAAGTAGTTCTTTCACACCTACTACCGCAAACCAAGGAGATATTTAATAAGATATGACTATATAAAAGACAGATATTCAAAAGGAAAAAAAAGGACTGGAAATGCAGAATATGCAAAGGGGGGAGATCAAAAATTAAACATTAAAAAGAGAAAGAGAACAGAAAATGTAAATATGGAAATGCAAATGATTACAGAAAAAAGAAAATGCTGGGCAAAAGGAAAAAATTAAGTAATTAGACAATGCAGTCTGATGCTGCTTCAAATAAGCGTGTGGAGTGCAGGAAATCCTCTGCTTGGCTGAGTCCTGCACACTGCTGTGCTGTGTGGGGAAGGTAACATGCCAGTGGTCAAGTTAAAGAAGGAGCAAACTCAGAAAAGCAGTCATCATCGTCTTCTCCTGGTCATCCTTCAGTTCAGTTGTTAACAGAGTCCTAGTTAGTTACACTCCAAATAGAATACTTGACCCAAAAGGCACCAAACGAACTCGAAAAACTAATCCTTTGAAAAATAACTGAGGAACAAAATCTGGAACTTGAGGTCCATTTGTGCACGCTGCCCTCCGCTGTGCACACATCTCGACACTCCAGAAGTGCAAGTGAGCTTGATCCCACAGCACAGAAGCCCTCTTTCCTCGTGGGCATTTGTTAGAGGCAGGCAGCTCCTTTCCCAGGAGCGGCATCACTGCTCCATGGTATGCTGTCTTCCTGTCACCCCGACTCTTCCTCTGCACTTAAGTGAGAGGAACTTAAGGCAGGAAAGTAAAAATGAAGAAATAAATCAGAGCACAATACAGACAAAAAAGACAGAAAAGAGCTTTAACACTCTTCCATTTTAGAAGTGACATCAAGGGGTTAATAGAGAAGAATAAGCTTAGGAAACTCTGAAAAGTCAGTCATCTCCACTTTGGAGTAAGACGAATATATGATAGTGACACTTGGATTCTCACCAGTGGCTAATCATCAAAGAGGGTACCACTAGGCAGCAAGATGCTGGATGTCACTACCTCCCAGGCCCAGTTCAGCCACCGTCTATTGTAGGAACCCTATTATTCATTCTGGACATGTGTGGTAATTTAAGGAATGCAGCTCAAACCACATATACATACATGGCAATATTATCACAGATGACAGAGTAAAACCAAAGTTGTTTACCAGTTAGCTAAGATACAGGGTCATAAGCCACTCCAGAGCAGTGACTTTGGGGTAGGGTCTTGTTTCATTCAATGCACATAGTATCTGATGGCCACCAAGCACTCTGCACATTAACTGAGTGAGCAAAGGAACAAAAGAATAATTAAATGGATGTGCAAACCAATGAGTAACATTCTGTCAGTGTGCCTGGGGAATCTTCCAATTACAGGAACCTAAAGAAATAAGCCCATTCTTGTAGACTTAGAAACAAAAGTTTCACAAATTTATACACATGTGTGGGAAAATAAAAGAGAAAAATGAAGAAAAACGAATGAAAATACCACCACAGGCAGAACTACACATAAAAGGTATTTTATAAGGTACAAATGAACAAAAAAAAAAAAGAAAAAAGCTCTATATAAAGTCATATTCTCTCATAACTAATACTTTAGTTTAGCCTTTAGAAGTCAAAAAAATATACATTACAACTCACCAAGTCACATATGTTGTTTTAAAACTGAAACCAGAAATTCTTACAAATGACCTTATTGTAAAACCAACTTTCTCAGTGGACTTATAGGGAAAACGCACATTCCCCAGAGACTATTTCATCAGATAAAGTAAATGAGGTCTTAACTACATGCACTATTGCCTTTTTAAAAAGCCAAATAAAACATTGTGCTTTGTCAGGGTTAGAAAAAAATAAACCAACTGAGGCTACCATGCTGATACCATAGGAAAATGAAAGCAAAGTGGTTTGAAAAGTAAATATGGGATATGTATTATTCTAGTGTTAGAGAGAGCTGACAGGCCTGCCAAATATTACATGTGTATCCAATTACACATAATTTTGGTCAGGCTACGAAAATTCGGTCCTACCCCCATCCCCTGACCAAACTAGAATAGTAGTTTTCTTGAATCAATAGAACAATTTACAGAGAGCCTTGATATATCCAACCATGCTCACTGGTTCCTTACACATGGAACCCAGTTACATGGACCGAAATGTGACGAGAGAATTGAACAGAAAAATAAGACAATATCAAGGGCCAGGGCACTGGGTACCATTAACAAAAAAAAAATGTGTGTGATTTAGGAGTCTCATCATTCAAACACCATACAAAATCACAATCTCCTTCCACTGGTCAACCGGGCATACATTAAGAGGTGCCACACCCTTCCGGTCGGCGCCAGCACTGGGTCACCTTGGACCCGGAGTCGCTGGACAAGCCCGAGGTCCCCAGAGGACTCTCCACGGGATCTTAGGACCTCTGGTGGTAGAACACAACTTCTGTTCCAATCCAATCGCACGAGACCCGAGACAGCATTAATTAGGGAAACAGAAAACCCGGCCTGACCAGGGTCACAAGTCCCTCCCGGGCTACAACACCAGGTCCCCTTGGGTGCGGAGTCATCTGACACCCCCAAGGTCCCTAGAGGAGTCTCCAAGAGATCTTAGGACCTCTGGTGAGTGGAACACAAGTTCTGCCAGGAGGCAGGTTCGAACACCACATACCTGGGCACCTTCCCTGCAAGAGGAGACCTTGCTGGCAGAGAGTGCTATAACCACTAAAATTCAGGAGAGAGCTAGCCTCCCAGATCTGCTGATTAGAGGTTAACATAATCATGGGAAGAACAAGCTCTAACCAGAGACAACTATAACAACTAACTCCAGAGATTACCAGATGGCAAAAGGCAAACATAAGAATCTTACTAACAGAAACCAAGACCACTCACAATCATCAGAACGCAGCACTCTCACCTCACCCAGTCCTGGGCACCCCAATACACTCGAAAAGCTAGACCCGGATTTAAAAGCATATCTCATGATGATGGTAGAGGACATCAAGAAGGACTTTAATAACTCACTTAAAGAAATACAGGAGAACACTGCTAAAGAGTTACAAGTCCTTAAAGAAAAACACAAAAACACAACCAAACAGGTAGAAGTCCTTAAAGAAAAACAGGAAAACACATCCAAACAGGTGAGGAAAATGAACAAAACCATACTAGACCTAAAAAGGGAAGTAGACACAATAAAGAAAACCCAAAGTGAGGCAATGCTGGAGATAGAAACCCTAGGAAAGAAATCTGGAACCATAGATTCGAGTATCAGCAACAGAATACAAGAGATGGAAGAGAGAATCTCAGGTGCAGAAGATTCCATAGAGAACATGGGCACAACAATCAAAGAAAATGCAAAATGCAAAATGATCCTAACTCAAAACATCCAGGAAATCCAGGACACAATGAGAAGACCAAACCTACAGATAATAGGAGTAGATGAGAATGAAGATTTTCAACTTACAGGGCCAGCTAACATCTTCAACAAAATAATAGAAGAAAACTTCCCAAACCTAAAGAAAGAGATGCCCATGAACATACAAGAAGCCTACAGAACTCCAAATAGACTGGACCAGAAGAGAAATTCCTCCCGACATATAATAATCAGAAAAACAAATGCACTAAATAAAGATAAAATATTAAAAATAAGTAAGAGAAAAAGGTCAAGTAACATATAAAGGCAGACCTATCAGAATTACACCAGACTTCTCACCAGAGACTATGAAAGCCAGAAGATCCTGGACAGATGTTATATAGACACTAAGAGAACACAAATGCCAGCCCACGCTACTATACCTAACCAAACTCTCAATTACCATAGATGGAGAAACCAAAGTATTCCATGACAAAACCAAATTCACACATTATCTTTCCACGAATCCAGCCCTTCAAAGGATAATAACAGAAAAAAAAAAAAAAAAACCTATACAAGGTCAGAAACCACGCCCTAGAAAAAGCAAGAAAGTAATCCTTCAACAAACCAAAAAGAAGACAGCCACAAAAACAGAATGCCAACTCTAACTATGAAAATAATAGGAAGCAACAATTACTTTTCCTTAATATCTCTTAATATCAATGGACTCAATTCCCCAATAAAAAGACATAGATTAACAGACTGGCTGCACGAACAGGACCCAAAATTTTGCTGTTTACAGGAAACCCATCTCAGGGAAAAAGACAGATACTACCTCAAAATGAAAGGCTGTAAAACAATTTTCCCAGCAAATGGTCTAAAGAAACAAGCTGGAATAGCCATTCTAATATCTAATAAAATCGACTTCCAACCAACATTCACATGGAAACTGAACAACACTCTTCTCAATGATACCTTGGTCAAGGAAGGAATAAAGAAAGAAATTAAAGACTTTTTAGAGTTTAATGAAAATGAAGCCACAACATACCCAAACTTATGGGACACAATGAAAGCATTTCTAAGAGGAAAAGTCATAGCTCTGAGTGCCTCCAAAATGAAACTAGAGAGAGCACACACTAGCAGATTGACAACACACCTAAAAGCTCTAGAACAAAAGGAAGCAAATTCACCCAAGAGGAGTAGACGCCAGGAAATAATCAAACTCAGGAGCGAAATCAACCAATTGGAAACAAGAAAAACTATTCAAAGAATCAACCAAAGGAGGAGCTGGTTCTTTGAGAAAATCAACAGGATAGATAAACCCTTAGCCAGACTCACTAAGAGGGCATAGGGACAGCATCCTAATTAACAAAATCAGAAATGAAAAGGGAGACATAACAACAGATCATGAAGAAATCCAAAATACCATCAGATCCTTCTAGAAAAGGCTATACTCAACAAAACTGGAAAACCTAGATGAAATGGACAAATTTCTAGAGAGAAACCAGGTACCAAAGTTAAATCAGGAACAAGATAATGATCTAAATAGTCCCATATCTCCTAAAGAAATAGAAGCAGTCATTAATAGTCTCCCAACCAAAAAAAAAAAAAAAAAAAGGCCCAGGACCAGATGGGTTTAGTGCAGAGTTCTATCAGACCTTCAAAGAAGATCTAATTCCAGTTCTGCACAAACTATTTCACAAAATAGAAGCAGAAGGTTCTCTACCCAATTCATTCTATGAAGCCACAATTACTCTGATACCTAAACCAGAGAAAGATCCAACAAAGATAGAGAACTTCAGACCAATTTCCCTTATGAATATCGATGCAAAAATACTCAATTAAATTCTCGCTAACAAAATCCAAGAACACATTAAAACAATCATCCGTCCTGACCAAGTAGGTTTTATTCCAGGGATGCAGGGATGATTTAATATACGGAAATCCATCAACGTCATCCATTATATAAACAAACTCAAAGAGAAAAACCACATGATCATCTTGTTAGATCCACAGAAAGCATTTGACAAAATCCAACACCCATTCATAATAAAGGTCTTGGAAAGATGAGGAATTCAAGGCCCATACCTAAACATGATAAAAGCAATCTACAGCAAACCAGTAGTCAACATCAAAGTAAATGGTGAGAAGCTGGAAGCAATCCCACTAAAATCAGGAACTAGACAAGGCTGCCCACTTTCTCCCTACCTTTTCAACATTGTACTTGAAGTCCTAGCCAGAGCAATTCAGCAACAAAAGGAGTTCAAGGGGATACAAATTGGAAAGGAAGAAGTCAAAATATCATTTTTTGCAGATGATATGGTAGTATATATAAGTGAACCTAAAAATTCCACCAGAGAACACCTAAACCTGATAAACAGCTTTGGTGAAGTAGCTGGATATAAAATTAACTCAAACAAGTCAATGGCCTTTCTCTACACAAAGGATAAACAGGCTGAGAAAGAAATTAGGGAAACAACACCTTTCTCAATAGTCACAAATAATATAAAATACCATGGCATGACTCTAACTAAGGAAGTGAAATATCTGTATGATAAGAACTTCAAGTCTCTGAAGAAAGAAATTAAAGAAGATCTCAGAAGATGGAAAGATCTCCCATGCTCATGGATTGGCAGGATCAATATAGTAAAAGTGGCTATCTTGCCAAAAGCAATCAACAGATTCAATGCAATCCCCATCAAAATTCCAACTCAATTCTTCAACAAATTAGAAAGGGCAATTGGCAGATTCATCTGGAATAACAAAAAACCTAGGATAGCAAAAACTCTTCTCAGGGATAAAAGAACCTCTGGTAGAATTACCATGCCTGACCAAAAGCTGTACTACAGAGCAATTGTGATAAAAACTGCATGGTACTGGTATAGCGACAGACAAGTAGACCAATGGAATAGAATTGAAGACCCAGAAATGAACCCACACACCTATGGTCACTTGATCTTTGACAAGGGAGCTAAAACCATCCAGTGGAAAAAAGACAGCATTTTCAACAAATGGTGCTGGCACAACTGGCGGTTATCATGTAGAAGAATGCGAATTGATCCATTCCTATCTTCTTGTACTAAGGTCAAATCTAAGTGGATTAAGGAACTCCACATAAAACCAGAGACACTGAAACTTATAGAGGGGAAAGTGGGGAAAAGCCTCGAAGAGATGGGCACAGGGGAAAAATTCCTGAATAGAACAGCGATGGATTGTGCTGTAAGATCGAGAATCGACAAATGGGATCTCATGAAATTGCAAAGCTTCTGCAAGGCAAAAGACACCGTCAATAAGACAAAAAGATCACCAACAGATTGGGAAAGGATCTTTACCTATCCTAAATCAGATAGGGGACTAATATCCAATATATATAAAGAACTCAAGAAGGTGGACTCCAGAAAATCAAATAACTCCATTAAAAAATGGGGCTCAGAGCTAAACAAAGAATTCTCACCTGAGGAATACCAAATGGCTGAGAAGCACCTGAAAAAATGTTCAGCATCCTTAATCATCAGGGAAATGCAAATCAAAACAACCCTGAGATTCCATCTCACACCAGTCAGAATGGCTAAGATCAAGAATTCAGGTGACAGCAGATGCTGGCTAGGATGTGGAGAAAGAGAAACACTCCTCCATTGTTGGTGGGATTGCAAGCTTGTACAACCACTCTGGAAATCAGTCTGGTGGTTCCTCAGAAAATTGGACATAGTACTACTGGAGGATCCTGCAATACCTCTCCTGGGCATATATCCAGAAGATGTTCCAACTGGTAAGAAAGACACATGCTCCACTATGTTCATAGCAGCCTTATTTATAATAGCCAGAAGCTGGAAGGAACCCAGATGCCCGTCAAGAGAGGAATGGATACAGAAAATGTGGTACATTTACACAATGGAGTACTACTAAGCTATTAAAAAGAATGAATTTATGAATTCTCTAAGCAAACGGATGGACCTGGAGGGCATCATCCTGAGTGAGGTAACCCAATCACAAAAGAACTCATATGATATGTACTCACTGATAAGTGGATATTAGCCCAGAAACTTAGAATACCCAAGATATAAGATACAGTTTTCGAAACACATGTAGCTCAAGAAGAAGGAAGACCAAAGTGTGGATACTTTGCCCCTTCTTAGAATTGGGAACAAAACACCTATGGAAGGAATTACAGGGACTAAGTTTGGAGCTGAGACAAAGGACAGACCATCTAGAGACTGCCACATCCAGGCATCTATCCCATAATCAGCCCCCAAATGCTGACACCATTGCATACACAAGCAAGATTTTGCTGAAAGGACCCTGACATAGCTGTCTCTTGTGAGACTATACTGGGGCCTAGCAAACACAGAAGTGAATGCTCACAGTCAGCTATTGGATGGATCACAGGGTCCCCAATGGAGGAGCTAGAGAAAGTACCCAAGGAGCTAAATGGGTTTGCAACCCTATAGGTGGAACAACAATATGAACTAACTAGTACCCCCAGAGCTCATGTCTCTAGCTGCATATGTAGCAGAAGATGGCCTAGTCGGCCATCAGTGGAAAGAGAGGCCCATTGGTTGTGCAAACTTTATATGCCTCAGTACAGGGGAACGCCAGGGCCAGGAAGTGGGAGTGGGTGGGTAGGGGGGTGGGTGGGATGGTATGGGGTACGTTAGGGATAGCATTGGAAATGTAAATGTGGAAAATACCTAACCAAAAAAAATTAAAAAAAAAAAGAGGTGCCACAAAGCTGGGCAGTGGTGGCACACGCCTTTAATCCCAGCACTAGGAAGGCAGAGGCAGATGGATTTCTGAGTTTGAGGCCAGCCTGGTCTACAGAGTGAGATCCAGGACAGCCAGGACTATATAGAGAAACCCTATCTTCAAAGAAAGAAAAAAAAAAAAAAGAGGTGCCACAAGCTCTCTAGGCTAGCCTCCACTTGAACAGGTCACTGTAACCCTATCTTTAGAAAGACACTGGTGTCCACAGTTTCCTTCTCAGATTTCATAGACTATCCTGTGATTAGTCTCAAAAGTTGCCTCTGCCTTTCCTTCTAGAACGACAGCAAAAGCCTAAAGGAAGAAGCAAGCTAGAAACCACTGAGCTTGAAATATCTTAGGACAGAGCTGATCACATGCATGGCCCCATAGTGACTTTGCTACTTGGTATTTCTATCATGCTAAGAAAACTGAAGTCTGCAGAGCTGCAAACTTGTCCTGAGGCTAGTGCTGTAATGAGAAACCTACTAACATGTGAGCAGATGCTTTGGGGCAGTCTTTGTGTTGAGGCTATATATATATATATATATATATATATATATATATATATACACACACACAAGGGATCTCTCTTCAGTATCATAGTACTGTTATCATGCCACACATACACACCTTACAAAAGAGGGATTTAAAAATTGAGACTGACAAAGAAGGGTTGAATGATGGATTCCACAGCACAGAGCAAATGATGAAATGATGGCGCAAGATCTAAACCCAAGTAATCCCAAGGGCCTGAAGGAGGCAGCCTGGGCAGCTGAGGCAGGCCTGAAAGTGGTAAATCGCCTGCCTCAGCTTCTCAAGGGCTGGGACCACAGATATTTTCTACCACACACAACTGTCTAATTCTTTTGGATACTTTTCCCACGATTCTCTTATGTAAAACCCAGCACACCGAACTCCTTGCCATTCTACACACAAGGCATGGCCTTCAAGTCAGTGCTACTGCTCATAGATTTGCTTTGATTTTTAACTTTGCGTTGATTGCCTCTGAAGACATCACAAGATAACTTGAGACATACATACCCTCCATATCCCATTGCATTGAAGTCCTTTCCAACATACCAACAAAGCACCATGACCCTGAGGTGACTTTCTTCACTTCTGCACAGTGGCACTGCACAGTGCTATGTTACATCACTGCTTTCAGTTCATATCTTTGCCTTTTGCTGTGGTGTTCTCAGGGGAGACATAAATAAACTCGTTATCCATCATACATAGGAAATTATCAATCACATTGGAAAAAGGGTAATAAACAACTCAAAATAAATAAATATACAGATGGAAAGTCTTCTATTTTCTTAATGAACAAGCATAGAATAAGGTGATATTTCCTTCAGAATATTTATTTTATATATATAAAAATGTTTGTCTACATGTATGTACAACATGGTTGTGTGTACACAACCATGGGTGTGTACAACCAAGGGTGGACAGAAAAGGGTAGGAGATTACCCTGGAACTGAAGTGAGCTTTGAGCAGCCACATGGATGTTGAGAACTGAACCTTGATTCTGTACAAGAGCAGAGAACGTTCTTAAGGCTAAATCATCTCTCAAGTCCCCAGTAAGTTGATGCTTCAATCAAAAGTTAATAAACTTTCTAAATTGTAGAGGCATCGCTAAGCTGTTATATTGATACATATCTACACCATAAATCTGTGAAATAGCCTGGACAAACTGTCAATCATTCCACTTAATGTAAATTCATGTCTATAACAGTGAGCTTGAGTATCTTTACTTTTGATTTTTCTTAAACCCAAATTTAAAACTAATCTCCCATCTTCAACCTCAATACTTCTATTATATTATAATAATAATTATAAATAAGCAAGGTAAAATTTTTTTACTTAGGGCAAGAGACTCCTATAACATGCTAGAATTTAAAATAATTTTAATCAGATATTTATATATGCCAGTGATAGATAGATAGATAGATAGATTCATTACAAAGTTAATATAAAATAATGGTTATGTAAAGAAAAATTTACAAAATTTAATATTAAAGATATCCTAATATTACTTTGAAGACACTTATTGAACCAGCATTTGGAAGTTCTGAAGTTTACAGATAATTACATCACAGGTATGGGCCAATAGTGCCATCCACTGTTCCTATGAAGATCTTTCCTAAATATAGTTGTATATTGCATAAAAAAATCTGTTGTGCAGAGATGTCATTTCTATAATATGTAAGATATCTCCAAGTGATATGTTTAGAATTGGCAGTGAAGACATGAAAAGAGCTACAAATTTCAAGAAAACTGGTTTTTAGTTGAAAGAGTAAAAATGTGACAAGAAGTTCAGGACAGCTTCCTGGTATTTGATTGTTTAGGATGTTTGATTGTTAGGATGTAAGAGCAACACAGTCATCCACAGGAAGAAAAGTAAAAGTACAATGTTCCAACCAGGCTAGAAACAGTCTCCGTACTTCACCTCACCATGCCTGAAAGTACCCAGGAAACCCCAGCCGACTGAAAGCTAGAGGCATCTGGTACTCACTCACAACTGAACACACACATTCACCTGGCGTAGCGGCACACACCTGAGAGCCCAACACAACAGAAGAAGAAGCAGGGAATCGGCACTTGGGCCAGGTCCTGACTGAGAACAAACACAAACCTGAATCATTGTGGTCGAAGGCTGAAGAGCTGATTGAGGACAAGGTCCAAACCTTCTATGAGAGTTCCAGAAGCTTTCGTGACTAAGTAACAAAAACGATGGGGCCTCTGGGAAGGGAAGACCGTGGGAAATGTTCATACAGTATAGGATTCAACAGCCCTAAAGTTCTGCAGAGAAAAGAGATGTGTGCTGAGAAGCAATGATTTCATCTGAGTCCCAAGCTAGAAAACAAGGGGATCAGGGACTCCAAACCCTAACCAGCAGAGACTCACTGCAGACTCTGTGGCCTTCCCCAGAGCAGGCTGGTGTCACATTCCATCCACCACACCGACTCCACTGCACAGCTTACACAACATGAGGAACAACAGCTCTGCCTCATTTTAGGGGTGTCAATTTACAGTTACAGTGTTTAGCCGCTAGATTTCACAGGCCATCTTAGAATAGCTACAAATCCCCTGTAGGGGAAAAAAGATCTCAACACAGAGCAAATGTAAACTGGTAAGCTACCATTCTAAGAGCAATCAAGCCCTCGGCCTGTGTTTGACCAAAAAAGTCAATCCCTAGAGAAATGACTGCATATATTTTAACCACCCTTGAGCTCTGGTCAACATCTGAGGCTTTGCCAATTAGCAAATTAAGTTTCCATTTTTGAAAGTAAAGCAAACTACTATGACAGCTAATCTCCACGGTCAATATGAGTGGCCTCAGAGGCATGCGGGGTGATAAAGCATGTTAGGGTATGTGCCTGTGAGGGTCACTCCACAGACAATGCACACAAGGGGCATTAACACAGGGAAGATACACGCTGAAGGAGGCAGAACACCTAAACACAATGGGGCCAGATGGAAGAGAAGAAGAGGAGAAGGATATTGGGCAGGCATAGGTGCACTCTCTGTCTCTGCATGTCCTGCCTCCCTCACACTCAACTGTGTATCCAGGCAACCACAGGTTAAAAGCTCAGAGCCTAGTAATCAAGATAAGGCCACCTCTTTTATGAAGTGTTTCAAGTATGTGTCAGAGCATCATAAAAGCCAACACAACTCTAACCATTTTGGCTATCTAGCAACATAAAAACATGTGAAATAATGCCTCATTGGGAGAAATCAAGATCACTGTATTGAATGATATAGTTTTCAAACTAAGAGAAAAAAATGACAACACAGAAGCCTACTTCGTTCTTCTTAAAGGATCTATGGTCATCAACCATGGATTTATTGCCAATCTTTTATAAACTAAGATTTGTGTAAAATAAAGTGAAAATGAGTTCCTTCCATTAAACTGGAGTAAAATCCCCTAACAAGTTTCAAAGCAGGTCAGTAGTGAGTAGTTAGTGGTGAGTTACTGGTCCACAGAATGAGAGGCATCAGCCAAGACCTTTGAGGAAATGATCATGAACTGGGTTTGCTGAAGGTCATATTGTCCTTACATGCTATACTGTCTCGCCTGGCTCAAGTGATCAGTCCCTGCAAGGTTTGACTCAGTCATACCAAATGAGACAAGGGGAAGGCCATAATTGCAGTTACACGATCAACTGGATGGGGCCTGCTCGAGGATGGTCTCACTGCACAGTCTGCTCTGGGATTTATTCTCAGTACACAGTGACAGCTGAACTAAGAGAAGGGAGTTGGGGATGAGGCAAAAGAAAGGAAAGAAGGGAGAAGAGAAAGAAAGGAACACAGAAGGGAAGAAGGGGAAGAGGATAGAAGAAGTGGGAGTTAGAAAGGTAAGGAGGAGGGAGGGAGGGTAGGAGGAAGGAAATATGAAATAATTAGCTCAGGTTGAATTTCAAACATCAGTGCTCAATGTGTTGTGTAAAACAGGCAACATTTGGTGTCATACTTATATTTGTATAAATAATTTAAAAAGAAGCGGTCATGAATTTGAGAAGGATGGGCTACAGGAGGAACTGGAAAAGAAGCACAAGAGGTGGAAATGAGGTAAATACAGCACCAGTATTTTTATTTTCTTAAATAGGAAATATTTAGCCATGTTATTTACATTGCTGAGTAACTCTGAAATTACTGAGCACTTTTTGTCAATAATTTGGTCTTGCGGGATTGCCTCTTTGGATAAAGGAACCAAGATCTTCAAAGAGTTATCTTAAGGCATAGCATAGAGGCTAAGGAACTTGAAGCAATCAGATTCTGACTAAGCCTGATTCATTTAATCAAAATATCTACACAATGGTCTAGTATGAATAAAGTAAAAATAAATGAGAATCTTTGGTTCTTGACAGCATGTTAAGGATTTTTGGTTCTTGACAGCATGCTAGATATAAAGTAAGAATCCAAGAAATTCATTTGAGTATACTAAAATGTGTAGTTGTCTTGGTTTGCTCTCTGTTGCTATGATAAAACAATGCAAAGCCACTTGAAGTACAAAAGGGCTCAACTGGCTTACTTCCATGTCAGAGTCCATCACCTAGGGAAGCCTAGGCAAGGAATCCAACGCAGGAACACGAGGAAGAATCCTGGAGGCAAGAATTGATACAGAGGCCATGAATGAACCCTGTTCACAGGTTTCCTCAAAAACTGATATCTCACCTTTCTTTCTTATACAAGCCAAGGCCACACGCTCAGCAATGGTACTGCCTACACTGGACTAGGCTCTGCAATTTCAATCAATAATCAAGAACATGCCCCACAGGCTTACCTCTGGGCCAATGCGACAAAGGCAATTCCTTGAGGTTTCCTCTTTCCAGATGACACTAGCTTGTGTCAAACTGATGAGGAGCTAATGAGCACATACTCTTTCCCCAAATCTGTAAAATGAATCAACCTAGTGTGAGTGTGACAATGACCGCTGTAAAAAGTCTCCGGAAGGTTGAGTGTAGAGATGGTTTAAGGCAAGGTCTCAGTTTGCATACCAGGTTGCAAACACACTCGTCCTGCCTCAGCCCAAGTGTTATAACTATATGCATGGCCCACCATCGTAGGCAGAACTTTTACTCTTCCCTCTCCATCTTTAACGTTATTTGTTTTTATGAGATACAGTTTTGCTATGTAGTCCTCACTGACCTGAAACTGTGTAGACCAGACTGGCTTTAATCTCACAATGAACTACCTGCCAATTGCTTTGATTAGAGGTAGTCATCATACATGGCTACAATATTTCTAACAAAACTCAAAAACACTCTGTGTATACAATAGTATTTGCCAAAAGCCTCACTTAATATAAAGAGACAGTAATGGAGCTTTGTATTATACAGTGCTGATAACAAAACGTGTTTGAGGACAGAAGCAGGGAGATGCAGCACATTCTATTAGTCCTTGATGCTTCTGCATGTGGCAGAGAGAGACAGTAAGAGAACTTCTGAGAATCCAATGACCCCTCATAGTCAGAGAGCTGAGGAGTCAATGCTTGTGCCCTCAGCATTTGGAAGACAGCTGAGACATTTCCCCAAATACGGGCTCTTTGATACCTCTACTTATAGCTGTATATTTGCATGCTGTCAGTTTCATAGATGACTTGGGAGAAGTTTATCTCTGTATTCTACAATCTGATGTCATAAGCACGAAATAATATTTTCAATTACACTGTGATTATAACCACTAATAAAGCCTATGCTTTCAACAGATTCAGAAGCTTCTGTAAAGATAATTCCAGTTGTGTAGGATAAGTTTGTAATCACTGCCTTTCATTCATGTATTCATAGAGAGGCTAGATATCAAGGACTATGAAAGAGCCTGATATGAGGCAGACATTCCAGAAAATGTAAACATCTAAGTAAGAATGTTTTCCTAAAGCTCAGCTGCTTACAGGGGAAGAAATGGGGAGTAAAAGATTCTTTTTATAAATGATAATAACTCCAATTATGTAATCTCAAAGAAAATTAAATTCCCCTCAATGGTCTCCAACTACCATCCTTCTACACCTAACTAATGAAAAAGACCGAGAGACAAGATAAATAATGAAAGAAAAAGATCAGGCACCAGGAGGCCAAGTAGCATATTCTGAGATGTATTTAGCAGAGGGAGGCTTGCAGCCTTCAGCCTGGGATAATCTGACAGTTCTGCTGATTGCACTATCCTCACTGGCAATGAGGCAGCAGTCAACTCCCAGCTTTGGAAGATGAAGACTGTCAAAGATGACAACCTTAACAATCAAAGAAATAACAAGCAGAACACAGCTTGCCTTCATTTTCCAATGTCCGACTTCTTACTTTATGTTCTACCATCCTTGCGTCTGTGTCCCACTCCCACTGTTGGGAAAAGCAAAGTATGGCTCAAGGGAGAGCCCGTGCATGGGGACATATGAGAAATGACTTCTGCCTCCTTGTAGGGCACCAACAAAAGGCAAAGTACAACTTGAGGAATTATGAGCTTTAGGTGGAGGGTTCACTTATAGGAACATGGGTAACACCAAACCAGCTACACTACCAAACTACTGCAGCAGACATGACAACTTCTGTATAGCCTCACAGAGTCCTCACCTCCAGTTATCCTCCCCCTTCTAGACAGTTAACACCTCAGGGCCACATGCAATTAGGGAAGAATTACATACGGCAGACTGGGAAGGAGAGACCCAAGGACTGTAGTTGGAATGATCCTCCACTACCTCCTTTCTACGAGAGAATATCAATTAGCGCTTCAATCTCAAGGGTCGCTTGTAAGTGTTCACAGCTGCTGTGATGAAAATGATGGCTGTTATTCTTGGAAGATCATGCTTACAATGGTTGGAGCCACTGATAAGGTACCCTCACACACTTCCTGTAAAAGACTCTAATGAAACTTATGTGGTCTCTCTCACACACACACACATGAATGTAGAGGATAAATAGGGAAAGGAATAATGAGGACAGTAGAAGAACAAGAGACAATAACAGGCATGAAAAAAATATATATATATATTTTCTTACTATATTCCAAAGTACTCTCCCATAGCAAACCTCACTGATGTCTAAGTCTCTCATTTTCACAGAGTATGGAAATGGTTCATATATGTCTATAAGCTATGGGTGTGTGGTGGGGCGGGAGGCAGGCATACTAGGAAAGCATTCCACTAACTGACTTACATCCCCAGACCCCAGACACACCCCCTCTCTCTCTGAAAAGGAGTCTTACTCTGGAAGCCCCGTTGCCTTGAACTCATTGTAATCACCCTGTGACAGCCTCCCGTCAGCTGAGATTACAGGTGTGCTCCAGTCTCTGCCCTGCCAACCTATCCCTGCAGCTCTTCATCTTCCCACACTAACCCACATGACAAACTGCTGGCAGAAAAACAATCCCAGTGTTGACTTTAGCAGTTTCCCTGTCTCTAGCAAGTGAACTGACTTGCATTTTTCTCCCTGAGCGATCAGAGTTTTCACACATAAGACCATCTACTTCATGCTTCTGAAGTATGCTAGACTCTCCAGACAACTGGACACTTGTACAAGTCACAGACAACTTGCTGACTGCCCTTGCAACTTCATCTTTCCTATCTTCCTATACTGTGGGGAGCCGCCCTCACATTCGCCGTTACAAGATGGCACTGACATCCTGTGTTCTAAGTGGTAAACAAATAATCTGCGCATGTGCCAAGGGTAGTTCTCCACTCCATGTGCTCTGCCTTCCCCGTGACGACAACTCGCCCGATGGGCTGCAGCCAATCAGGGAGTGACACGTCCTAGGCGGAGGATAATTCTCCTTAAAGGGGACGGGGTTTCGCCATTCTCTCTCTTGCTCTGGCTCTTGCTCTCTTGCGCTCTTGCGCTCTGGCTCCTAAAGATGTAAGCAATAGAGCTTGCTCTCTTGCTCTCTGGCTCCTGAAGATGTAAGCAATAAAGCTTTTGCCGCAGAAGATTCCGGTTTGTTGCGTTCTTCCTGGCAGGTCGCGAACGCGTGTAAGACTATACCTGCTCTTCAGACTTTCTGTACTGAGCAGAAATGTCTCCCCCATCTATGTGCATGCTAGCCTCTAGAACACAGCAAGGCAGGTGGGATTTAAATTAAAGTGGACAATGAACTGACAAAACACAAACTGTCCTGGATTATCCTAGTGGACCAAGAGTCATCACTCAAAAGTGAGAAGAGCTGGAAGGGAAGGAGATAAGAGAAGGCAGACACAGAGAAGTGAATGTTGTCAAGGGGACCATAGGGTAAGAACAGGAAGGGTCTCCAGTGGCTGAAAGGGCATGGCAGCCTAGTACCTGATGCCTCTAGACCCACCCTGCCAGCACTGCCTGACTTACTAAGGCCTGTTAGATTTCTCCCCTACAGAATCGTAAAATAATAGGTTCACCCAGTTTTGAGCAACCAGGTCTGTGCTCTGCAAGTGATAAACCAAACACATCTGTGCATGCAGTTATCCAAACTCATCCTCCCCATTTGTATGCAGTTATCCAAACTCATCCTCCCCATAACCCTTCTCATTATCCCAATCTGATAGAAAAATCTCAGCTGACCTTATTGGACATGAGACCTTTATTTCTCTGAACTCACAAATGTGTCTGGGAAGAGTTAAGGCCAAGCAAGACTACACCCAGTCCCATCCCATGGAGACAACTCTATGAAGCCAAGTGACCTAATTTTCTTAGCTTTGTCATCGGTACAGAAAATTACCTTAAGGCTATTGTGAGAATAGATGATGGAAAGAATATAGACTTTATAAACCACACCTGGAATATGAGGTACATTGAATATGCATTAGTAATTATTATTAGCTTTATTCTTATTGGGTAATGTCCATGGTACTGTCTTATTACCCTACTACACAAGAATGGGCCTATTCATATTAATTTACTTACTCTATAGAGAAACTTTGACACATGGAAAACAGTCTACAAATACTAGCCATACTAGATAAGTGACTACTAGTCTCAAATAGTTCACTTTAATGCAACAAGAATATTTTCAAAATAAAATACAATAAAAGCATTCAAACAGAATTACCTTGTATGGAGGCATTAGATTACCTAATGAAAATCATAGGGCCAGAGATGGGACACATTACTCTGAGTTACTGGCCAGGGAGGCCCCAAAGATCTCCAAAACAGCACAGCCAATTGCCATTGCTCTAGATACCCACTATAGGAACATGGAAAGACCCTCTTACTAATGACATAAGTACAGAATTTGGCTGTAAGACATATAGAAAAATAAACCTAAACTGAACATGAAGCTCTCTCCTTGCTCACAGTCTTCCAGTGTCAGAAGATGTTCTGCAGGCTGCTGGGGCAAGAAAAGAGCATCAATTTTCTCACCTAGAGCTGGACTCTTCATTCTACATCAGTGAACTGTTAGACAAGGTTCCGTTGCTGGTGCACCTGTGCCATAACTCTTCTTGGGTTACTAACTGCATTCTGATTGGGGCTAAAGTGTAATTTCATGATTGGTACTGAAATCCTGGTCAAAACTCACTGCTGGGGAGGTCATAAGTCCTAATGTAGTATCTGCGATTAATATTTTGCTAAATGGTAATTCAAGACTAATTGGTGAATGTACTGTACAATGTTAATTTCCAGGTTTGACCAGGCTATTATGCCCATGAGTTCATGCCAGCTATAATCATATGGTCAAGATCTAACCAAATACCTGAATGGCTTGCGGGAGTGCTCCAAGGATCACTCCCCTTACCAGAGAGCTAATCACAGGTGACAGCTGCAGGAAGAGAAAGCATCATTCTAAGATGTGTAAGCACTGAGGGATGCGCATGCTTTAGTGAATGCCCCCACACCATACACATACGGATAATAATGATAGGTTATCAAAATGAAAGAGGGTTGGAACTTAGGAAGAGATCATGTCATAAGGCAGAAAGAGTTAGAAATGAGAAATGAAAGGCAGATATGATTGTGCTTCATTTTGTGTGTGTGTATTCATTGGATATATTTATAGGACGGTCTCACAAATAAAGAAAAATTAATACAAGAAAAGAAAAATGGAGCAAATAATATCTTGGCCTAAAATTCACACATTTAATACAATAAATAGAAACAAACCCCTAAAGATAAACTTACCAAAAAATGTGCAAATTATTTTAGATAAAATATTTTTCTAGATCTCTATGTATGAAAATACTAAAACACTCTTAGTAAAGCCAATACATAAATACTATCATCAAGTTAATAACACCCTAGCTTATTAAAAAAAAAAACTCAACTTGATCTGAAATGCTCAACTTGTTCCTTGACAAAAAGTAACTAATACACTCCACTAATATACTTTTAAATTACAGATTCATATGTGCATCCGTGTAGGCATGAGTACAGGTGCCCTTGGAGAATGGAGGTTCTGATACCCTGAAACTCCATTTATAGAAGTTTGTAAACCACCAATCACAGGTTCTAGGAAGAAAACTTGTAACTGCTAACCATTTAAAAGTAATTTCAAGTAAGTTTCTTAAAAAAGCAATTTGCTCCACCGGCACTAAGGGTTAAAAACTGAAATCCAAGCAAAGATGTTACAAGGTGATAGTGTGGAATGACACTCGTGGGGCGGCTTCCGTGTGAGAGAAGTGATAAGACAGCAACCGGCTCAGCAAAGTGATGGCGACTCACATCTCACAAGGCCTACTGCGATTTTAGATAATATGAATTGACTTAACATCAAAAATGTGCTTACTTACTTACTTCCAAGGGTCAATTCTATATTCACTGATGTAAGAGACAAGACTGTGAGTTATTGCAAATACCTGCTAGCTTCAGTATTCATTACAGTGCCATCAACACAACAACTAAATCCATAGGAGAAAAGTTCAGATCGCATAGAGAAACTTTAACATGATGCTGTTTGAGACAAAATTGTAACACAATACTTAACAGTTTTGGAATAACTAATATATGGCAAAATTGCAATGACCTTAAAATAAACCATTCAGGAGCCAGGGAGCAGGTTCACTAGGTAAAGAGTTTGACGAGTGAGTGTAAGGATCCATGTCTGATGCACAGCCCCTACGTACAAACTGCAGCCATACTCTTATGACCCCAGTGTTGAGATAACAGAGACCAAAGGGTGTCTAACCTCCCTTGCCAGCCAGCCAGGCAGTAGAACTGAACTGCTGAGCACCAAGCTCCATGACAGACTCTACCTCAAACAATGAGGTAAAGAGCAAAAGTGATGCACATACCCAGCACTAATGTCTGACCTATGGGCACGCGTGCACACACACACACACACACACACGCACACGCGCACACGGGGAGGAGGGGAAGGAGGAAACAGTACAGCAGAAGCACCATTCCGAGTCTGAGAGAAAAGCAACAGCTGAGATGAAGGAAGCAAACAGCCTTGTGGTGATAAGAAGCTCAGTCACCGCTCACTACAAATCACTAAAAACCCTGCTTCACTTCGGGTTCTGAGTTTCTGTCCGAGCCCCTTCACCCTCAAAGCCGAAAGCCAGAAATCTGTTCCACAAAACATTCCCCAGTCGGTTAACTGCCACCCAGGGGGATGTTAATGAAAAACCAAGAAACTCTTCTACCTTCTGTGGACTACAGCAGCAGTGTGAGGGGTGAAACAGACACAGGGAAGTCTGAAAAGGAGCTGGCCCATGACAGGGTGGACACACATGCAGGAGAAATGCAGGTACGTGGAGCTGGCTTAGAGAAGCAGAAATGCAGGTACCTGGAGCTGGCTTAGAGAAGCAGAAATGCAGGTACCTGGAGCTGGCTTAGAGAAGCAGAAATGCAGATACCTGGAGCTGGCTTAGAGAAGCAGAAATGCAGGTACCTGGAGCTGGCTTAGAGAAGCAGAAATGCAGGTACCTGGAGCTAGCTTAGTTAGAGAAGCAGAAATGCAGGTACCTGGAGCTAGCTTAGTTAGAGAAGCAGAAATGCAGGTACCTGGAGCTGGCTTAGAGAAGCAGAAATGCAGGTACCTGGAGCTGGCTTAGAGAAGCAGAAATGCAGGTACCTGGAGCTGGCTTAGAGAAGCAGAAATGCAGGTACCTGGAGCTGGCTTAGAGAAGCAGAAATGCAGGTACCTGGAGCTGGCTTAGAGAAGCAGAAATGCAGGTACCTGGAGCTGGTAGAGAAGCAGAAATGCAGGTACCTGGAGCTGGCTTAGAGAAGCAGAAATGCAGGTACCTGGAGCTGGCTTAGAGAAGCAGAAATGCAAGTACCTGGAGCTGGCTTAGAGAAGCAGAAATGCAGGTACCTGGAGCTGGCTTAGAGAAGCAGAAATGCAGGTACCTGGAGCTGGCTTAGAGAAGCAGAAATGCAGGTACCTGGAGCTGGCTTAGAGAAGCAGAAATGCAGATACCTGGAGCTGGCTTAGAGAAGCAGAAATGCAGGTACCTGGAGCTGGCTTAGAGAAGCAGAAATGCAGGTACCTGGAGCTGGCTTAGAGAAGCAGAAATGCAGGTACCTGGAGCTGGTAGAGAAGCAGAAATGCAGGTACCTGGAGCTGGCTTAGAGAAGCAGAAATGCAGGTACCTGGAGCTGGCTTAGAGAAGCAGAAATGCAGGTACCTGGAGCTGGCTTAGAGAAGCAGAAATGCAGGTACCTGGAGCTGGCTTAGAGAAGCAGAAATGCAGGTACCTGGAGCTGGCTTAGAGAAGCAGAAATGCAGGTACCTGGAGCTGGCTTAGAGAAGCAGAAATGCAGGTACCTGGAGCTGGCTTAGAGAAGCAGAAATGCAGGTACCTGGAGCTAGCTTAGAGAAGCAGAAATGCAGGTACCTGGAGCTGGCTTAGAGAAGCAGAAATGCAGGTACCTGGAGCTAGCTTAGTTAGAGAAGCAGAAATGCAGGTACCTGGAGCTGGCTTAGAGAAGCAGAAATGCAGGTACCTGGAGCTGGTAGAGAAGCAGAAATGCAGGTACCTGGAGCTGGCTTAGAGAAGCAGAAATGCAGGTACCTGGAGCTGGCTTAGAGAAGCAGAAATGCAGGTACCTGGAGCTGGCTTAGAGAAGCAGAAATGCAGGTACCTGGAGCTGGCTTAGAGAAGAGCAGAGGAAACCCTCCAATGGAGAGGGCAGGAAGAAAAGGGCAGCAGCAGACAGTCAAACCTGGGGTGGGGAGGACAGGGGCTGAGGAATAAAAGACCTCAATCTTCCCAAGAAGACTGAGGCTTTAATGTGGAGCCTAATTGAAAGAGCCCAAGCCCAGGAGCTGTGAGCAAAGAAAGCAGAAGTAATAGAGACAAGGGCTATGGTTTGAGACCATAGCCTCAGACAAAGAAGAGGCAACGGGAGAAGCATGTAATGGTCACGCATGGGTTGTTTGAAGAATTATTAGCCAAAAAAAAAAAAAAAAAAAAAAAAGAATTGTTAGCTATTGATCAACTATGGTTAGTATTTGGAGCAATCTCTCCCAGAATCTCACGGTAAAAGCAGTCAGAGACGCTGAGTCAGCCATTCCTGAAACTCTTTCCAAGCTTTCTGCTTTGTGTTTGCTTGGGGAAGGATGGTGAGGGATTGAGACTGGATCTCCCTCACACTGGCCTGAGCTTCCTACATGGCACGGACAGATTTTACAGTCCAGATCCTAGTGACTTAGCCTGGGATTGCAGGTGTGAGCCATGAGACTGTTTTATCATTTTTAAGAACTTTTGCCGGGCGTGGTGGCACACGCCTTTAATCCCAGCACTCGGGAGGCAGAGGCAGGTGAATTTCTGAGTTTGAAGCCAGCCTGGTCTACAAAGTGAGTTCCAGGACAGCCAGGGCTACACAGAGAAACCCTGTCTCAAAAAACAAACAAAAAAAACAACAACAACAACAAAAAACAAACAAACAAACCAAAAAAAAAGAACTTTTAAAAAGATTTTTAACAAAGTATATACCTGGGAAATGAAGTCCACGTGTACTGCCCAAAATGAGAAAAGTAATGTCAAAGATATGAAATCCTGACTCAAGCATACATGTCGTTTAAAGACAGGACACATCTTAAAAGAAATTATACTTATAAGGATTAGCACTTTTTGTGATTTTCTTTTCAACAAACACATTTCAACCCGTGGCATCAGATGTCCAAGGGCATACAGGCTGAACTCATGGGAGCCCACTATGCCATGAACAATTCCGAGAGACACTCACCCCGTGTTGATGGAAATGATTTCTATCAGCGGATTCTTTCTGATCTTCGGCAAATCCAGTCGAGCTCCACCCAAGCGCTTCCCGTTGTCTTTCTTCTGGCCCAGGAGCCTCACTGAGTGACCTTTGAGTCAAGTACAAGACAAACATTGGCATGCCACACAAATCCACTGTTATTTAATGTTTTCAATAAATATGTTCATGATTGGATTTGATTTTTTTTTCCTCCAGGAATAAAAGCATACTAGAGAAGATGTGATCATTTGAACACAAAAAAAAAAAAAAAAAAAAAAAAAAACAATAAAAAAGAATCTGTTTTAAGGACTGACTCTATCTGCCAATGCTTTGTTCATAGTATGCACACATTTGGGAGAGCCTCTGTGTCCTTAGAAACAAGCTCACAAGTGAACACTGTGCTGAGCAGACACCACGATGCAACAGAAAGGTCTTACAAGACTTACCAGGGCATTAGGACTACCTGCTCTTTCCTAACTATATTACGACATATGGATGGTAACTCACACTGGGTTAAAATAGTCAGAACTGGTATTTTCTACAGTCCCCTGCTAGTCCCCTGCCCCTATGCTCTTGCTTCCCTCCCAGACTCACTCACACTTTCATGCCGTGTGTGTGTGTGTGTGTGTGTGTGTGTGTGTGTGTGTGTGTGTGTGAAGTATCTCTGTAAAGCCTAGGACTAGTTATTTTCAAATAAAACCTTTCGAGTTGACTTGTACACCATGCACCGGATGACTTCTAAGATCCATTAAAAGTGTTGTAAGTGTTAAAAACTTGGAAGTAATTTTAGACATGTAGAAAACACAGAACAAAGGACCTGTATATCCCCTGATTCTAGTCACAAGTTTACCATGTAGGGTTACTCTTTGCACTCAGACTTGATGTGTTTATGACTACACCATGCAATACATCCCATAAAACCATTCATCTTGGCTGCACACAGCAATGATTTTTAAATAAATTTCTACAGTGATATACTGGGGTGGTTTGTTTGGTTCTTTTTTTTTGTTTTTTGTAATTTTACCATTGACTATTCTACAGCATATAAAAGTTATCTACTGTAAAAATAAAATTAAATGATTTTAAATAAAGATCTACAGTTTTATAATCTTGACAATAACCCAGTTTGGGAGCATTTCCATCATGACTAGAAACTCCTTTGAGTTTAGCTCAACCCATCTCTGCCCCCTGCCGTAAGCAGTATATGTTGTTAGTCCATTGGCCAGGAGAGGGACATCTACCCCATTTCCAAGTAACTATTATAAGAACACTTCTAAGAACTTCTGCACATTTGTATACCCATGTTTGCACACTTCTCTTAGAACCTAACATAGAAATTATTGAATTATTTCATGAGGTCTTATTTTAGCTAAGGGATAACCAATTTATATTCTCAATTTTATGAAATGAGATTATTAAAATTTGTCTCCCATTTTGCATATTATATTTTAACTTGCAGGATGATATCTTTTGGAGGAAAATGTCTGTCAGTTTAACAAACTTCAAATTACACACTATTTCCTTCATGGCTTATGTTTTTGGTGTTACCTAGGATCCCTTTGTCTTTCCCAGAGGTGCAAAGGTATTCTTGCCTTTTCCTGACTATTCTATCATTCTAGCTCTTACATCTGGGTCGAGGGTGGACTCTGATGCTTTCTGTGTAGTAAGGGCCTATGTTTACCTACCCACACTATACTCGGTGATCTCAGTGCCATTTCTTTGTCTTATTCAACCATGTACAAATCTTGTCATATAGATTAACACAAAAAAAGTTATCCAAAGCCAAAAAAGCAGTGCTGTAAATATCATTTTAAAAGAAAATACATATTTATAGCATTTCTGACACTTTCTTCCCACTGCTCCTTGGAATTCTATTTATCATGTGTGCCACTTTTCTCCCTGACCTGTCCCTTTGAGTGTTTTTCATAAAGTAGCTCATTTAGCAACAAAGCCACATTTCTTGCTTATCTGAGAACATTTTTATTTTTGCTTCTTTTGTAGAGACTAGCTGGGCTGGATATAAAACTGCTGCTGTCTGTGCAATGGATATTAGTTGTCTATGGTGTTTACTGTTCATGATCGCATGCCAGCTATTAATCTCACTGTTTGTTCCCTTAGGCTTTTTCAGACATCATTTTGTTTTACTCAGTTTGTTGGGGTTGAGGTGTGGATTTCTGTAGTAGCCTAAATGGGATTAACGTCCTTTGGATTTATAAAATGTTCATCTAGGATTTTTTCAAACTTTTTTGTATGGCATTTTTTTTCTATCCATTCTTCTGCAACTCCCGTCATGCATTTGTTAGTATGTGACAAATATGTGTCTAACAAGTACTTAAAGCTATTTTAGTCAGGGTTCTACAGAGACACAGAACTTCAAGGAAACAGGATCACCTGATTATAGAGGCTGAGCAATCTCATGGCAAGTCAACAGTGTAGCTGACAACAGCAAAAGGTGTCAGAGTCAAGAAAAGTGATGATATAAATATCAGGCTGAAATCAAATGCCAAGAGCCCAGGAGACAGATGATAGGAGTGCCAGAATTCAAAGGTATTATACTATTTCCTTCATGGCTCATGTCTTTAGTGTTATTCCTCGGATACCCTCTCAGACCTTGTGTCTCACTCTTTTCTCAGCATCTTCTCGCTCTCCCTGTCTCCCAGTCCCCACCCCTTTTCTCAGTCCTCATGGCTCTGGCTCCTGTCTGTCTGCCTGTGTACATGTCTACTTGTGTGCCTCAATCCCTTCCCCAGGTCCTCACTTCTCTCCCCCCACCCCCAAAAAAGAAGTCTCAGATCGTAGAAAAAGAAAGAGACACTGGCATTTCTCTGCTTTTCTTGTTTAATTCAGGTTCCCAGAGAACAAGAGGGTGCCCATGATATAGAGTGAATAATAGAGTGAATAATAGAACGGAATCCCCCATGTCACATGCCAGTCTTTACTGGAAGCATCCTCACAAATGAACATGAGCATTGTATCTGTTTCAATCAAAACCAAAGTCACATGGGCTACCCCACTCAGCAGGAGAGATGGGCTCAGAGCATCCCAAGCACAGAGAACAGTGCTCTACTAGCTGAGTGCCGTTTGTCCAGTCAATAACCATAGAACAACATTCACAATGGTATTCATTCTATCCCTGTTCTTCATATGAACTCAGTCCTCTATCATAAAACTTACTGATATTTCCCATTTGCCATGAAGAGTCCAGACTTGAGCCATTCCAATGAGCACCTCGCTCAGATAATACTCATTTCATTGCAGACAATATCATTCTTTGTTTGCACAACTTTACTATATGAGCTCAAGTCATTGTCACTTTTTTCTTGATATTTCTTAACATGGCTTCACTTGGTTCTTTGAAATCCTTGTCTTCTAATTACCACATTTTTAAGGAAAATCAGAATTAATAATTTAATGTTAACCCAATTTAATGGGGGTGAACTGGGTTGTACCTAGTATTTAGGCACCTATAATTATATAATGTGAAATATGGGACATTTCATACAATTTATTATAGCAAATCAAAATTTAGATTCCCTAAGAATACTACTTTAATATAATGACTATCTAAACTAAATTTATGAAACCAACCCTCTCTACAATGAATAACTCTTAATATTGCTGTCGCTGTTTCTCTCTCTCTCTCTTTCTTCCTTTCTTTCTTTCTTTCTTTCTTTTCTTTTCTTTCTTTCTTTCTTTCTTCCTTCCTTCCTTCTCTTTTCTTTCTCTCTCTCTCTCTCTCTCTCTCTCTCTCTCTCTCTCTCTCTCTCTCTCTTCTTCCTTCTCCTCGTCTGCCCTCTTCTTCCCTCTTCCTCCTCTCTTCATCCTCCTCCTCTTCTTCTTGGGGCAGCTTGTTTTGTTTTTCTTTCAAGCATGGTATTATAGGGGTCAACTTGGAATGGGCAAATTTCCCTGCAAGTCAAAACTGATTACTCATTTGCTCAAAAATGATGAGCAAATCAGAGTTCTAGTATCTATTGATGGATCTATTTATGGACCAATGAGAAAAGGGTATGGGTCACTTCCAAGTGAGCCCTGAATTTTACTGTAACCTGGGCTCCCATTGGTCCATTCTGGCTTTCTCTCAATTCATGTACAGGCAGATATGAGTTATACTAGGCCCACTCCCATCTCTTCAGTGTGTACACACACCATCTACTCAACTCAACGCAAAGGATTTGGGGAGTTTCTCTAGGTTCCTACCACTGTCTCACAAACTGCAATTTCCTAATTAAACCAAGACTAGTGAACTTGATGGTAGACCTTGATTGCATTAAACTAGCTGGTAGCATCAATGCAACAGAGCCACATAGCTCTCTCCCTGATCATCAAAATCTCCACTGTAACTAACAGTTAGCAACTGAGCCATCTCTGGAGTGGAAACAGAGACACCAGGTCGCACAGTATGCTTTTTCTATGTAGAACAATCCTGTCAACACAACATCAAGAAGGGAAATGGGGGCGGCCCAAGCACAAATGCCACATACAACTATTCTTAGCCAACCTTTAGTGATTTTCACAATGATAACTCTTTAACTTATAGCTGAAAGGTTTTGGTGAGTTTCCATAAAAAGTCCAGCTTTATCATTGTTTTGTGAGTATGTTCTGTGGGTTAAAATACATTATCATTGCAAATGCAAATCAAATGCAACTTTTTCAAAGCAATCTTAACATAAGCTCAAATGCATACACAATGTTACATATATGTTTTATCAGCCTTTATTTCAGAAAGATGGACTGTTTAAACATCTGAAGAGGCAGGTTTCCAAGACTAGAAAACAAGGAAACCATCAGTCAGAGCCCTTGATGCACTAACAACTCAAATAGGAAAAGTTCATTCATTCTGACAATGTCTGATCTTACAGTTAAGAATAGTCAAAGCCCAACGACTAATTAAATCCTACAGATGCTCAAGATAAGATGAACTTCTCAATCAAGGTCCAGCTAATGAAGAGGTGAAAGAGATTGGCCAGATAACACAACAGTTCTTTGAGAAAGTCCAAAAGGTCAAGAATGACTATGCAAAAGGAAAGCCGTTTTCATATAAGCTCCAGGCAAATTTCCTTTTGTCCTGCTGGGACTCTGTAATATGCAACCTGCTCTAATAATATTCAATAAATTATTCATCTTCGCAATCTACATGTAAATAGAGAAGCGTGTCTACATGCAATGATACAAAAGAGTTATTTTCTAATCCAATGACTCATTAAAAAGTGTCACATCTAACAATAGGCTAGTTGGTGTTTAGTGCACCAAAGACAAAAATAGAAAGCATAAAAGTTGTTTGTTATATATAGACAAAGATGAAAGGAAGGAAACGATGTGATTTCCTTTAAAATGGACTAACAAATTAAAACTCCTATTTGTGATATATTATCTTTCTTTAATGTCCTGTTTCAAAGGAAATTATTGCAAAATGTTCATCAAACCCATGGGCTATAAAGTCAGAATACACATGTTGCAAATTATTTCCTGTTTCATGTGAAGTTACGAATGTTGTTGCCTTCTGAAGCAAAACTGAAATTAGAAAAAATAAAAATAACATGAAGGAGACACCATAAACAAAATATGACATTAAGAGGAAACAAGGGAGACAGAAAAACATGCTGAGGGACTGGAGATGAGACAGGGGCAGATTCTTGAAGCAACATATCATAAAAATGAACATATTAACACATATATATATGTGTGTATATATATATATATATATTCCGTATATATAAAGGACCATGAAAGGAAGACTATAATTGAACACCCACGTGCTGTATCTTGGCTTGATCCCTTCTTGTAAGCCTCTAGTGTCTAGCACTGTGATAGAAAATGAGTGACTGCTAGCATGGCCTGCTGGTGAGAGCCTGTAATCCCAGATACCCAGGAGGCTGCAGCAGAAGGATCACCAGCCCAAGGCTCCCCTCCCCAGACTAATTTATAAGATTGTCTCAAAAGTGAATGTCACCCATACTGCCAGTCAAGAAAAGAAATTAAAAAAAAAAAAATGACGACAAGTTGGCATGTATTTTATCATAAGAATTATGGGAGGGGGGTAAGAATTTTCTGGTAAGAATTAAGGGAGGATGGGAGGGGGGGAGACAATAGAGATTAACAGGAACAGATAGCAAATTAGCCTTGTTAAAGAAATGAAAAGAAGAGACGGAATGAATGATGCTCAGCACATGCAACAAAGCTGAATCCTAACACTCGCACTCAAGAGAAACTGATAAAGAAGGAACAAGATGAAATAAGGCCATGGACTGCAAAACAACAGAGAAAGAAAAGTGGTGTCACACGTGCAATGGAACCCACGAAAGAAGTGAACTTCTTGGGGCCACTCTTTTCCATTTTAAATATAATCCCACTTCATGTCTTCTATATAATGACCAGATATAGCTCAATAGATTAGTAAACTTTAATAAATACTTCTCTAAGCTATTACTTTTTAATTATCACTTAAAACTCAAAACTGTAACAGCTAAATTCAATTATAAGCCCTAAAAGATTTCAGCTGCTATTTATAAACCAACTTCAAAACCCTGATTACATGATGCTTTTACATTAGAACTAATCCATTGAAAAATTTCATGAAACCATTTTATTATTACTTATTAGTGAATTTTGAACCCAAAATTCTAATAATACTAATAGGTAGCTGCTAATGATTCACTTCAAAACACTAAACCTGGGTCAAAGAAAGCCAAGCCATGTATCTGATTTGTGCAAGTTACTATACACGTTGCACTGATACTCCATGTTGTCTGTGGATCAAGAGCAAAAGCTGACTAAACCCCACAGTTCTAAAGGCCTTGAGAGAGGAGGAAGGCCACCCAGGTGTCTGATCAGTGAGTGAGGGGGAATGGTCACTCACAAGCAACACATACAGTAAAAGAATGTCAGAAACATGATGATCTACAAAATATGTGTTTATTAACTACGTTGTGACCCTACACACCAACCTCCTCCCTCTTCTCATTCTCACAGATTAGCTTGGAGAGTCATTACATGTTGTAAAAACATCAACCAGCTGGCTAGTGGAACTCCTTTGTATATTTTTGTCTTTCATTTCGTTTTTTCTTAAGGATTTGTAAAGCAGCCAACAGGCAGAGTTTCCTTTAAAACTTCATTAAACCCAACTATTTTAGATGCCAGGTCACTGTTTCCTGATTTCTTAGCTGCTTGCTGACTGATGACTTTGCACAGATGCAGAACTAGTAGGCACACACTAAAACAGCAGATCTGAATCCTAAGCTCCGGGTCAGCCTCCTGGAAAACTTCCTAGGAAAGCAATCCAAAGTGATGCCGGGGGCAGAGGGCACAGAGGAGTCAAAGTTGTTCTCTACTCCACTCAACATAAATGCTCATATGCAACACTTTTCATGAGAAGGGGCATGTTCAGATAGCCACAACAAAAGTATGACCCTCCCTTCAAATATTTTCATCTTGAGAAATGAAAACTAAAATAAGTTCAGCAGAAATAACAGCTTCTTCACAAGTTGAGGCTAGAAAAGAATATGTAATATTAAAACTGGGAGGGCAACTCACGTTCCGATCCAGCCGTTCCTCAAGCAGGAAGAACTTAATAGTAACTTGAGTGACAGCACTTAACAGAAATACTAAGATGGGCTGCTGAGAGAGAGTGCTTATCACTCTGGCAAAGGATTTGAATCTGGTTCCCAAAACATACATCAGGCAACCTCACACCTACTTATAACGCCAGCTCTAAGTGTATCCAAAGCCTCTGACTTCCTGGGATATCACGCATATACCCAAACACTAACATACACACATACATGTAATTAAAAAATTTTTAATATACTGAAAGAAAAGAAGCCAACTCTGGAAAAGAAAGCCTATAGATGTAGGGTGGTCTCTCAGCTCAGTAGTTTCTAGATGTTATCAAAACATAAAACCACAATACTCCTGGCGACCCAGCAGAGCTTGCTGGTGACACCCTGTGTACTCCAGTCACAAGATTGAGAAAAAGCAAGCTGGTACTGACCTAGAAGCTTTCTCCCTGATAACTAGTTCTTATAATACCAAAAGATGCCAACAGGCTGCTGGGAGAGAAATGGCAGCCACAGGTTTATCCAGGAATGAACCTGCAACCAACAACGATGACTGGCATAGCAAGATATGTCCTCTGGTACAATCGTGGCACAAATGTTATGGGGATAACCAACCACTTTCTGGTTGGGTTTAATGACTACTCCACAGGAGGAAGCTCATGCCTCGTTTATCTGAACAAGAACACATGGCTGGGGTGGGTTACAGGTACTGGGAATGAAACTATCACCATTATTTTGCTACTCCATATAATATCAAATTGCCCTCTGAATAGGTATAATTCTCTATAGATTAGTGTAGCTTTCAAGGCTAGTCAGAGAAGCATCTTAGTGGAGTACATGACAGTTTATACAGAGACTCACAATAGATCGAAGTGCAGAGAGCAAGAATCTGTGGAGTGCTTAGTCATACATGACAAAACAGGAAGGACGACGAGGTAAAATGGCCATAAAGAGCAAGTGCTCAGGGATAAATGAGGCAAAATAGTCTCTTCTGGACATAACAGGGCTGGTGAACTCACAGTACTGAGGCCTTCTCCACAAGACCTGGATAAGAACGGTCTACTCAACACTCCAGCTTGGACAGCGGGGTACATGAACCTCTACCCCTGGCTGAGAAGCTACTGACAGTGAATGGCTGCTAGGGGAAGAGGAATTTTCTTCAGCAATGTGGTCTGGGTAGGTTGACCAGAGGGTATACCAATGTTCATGAGTGTACAGACAGTCAATGCAATGAGTAGCTTAAAAAGAAAATAAGAAGAGTTTAAGGGAAGATAGATAAGTACATGACCAAAACATATTGTGTACTTGTAGGATATTCTCAAAGAAAAAATAAAAACCATACTCCCTAAGACAAATTAAACTAACATTTAAAAAAAAAAAAAAAAAAGATCTTACCTGGTAAGATACTATGATAAAATTAAAGAACACAGTTTAAATCTCTGGAAATCTGAAGATTATTTTATGTCAAAATGCATACTGCACAGAAAAATATACCTGCCCTATACCATTAAGTGTGAAACTGATGTGCAGACACTGAAAGCACTGCTACAATGGAGGTTCTCAGTGATGCTCGGTCACCAGCACACACTACTGCTGGTTCACAGTAACTGAGTTAGACTCTGTCACAGAAGGCTATGACAGAGTATACCTACACAACACATCCTCTCACTCTAACAGAAATGCCTTCTGCAGGAAATTACAATTCACATGGAATCTTATGTCTTTTATGACAAGAGAAGGAAATGTGTGTGGTGTGTCAGTTATCTGTAATCTACCTCAAATGTCCATTCAAAATATCAGCAGCCAAAAGAGTCCTAATGAGCAGGTAGGAGCCCTGACCCTGATCAGAAGCGCCTCAGAGCATGGCCTGCCTTGCTAGGACAGACTTTCCCGGTAGAAGTTTGTTGAAGAGCTGCAAGGTTGTGATATTTCCAACAATGACGTGATAAGTGTATCTGCCCCTGTTCTGCGTGCATTTCCTGCTAGAAAATGACAGGAATGCAATACGTGACTTTGGGACCCGGTGAGACAACTTTTAACTTTTTTAATCTTTTCTTTTTAATTTAATTTTTTTGACTTATTCACTTTTACATCCTGCTAACAGCCCAGCTCCCAGTCACCCCCCCACACACACACACACTCACATACAACCCTTCTCCCATCTCCCCGCTCCAAAATTCAACTTTTAAGAAGGAACCCCACAAAATGGGGAGATGGCTCAGTGGGTAAGAATTTGGTACATGAGAAGGAGGGTCTGAGTCTAGATCCCCAGCACCCACATAAGAAGCCAGGGGTGGCAGCCCAAGCCTCTAACCTCAGCCCTGAGAGAAGGGCAGAAACAGGAGGACGCCTATGGCTTATTGGCCTTCCCCCAAGTGAAAAACAACAACAATAAGCTCCAGGCTCAGTGGCAGACCTTGTCTCAGGAAATGTGGCAGAGAGTAAGAGAGGTCATCCATTAGTCACCCTCCTGTTATCTAGGACACTGAATATGCATAACACAGCTTCTATTTCATAGCACACTCTGCTAGAACTTCAACTTGTTGCTAATTTTCCTTAAAGTTAATCAAGGAAAAAGCCTATCACTACAACCACATTCCACTGAAGAGATTTATTAGGACTGGGCATGAAGGAACCCTGTGGTGAAAAGGCACACCTTCTAAAATGAATGCACTAAATAGCACTTAGGAAGCAAGAATAGAAAAAGCTCTCAGGCACTGGTTACAATCAAATAGTCAGTCAACTGTCTTCTAAGTGTTTCCTTTTCAGAACTGTACTGATGATGAACTTTAAGGATTGTAGTTTCTACATTAAAACACATGTGGCTCTGCAGTAACACTTTCCTGCCTCCACTGTGCACTTAGAACTGCAAGATCCATCATAGCCTTAGGAAAATGTACAACAATTTTTTTGGCCTAACGACTGACAATAAACCTAGAGAAAGTATACTTTATGCAAAATTTCAAGTCAACTTTAACGCATGCACATACAAAAGAATTTTCCTTATAGAAACTCTTTGCTACCTCCTTGTTTATATTCAGATCTCATCACTAGCTTCAATGAGGAAACCTTTTTGCTCACTTTCTAACTTAAGTACCTTAACATCAAAGCAAGATTAAAACATTCTACTGATTAAAAAAAAAATGAAACAAATCTTTACTAACTTCCAGACACCAAAAGGTAATCCCCTAGATGATAATAATAATAATAATAATAATTTCCTAACAATAAATAAAAAAAGAAACACACATGTACAGAACAAATGTGAAGGAACAAAAGGAGTGATGAGGATTATTTGAAGGGAAGAGGAAAAAGTGAGCAGCAAAGTTGCACTGGAGGGGGTGGGCTAACAGCCAGCAAGCCCTCCCTCCTCAGCAAACTCTGTTCCCTCCAAGCAGCTTCGCAGAGCAGAAGGGACATGGGCTTTGGAACCAGAGAGCAAGGTTCAGACTTGGCACTGCCCAGTGCAGTGGCAGTGCAGCCTCAGTGCAGCAGCAGTGCAGCCTCAGTGCAGCAGCAGTGCAGCAGCAGTGCAGCCTCAGTGCAGCAGCAGTGCAGCCTCAGTGCAGCAGCAGTGCAGCAGCAGTACAGCCTCAGTGCAGCAGCAGTGAAGCTTCAGTGCAGCAGCAGCAGTGCAGCCTCAGTGCAGCAGCAGCAGTGCAGCCTCAGTGCAGCCTCAGTGCAGCCAGCAGCAGTGCAGCCTCAGTGCAGCAGCAGTGAAGCTTCAGTGCAGCAGCAGCAGTGCAGCCTCAGTGCAGCAGCAGTGAAGCTTCAGTGCAGCAGCAGCAGTGCAGCCTCAGTGCAGCAGCAGTGCAGCAGCAGTGCAGCAGCAGTGCAGCCTCAGTGCAGCCTCAGTGCAGCAGCAGTGCAGCCTCAGTGCAGCAGCAGTGCAGCAGCAGTGCAGCAGCAGTGCAGCAAGGTTTCTGCAGAGCGCAAAGGAATTAATGTCTATGGAGAAGATTAGCTGCGAAGAACTAGACAAGGTGCTGATTACAGCTACTACAGTAATGAATGCGAGTGCAGTCCTAGCAAGACCCGCGGTGCTAATGATGTGAGGAAAGTCTCATACGCTACAAGTGAATGTAATCTTCCACTTAGATAAAAAACTGACAATGAAAATCAATTTTGCAAGTGATTTGTTACCTAAGTAATTAAAGTATTATAGATTCGAGGCGATGCCTATGAAGTCGCTCATGTGCAGTAACAGGAAGGGAAGGAGGCACAGATAAAGACCCTCACTCGATCTGGAAACCTACGCATGTGTGCAGGAAGCTCGCAGAACGGCAGCTGCTTTCCACCTCAGGACCCTAAATTACACTCAACCAGACAGTGGCTGCAGTGCCAGGCACCTTAGAGAGGAATACCAAGGCCAACCTCCAACACTAAGCTTAACAAGGTTATGATCAGCCAGCCTAACAGTTTTTGATTTTGTTAACATAACACATAGGGAAAAACTTTCTGTATGTGTGTGTTCATGTACACACAGGTACATATGCATGTACTGCATGTTCGTGTATGCAGGTTCACATAGTGTATGGGGACACATGCATAGGACCCTAGGTATGACACAGAGACCATGAGACAATCACAGTTTGAAGATGTTCAGGCGCCACCCCTTGTTTCTGAGACAGGCTCATTCATAGAGAGGCCTGAACCTTTAACATTGATTCGACGAGGCTGGCTGAGCAGTGAGCCCCGGGCATCCATCTATGCCCGTCCACCTTCCCTGAGCTATTGTGCCAACTGCTTTCCTCTGGGTGCTGGAGATCAAACTTAGGTGCCCAGGCTTGCACCGAAGCATTTTGCTGACTGATTGTTCCTCTACCCTTAGAGAGGCAGGGTATATAAAACGTACACTCCAGCTATGTGTGTGAAGTGGACATGTTTTGTTAATAGAGTCAGAACTTGCTGTGTTTTGCAAACAAGTCCTTTGAGAATAAAAAAAAATGAAGTTTATATATAATACAGATTTGTTACGAAACTGATACTTTACAATCTTTATCATATGTTGCAATATCATATCAAGCAATACCCTGTAGAAATGGGAACATGGATCTCAGAAACTGCCATATCTGAGAATACCATATAGATAGCATAAATAATCAGTAGAGACATTCGAATTGAAACTGGCACACAGTAGCAGATTCCAACATGTCTTTCATTAAGATTATTAATGCCTCATCTCCCACATAACCAGACAGTGTGTTTTACAAGGGGTGAGCATGTAAACTCAGCCTGACAGTAGGTAAGTCAATATTTAAGCAAGGAAGAAAGGCGGGGCAATTCTCCATCGGGTAGTGGGATTTGTTTATTCTGGTCTATGTTTAACTTAGCATACAAAGTAAGAAACTCATTATGGTTGTAGCATCTTTATACATATTTGTTCTTGTTTGTTATCCTCCAAACCCTCCCCAACCCCCTTACTCCCCACAAAGCTAGTCAGTCAGTCTCTCTCTCCCCCTCTCCCTCTCCCCCACATCTTAAAATTAGTTTTCATGGTCCCATATTTGGTTTTATATCTTGTACTGCCCATCAACAAATGTGTAAACACACACAAACACAAACAACTTATGGAGGAAGATGACCCAGTGGGTAAATATACCTGCCACCAATCTGACATTCTGAGTCCAATTCCTAGGACCCAAATGATGGAAGCAGAGAGCTACCTCCCTCTATTTAGCTACGCATCATTGGATGCAAAAGAATTTGGGTCCTACCAACATTGTAAAAATGGCTATCTTGCCAAAAGCAATCTACAGATTCAATGCAATCCCCATTAAAATTCCAACTCAATTCTTCAACGAATTAGAAGGAGCAATTTGCAAATTCATCTGGAATAACAAAAAACCGAGGATAGCAAAAACTCTTCTCAAGGATAAAAGAACCTCTGGTGGAATCACCATGCCTGACCTAAAGCTTTACTACAGAGCAATTGTGATAAAAACTGCATGGTACTGGTATAGAGACAGACAAGTGGACCAATGGAATAGAATTGAAGACCCAGAAATGAACCCACACACCTATGGTCACTTGATCTTCGACAAGGGAGCCAAAACCATCCAGTGGAAGAAAGACAGCATTTTCAACAATTGGTGCTGGCACAACTGGTTGTTATCATGTAGAAGAATGCGAATCGATCCATACTTATCTCCTTGTACTAAGGTCAAATCTAAGTGGATCAAGGAACTTCACATAAAACCAGAGACACTGAAACTTATAGAGGAGAAAGTGGGGAAAAGCCTTGAAGATATGGGCACAGGGGAAAAATTCCTGAACAGAACAGCAATGGCTTGTGCTGTAAGATCGAGAATTGACAAATGGGACCTAATGAAACTCCAAAGTTTCTGCAAGGCAAAAGACACTGTCTATAAGACAAAAAGACCACCAACAGACTGGGAAAGGATCTTTACCTATCCTAAATCAGATAGGGGACTAATATCCAACATATATAAAGAACTCAAGAAGGTGGACCTCAGAAAATCAAATAACCCCCTTAAAAAATGGGGCTCAGAACTGAACAAAGAATTCTCACCTGAGGAATACCGAATGGCAGAGAAGCACCTGAAAAAATGTTCAACATCCTTAATCATCAGGGAAATGCAAATCAAAACAACCCTGAGATTCCACCTCACACCAGTGAGAATGGCTAAGATCAAAAATTCAGGTGACAGCAGATGCTGGCGAGGATGTGGAGAAAGAGGAACACTCCTCCATTGTTGGTGGGATTGCAGGCTTGTACAACCACTCTGGAAATCAGTCTGGCGGTTCCTCAGAAAATTGGACATAGTACTACCGGAGGATCCAGCAATACCTCTCCTGGGCATATATCCAGAAGAAGCCCCAACTGGTAAGAAGGACACATGCTCCACTATGTTCATAGCAGCCTTATTTATAATAGCCAGAAACTGGAAAGAACCCAGATGCCCCTCAACAGAGGAATGGATACAGAAAATGTGGTACATCTACACAATGGAGTACTACTCAGCTATTAAAAAGAATGAATTTATGAAATTCCTAGCCAAATGGATGGACCTGGAGAGCATCATCCTGAGTGAGGTAACACAATCACAAAGGAACTCACACAATATGTACTCACTGATAAGTGGATACTAGCCCAAAACCTAGGATACCCACGATATAAGATACAATTTCCTAAACACATGAAACTCAAGAAAAATGAAGACTGAAGTGTGGACACTATGCCCCTCCTTAGAAGTGGGAACAAAACACCCATGGAAGGAGTTACAGAAACAAAGTTTGGAGCTGAGATGAAAGGATGGACCATGTAGAGACTGCCATATCCAGGGATCCACCCCATAATCAGCATCCAAACGCTGACACCATTGCATATACTAGCAAGATTTTATCGAAAGGACCCAGATGTAGCTGTCTCTTGTGAGACTATGCCGGGGCCTAGCAAACACAGAAGTGGATGCTCACAGTCAGCTAATGGATGGATCACAGGGCTCCCAATGGAGGAGCTAGAGAAAGTACCCAAGGAGCTAAAGGGATCTTCAACCCTATAGGTGGAACAACATTATGAACTAACCAGTACCCCTGAGCTCTTGACTCTAGCTGCATATGTATCAAAAGATGGCCTAGTCGGCCATCACTGGAAAGAGAGGCCCATTGGACACGCAGACTTTGTGTGCCCCGGTACAGGGGAACGCCAGGGCCAAAGGGGGGGAGTGGGTGGGTAGGGGAGTGGGGGTGGGTGGGTAAGGGGGACTTTTGGTATAGCATTGGAAATGTAAATGAGCTAAATACCTAATAAAAAATGGAAAAAAAAAAAGGAAAAAAAAAAAAAAAAAAAAAAAAAAAAAAAGAATTTGGGTCCTAGTGGATGCTAGAGAGTGTGCATCCCACTGGACTCCAGAGACTAAGGATTTGATGAGACACTAGAAAGCAAGGATCCTTTGGGGATGCAGAGAACCCAGGTTTTGATGGACAAGAGATTGAAGGTCATCCTGAGCACCAGAGAAGAAGAGTCCCTTTGGATGCCAACCAGCAGGGATACTAAGTAATCTAACACATAAATGCCAGCTAGGTGGGCACAGATGAATGTGGGAAATAGCTCTGAGAGGCAATCAGAGGTTATAGAGTTCTGTTTGGGACATTAAGATAAAAGCAAGGGAGCTGAAAGGTCTATAGGAAACCCTTCAAATCCTCTCCAGCTGCAGCTGAGAACACTAAGCATCAGAAAAGTAATGTGTCCAAAGGCAATCAACAAATGTATCAATGCTTTGGTGGGGTGCTGGTGGAGGGTTACAGATAGTACACATTATTGCTCTGGCTTGGGCTCTCTAAATGAAGTGTGGGCTGCAGAAACAGAAGGTAAAGAACAAGTCTTTACACATTAAGATGAACACAAAGCCTCGCTCTTAAGACTTCTGTTAACTAAGCAAACAGCCACTGACTCAACCTCTCCAGGGTTCAGTGTCCACACCCGCTACGTGCACCTACCAGACTATGCTTCTGTCTCTAGCCCTCTCATGGCATTGCTAGCACTGAGCTTATCACTTTCCATCCTCCAAGCGGCCAGTGAGAATTCCCATCAACTGCATCTCTACTATTGTTTCTCACAACTAAACGCAGCACAGCCTCCCCAGTGAACCTACACTGGGCCAAACTCATTAGTGAGAAACCATTCCTTATCACCCTGGCCAGGGAGAGAAAGGGCTCATCTCCTACAGAAACCTTATCTCTACACACTGCCACGGAAGCACATATTGAGTACTAATTGTTTTTAAAATCCATCCTATTTTTTTGGAGAAGGTTTAGGGTCACAGATAAACTGTGCACCTGCACCCACATACCTCAGTGGTGGGTTCCTTTTTTTTTCTAGTAAGTTGTTTCTTTAATGAAATTAGAATGCATTATAGTATAAATGATTTGAAAATTTCAATAGAATAGTTAATGTTGAATAAGAATATATTTTGGAAAGATAGAAAGTCTTACAAATTATTTTCCATAGGATGGTGGGTTTCTCAATGATAGATGTGGCACTGGCAGGTTCTTAGGGTTCACAGGTACAGGAGATGTCCCTACCCCAAGTATCTCCTGGGTTATTCTCACTCGCCTCTTCCCTACATATCTAACTATGAACAGCCACAGATTCTGTTGTTGCTTCTATAGTTGCCCTCTGCCAAAATGCCATATAGTTGATATCACATAGCATATAGCTTTTAGGAATTAAGATTATAGCCGGGCAGTGGTGGTGCACGCCTTTAATCCCAGCAGTCAGGAGGCAGAGGCAGGCGGATTTCTGAGTTCAAGGCCAGCCTGGTCTACAAAGTGAGTTCCAGGACAGCCAGGGCTATACAGAGAAACCCTGTCACGAAAAACAAAAACAAAACGAATTAAAATTATTTTAATAACATTAATGATTGCCTTATATTACTCTGCAAAACCTTTTTATGTGTTTTCATGACTTCACTATTCATTTTTTTAGTGTTTTACAAAAAATTTAAAATAAAAATTTTAAGAAACTATGAGCAAATTTCCTGATTCATTTGGAACCAGAAATACATACATACATACATACATACATACATACTTACATACATACATCTATCCATCCTAGTCAATGTGTGAGTCCAAGGACAAAATTTATTATTTTTATCCTACAATGATATCCTTTATTTTAAAAATGCTCAATAAGTGTTAACTGAGGGGCTGGAAAGATGGCTCAGCAGTTAAGAGCACTGACTGCTCTTCCGGAGGTCCAAAGTTCAAATCCCAGCAACCACATAGTGGCTCACAACTATCTGTAATGAGATTGGATGCCCTCTTCTGGTGTGTCTGAAGACAGCTACAGTGGACTCACATACAATAAATAAATAAATCTTTTTAAAAATACAGAAAAGTGTTAACTGATTGATATACCAAAATTTAAGTACAGGAAGTGCATCTTGCATCCCACAATTACCTTTTATTGTTTCCTCCACAACTTCTACCACACGATCTATCTGCTGAACCTGCAAGGGGAGAGACAAGAAGTTAGAACATGCCGGGTGGAGTCAAGGTACAGTTCCAAAGAACACTGATAAAGGGTTTACTTGATTTCCTTAATGTTATATATTAAGTAATATTTAATTTAAATTAAATTTACATTAAGCAATATATATAAACATAGATAGATAATAGACAATAAATAAATAGAAAGTAGAGAGATAACAAGAAATAATCTATGGGACTGTCCTGAGGAATAGTGAAGTCTCACACAGCACAACCATCACCATGAGCTGTGTATCTTCTTGCATCACTGTTACTAGGGCTGGAACCATCACCCCAGAAGAAGGAAAAAGACTGAGAAAAGTCAAACAACTTCTAAGATTCATGAGACTCCTAACCCAAGGTAAATGCTAGGAAACGGGGTTGCTTTGAGTTGTAGCTTTAGTGAGTTTTTCCCCACACTGGAGTGGGATTTTCAGTGAAGAGATACCTTGCTTTGTCAAGTACCCCCGTAATAAAGTAATAAACTCACTACTGTACTAAGGCTAAAATTCAGTTGAATTATATATTTGATCTATTTTCAGAGTCTTAACTGGTGGAATAGACATTTGCTCTATCTCCCAAGAAAAAAACAGGTAATAGCTACCCACATAAACTCAAGCCGAATCATAAACTTATTTTTAATCAAAATATGTCTCTTCCTACAAAGCTTCAAGTTATAAGACATAAGGTGGCAGATTACACGAGAGTATGTGCTAATATTAAAGAGATACATGGAGCATCTTTTGCTTTAGTATTCCGATTTTAAGCCCCTGACAGTGAGTTACTACCTAGTGTGAGTAGCACATTCAGATCCAGGTCATTTCCCACATACAAGTGACCAGGGAAGAGCTCCCGGAGTGCAGCAAGAACACAGAGAAAGGAAGCCAAAGGGAGTGGGGGACCAAAGGAGTCTTCTGAACAAAGGCAGGAAAAGACACTAGGAAAACCCAGGGGCACAGAGGAAGTTAGAATGAAATGGAGGCAGCACACAAATAAAATCATAATCTCAGAAGTTTCAGAAGTTATTTGAAATAGCTCAAGGCTGATCATCTAAAAATTCTCCACGTATCATTGTTTTCTCTCTCTCTCTCTCTCTCTCTCTCTCTCTCACTCTCTCTCTCTCTCTCTCACACACACACACACACACACACACACACACACAAAGAAAGAAAAGAGCAGAGCAGAGCTAAGGAAATCAAAGCACAGTAAAATATAACAGTAAGATGTGACTGACTCAATCCATAAAACCTCCCACCTCAGGGAAGGATCTTACTATGTAGCTCTGGCTGAAGTGAACTTGTAGAGAAGACTAACCTCAAACTCAGAGACCTGCCTGCCTCTGCCTCCAGAGTGCAGGGTGTAAAAGCACACCCTGACATGCCTTGCTTACCTTCTATTTCTGCTGCATAAACAAAGCAACTCATTATGCAAACCAGATACTAAGACTCATTCTGGAGTGTATGCATGTGTTTTCTGTGGCTGTTTTCATTTTACCACAGCAGAGGTTGCTACACACATAGACAAGGGGAAAACCAAGAGGCATGTGTCTGTGCATACATCATTGCTGCTCCTAGGTCTACTGTGCTCATTCTACCAGCTGCCGAGCATCCTGCTCACTGAAGGGACCATATGCATTCATCTGCATGCAACTGACGAAAGAACAACACTATCATACCATAGTGATGTGGTGGTCCTAGACTGGTATGAGAAGAACCTTTTACACAGGATGCATTAAAAATACATAATGATAGCTCTAAAAAATATTTTGTTGCCCTCAGTGTCTCACACACAAAAAATGTAGAGGCGTGCAACCACGAACCATGTGCTGTCTCTGCCTGCTCTCAGGCAGGAATAGCCTGTGTGGACTACAGGAGGTCATGGAACCCAGAAGGAGCACTCTGAACACCTCAGGAAAACATGTAGGTAGGTACAGTAGTAACAAGTCACAAACAAGGAAACAGATAACGTAATGCATTATCAATAATAATTTATATACTTTTGTCTATTTGACAGTTTAAATGCAAACAGAAGAAAGGTTGAAGAAAAATGTTAAAAATAGAACAAACACTTTTAGTTGTGAGCCTAGCCTTTAAAGGTTTATCCGGGAAAATTTGGGGAAGGGGGAGGACCATCTCTGGGACAAGCCAGAGACCTGGGATAGGGGAAGCACCTGAGAGGATATGGGGATAACCCTATCTGAGATTTTTAGGAACAGGGGATATGGAGCCTGAAGTAGCCACCTCCTATAGCCAGACAGGACTTCCAGTAAAAGGAGGAGAACACCAAACCACCCACAAAACCTTAGACCTAAAATTTACCCTGTCTACAAAATGTGTAGGGATAAACATGGAGAAGAGATTGAGGGAAAAGCCAGCCAATGACTGGCCCAATTTGAGACCCATGCCATGAGAGAGAGCTAACCTGTGACACGATTAATGATAGCCTGCTATGGTTGCAGACAAGCATCTAGCATAACTGTCTTGGGAGAGCCTGCATCCAAAAGCTGATGGAAACAGATGCAGAGACTCACACCTAAACAGGAAACAGAGCTCCGAGAGTCTTGTGGATGAGTCAGGAGAAGGATGGAGGGAGCCAAGAGGGGTCAAGAAGACCAAAAGAAGACCTGCAGAGACACCAACCAAAGAGCATGCAGGGGCTGGACTAGACCCCCTCACATTTGTAGTAGATGTGCAGCTTGGTCTTCAGGTGGGCCTCCTAACAACTGCAGCAGTGGCTGTCTCGGACTCGGACTCTGTTGCCTGCCTTTGGATTCCTTTGAATGCCTAGTCTAGCCTCAGTAGAAGAGGATACACTTAGACCTGCTGCAATCTAATGTGCCAAGGGAGGGGGGGCTCCCCTTTTCAGGAAACGGGAGGTAAAATGAAGAAAGTGGGGGGTGAGAGGGTGGGACTGGAAGGAGGAGAGAAGGGAGGCGGGATGTCATCAGGATGTAAAATGAATGAATGAATGAGTGAATGAATATAAAATAGGGCAAATGATTTTTTTGACAAAAAGGTTGACAGCATAAAAAGCAAATATAAACTTTTTTTTAAAGTCCAGGTGCTACTAAGGAACAAGTCAGCATTAAGAAAGTAGGATACTATAGGGATTCGTATGATCAAAGTATGCTATATACATGTAGAAAAATGTCGAAATAAGATCCATCCCTTTGGGGAGAAAAAGGAGGGAGGAGAGAGAGCAAAAGGGAGCTAGGGAGAAGGAGGAGGAGGGAGGTTGGGGAGGGAGAGAAAGATGGAAACAAGCCTAGCATGCAAAGTTTCCTCCACCGAATCAAGGGGTGAGAGAAACCCGGCAAGCAGAGCAGGCACTGCTGCAGAGGGCACGGGAGCTGCACGCTGGAGAGATTTGTGGCACAGGTGAGAAGCAAATAGAAGAAAATAGTGGACTGTGCAATGAGGCTCAGATGAAGCCTGAAAAACACATGAATAAGCGGAACCAATATTTAGAGGGAAGGAGGGAGGCAGGATGGCGAAAAGGAAAAATACAGGAGGTTCTAATTAGTATGGGCTCAGCTGTTCAGTACCTGTGAAGAAAAGCGTGGCCAGTGTCTGCTTATAGAATCAGGGTGCTGAAACAGCACGCAGGTGATTCCCACTGGAGTTCACACAGAAGGAAGGACAAGTTTAGGTTAGTGCAAGTCACAACACACACAGTGACTGGGACTGCCTGAGATTTGGACCTGTGGTAGGAGGCAGAGGTCTTGGCTAGATTGTGTACAGTATAAAGATGAATTACCAAGGTACCAATTGAGATCAGCAGATCACAAAAAAAAAAGAGGAAAATATGAAATAACTGTCAGTGATGGGGCCAGAACAATATTGTCTTCCTATGTGCTTGTAAATAGATAGGTTCAGAGGGGCTCCAACACTCGCTCTGAAGCAGACACTGGCCACGCTTTTCTTCACAGTTCACTCACACAAACAGAATAAGGACGCAGGGAACGTTGCAGCATGGTGACATTTGTTACAATATGCCCATGCAGCTAACCTATGAACCATACATAGTATGGAAAACAGAACCATGAGCCCACGAGACGCTTGGATGAAACAGTGGTTTTCAGATGGTTAGAAGGACCCACCTCCCTTTGGGACACTGGGGCAAGAAGTAAGCATTGTTAGAGTATTACTAACTACTTTTAAATTAATGTTAGTAATTTTAAGCATTTATTAAAGTTCCTGCCCAATGTTTGTTTTTCATTTAAGCTAAGACAATTGAGGCCCAGACACTAATTGGCAAGTTACATCCTGTGCTGGTGCCCTGGCTACCTGAGTCAAGCAGCTGGCTGGATTATCCACTATGCAGAACAACCACATCTGCTCGTCACCAAAGCAACTCCAGCTCCAGAGGGCACAGCCCCAGACATGACTGGTTCAACCAAACTTCTTACCATCAAAAGGCTCAAACCTAGCAACCACTTTCACCTGCCATTTCCCCTGAATGTCCAGATGAAGGCCTGTGACTGGTTACAAACACAAACCTTAACTTCTGTGAATGAGTGTGCCATGACTGTATAAACACTCTTGCTGTATTGCTTCAGGAAATAGAAGCAGCCTGCCTTTGTGCTGGTCAGGAGACTCCTATTTGTGCCGCTCCCATATGAAAATTAGCCCTCATCAAAGGCTGCGCCCACTAAGTCCTTTGCCTACGTTTACCTTCATCACCAGTAGACTGAACAATAACTTGGTGAGAAAGAGGCCAGCAGAAGCAGCAACAAAGCAGCAACAGTGGCAAAGTCAGTGGTGATTACTGCCACCCTGGTGGCAGCAGAAATGGGAAGAGACCTGAAGCATTAAAGAAAATGACTATGGCAGAAACCAGAATAGAGAGAGAGAGAGAGAGAGAGAGAGAGAGAGAGAGAGAGAGAGAGAATGAAAAATTCCAAAAGAGAAATGAGGGTCCCAGCATATGGGGCCTGTTTGAAAGCTGTGACACCAGCAGTGAGTGAGATCTGCTGCTGCTGCTGATGATGATGATGATGATGGTGGTGGTGGTGGTGGTGGTGGTGGTGATGATGGTGGTGGTGGTGGTGGTGGTGATGCTGATGCCTGCAATACAGTCTGACATTTTCTCAATTAATCACAGTTATCATATAACCCAGCAGTTCTAAATCTCTACAACAGAAATGAAACCTATACACACAAAAAGCCTGTGCATGGTGTTCAAAGCAACATTTAAAATGGCCAAAGGCTGAAATACCCACCAACTGATAATGAAACATACACCATAAAAGAGATAGGAGCAATGAGACATGCTACATATGACTACACAGAGTGGGAAGTCAGGGTGGCCCTCACAGTGTACAACCCCATCAGAGGTCCAAGGGGCAGCAAGGTAGTGGCTGTCCAGGGATGGCCAAGGGGGAAACAGCCAGGTGCACTAGGGAGCCCAGGCTTCTTCCACGAGTAAGGCGTGTTCCGACACTGTGTGGTGATGGTCATAGACTCTACCCAAACTACCAACTACAGGACTACACACTGCATGCAGTTGGATGCACTGTGTGAAGTATGAATTGTATCTCAAGAAAGCCATTACATCTAAAAACAACAACAAAAGATGAAATTAGCCGAATGTAGTACTATGAAGATCACTAAAGAAAACAACTGAGGAAAGCATGCAGACTGAGGGACCCTGAGGACCTCACAACTCTATGCAACTGTGGACAGCTGGGAGCTTTGCAGCCATAAAGGACAAAAGACCAGGAAGAAGTGTGTATAAAAACAGAATAAGAAACCATTATTTTTACTTAATTACAAAGAAGCAGAAAAGAAGTTTATTATGTAATTTGGGAAGCTATTGTGTCCATTTGCATTGATAAGGACAGTGGAGAAAATATGAAGGAAAAAAGGCAGAGAGAAAGAGGGACCACAACCACAGGCTGAAGAGGAAGAAGGCCAAATTGAGTGCAGGTGGGAGGAGGGGACAGAGCAAAGACAGACCCAAACCCCCCTTGAAGAGGGCACAATAGACTGAATTTCCACTGGAGAAAAAGGAAAGCCATTCTCAGTTAGCACCATAAATTGCAGCCCTGGATACACAAAAGCTTATTCAACAGCATATCATTCAAATAAAGTACGTAAAACAGTATCTTGTGCCCTTCAGGCAATTGACTATAAATATACAGGGGAAAACCAAAACAAAACATGCAGCATGTTCCCTTACTGGCTCCATATGTTCTCAATCAGGAAGCAAGGACTTGGTGACCAAACAATTCAGAAATAACAGTACTGAGTCACAATGCTGAGAGACTTTCAAAGGGCCCATGCAAATATTTTACTCTGCTCTCAGAAAAGACTTCAGGGTCACAGCTGAACATGAAGGAGGAAACAAGCCAACATGCTGGTACCTAAAGCAAATGAAAGGTGCTGTTCCCACATCTCCAAACTGTTGAGAGTTGAGCTTTCCCCAGGGGCAGAGATACTCACAGTCGTGCCAGGCACTGTGTCAGTTACCAACCACCTGTGGTCACTACACACTCAGCTGAAACACTGAATGTTTAACTTAAGCCATGTGCAACAGGAAGGTTTTAGGAATCGTAAGCCAGCAGATCACTGTGCAGATCAGCTGTTAGAAGCCAATGAATACCTCAAAGACAGCTTCCCAGTTGGGCTAGAAAAGAAGGCCACATGCCCATGTACCCAAGAGACCAGGCAGAAGGACTCACTCCACTGCACACATCGAGGGTATTTTTCCTAAACAGCCTGCGAGACAAGCCAGTGGGTAGAATCATAAAGCCTACATTTAAGTAATTCTTTCGCTTCGGGTTGCATGCTAGTATTGAACACGAGTTACCACTTTTAATTATAAACATTCTGGGGAATCAAACTCAGGACACCAGGCTCGGCAGCAGGCATCTTTATCCACTGAGCTGCCTCACCTACCCTTATATAAAACAGATTTATTTTCAAGATCAAGGCTGAGCTTCCTGAGCAGATCTTCAGTAAGTTGGTGGGAAAGAAAAACTGTACCATGTAGTAAGGAAATACTAACTGAACACAACTACACTCTCAGGGAAACTTCTTAAACATTTTCCACTGTGACTCCTTTTATTGCCTAAAAAAAATTTTATATAAATCTGAGGATAAAGATATACATTATACATTATAAAATAGATATATAAATCAAACATTTACCGATAACAATCATAAGAAATTTACTTTAAAATATTTTATCAGCATATAATTTCACCATTTATTTAAAATTAAAGAAAATTTGCATACCAATGAGCTAGAAGGGTTTGCCTTTAAAAACACAATTCAAAGATGTATACTGATTTGATAGATTAAAGAATGATCATAGGAAAATCACAAATGTCTTTATTTTTCTGTAATTTAACCATTATATTTCTTGGGAAGAAGAAAGTTTTATGTGTACCCGAAACGCTCAGCAGTTCACAACATGTGTAGTCCGAAAGCACTGTGGCTCACAGCAGGCATGTGTAGTCTGGCATCTGTGCTAGGTGGTTCAGGCAGAGGTGTTTACTGGGGCTGTGCAACCTGACAGCATGCTCAGTATAAAGTGCAGATATGTTCCAAACCAAGACTACAGTGAAGTCACATGATACAACACTGGTAAGCACTGCCAGAAACATGGCAGACTGGCTACATGGTGATGTGAATTTATTTTTAGTTGCCAGGCATCCAGAAATATTTCACTTGTCACATGTTTCATGGCCATCCCCATTCCATTCATTTTCTTGACTATGGGGTCACAACCCACAGTTCAAGAAGCTTTGCACTGGGTCGTTTTGGGAGCTAAGGCAGACAGAGAGCCTCTGACCTTCTCAGATCTGACTGCCCAGCAGTTATGTATAAGAACAAAACGACAGAAGGAAAAATGTTTGGCCAAAATAATCAGTGTCCGTTTACCAGGAACACTTATGTATGCACGAGTGGAGAAGGCTGGAGAAACACACAGCGGTTAAAGTGATGAAAAGCTTGTCCTCAGGTGAAAATTTAAACTGGAGTTAGGGGCTTTGTGGAAAAATAAAATCACTTAAGTGTACAACCATATTTCCTCTGTGATAAGGTAGACACAGTGACAGACACAGGGGACAAAGCCACCCAGAGATGGGATCCTGGAGATGTGTGTCGCAGTAAAGAGCTCTATAGCACGGGGGCCCCAGAGCTGAGACCTGAGGGTGGGGAATGCACAGGGAGAGCATTTTAAAACATACATTTATGTACTGGGGAGGATGGACAGGGAAGGTGGGGAATTTGGTATGATCTGGAGAGCGACAACAATGGATGAAGACCAGGACATTACAAGGCGTTATAATCCCCATAGTGTAGCTCTTTAGAGTGCTAGTGTCTTAGTGGGAAAGCCTGCAACATGTGAGAAAGAGAGTGTGTGTGTGTGTGTGTGTGTGTGTGTGTGTGTGTGTGTGTGTGTGTGTGAAGGTGAAAAGTCACACACAGTGGAAAAGGTTTCAGAGGAGATACAGACAGTATGTTTAGAAAAGTCGTAAGGAAACTAGCAGGAGGAAGTAAAATGAGTTAACAACATGGCATTCTTCTATTTATCATCAGGTCGTCCCTTACCCCGATGATGCTCAGTCCTTTGAGGTAGTCCTGACGAGGCTGGGCTTGGGGAACACAGCCAGCGAGGACAACTTTCTTATTCTCTTCTTGAGCTTTTCTGCAATGAAGAAAATCATTGTGAATTCTACTGCTCACTGACACAGCCTAAGAAATTGATGTCAGTATACCTAAGTTCTCCAGTAAAGAAGACCATCTAACATGAACCAGGGTTTTCTGGCAATGGGATAAAAAAAAATATTCATCACTAAACTTATGTACTGTATGCCTGTTTCTCATAACACTAATACATGTGTCTGTTGGGGCCTCTCATTATCACTATATTGCCAAACAAAACAATCACACAAAGTTTCCAACACTGATATGAAACATTTGCAAAAATCTGTTTTCCAGAGGGCAGGCTAAACCTTCAAACAAGTCATGTTAATAAGAATGCACATACAACATCGTATATCCTTTCTTAAACTTTGAACAATATAAAATTAAACTATAATTTAAAACAATTCCACCAGGAGAGAATCGAAGGTAAAATATCTCATATCATTGACATTCTTGAACTCCTGACGACTTCTTCTCCCTAATCAACCTATGGTTATTGGTTTCTTGTGTTGGCTGTCATCGTTCACACAGCGAGCATGACTAGATGATGCATGTATCCACACATATGAATATATGTACATATTTGTACATATGTTTATCCATGAGAAAGACTGGCTAATGATGCCTGGTGTCATCCATGGGTTAATCCATCAGTGACATGAGCTACGTGGAAGTGATGCAGGTCTAGGGCGCAGGAGCAAGTACACCCTTGAGAAGTAGACCTGATCCCTGGACCTCCCCTCAGTGCTTTCAGTTTCTTCCTCTTCCTCTCTCCCTTTCTGCCTGCCCAGATCTGAGCACTTTATTGTTTGTTTGGGGGGGGGGGGTGTTGTTGTTTGTTTTGGGTTTTTTTGTTTGTTTTTTGGGCTCCACCATGATATTCAGCACTGCTGCCCATAGACCACTAACAGAATCATAAGTCAATATAAGTCAACATAACAGTTTTCTTATAAATTAATTCTCTCTGATATTTTTCCACAGCAATAAAAGCTGATGAACACATAAGTTCTAAGTAGAAACACTGGTTCAAATGCTTATGTGGCATTTGGAGCACTACGAGGCATTTTGTTAATGGGCATGTCTGTGCTGAGCATCACTAAGGTCATTCACTACTTTCAGCAACACAGATTTAAAGCTAGTAACAGCAGGGGTGTGTGTGTGTGTGTGTGTGTGTGTGTGTGTGTGTGTGTGTATTTAAACCTCCAGGGTCAACTATATCCTCTGCTCATTTTGAAATTAAATGTGCATGCCTTCAACTCTTTTTCAAGAGCATCAGTCTGAAAGTTCCTTACTGGTTTCCCTGCTGCACTCAGGAGTACCATAATTCATGCACCAAGCTGGGACCCCTGGTACTCCAGCACCCTAGAAAGCTGAGGTGCTGCAGCCAAGACTCTAGACTTGTTTGGAATACATGTCAAGAAATGACTTGTCTCTGTACCCAGCACACATGTGTTGTCATTTTTTGAGAACTTTTCCAGGGCACAGGTTAAGGATTAGAAGCCAACAGTAACGAGAAGAAAGCTCCTGAGGCCAGTAGAGCTAGCTCCTTGCAATTACAAATCACATCCAATCGTCTGGGAAGTGCAAGAAGGGTTGAATAAATAAATTAGTACATATAAATTCACTAACTTTTATTTTTGAGATTTTAAATTATAACATTTCTTCTTTCTGTCTCCTCTGTCTAACCCCTCTCACATACCCCACAACTCCACTCTGCACCCTGATTGGCTGTGCTACTTATAAATTTACTACTTCAAGAGCCTTCATAAATGTTCGATTTCATTAAGAATCCTTTGATAAAATTTTACTTGAAGTCCTAAAAATACTTACTAAAATAATTTTGTTAAAACCCCAAGCTTGTACTTGGGTGACTCATAGTCTATCCAGGGACTCATCACCTGTCTCTGCCATGTGATTACACTTTATTGATAAGCACTTCACTTCAAACAAGTATGTTTTTATAGCAAATGCAAAAACTCCTCATCAAATGAAAATATTTTTCCATTTTCATTATCAAACTCAAATAACAGTTAACATCTTGCTTTCTGAAAACCTTCACTATACCATGTAGAAGCACAGCCAAGTATCCAAAAGATCACCAATAATTATGCTCAGAAAAAATGACTGGGGCCATAGAGATGGCTTAGCAGTTAGGAGCACATGACACTCTTGCTGAGGACCCTAGTTCAGTTTCCAGCACCCACATGAAAACTCAGAATTATCTTGTTCCAGGAGATCCAATGCCGCCTTCTGACAGCCCTGGGCACCAGGTCTGTACATGGTACACATACATTCATGAAGGCAAAACACTCAGACACTTAAAATAATAAAATAAATCTAAAAGAAGTTTTTCTTAAAGAAAATGCCTATTTCCCGTGAAATGAGATGATTTTAAGGGAGCACGGAAATGAGGAAGGCTCGTGCCTGCAATTCAACAGACAAGTTAATAAAAGATGGCATGACAAGACTACACGCAACTTGGCAGCTACCGTGCAACCTCGGTGGCACAGAAAAGAGCAGAAGGCTTGAAGAGATCAGGCTGCAAGCAAGAGCGGCTTCATGAGGAAATTTTTATCAGCATATGTAAGAAGAAAGGGGCAGAAAAAAGAGCCCAGAAAGTTGCAGGCAGTCGCTATAGCAGGAGCAAAGAGGAGAGCAGACCAGGAGGACAGGAGGACAGGGAGAACGCCACGGCGCCAGGCAGAACAGGCTGTTTGTCAAGCACTAAGAACACCACAAGATTAGGAGCAAAGGTTCAGAAGGGCCTGACTTGGGAACTTACTGAGAACTATTCCCAGCTGAGCTGACCTTGGCTTCAAAATGGCAGAGCAGACGAGAAACACAATCCACCGAACCTCAGCCCAGCAGGGGAGACTGATGCCACACTTCACATGTGAGCAGAACATGCTCCAGAGCTCTAATACAGAGTCTGCAATGTTCTTCTAAGCGTTCCTTTCTGACAGTCTGTTCTTTTTATTTATTAAGCTTTGTTCATGTTAATGCACAGTGAAATTATTTCTCTTTTGATACATACCTAACACAGATATTTTTTAAAACCTTTATCCTTCAAAATATGAATGCTGCTAGGAATAATAACTTGAGAAAAGTTTAAAATAGTATGAATTACCATGTCTTCCTTTCAGGTGGCACTGGCATGTTAATTAAAAATTTAATGAATATAAAGTTAATTTAATATTTTGGTTCATATATTCTTGAAACATATCTCCAAATGAGACTAGTGGCATGCACCTGCAGAGACCATTAACTTGAGTGACACAGAAAATAAAAATAAAGCGGCGGCCTCCTCTTCTGAATACCAAACACAGGAAATAGTTTGGAGAGAAGCTTAAGAGACACAGCAGCATGAGGCTACCTAATGATGACAAAGTATCAGCCTTTCATTGCAAAAATAAGAAAACTACACTTCAAAAAGATGCAGTGCTCTCAGGTGAGTGTGGCAGAGCTGGGGTGAGCCCACCATAGCCTTGCGTGCCACCTTTCAGGAAACAATAACAAACAATGAGGAAGCTCTCGATCCTTCTCTAGATCCTTCTCTAGAACCCATGGGCATGCATGCACCAAGATGGAAAGCCAAGCACGTTCCAGGAAGAACCGCATGGCAGTATCTGTTCTCCTCACCAAAGTCCAGTGGGCAGCAGAATGGTCTGACAGAAAACTAGCCTCATGGTGGATGCAGAAAAACAGAGATCCTTTTCTACTAGTATCTGGTCGGGGGAGACTGTGGATTCCCCATCTGTCCTCTCATTCCTCATACATGCTCTGAAATTGGTATTAATATTAAAATATTCATAGCAATGTGAACTTTTACCTAAAATTTCTTTCATTAAAAAAAAAAAAAGTCCTGGGGGCTGGAGAGATGGCTCAGTAGTTAAGAGCACTGACTGCTCTTCCAAAGATCCTGAGTTCAATTCCTAGCAACCACATGGTGGCTCACAACCATTTGCAATGTGATCTGATGCCCTCTTCTCATGTGTCTATAGTATACTTATATACATAAAATAATAAATAAATCTCTTTTTTTTTAAGAAAAAGGTTAAAAAATAAATAAAAAAATTAAAAAGTCCTGTCCTGTGTCATTGTCAGCCCATCAGTAGTCTGTCCCCATGCCCCCTTACCACCTCTGGTAGTTGGGAAATCTTACATCATCCTGAGAGAGGGGGAACTAGCCCGGCACCTCGCCTAGGCAGCACAGCTGACTGTGGGGGTAAGGGGGCTGCAGGTGACGGGGCACCCAGGGCAAGAGCTCCATGAGGTACTCCCCACCCCCCTCATCTGGAGAACTGGCCCCAAGGGCAAGACAATGAGAGACCAGTCCTGCCCTCTCACTGGCTATTGCATTCAGGCAAGCCAGCACTATAACCTGAGCAACACAGTGGAGCTGGTCCTGATGGCTAAGGCAAGGCTGAGCCAGCCTTCAGGCTGTGAGAGTGGGAGAGCTGGAGCAGCCCCTCTGAGGCTGCAGCACTTGGGAGAGTGGGCCCCATACCTTGACTGTGTAGCAGTGGAGGCATGAGTGCCAGTGAGCTAGCACTGAGGGCATGAGAGCAGGAGCCCTGAGGGCAAGAGAGCAGTAGAACTGACTCTGCCTCTTGCCAATGGTGGCACTGCATGGCCTATTGGAGCAGGGTGGGAGAACTCACCCTGGTGGTACAGATTAGGGCTAGTCGGTGCACTGACCAGCTCAGCTACCACCCAAGCTTAGATCCAGGGCTCTGAATTGGCCCATCTCAAAATCTCTATCATCTGCAAACAGTGCAGATCTGTGAAAGGGCCAGTCCTGATGATCTAAAGCTGTAGGATCTCTTTGACACATGACAACAACAGGATAACTTCGAGGACTCTCTGATGGTGTCAGAGAAGCCAGAGATCTGGCACTAGACCAGTGACTCAAGCAATGAACATCTGCAATAGGATATGTGTGGACAGAGGTATATACTGTGGACATACTGTGACATAGTACAACAGCTTCAACAATGAGATCTTTTCTATGCTTTGTTTTTTGTTGTTGCTTTGTGTGTTGTTGGGTTTTTTTTGTTTTTGTTTTTGGTGTGTGTGTGTGTGTGTGTATGTGTGTGTGTGTCTGTGTGTGTTTTGGGGAGGGGGTTATTGCAAGGGCAAGGGTGGAGATGAGTAAGACTGGGGTACATGATGTGAAACACACAAAGAATCAATAAAAAGTTTTTAAAAAGAAATTGCAATTAGAGAAATAGAGAATTTTGTGAAAAATTAATTCCCTCAGTATATCTAGGTTTTACACATCTAAATGTAAATTTCTTCCTCATGACAGCAAAAGGAAGAGGGTCATGGCATTGTGTTTCTGTATGAAGCAAGCACACCTCTATACAGGAAAGACCTTGCAATCAGATGTTCTCATGAGGAGTCTCCTGTTTCATGAGTTGATATATAGACATACAGCCATATAAAATACAGAAACACACTGAAGCAACAAAGAGAAATTCTGGTACAGTTCATTAGCCACAGTGCCTTCCCTATTCTGAAACCAGTCGAGAAGGAAGTACTTGGTTTAAATGCCAATGTGCACTTACAAGAGGCTGGTGTCACAACATGGACAGTTGGGCCATGAGCTCCCAATAGCTTGAAGTAAAATTAAAGTCTACTCTAAGATTTATAGACCCAAAATAATGATGCAAACAGCTCCATTCAGTGATGTATAGGGATACTCAACTTCCAAGTCACTGGAGCATAATGTCAGTGTCTCAGTGTGGATGCCATTGTAATTGTGTAGCTTATGCTTTGTGAGAAGGAAAAGGCGTTACAGGATGAGCAATGTACAGAAGCCCATGCCAATGACAGGAGCAAGAGAAGGTACTCTGGGCAAATGATCAATATACACAAACCTGGTACATGCAAGCAGTGATTTCCCTGAAGGTAATCTGGATATGATAAATTCTGATTCTATGATGATGTGGCCAAATCCCAGTATGAAAGTAACACACAGCTGGTGGCATAGCTCAGTCTAGTATGTACTTAGCCTGTGCAATGCCTTCATCTGAATCTTCCACATTATAAAATAAAAAGACTTGATTCTATGTACCTTCATTGTTCTTACCGCAACTCTTAAAAGAGCGGCTGCACAAGGGCTGGGCATTAAAAGCACTTGCCTCACAAGCCTGAAACCTGGGTTCAGATCCCTGGAATCCATATGATAAACCTCATACAGTGGTTTGCATATATGATTCTATTATTCCCATGGAAAGAGGAAAATCTGATACAAGTGAATTGACCAAAAAAGATGAAAGCCAGTTAAGTAGGAACACGTAACACAGTAGCACAAAACAAGAAAGATGCTGCTTCAAAAAAAAGGGGGAAGACAGTGCTGGCTCCCATGAATTGTCCTCTCATCTCCAAATGTGTATATGCATAAACACACAAGCATCCACATAAACATGCAATGCAAATACTTACAAATAATAAGTAGATGCAAAAGATAAAACTTAACAATCCAATGAGAATGCATCTTACATTCAATTACACACAAATATAGTATCACTGACCTACATCTGAAGTTTATGATGAATCCTTAAATCAAACCAATAAAAATAGAATCCATAAGAGCTACTACAATACTGTAGAGAATTTTCTTAGTATATAAGTCACCCCCAACTCTCTTTTTGTTGCATTTCTCCTATAAAAGCAACAAAATTTACACTTCAGCATAACGTCAGAAAAGTAGCACAGAAATTGGACAGAACTAAGTTGACCTTAGTGTAGGTGGCCTTCATCACAGAGCTATGTAATTAAGTACAACTTTTAGCTGGGGGAGGGGTCCTTTTAAAACAGCAGTGGCCTAGATACATGGAGCAGACTAAACTTCAGAGCCACTACTCACTTCCAAACCCAGCAAGAACGGTGGTTTCTGAGACAGAACCACCACACACAGGTCTGTGTAAAAAATGCCCTCTTGACAACATAAATGGGCAAAACAGCATCCACTTTGGGGGGTTAAATTGTAGAAAATATTTCAATGCTAGCTCATAGACAAACTCACACTAACATCAATCCAAATTATCAACTAAAACAACCATGCAAACAGCATTTGCCATTTACCAACAGGACTTAAACAAACCAAATTATGCTGTACTGTATAACTGAAAGCAGGTTTCCTCATTATTACCACCGTCCATTCTGCAGCGGAAAGTGAAGCTCAGCAGAATCATACAGAAAGGGAGCTGAGGCTGCGCCAATTAGCCTCGGAAAAGCCATACTCAGAACGTGCCTCCATTGGTTCACTGTTGTTATCTCCCTAGGGAAAGCTACATAAAATGTCTATATGTATCCATGAAAAACGATACACAGCACTGTAGCAAGTGGAAAACCCTAAGCTAATCAACCAAGGCCTGCTGATTAAACACTAAGTGTGAGGCATGTGGGGTGGCCCACACCCACACATATATGGGCAGCACAAATGAGAGCCTATGCATCATAAATTTAAAAACCATGACAAGTCTGATCCAGAGATGCAGGTGAATCTGGAAGGAGTTGAAAGTGAATATGATCAAACTACATTGTATAAAATTCTTAAGCAACTAATAAAAAATAAATTTTAAAGGAATACACGCACACATACACACACACATACACACACACACACACACACACACACACACACACACACACACACACGAGAAACAGCTCAGTGGTAGAATGTCTGCCTACTATCCATAAGACCCAGTACCACCCAGCTCATACTACTGGATAGAACAAAACTGACCTGAGATAATGTGCTCACATAATCATAATAAGGAACCCACCACATTTATCACTAACTCATTAAGCTGTGGTCACTTAGAGATGGAGCATGCTGTGACTTCCACAGTGTGGTGATCTGAATGGGAATGGGTCCCAAGGCCCATGTTTGAACTCTTGGTTCCCCATGGGTGGAATGCCTTGGGAAGGATTGAGAAATGTGGTCTTCTGTGTTACAGAACCAAAGCTGCAAGATTGCCATGACATGGGGCAACAACAGGATATCTAAGAGACGGTGAGGATCCAGGGTTGATGGGGTAGCAAAAGCCAGAGGCTTCTAGCCAGACCACAGCCTCACTGCAATGAACATTTCAGGTAAGGCTATTTGGTGTACTGTGTGACACACCTTATCTTCCACGGCACGATGTTTTTTCTGTATGTATCTGATTTTGTTTTGTTTTTGCTTTTTGTTTGTTTTCTTTGGGGGCGGGGATGCAAGGGTAGATTTGGAGAGACTGGGAAATGATGGAATTTCCGTGCATGATGTGAAATTTAAAAAGAATCAATAAAAATATTTTCTAAAGTAATTTTAAAAATTCAAAAAGAAAGAGAGAGAAAAGTGTGGCCTTGTTAGAGAAGATGTAGCACTATGGAAGAGCACTGACTACTCGCCCCCCCCTTCGTCCCTCCCTCCTCACCCCTCCCACTTGAGCACATAGATGTCAGCTTTCAACTGTTGCTCCAGTACCATGTCTGTCTGCCTCCTGGCACACTCTCCACCATGATGGCCCCAGTAAGCTCTTCCTTCTGTAAGCCATGTGGTCATGGCATCGAATCACAGCAATAGAAAAGTAACTGAGACGAGTGTATAAAGCACAAAAGCAGTTTCCAAGTGACTGGTGATATAGACATTTCCGTGTGACTTTAAAATATTGTATTTAACAACATAGACATTAAAAATAAACCAATATTTCAATTAAAAATAAATAAGCAGAAATTTCCCAGCAAAAAGAGGAAGAGAAATAAAACTGTGGTTAGTGTCCCTACATCCTTTTGAACCTTCCTATTTATCTCAGAACCCACATAAAAGTGGTTTTTAACCCATGGCATATAAACAGGATGTCACAGTTAGCTGGAAGAACCCTGATGAATGCTTTAGGGGAGAAATATGGTATTTGGTCTTCTGATCATCTCAGAAAAATAAAGTGGTGTTTCAAACCAACTAATTAAGGATTTTGATTAAAGGGATTTTAGACATCATTAAATAATTGGGTGCCTTTCTACATTTTGATGGCAATAAATACTACTGAGGAGACAGTTAAGAGTTGGGAGGGTGCGTGCCTAGGATACACCTGTGCAGGGTCTCTCATGTAGTGTGTCTGGGCAACCTCATTACTCCCTTTCTGAAAACAAAACTTTAAGCTTTAAGGAGCTGGATGCACTATAGCATACACAGCCAGCCTCCCCAGAGGCCCATGTGTTCAAGGCCTGTTTCTCAGGGTGGTACTACGAAGACAAGTTGTTAGCTTTGAGGGTAGAAGCAGGTCTTTAATTCAGTGCTGACATGCCTTTGGGACCCTGAGCTCTCCTTTCCCTAATGTAACTGGTATTGTCCTGCCTAATACTCTTTCTATGACATCCTAAGGGCCAAACTATACCTTTCTTCTCTGTGAGTTATCTGTCCTCAGTCACTGCTAACTGATACAACATGGTTCTGGAAGAAAGCTCTAAACCAACAGTATCAAGAGTTCAGTTTAGATTCTGCCTCTGTGGCAAACTGAAAGAAAGGCAGATCTTGTCTCCATCCTAGTTTTCCCACGTGTTAAATGGAAACTGCTAAACCCTGTGGTTCATACTGGCAAGAAAACTCTACAACTGTAATAGGAAACATTTGCCTTAATAGGCAGTAATTACAACCAAAGCCTAGTAATATTAAGAAGAAAATATTGTAGGAATGAGTGAAATCCTTAGATTTTCTTTTCTAAATGCTACGGTACTAAATTAGTTGCAAAAGTTCTTTGAAAGCATCCACAAAACACTGCAAATGGGAATTTGGAGGGAATCCATGGCAGACACTGAATGATGGGAAATCACTTAAATTCTAAACAAGAAAACCTAAACTCAAGGTACCCAAGTCATCATCCAAAGAGTGAGAGATCACTTGCTGCCTGGGACAATGGCAAACAGCACTCAATCCCCAGAGGCTCCAGGGGTAGGAGACAGACAACTAAATGCAGGCCTCCACTCTGTTCTTCCACAATGCAGGCAAGAGACAGAAACAAGAGGCCACACAAATATACCAGATTCCAGATTTCAAATCCCCTCACCAAAAACAAAGCCTAGTGGGTCCCTAATGCCTGTTATATGAGGTCCAGTGAAACCAAATTAAATCGCCTTAAGCAACCATTGCTAGTTAAAACACATTTCTGAGTCACTATCTCTAAAAAGTACACATTTTATATCTAACACAGCCTCTCCTACATAGGGGTCTCAGCAAATGACTTTCCAGCTTATTTTACTGAAAAACAAATAAACTGCTGTTTCTACACCCAAGCATATCTAACAGACTGTTCTACATCAAAATGCTGGTTCTTCTATGACTTAGCACAGAGTGCTTACCTAGCAATTAGCACACATAGGCCATGTCATATGTGCCCCTCACAAATAGACCAACTGTCCTTGCTCCTCACCAACTGAGATGCTTCTTGTACACAGTACATTCCAATCCTTCTGGACAGACTGTTGCTGTAATTAACTGCTTTTCTTCTAGCAAGCATGTTTTTCCTCTATAACAGATCACACCCAAAAGTGTATAGATGCACATCTTAAAAATATAACACAAAATCTCAGTACTAGAGAGACTGAGGCAGAAGATAATGAGTTTGGCATTAGCAAGAGATACACACACAGAGACACAAGCACACACACACACACACACACACACACACACACACACCTCCTCCTCCTCCTAGGTATGAAGTAAGGACCTCAAGTCAGTATGCTCCAGACAGATCCTTATGTTTTGCTCGCATATCCACACCATTTCACAGGTAAACAAACAGAATAGCAACTTATTTCAGACAAATGGTTCCAATGCACACCCAATACTCAACTCTCCTGCCACACAAATTAATTAAAAATTAATTCTCACTATGAAATAGTCCTTAGACTGTTCATTTCCTGCCTCAGCCTCCCAAGTTCCAGGATGCCTTGTTTTTACCTATAACTGAGTATCTTAAAACATGATGTTGTTATCTGCTTCTTAAATATTTATTTGCTTAAACACACACACACACCGAGAGAGAGAGAGAGAGAGAAAGAGAGAGAGAGAGAGAGAGCGCTGAGAGAGAGCTGAGAAACTTTACAAGTAATTATCATGGAACACACAGAGCCAAAACAGGGCACTGGAGATACCCAACAAAAATGCCTGTCTTGATCAAATCCTCGCCCATTCAAATGTCATGTGATAACATTCTCATTTACTACATTAGTGACTTTTCTCATTGTTGTGACCTTGTTCATGACAACAGCAGCTTAAGGAATGATGGGTTTGTTCTGGCTCCCAATCTGAGGGGACAATCCAGTCCATCACGCTGAGAAAGGCGTGACAGTAGCAGCACCAAGAGGTCAGTCCTACTGCAGCCACAGTCAGGAAGCAGCAGCAGCAAACTATGATTTACTCCAGGCCATTGAGTCTTGCTGCCCACATTCAAAATGGTATTTCTCTCCTCAGTTCATCTATTTTTGAAACACTCAGATATAGAGCTGTACTGTATTTCAACGACGATTCTGAATCCAAAGAAACTAAATATGAACTTCAGCGCCTTGACTCTTTGATCTCTCTCATCTCATGTTGGCTTTTTGTGGTTTTGTTTTTTAAGGCATGGGCTCATGCAATCTGGGCTGGACCTGACCTGAGTGCAGGTGAGACTCCGGATCCTCCTAAGCATGGGACTGGAGGTCTGGACCACTGCGCTCAGACTGAGATGCTGTTAGACACTGAAGGCTTTATGTGCTAGGCAAGCTCTCCACCACACCCTCAGCTTCATCTCTGTTTGTTTGAGGTTTTATCAGAGGGGAAAGGGGATAGTTTTAGAATAATAAACTGTTTAAAATACTACACCAAGATAATACACTCTATCATACTGTCAATTTTTCCAATATGAAGTTTCTTTTGTGTATTACAAAAGCAGCACATGAAACATAAGTTTAGACTTGATGTGTTTAAAAAACATCAACTAGGAAAATTAAAACATCCTTTGAAAGAAAACAAACAAACAAAAACCCAAAGAAGCCTTAAATGATAACCTATAGAATCTCTTTCTTTACCATTACATTTCCTTTTCAGAAAAAATAATTTCAATAAATAAGCTAGAAAGGCAGAAGGTAAAGTTTGCTTTTCATTCACATTTGAATTTTATATAAACCAAACACAAAGGAGCCCAATTCCCCTATTTCATAGGAATGTCTTTCAGTGCACAGTAGTTCATGCCTTAGGAAGCTGAAGCTGGAGGACCCCTTTGAGGTTGAGGATAGCTTGGGCTACACAGTAAGTTCCGAGCTAAGCTGGAATTCAGAGTGAGATGCTATCTCTCAAAAACAAATGATAATACTGATTTATGATGAAGCAGTTTATACTTTGTAAAATAATCTGCAAGATGGCTGAGCAGCTGAGGAATCTGTACCAGACTGACAGCCTCAGCTCCATCTCCACACAACAGGAGAAGGAAAGAAGACTTTTCTAGATGTCTTCTATGACCATACCTCCAAAGAGCTGTCATCTGACGGACACTCAAACACACGGACAGTCAAAAACACACAATAAATATAATTGTAAAATTTTGTTAAAGAATAAATCTACCAGTTTTTTATATCTCCATTGTGATTATTAATTTTGAGCAAAGAATCCATTTTATTTTTAATAAGAAAACATATTGACATGAGTTATTAGACCAATTATTAAAACTTGATTGTGGTACCTTAGATGAGTCTTAGTCCATCAAGTATTTACATGTATAATCACTTGTCATAATTTTTTTTGTTACCTAAAACCTGTTGGTTAGTCTTGCAAGCACTCTCCATGAATATACTTGTTAAAGAATTACTCAAGAAATACATGGACATAGTACTACCTGAGGACCCAGCTATAGCATTCCTGGGCATATACCCAAAAGATGCTCCAACATATAACAAGGACAAATGTTCCACTATGCTCATAGCAGCCTTATTCATAAAAGCCAGATGCTGGAAAGAACCCAGATGTCCCTCAACAGAGGAATGGATACAGAAAATGTAGTATATTTATACAACGGAGTACTACTCAGCTATTAAAAACAATGACTTCATGAAATTCTTAGGCAAATGGATGGAACTAGAAAATATCATCCTAAGTAAGGTAACCCAGTCACAAAAGAACACACATGGTATGTACTCACTGATAAGTAGATACTAGCCCAAAAGCTCAGAATACCCAAGATACAATTCATAGACCACATGAAGCTCAAGAAGGAAGACCAAAGTGTGGATGCTTCAGTCCTTCCTAGAAGGGGGAACAAAATACTCATAGTAGGAAATATAAAGACAAAGTGTGGAGCAGAGACTGAAGGAAAGGCCATGCAGAGACTACCCCACCTGGGGATCCATCCCATATACAGTCAACAAAACCCAGACACTATCGTGAATACCAAGAATTGTTTGCTGACAGGAGCCTGATATAGCTGTCTCCTGAGAGGTTCTGCCAGAGCCTGACAAATATAGAGGCAGATGCTTGCAGCCAACCATTGGACTGAGCATGGGGTCCCCAGTGGAGGAGTTAGAGAAAGGACTGAAGGAGCTGAAGGGGTTTGCAGTCCCATAGGAAGAACAACAATATCAACCAACCAGAACTCCCAGGGTCTAAACCACCAACCAAGGAGTACACATGGAGGGACCCATTGCTCCAGCCACATAGGCAGCAGAGGATGGCTTTGTCAAGCATCAATAGGAGGTGAGGACCTTGGTCCTGTGAAGGCTTGATGCCCCAGTGTAGGAGAATTCAAGGGCAGTGAGGCGGAAGTGGGTGAGTGGGTAGGTGAACACCCTCATAGAAGCAGTGGAAGGAGGGATGGAACAGGGGGTTTCTGGAGGGGAAGCCAGGAAAGGGAATAACATTTGAAATGTAAATATAGAAAATATCCAATAAAAGAAAAGAAAAAAATAAAGAATACCAAATAAAGTCCCCCAACACAGAGTCTTTGGCCTGCACAATAAGGACGTGGGGAGAAGCAACTATACCAAGTACTCTTTGGCTAACACAGTATCAGCTACTGAGACGTTAGGGAAAAGGAAGTAAAATAATGTCAGGAGACACAAAATGGGAATTCACTTCTGGGTCATAAAAAAGGAAATATATGAGTTAGTCTAGCTTCTTATACCAAAATCCACCAATTAATTCATCCAAAAGTTCGAAATGAAACAGACGTACAGGGCACCGTGCTTCTTCACTATGTAGCACAGGCTAGTCTTCCTATCTCAGTTACACCTGTGCACCACTATACCTAGCTTCCTTAGCTATCCTTCCTCGGTGCTACAATGTATACTTTTCTCACTCTAGGCATTGAGTTAAGGATCAATGCTTTCTTTGGGAAAGTTAAGAGCCACATGATTACTACACTGATTAAATTGTTACAGATATCAAAGACAGCATTTCACATTTATAAGACAACACTTTTACTATTATACAATTGTATTTAAACAAGGAGGGTCTCACTGAAATTTAGCTGTTACAACTGGGTGTGATGGTGCACACCTGTAATCCCAGCACTCAGGAGGCAGAGGCAGGTGGATCTCTGAGCTCAGGGCCAGTCTGGTCTATAATGAGAGCTCCAGGACAGCCAGTGCTACACAAAGAAACTGTCTAGGAAAAAAGGAGGAGGAGGAGGAGGAGGAGGAAGAGAAGGAGGAGGAGGAGACAAGAAAAAAGAAAAGTAGTTGTTAGAGCTATAGCTAACTACAATAGAACTTAAGTTCATGTACTGAAGCCAAAACCTGTCTTAAAAAGTTCCTGAAAACTAGGAAGGACCCAGTATAGCTGGGTATCCTGTTCTTCTGGCAGCAGAAGGGCACACTGCTATGTGCCTTATTCTTGCCTGATTTCCATCTAGTCAGGCAATAAGTGGGATGTATTTTCTTTTAGAAAAATCTTCTCTGATCATAATTCTGCCCTTTGTGTTTTCCACATCTATGCTTCTGTAAAATCCCACACTGCCAATACTATCCATACTGTTATCAAAACTATTGATTTAAATGCCTGTTCTACTAAATACTAAATGTACCCAGTATGGCCAATCAACTTAGATTAGTCTTGTGCTAAGTGGCTTTGGTCAAGTTGACATAAGTTAGGATGACATGGAAAGAGGAATGTCAATTGAAATGTATGTATGTGTATGTGTGTATATATACATAGGGGGTGTATACATACACACTCACACACACACACATACACACACACACATTTTTTCAACATATTGCCTGTAGGCAAGTCTGTAGAGCATTTCTTAATTAATGATTAATGTGGGAGGGCCCAGCCCCCTGTGGTTGGTACCACCACTGAGCAAGTGGTCCAGGATGTGTAAGAAAGCAGGCTAAACAAGCCAGTAACATTCCTCCATGGCTTCTCCTTCAGTTCCTGCTTCCAGGTTCCTGCCTTGATTTCCCACTGTGGCTTCCCTCAGTGAACTATTAGTTATAAAGCCAAACTGTATTCAAACAAATACAGCTCAAGTTGCTTAGGCCATGGTCTTTATCACAGCAGTAGAAAGAAAACAAAGACATACCTCAAACCACTCCAATTCTTCAGAGCAGTCTGAGCTTGCTGTTTATTCTATAAGGCACTATCCTTAGAACACACACACCCACATACACACACCCCTACCTCAAAATCCAATTATAGATAGAAAGTAGTCTAGGTCAATTATGACATCTTAATAGATTTTATTTAGATCTGAGTCCGGGATTCACCTGGTTATGAAGTCTTGTCTGTAGCCATGGAGAACGGTTTTTCTTCTTGGATGAACAAGCATGGAGATGGAAGTCTTGACTAGCTATCATTCCCTTCACACACAATACATGAAAGTGTTCCTGAGGCATCAACATTGCCACTACACAAGCAATAAACTGAGGATTGGATCTCAAGGTAGAAGACCCCTGTGTCGCACAAGACTTCGACCCTAGAATTAACTGACATAGAACTTCCCGTTTCCCAACTTCTTGTTATAAGGGATCATAAAAAATTTTAAAGGGACCAGCAAGATGGATGACTCAGCAGATAAAGATCCCTCTTGTCCAACCTAAAGACCTAATTACCACCCCAGAACCTGTGTAGTAGAAGGAGAGAACAAATGCCTCACAGTTGCCCTTTGGCCTCCACATATGTGCCTGCCCCCACCCCCACCCCGCTCTGCTCTGCTTTTGGTTGATTCTCCCGGTACATACAGCCAAAGCTTTTCAAGCTGAAACAGCTTCCTTTCATAGAAATACACTAATGCAGACAGATGGGGGAGGTGCATGCATTTAGGCCCAGCACAGCAGGCAGAGGCAGGTGAATCTCTGAGTTTAAGGCCAGTTTGGTCTATAGAGCCAGTTCCAGAACAGATAAGGCTACACAGAGAAACCCTACGACAAAAACAAACAAAAATAAATAGATAAACATTAACAAATGGAATGAGCCTGAATCCATGCTCACCTCCACCAGACTGCAGTGCCCAGGTCATCAAGCCTGCATACTACCAGGCTCCCTTCTCAAGCCAATCTCAGAGGTCTAAATCCAGAGCTCCTTTGTATTGCAGGTAATAAAGGGAATCCAAACTCTGTCTACTGTTTACACACTTATTAGTCTAATGCCATTCCAGATGCCAGGTGTCATTAGAAGCTCAGATTTGACTAATGAAGAACCAGACACACTGGGGAAATGTAATGTGCTTATACCTACAAATACTTCCTATGTAATGAACTGACATATACATTTCAAGCTATTTCCTATACTTAGCCCATACACTGAGAGCAGAACACATTTCTAGCTCACAATCTTATTCACTTTTTATAGCACACCACCACCACCACCACTCAGTATGTCAGGCAGTTCCCAGGAAAGGAGTGGTTATGACCAATGAACACTGAGCTGTGTTTTTAAAACAGAGGGGAATGCCTTTACAGATAACAGAAGAAGGGCTCCACAGAAGTTGGCTGTTTTACTAGAAATCACAGATACTTAGGGCCAGAAGCAGAAGTGGAATGTGGAGGCCAACTTCTAAGTCAGTGCTTTCTCCTAATGCCAGACTGCTTCTAAGCTGCCTATTAAATATTTACTGGGGATATTTGGCCAAACAAAAAATAATCCATTATTGTATTCAAGTAAACCAAAAACCTTTTAGTAGGTTAGGCTGACAGATGTACACTGCCCTAAATATTGACTTTTTATTTTTTAGAAGTAAGCTCCACTACCCAGTTATCTCTTCCACTCCTCTAGTCAACATGATTCTATTGTGTCTGAATAATTTAAACACACCAATTGTTATCAGTTCAAACACACTGAAGAGGGAGTCAGAGCTCCAACTGGATTTTATGTATCCACTTTCTGTTTTATAAAAGCAATGCTGAGTAGCATATTTATTAAATTTAAGAAGACAGAACTTACATTTTTATTTTAAATGCTATAATTTCCTTAATGAAGTAATTATCGTATAATGTTGATTTCATCCAACACCCTCTTCATTATCAAACCAATCAGACTGGGAAATCTCAACTTGGAAATCAAGTCTGTAGAAGTTATCTATAAAGGGTAATTCGGATGGGATTTTTGTGTGATAGTTCACACATCCATCTCACTACAGATGACTGGTCCAAGCCAATCCCTGTACTCCACTCCTTTGTCAAGGAGTCAAAGGAGAACCTGTACTAATGATGCATGAAGAGACTTGTTCAGTCCTTCCTGGAAAGACAGGCCAGCCTCTTACCCAATCAGGAGAGAAAATAACAAGAGAAAGGAAGGAGTCTGAATCCCTAATAACACCATAGATCGCAATGAACCCGCTTTGGAGCTCCATAGGCCTACTGAGCCATATACCCCTGGAGTGACTGGAGTGACTCCTGGGTGAGGGTGCTGTTACTTGAATGAAAGGTATCACAGGCAAAGCAGTAAATCAAGTTGTACTTGACAACAGTACTAGAAATAAGAGACTATGAGCCTATAGTATTGCAAAAATAAAAGGACTTTCTTCTCCATCGGATTAAATACCAGTCAACTTGCAAGTTGTCTGCAAAGCAAAGGCATGCCAAGCCTTTCCCTTAACAATACATGACAGATAGTCTGCCAGCAAGGCATAAGCATTTCTGTAGGCTTAAGTAACTGCTTGGTGCCCAGCACAAGCTTCCGGGCTCTGGGGATTGGAAGTACGCAAAACACAATATTTGCCCTCGAAGCTGAGACAGAAAGGAGTTAACTACCAAGTACGCAAACATCTTCATGAAGGACCCAAGCAAGCTCCTCTATGATCCGAATCTGAGCATTATGATCAATTAGAGGTTTAGAAACAAAATGACTTGGTGAATTCTTCCACTCCACTGGGAAAAGCCACGGAGAAAAAACTTGGGGGTGGGGGATGGCTAAAAGAGAAAGAATCACAGAGACCAGGCCAAGAGTACAGGAAGGTAACAGGGAAAAGAAATTTACAAAATCAGACACATAGAGGGACCCACACTATCCTCAAAATAAAATAAAATTTTTAATTTAAATTTTCAAAAAAAGTTAAACTGGAGAGGTTGAAATGGCATCTGTTTCCATTTTGTCTCATTAGAACCAGAGCAAAGGGACAGATGGGATGTTGTGTCAATTAACAGGGTCTTGATACAGAGATTTTTCCCAACATCTTCCTTTAAAAAAAAAAAAAAAAAAAAAAGCCATCTCAGAGCAGGGGGAAAATGAGCAAAGTTTCTAGCCAACACTTTCTAAACAGGAACGGCCAAACACTGTCCTGAGATCAACAACAGCTCACTCTGCAGCATATTCCACTGAGGACCCAAATCCAGTCAATGTCTCCTGAACATGAAGTAGCTGACTCCCAGCAATGTCAGATGCAGGCAGCCTTTTCTTCCGTAGATAAGCAAAGACTTGGGGAAAGAGAGGGGACTTTTTTAAAAGAAAAAAAGGAACTTTTTAAAGTAATAAACTCCAAAATAAAAAATTAAAACAAAAAGTCCAATGTTCAGTCTCAACAGTATCAAAAGCTCTGACAACCGAGAGGGAAGGTGGCCACTGGCTGCTTCGAGTTTCCGAAGGAAGGAGAAGTCATCGGTGAGCAGCCATGGAACTGCTGTTTGGAGGAAACAGTGAGGCCTGAGAGAGAAGCACCATGACAATGTACGTTAGATCATTTGAGACAGGACAGTAGGCAACTGTAAGTAGACATTTTAAAGGTTACCCTTATACTATTTTACATATTAAAATCATAGGCCAGTGGATAATATCATTATGGGACTATATGAGACTGGGTTGGATTTTTAACCCAGAGCTCTTTTAGAACGTACATTTTCATAGATGTGGCAGAAAACCATAAGATTTTTAAAAGCATGTTTGTTATTCAAATTCCATATATCTACTGAGTATCTCCTCTTTTAAAAATACACTTGTTAGGTTGGAGCTGGAGCTGGGGCTGGGGCTGGGGCTGGGGCTGGGGCTAGGGCTGGGGCTCCATAGTCGAGTACTTTCCTGGTAAGCAAAGGGCCCTGGGGTCACCCCTCTACAAACAGAAAACTTCAGATAAGAAATGCCAACTCTAGGATCATCCTTCCATGTGTGAGGAGTGCTTGCTTATCCTTAACTGCAGAACACACATGTAACACATATGTAACAGCCATAGCCTTGCTATGGTGTCCAACAGAGCCATCTCCATCTCTACCCTTCAGCCCAACACCAGTGTTAGTCATTTTTTAATTACTTCTAGCAAGTTCCAAAACCTTTGAGGGGCCACATACCTCACAGGCTACCACAGTAGCTAAGCAGATAGGTAGGTGCACAATGGCAGCGGTTACCGTACTGCCAAATGCTGCACGTATCCCTTTTCAATGCTGTAGATAAGAATAAGCTATCCTCAGATGCTTATGTTAACAGTGGCAAAAGTGCTCTTCAGTTGCAGAGCAGGAACTTTAAAGGGAATTTGTTTCCTTAAGTCAAATACCCAGTAGCCAACTACTCCAGAGTTCTGTGCTACAGGATGAATGGTTTGCAAAACCAAAACAGATCTCAACAGCCACATAGCCAAGGAAGCAACCACAACTCAGGGCCACTCATCAGACTGCTAAGGAACAAAGTCCTAGCAGGTGGCCATCCTCTGCTCCAAATTCAGCCATCCTGCACATGACATTATCTTCACGATTTGTATGCGGTCGTTTTGTATAATGTAACCCCTGGTATCCAATTTTCAAAATTAAGACAAAACTGTCTTTAATGACAGGCAAACCACAAGAGGAAACATCAATGATAAAAATAAGTCTGCTCAGAGCTCAGTGAAAAGGGCCCCTCCCAAGTCCCAGAGGTACCTGCCAAGCCTTACCCCACCCTCACCTCAGTATTTGTTCAGTGAAGCAGTGCTGTGCCTGGAACAAATCCCGAGGCCTAGTCAAACACCAGGTGGTACACCAGTGTCATTTTTTAAGTAACAGATGGCTCAAACTTTTCTTGTTTATGACATACAGCCAGGACTTACACAAGTGAAGCTGTCTTCCAAGTTCTTTATACAAGTAGCACAATTACTCATGTGACTCACCACTTCGAATCATAAAGACAGCAGCAGGTGGGACAGATGCAGGGCTCCTGGATTATTTATGACTTTGCATAACAGACAGAGAAACCATACACATGAACACAGATGGAGTCAAGTGCAGTCACATATTCAATGGTATTTCATTTCCTAGGTCATAAAGTCTGGAGGCCAAACCAAGTGAGCGCTTTGGTTTGAATAAATAAAAGTAAAATGTTACGAACCTAAGATGGAAGTAGGGAGAAGAGAGGTGTGTCCAGTGTCCTTCAAATCTGAAGGGCATTTTCACTAAAGGTTTAGGAATGGAAAGTAAGTCAAAGATTGCTGGGCCAGGAGTTTGCAAGGGACTTTCATTACCTGCATATCATTTCAGTTGTTATTAGGACCAGGTAATCTCACTGAGTTTAATTTATTAAACTGCATCACAGATTCCTTTATAGTAGAAATACACACTTGAGTACTGTGTGTGTGTGTGTGTGTGTGTGTGTGTTCAGTACCATGGTTTCAAGCATCAATTGCTCACTGTGTCTCTCTTAAAGCACAGGCATCAACTGGGGATTGGTGGGACAAACACCTCCCCCAAATTAGAGCTGTATATCAAATTCATCAAAAAATGAGGGGAAAGCTTGAAGCAAAGTAAAAGAAGTTACCCTAAGTGATTTTCTCCCTGTTTCTCTCTCTCCCTCACCATGTCCCCACTAAACAACACTACAGCCAGGGTCTATCTACCTCTATCAAAGGCTAGTAAAGGCCTGAGCATCTTTGGACAAAGCAGCAGAATTAAGGAATTGACAGGAAATGTGTGAGCTTTCCAACAGGGCCCATCGGTCTCAGCCTACTTCACTCTAAAGTGCCTGGCCCATGCTTTATCATGAACATGACTCTAGCATCACCTCAGCTTTCTCATCCCTGACAATCAAGCATACAATGATTGATGAGGCCTATGGGTAAGACCCGCTGCCCTTGGCAGAGTCACAGACAGGTTCAAATGTTTGGTGATGCCAGTACTGTTTCACCTGTAGCCACTACTGGGTCCACGATCCAGTTCTTCTATCAACCCATAAAGTTTGATTAGCAATACAGGTAGAAACAGAAAGCTGGTCCCAAACAGATTTGAGACCTGTTGTGCTACCAAAACATGCGGCCAAGTCAAGGAAAACCTAGAGGCTCCCACTTGAACACCTCCTGACTCCTCTAAAACTCATGGGATAGACTCAGATACCCCACACATGTTGGGTTTCCCTAACAACTGAATTACTACAGCTATTTTTCCTGGGTAAAATCCAAGTGCTTTTTGAGATGAACTTGTTCCTCTATGGTACTGTCCTGGTGCATTACTTCTCTAGCTGTCTAAACTGTCCTTCCTCCTTGTACAGATAATAATCCTCAGATAATAACACTGCAGGCCAAAGAACCAAAAGGAGCTGCTCCAGGAGGAGGAGCTGCACTACAGTGGGGGGCACGGTTCTTCACTAAACGTGTCCTCTGTGAAAACTTAGCTGATTATCATCTTATGCTAGACAAATTCACTCTGATCCACATCCTTATCCTAAAAGCTTGGGACAGAACTGTTGAAGTGGGCAAGTTTTTTAACTTCTGGAATATTACATAGACTTTTCCATCGGGGATTAGCACCCCTAATCTGCAAACCTGAAACCCAAATATTCTAAGATCTAAAACTTCTGAATGTCATATTAGAACTCAAAGTACTACTAATTTCAGATCAGTGTGATTTCCAAATAGGGCTATTCAACCTGTATGGGCTTTAAAATTGAAATTATGACTATACAAACATGCACTGCGTGACAGCAAACAAAATTAAATGCTATTAAGTACTCATTTGAAATGAGAAAAGAGCCAATTGTTTTAAATATCTGCTTCTGCTAAAGTGTACTGCACCAGCCCTAAGTTAATTGGTTCACACTTGAGGCCAGCTACCCAGCATGCCTTGTAATTATAAACACCAGGATCAGTGTTTCGCCAATTTCAGGAGCTTGACCATTTTGTATAACACTTATAGGAAAAATTAACACTTGGAAGAGGGCTGACTTTTAAATTTACAACTATTAATTACCATCCTTCCTTTTTTTCCCCTTTACCTAAGCACAGTGAAAAGCTATTGCAAGCTATGCACATTTTAATTGAATATAAATTGTTAGTTTCCTTTCATCCCTGTTTTCTGACCCATTTACTCCAAAATTCATATTCCTTGCTGCAAATTAATCAAATGACCAGCCTATGATGGGCACGGTGCTGTGTAAATTCAAACACCACCATTGGCCTCAGGGAACTGAACTATCTCATCCAAAATTCCATGGTGAAGGACTAAGTCACCAAGAGATTTGGAGAGTCGGATTTAAGGAGACACAGTGAGCAAAGAAGGATTTTTCCTGACTCTTGATTCAGGGACACGATGCACAGGTCTATGTTTCCTGGCCCTGCACTACTGTCCCTGGCCACTAAACACAGTATGGTCCCATGTAAAAGATATAAACTCACCACCTAGAACCTCCATCTGGCTCCTGATCCCCAGGAACACTGGCCTTGGCTTCCCAGGCACACTCCTCCACTTTCTATACCGTTGTTTCCTCCTTAAACACTTCAGGTCTCTGCTCAAATGCAATCTTAGTAAAAAAGTCTTTCTTAATCCTGCTACAGAAGTGTTATGCATGTCCCATCTCTCCAAGACCTAGTTTTCATATTCTTCATAGCACTGAGTACCTGACTTCACACTTTCTTCTTTAGTGACAATGTAAGCTACATGGAAAAGAGAAAACAACAACAACAACAACAACAACAACAACAACAAAACTCAATGTGCTCACCACTATACCTCTAGGCCTTTCAAAACAAACAAACAAGTCCTTGGAATGTGGCTCAATAAATAATTACATGTGTGAAATGCATAGCCCTCCATGTGCACTCATAAAGTCTTTTGTTCTATTTGGTACTGAAGGCCCAGTACCTAAAGAAGTACTTAATACTTGAGGTACTGGGTAGTTCTGTTGAGTGATCTCCAACACACAGGCATGCTGGCTTTCTGAATGTGTGTCTGTTTGTTTCTAATGAGGAGGATTTGATAAATAAAGTACATTCTCTCCTGCTGAGCTAAAATCCCACTCTCTGGCCTATTATTAAATGCTCTCAAAATCAAAAAAGCAATAAAGAAGTAACTTTATTAGTGTTTAATAGTGCTTAAATTTGATCAGTAAATAAAAGTTAACTATTCTCCTAGTCACTAAAGCTTTTAACAGTTATAAAAATGGAAATTACTACCATAATGGACTATATGTGAACATCTGACAATTCTAAATACCATGTTTTAATTGACTACATTTAGTCTCCTCATAAAAAGTCATTTTTTATTTTTATTTTTACTGAATTTTACTAATATCTTCCTTTGGCTTTGCAAACAACTTTATGCCCTTGCTCACTACTAACATACAAGCAAGAAAGCACTGTGGTTGGGGCTGGAGCGACAACAAGCAGGGAGCAGGCTCAGGCTTACAGGCCAGCGAGGCAGAAGCAGGGTGGAATCCAAGGGCCTGATGACTCCTAGGATGGGAGAGAAAAGTCCAGCCGTGGGTTCAAGGAAAGACCCTGCCTCTAAAGGAACAGGAGGATTATAAGAAGTCACAGAACAGCCCTCGACAGAGGAATGGATACAGAAAATGTGGTGCATATACACAATGGAGTACTACTCAGCTATTAAAAAATTGAAATTATGAAATTCTTGGGCAAATGGATATATCTGAAGGATATCATCCTGAGTGAGGTAACCCAATCACAAAAAAAGTCACTTGATATGCACTCACTGATAAGTGGATATTAGCCCAGAAACTTAGAATACCCAAGATACAATTTGCAAAACACAAGAAAATCAAGGAGAAGGAAGACCAACATGTGCATATTTCATTCCTCCTTAGAATAGGGAACAAAATACCCATGGAAGGAGTTACAGAGACAAAGTTTGGAGCTAATACAAAAGGATGGACTATCCAGAAACTACCCCACCCAGGAATCCATCCCATAATCAGCCACCAAACGCAGACACTATTGCACATGCCAACAAGATTTTACTGAAAGGACCCTGATATAGCTGTCTCCTGTGAGGCTATGCCAGTGCCTGGCAAATACAGAAGTGGATGCTCACAGTCATCTATAGGATGGAACACGGGACCCCAATGGAGGAGCTAGAGAAAGTACCCAAGGAACTAAAGGGGTCTGCAACCCTATAGGTGGAACAACAATATGAACCCACAGAGCTCACGTCTCTAGCTGCATATGTATCAGAAGATGACCTAATCGGCCATCATTAGGAAGAGAGGCCCCTTGGCATTGCAAACTTTATATGCCCCAGTACAGGGGAACACCAGAGCCAAGAAGTGGAAGTGGGTGGGTAGGGAAGCAGGGCAGGAGGGAAGGTATAGGGGACTTTCAGGATAGCATTTGAAATGTAAATGAAGAAAATATCTAATAAAAAATTGGAAGAAAAAAAAAAAGAAGTCACAGAACAAGAAGTGGAGTCTCACTAAAGGGGACACCTCAAGTCCTATCACGTCCTGCTCAATCCATGCTACAATAGACATAATGAGATGCCTTCATTGCTGCTGTCCCTCCACATTCATGAACTGTGTTCTACCGAACTGTGAACCAAAAGCAAGAAAACAACAGTTTCCTCTTTTTAAAAAGCAGATAGAAATAAGCTGAGCAGGAGACGAGGTCTTCTGGCTTCTGGGCATACAGACACTCAAATGCACATACACATTCCCACATGTAAAGAGTAAGTGAAATCCTGAATGACTGTGTTGTTGACATGGCCTTGGACTCAAGAGAGTAACAAAGCCTTTCCTTTGGTGAGGCTCAGAGGGATGGCAGAGCCTCTCTCTGGTCCCTGTGTGGATGGTGACATGTGTGAGGGAAATGTCTACCATAACTTTCTCTCCAGCTCAGTTATTTACATTGTGAAGACTGTCTCTACAGGACCTATTCCTACTAAGATTGGTCAAGCCCACCTTCTGCCCTGCGAATAATAACCGCCTCCCTGTAAAACCATATATAATGAACACTCTAAGCCTTTGGGGCTCTGAGGATTATCCATCCAAGGGCCTAGACCACCTAATCCCAGCTTTTCTGTACTCGGGCCTGTATGTTTGTCCTTTCTTCACCACCTCCCCACCCTAGGTATGCCCTGCAAGATGCAACACACACTATAAAGAAGACAGACAGACTGACTGATTTTTGAGGGTCAGTCACATAACTGACATTAAGAATGTAGCTTTGGGCTGGTGAGATGGCTTCATGGGTAAAAGCATCTGTCACCAAGCCAGACAACCAGAGTTCAATCTCCAAGACCCACATGGTGAGAGAGAACCATCTCTTAGAAGGTGTCCTCTGACTTCCACATGACAGACACACACATAGATCACAAAAAGGATGACGATGGCATCAATGATGATGACAGTGATGATGGTGCAAATAAACAAATAAATGTAAAATTGCCTTGAAAAAATGTAGACTCTTGCTGATGTCCTCCCAGACACATAAGTGTTATTGGTTTGGTTCCAAGAGTGTCACTATGGAGAGGAAATGGAACATCAGGGCAAGGCTGTTCTAATTGGACAGTTGTACTGATTCCTTTTCTGTAGCTGTGACAGAACTCCAGGACAAAGATAACTTTTAGCTGGAGTTGAGGCTTAGTGAACCAGAGGGATGAGAGTCGTGATTCGGAGGGCACAGATCAGGCAGCAGAATGAGGAAGCCGAGAAATCACAGCTCTTACAACAAACACAAAGCAGAGAGCAAACTGGATGTGAGCCAAGGCTTTAAACCAGTGGTTCTCAATCTGTGGGTCAGGACCCTCTTAGGGGCTAACCAACCTTTTCCCAGAGGTCACATATCAGATGTTCTACATGCCAGATGTTTACATTATTATTAATAACACTAGCAAAATTACAGTGTTGAAGTAGCAACAAAAATAATGTTATGACTGGGGTCACCACAACATGAAGAACTGTACTAACAGGTCGCAGCACTAGGGGGAGTTCAGAACCACTGCTTTAAACTCTCAATGACACTTTCTCCAGCAAGGCTGCAGCTCCACATAACAACAGCTCCCAGATAACACCAACCGGAGACCAAGAGTTCAAATGCAGGAGCCTACAAGGAACACTTTCTTCAAACTACCATGAACACTAGAGGATGCTAGGAGACATTACTCATTACATCCCACTTCTCGGCCATGAAGGCAAGTTTGCTAAGCTAGGAGTCCCCTATCATAAAAAGTATGTTCAGCTGTCTGAAGCCTAGGCCCTCCAAAACCAGGAGCCAAAATAAAAGCTCTCTACTTATAAGTTAAAGGAACTGGCAGCTAGACTGATGGCTTGGTGATACCAGCACTGAGATGACCACTCACAATTATCTGAAACTCCAATCTCAGGAGATCCAACACCCTCTTCGGGCCTCCACGTCACCAGGCATGTATGTGGTGCATAGATGACATACATACAGGCAAAACACCAACACACACAAAATAATAAATTAATTTTTAACAAAGAAAATGAATTATACGATTAATTCCTTTTTTTCTTTTAAACCAAACCATCTTGGAGGGCACAGAGGAGCTATCTAGAGTTGGTGCTATTATGCCTATTTTTGGACAGAACCTTCCATAAGCAGGATAGCAACCTTTTCTCAGTCAACTGCCAGATACTGTTTAAGAGTTTGAGGGCTATATGGTCTATGTCACAATTAAACTCCAAACTCTACCCTAACAGTGGAAAAGCACATTGGCTAATAAACTTTCTGTTCCAATAAAACTTTATTAACAAAAACAAGCAACCAGCTAGGTTTGTTCTGAAAGCTAGAGTTGGCGGATCACTAGTCCACCTCATTTCGAGGAACATTATCTGAGCCCACAACAACCCAGATTATGAATGGGCTGAGTGCCAAAAGTACCATATGGCAATGGTTTTCCTTAGCTTTCACTACTTTTGAAGTACAAACTGCAATAGAAACAGTCTTACATTTAATTGGGAGATTTGAGGCAACTAGGGCAAATCTCCTGATCCTCTCCTCTGTCCCTCACTTTAAAAACAGAGAGAAGTCCCTTGAACTGCCAAGCAACTGGGTCATGAAAGTCAGGCCACCACACAGTCTAGACGGAGAAACAAGAACGGAGAACGACACACTCGACTTGTTTTCCTGGAAAACTTTTAACCTGTGGCTTCTCTCCACCACCTCAAGATCACCACAGTGCCTTAACTCCCCCTCCATGACATCACACCATGCTCTTAGCTGGGGCTTTAAGAGAGGCCACATGCCGCTTCATCATTGTACGTTTTCATTTAATAAAGCTGACTTTCTCCAAAACTAGAGAGAAACACTGGCCAAACAAAGCATGCCAGTGTGGGGGACATGGAATGGAGAAGAGCTACAAGATCCCTATCCAAGGAACTCACACTTTCTGCATTGAGTAAGGATGGCCAGGTACCACTTGATGATCTCAGGAATATGAATTTAACAGAAATGGAGACCGTGCAGGGGTTGGGAAGAAGGAAAAAGGATCAGAAATTGGAGGGCTTAGTGAGAAACACAACATCCAGACAAACCAACCCTGATGGGCAAAGCTGACAAGTGTCCTTCCTTCCTCAGCAAGTTTGCTCACTTCTGTACCCAACCCCCTCCAGTCCAGGTGTCACATTAGCCCAACATGTCGAGGAAGGTGACAGAGGTGCAGGTGAGACAGACTGAGAGGGATAGAGGCACACCAGCGTCTGAAAGCGCAGGTGCAAGTACTTATCAGCTCCAATCTGCTGCAGGACTCTAGTGAAGGTATTGCCTAGAAAGCCTGTAAAACTATCAGTTTGTGGAAACACTTCACCAGTCAATGAGAACTCAGCCCCCAGCCCAGTCATCAGCTTTCTGTCCTTACTCTCAGCAGGCCATGCCCTCTCTTAACTCAGCTTTCTTGAGAAATAACAGGCATTCTCGAGGAACTGCATAATTACCGCTGCTTCCATCCTCGCCAAAATCACATGTATCCTTTATTTTAAAATTAAGAAACATTGAAGGTTTTTTGAAAAATAAAAATAAGAAGCCCAGGCTACCTCGGTGATAGCCACTGCATACAATCACTGCAGAGTGGTTTGTTCAGCCCGAATGTAAATCAGGGTTGAAAGACATCCCTCAAGTTCCAGCTGGCCCTGAAGCTAGCTATACCAGAGGCAGCACAGTGGGCCAGTCTCTTTCCCAATAACCAAGGTTCCTTGCTGTTGAGCTGGTATCTTGCCTCCATCAGCAGCCTCTTCCTGCAGCAGAGGAGGAGCCTCAGACTATAAAACGAATCTGAGCTCGCCACAGACTCAGGCTCCTTCACTCAGCTCGGGCCTGCCAGCTGCTGTGCAACTTCTGTCCCACTTTCTGCCCAGACCTGTAATTATTTACAGTTCTGCACCTGTCACAAGCTTCACACAATAACTTTCCTTGTTTCCCGGGGTTTACAGACAGTTAGACATACTCTGTTCAAAGCCTAAAGCTTAGGGCACTTTTCAAAAGAAGTAAGACAGTGAGGAGGAAATATTCAGCAAGGTTCTGATGGTAACAAACTACTCAGGCAGTCACTTCAGTCTTTGTGAGCACAGAAATTATCTATGAAATGCTAAAATGGGGAAAATACTAGATGACAAACCTCCAAAATTAGAAGTTACAATGGAGAGAAACATATCCAATTTTGAAAATGGTCTGTAAAATATCATATTGCAAACACTCAGCAAACATAATCAATCAAAGCATTAGCTGAAGACTGGTCAGTCACTGGTGCAGCCCTGAATCAGAGCAGGCTGGGGTGACCACTTGTTAAAGAATTCAGCAGTCAGGCAGAATTAAAGCACAGTCAAAAGAAGCCAAGATCAACCCTGATGATGCGCTCTTGGGCCACTCTGCTCTCTCACTAAGAACGAACGGGGTCTCTCACTGTGGCTGGCGAATTCAGGGCACAGAGTCGGAAGCTCCGGCTTGCTGGGCTTCTCTTCTCCTAAGTTATGCAACGCTCACCAGAAGGTGCATATTTCTTTAAGAAACAAGCAATCTTGGATAAACTGGGTGCATCTGGTGAACACATGTCTGTGAGCAGGTAAACACATGATTTCAGTAATGACTTCCAACACCATCTGTCAGGCAGGTAGTGCAAAACCTACTCAACAGGAAAGGCGGTCTGAAGTCATTTTTAAGCATGTACCCTTCTATCTGCTTAATAAAAGTCAAGATCAAAACACAAGCCTGAAAACCTGTCTCCCTGTGCTCTAAATTTACCTGTGGCAGAGGCAGGCAGGTTCATTCTTGTTAATACAGAAAACAATAATGCCATACTGCTTACAAATACAGAAACTAATTATTCCCAAAAGAAAACTTATGATTAAATGTGGCAGTAATTTATTCATTGCTAATCAATAACTAGCAAGAACAGTCTCTGTAATAAATTAAAGTGTGTCACCTGTCTACAAAATCATCTTACCATTAATTAAACGATAAACCACACTGGTGACAAGTGCTTTAAGATAATATTAAATATCACTAACCCAGCTTAAATAACATAAACCCTAACGTTAAAAAAAAAAAAACCCGCAAGGAAAGGAAAAATAATAAAAAATAAGAGAGGGAAAAGTTCAATTAATGATTGTTCTGACTTTGAAATGAGTTGATTCGTTAAGAGGCTTTTGAGGTTTATCAGTGCTTTTCCCCTGGATGTACATCTGTAAACAGATGACCCCTTCATCAGTCCTTAAATGACTTACATCATGTAAACATTCAAAATGAGATACAAGAATACCACAGGATGGAACTAGGAAAATGACTAAGTCAGCAAAGTGCTTTCTATACAAGCATGGTTCCCAGACTTCAGATCCCTAGCACCCATGGAAAAGCTGGGCATGGTGGGAGGCAGGGAGGTGGGAATTTATGGGGCTTTCTGACCAATCAGCATAGTCTACTTGGTGAGTTCCAGGCCAAAGGAAGACTTGATTGGTAAAAAAAAAAAAAAAAAAAAAAAAAAAAGGTGGAAGCTAGAGAGATGGCTCAGCAGTTAAAAGCACTGACCACTCTTCCAGGGGACCTGAGTTCAATTCCCAACACCCATGAGGTGGCCACCACCTAAGGAACAACACACGAGGCTGGCTTCTGGCCTAAGGCCTCCATATGTATCCACACACGTGTACCCACACGATATTCACATAAGCACACACATGTACAAAAAAAAGCTAATCATGTAACCTAGCTTTAGAGAAACAATGAAAGAAAAGTGCCGTTACTGACTGTTAATCTGGGTTCTAATTTGTGTGAAGTTTTGTCTGTTGATCTGATTGTGTTTGAACTCAGGGCCTAATTTATCTCAGCCAGGAGTTGATCGAGCACTGAACTACATGCCAACCCCCAATCTATGTTTGCTAAAGGGCAGATTTCATTTCATTCACTGAATATTCCAGGTGTCTTTAGCTTCCCCTAACACTTAAAATAATTCCTGTCCTATACTTTGAACATCTTGGTGCCTTGGAGCCCAGGAAAAGCTGGAGTCCCCTGAAATTTTCCAGTGTGGGAAATACAAATCTATTTAAAAAAAAAAAAAAAAAAAGTTGTCTTTATTGAAAGGAGCAAGGCTTGGTATTTCTTGGAATTCTCTATGATTTTCTACCTTGCTCACAGACATCCAAGAAGGAATGTCTACCTTGAAGGACACCACTAGAAAAAGAATGGCAAACTAACTGATGATTGAAGCCCTAGGTTCAAGAAATGTGGCTTTTACAAATAGTTTAAACATATGAGAGGATGTATTTATGAGGAACCTGGAACAGGCAAATTGAGAGAAAGGAAAAGCAGACAGGGGTTTATAAGGGACTAGGGAAGAGAGGAGTAAGGATTGCTAGGAGGGTTTCAGGTGGAATAATGAAAGCAGCTTCTGATATATGTCAGTAGTAGCTCTTAGCTGGATACAATACAGAATCCAGATGCTCTCTGACCCAGCATATGATTACAAACCAATATCCCATCCCCTGCCATTTAAAACACACTTAACATATTTAGGCTATGTCATGTCATAGCATCTCAGCACACACACAGCAGAGTGCACAGGATGTTTCTGCTCAGACCATGAGGATGACAGGGGTCAACAGCCACTGCCACTGCCCAGCATCCTAACAAGAGCATCCAAGGAATGTGAAACTGCTGAGTTCAAGTTTAGATTTAACAACGTGCACACATATTGGTTTGGGGCCATGACACGGTTAAAATGTTTTAAACTGGAGACTATGTAATATTTAACTGGCCAGAGAAACCAGAAACTGAGAAAATAATAGAAGTAGTAGGCACGGGTGTCATGAGGTCAGGGGACATGATAATAGGCCAATGGCTGGAGGGACAAATGTCCCCCACACTCTTTATGCAGCATCTCTGGATATTTTTATCAGTGTCAAATTTTGCTTAGACGCATGAAAAAAAAACTAATCCTTAAGGCCATGATCTGATGTGTTTCTCAATCTTGAAAAAATATTAGCTATATCTTTCCCAGTTATTAGCTAGGGAAAAGTAACACTGCATGATAGAATCTGAAAAAGATCTGTTCATTCAATGAGCCAAAAGAGAAAGTCACAGAGTCTTCTATCTAGGCTTCATGAGTTTTGGTACACTGGGGAATAACATACTTCATGGCTTGCAGTCTATTTGGGGACGTCTGTTGATATAATACCCCATTAGTAATGGCAAAGACAGCATGCACTGCTATAGGTGGAGGACCTCTGCACATTTCAAAGCATGCACCTGGAGCACAGGGAGCTGTAGAATCGTGTGTGTGTGTGTGTGTGTGTGTGTGTGCCCTTGACATTCAATCTGTGAGACTTGAATCACCTAGGAGTGTGTCATTGATGGTGTGTGTGTGTGTGCTCTTGACATTCAATCTGTGAGACTTGGATCACCTAGGAGTGTGTCATTGATGGTGTGTGTGTGTGTGTGTGTGTGTGCTCTTGACATTCAATCTGTGAGACTTGAATCACCTAGGAGTGTGTCATTGATGGTGTGTGTGTGTGTGCTCTTGACATTCAATCTGTGAGACTTGAATCACCTAGGAGTGTGTCATTGATGGTATGTGTGTGTGTGCTCTTGACATTCAATCTGTGAGACTTGAATGTGTGTGTGCTCTTGACATTCAATCTGTGAGACTTGAATCACCTAGGAGTGTGTCATTGATGGTGTGTGTGTGTGTGCTCTTGACATTCAATCTGTGAGACTTGAATCACCTAGGAGTGTGTCATTGATGGTGTGTGTGTGTGTGTGTGTGTGTGCTCTTGACATTCAATCTGTGAGACTTGAATCACCTAGGAGTGTGTCATTGATGGTGTGTGTGTGTGTGCTCTTGACATTCAATCTGTGAGACTTGAATCACCTAGGAGTGTGTCATTGATGGTGTGTGTGTGTGTGCTCTTGACATTCAATCTGTGAGACTTGAATCACCTAGGAGTGTGTCATTGATGGTGTGTGTGTGTGTGCTCTTGACATTCAATCTGTGAGACTTGAATCACCTAGGAGTGTGTCATTGATGGTATGTGCAGAGACAAAGAACTGAGGGGGAATGGCCTCCCACGTAACACAAGGTAAACTGTACCTACTGACCAGATATAAACACAGTCCTATGAAAAGGCACCATCGGCGCCCCTGCCTCCGCTGCGTCGTTCTTCGGGAATGCACCTATCACTGCTGCTGAGACTGTTGACATCATACTTGCTTTAGCTTCCTTTAAAAAACAGTGATTCCACAGGAATCTTCTAGGCATTCAGTTCCACAGACTGTGGAGACATCAGCTTCCCAAACCAAGCAGCCATCTGGTTCTCTGTCTCTCTGGGATCCAGAGAGCCATGGTTTAACTATATCCAGCCCCATCACGCAAGCCCAACTAATACCTTCCCCACTCTGTTCCTCTAGGGTACCCTGCCTACTACATGCTCCTATTAAAGAAATAACAGGAGCATCTCCAGATCCGAATTAAAAACCTGACACGCTACTGAAAGCAGAAGGCAGGTTCTTAGTGAGAGCCATGCCAACAGCGACTCCTGCCTTGCAGCAGTGGCCTGTTAACTCATCGTGAAGCTTTTCTGAGCCAAGCCAGCCCAGGGCATCACTTGTCTAGGCACTCTTCACATTAGATTCCCATCATCTTCAGGTCAAGGACTGTACATGCCAAGAGCAGCCATGGATCTCTGTAGGCCTGACCTTTAGAAAGCTAGAAAAGACAGTCTGGATGTTGTCACTAACATTAAGTATACGAACTGAAAATAAATGCACACATAACACTCGTGCCTGAGAGAAACTAATTCATAGGAAAGAGAATTCTGTCATTTACTGTGGTTTCAGGTTTGCTTTTGTTTGTTTATAGAGGAAAATGTGGTCCTTTATACACCCAAAGGGGAAAAAAGAAAAAAGGAAAAAAAAAAAAAACAAACAAACAAACCAACAAACCAACAAACGGGTAGCATTGCTTAATCTGGAGAACTCACTAAGTAGACCAGCCTAGCACGACACTCTGAGTGTGACACCTCCTGAGCACTGGGCTTCAGGGCATGTGCCACCATGGCCAGCCGTGGCTTACACTTTGTAAAACAGTTACTGAAGGATTTTAGGGATCTGGAATCAATTATCAGAAATGATATCTAGGTTCCTGAAACCTGACTACTGGTATCTGTAATAAGAAAAGAAAATAAATATATTCACATTTGAAATACTTAAAATGGAAGTCGGGGTAGATGACGAAAGGTGAGCAGCTGCCTTAGACCTTCAATAATGACCCTCTTGAAAGCAGATCTCTCGAGGACATTAGCCGGCCATCTAGCCTAGGGGACATGTTCCAAAATCAAAAATCAAGTAGATGGCAAACAACGCCCAAGGTTGATCTTTGACCTCTAAGTTGGACACAGGAGAGAACACCATGCCCAGACAGAATAATGAGACCGTCACAAAAACAAAACAACAAAAAAAGGGTTTTAATAATTTCTTTTTAACTGGCCCCAGACATTACCTGACCTAAGGACATGTGTGCCCACTCAGAAGGCAGTTGAAAGAAAAAACTATAAGGTGTAACTTTTGTCATCAACTTGACCATATCAAATTGGAATCCATCAAAACCCAAGCAGCCAGGGACACCTGTGAGGAATTTTTTGACTAGACTATCTGAAGTGGGAAGACAGACTAAATCTGGACCAATCAGTGGCAGCAGCCCACATGCAATGACATGAAGGAAGGAAGGAAGGAAGGAAGGAAGGAAGGAAGGAAGGAAGGAAGGAAGGAAGGAAGGAAGGAAGGAAGGAAGCTTTTGCTTTTTTGCCTCGCTTGCCCTCACTCTCGAGACTGCAGGTGCATCTGTACTGCTCTAGCACTCCTTCATCAGAATCAGCACCTACTTATTCAGGTCCGGTAGCTCTGGGAATCCTCCAGGACTCCAGCTCTAGACTGGACTGCTGAGACATCCAGCCTTATGGACTCAACAACTCCTGCATTCTTGGCATTTCCGCTGTGAGAAAGACATTGTTGGAATACCCAGAACACAGCCTGTGAACAGTTATTTGAAAACAAACAAGCATGCTAGATGGTAGATAGATAGATAGACAGACAGATAGACAGATAAACAGACAAATAATATAGAGATTAGAATATTCATTCTATAAGTTCTGTCCCTTCAGAGGACCCTGACACAAACTGACAACTCGAGATAAACAGTGTGAGGCCTTTGAGTCTGGCATAGAGACTACTCTAAGGTAAATTCTGCCAACTGAAAACCTCCAGCTCAGAAGAGAGACCTTCTGCACCTTCATGCCTATTGGTATTCTCTTCCTCAGAAGACATAGGCAAAGGGGAGGAAGAGGGCAGAGTCAAATGGGAAGCCCCAGGTAACAACACTAACAAAGTTTACTATACCTACTGGCTGAATTCAGAATCTACATTCACGCTGCCAGCCACTGATTTCCACCCAGCCTCTCCAGGTCCTCAGCCTCTCCTGGCCTCAGCCCATTGCTCAGAGTAAGCACTATTATCAATCAGCATCACTAGGCAGAAGGCAGGCTTCCCCTCACCCCATGCCATCTGCACACACACCTGCTCTCAAAGGCAGTGACTGCTCGGGGTCTGCTGGCTCAGAGATGCCCATGTCCAGAGAGCCCCACTGTGAACTCACATATCCTGCAGGAACTCACCCAAAGACCTAGAAAGAATACCTAGAAAGCGCCAAAGAAAGGACACAGGAGAAAAAAAATGGCAGTTTACAGATGAGAGCCATATCCCCTCCTGGTGAAACGATCAGATAGAAGCACAGTCTAGAAGAACTTCGAGGTCACTAAGTTCTATTAGTACAGATGTTTACTTATCTTGAAGTCTACATGAGCATTACTGCGTGCAATATGGAGCTCATTTAAACTATATTCATCATTACATTCATGCAAAATGATTAGCATATGATATCATAATCTTTGTCATTCTTACAATAATCAGATAGTGGAGGGACATAGAACAATCACTTAGTGAACCTACATTGCATGTTCATAACTGCTTCTCAAGGTCTGAATGTTAAAGTAATGATTCAATGCATGTGGTGAAATAGTTAGGACTGTAAAAATTCTCCACAGCTAATTCTCAAAATCCAAGACATTCATATGCACATACCTGAGAGGCATGGACTCTGTAGCAAAGTCAAAATAATGGTAAATAATCCCAATAGCTGTAAAGACACTCAACTCCATTTACGGGAGGGAAGACAGGCACAAAGGGAAAGAAAGACAGGGAAAATGAAACAATGAGCTCTCGTTCCAGTCCCCATTTGACTGGCACAATTACAGCTGGTAATACTAAAGCACAGGACGGTGGAAAGGAGGGAGGATGGAGAGAGGGACTGATGCGGGGAGGAGCAGTGAGAGAGCCAGGGAGAAAGTTCTCCTTCAGTATTATACAGCAGTATTCGGTCACCTTTTCCCAAGAATAAAATGGCTACTCTTAGGTGAGTTAGTTTTTCTTTTTAACTTTCTATTAATTCTTGGTGACTTTCATATCCTGTCCCAATCCCAACCATCCCCCAGGCCCTTCCTATTCACCCAATGCCCTTGCAACATCCCTGTAAAAAGAAAATAAAAAACAAATAAAGTAAATAAACAAAATATTCAAAAAAAAAAAAAAACCTCATCATGAAAGCTGTAGTGTGGCACAGTGTGTCCCACAGTTACCTTTTGTCCACACATCTTTACTTACAGGATTCATTACAATGAGCTATTGACCTAGCTCAAGGCCTCTGGCTTCTGCTACACTATCAATACTGGATCTTCACCGTGCTGTTGCTCTATGTCATGGATATCCTGAAGCTTTGGATCTGCAGGACTGGCCCTTTTACATGCTACAGCAGTTTATAGATGGGGTAGATATGAGTGGAATAAGTCATAGATCCGAATCTGGGCCTGGGTAGTAGCTGAATTGTTCAGCACACCAGCTCTCCTTCACCTACACCAGGGGGCTAAGCTCTCCAGCACTGCCCTAGCTTGCTCACTCAGAGCCCACATCAAGGTCAGCTCTACTGTGCTGCCCAGAGAAAGAGAAGGTCCTGCTCTTAAGTGAGGGGCAGGGATAGCTTTCCTGCTCTCATGGTCTGGAGCTAGCTCTCCCATTCATGACCTGAGGCTAGCTCTCCCAGATACTGTGGTGGAGGGAGGAAGGTATCTCCCCCTCACTCAAGCTACCACAGAGCAGACAAGTGGCAAGCCCAGCTCTCCAGTGACAGTGGGGGAGTTAGTCCTTAAAATGGTCCAATTTGATGCAATGCTCACCTTCAAGAATCTACCTACATTAAAAAAAATGTATTAACAATAAACAAAGCTAAAGATGTTCATTTATTTAACTACTGTTTGCAGTAGTAAATTAAGAACTCAAAAAATCTAAGCACTCAAAGAAAAAGTTATAACTAAAGGTGTATTCATAAAATTAGATATATAGTTATTTAAATAGATACTTAATATGATTATGTATAAAAGTTTTATCTATATAGAAGAGAAGCCAATATAGAAAAGATTAGCTGAGCATTTGTCAATGTTACCCACAGAAACCAGCACATATGACGTAACTTTTAAATCATTTCTTTCAAATGTTCTGTTTTAAAATTTTTGTACTTGAGGAGAAAAATAGTTTTCAAAGTCCAAGGATTTACCACTACTGTGATTTCTGAAAATTATTTTTGACACAAAAACTAGCTTCATAAAATAAAAGCTATTTTCAATAGAGAATTCTTTCTCATATGATTCTTAATGATTCTGAAATTTTCACAAAAAAATCTGTATCAAGACATAAACATTAACAAAGCCTACCAGTGGCACCCTCGGTGCACTGAGCACCTAGGAATCACAGAGTAAATATGAACTCCACACAGTTGTCCTCGGCAATCTTGTTACACCTAAAAGTACTATAGGAACTTACCATTCAGAAATAAGAATTCAAGAAGTTTGTAAACTGGTCTTTCACCCTACTACCAAGTGGAAAATCTAAATAAATGAAATGATCAACAATTCTCAGATATATAAGTGAAGTAAGGCCATGGAATACACTACTGCCCTAATATCGGGCAGAAGAGAATTAGAATTTGCCAAAGCAGAAACCACAGAAAGCAATGCTACAAAGACCCTAACTCTAACTGATGGCTTTCTGGAGGCACTGTGTGGATAATTTTGAAGTTAAAACTCCATGTCACACAATGACTCTGTCAGGTGTTAGTTTTACTTCCAGTATCATAGTGGCTTTCACAGTGGGTACAGAAGCCCCCAAGCTTCTGTTGGGACCAAAGAAAAAGAAGCCACTTGTAAACAAACCACAACACTCAGTTCCTCTAGATAAGGAATGTCCCAAAGAGAAAGTAACTAACCACGGTCTAAGCTGCTGGGTTGTGACGGGAACCTATCTGATCTAGAGTAGGAAATACCCAAGATCAGCCCTCCACAGCCTTTCTGCTCTACCCAGGGAGAGGGGACAAGGAAAGTCCTGAGGAGGTCACAGTCCAGAGGCACAAGCCACCAAGACACGGAGACCTATTCACAGAGAACTACAGAGTACTCCTAGTGCCCTGCCCCTGCTACTATAGTACTAAAGGCTGATTTACACGGCGGTTCCTTTATCCAAGTAGGCCATGCCTGGATATCAAGAAAACATCACAAAGTATGATTAAAAGCAAAAGGCACAATCTGAAAAGAAAGCAAACATTAAAAACAGACCCAGATATGGCGGGTATGTTAGGCTAATCAGACCTGGAATTTAAAACAACAATGATTAATATGCTAATGCCTTTAATGGATAAAACAGACTACGTGTAAGAACAAAAAGAAATACTAGACAGTAAGCCACTGTGGCAGACAAGGTATGCTTCTCCTGGATTCAGTAGCAGACTGGGCATAGCTGCTTGAATGCATTCTGACCTTGAGGGTATCTCAACAGAAAACAAAAAATTAAAAGAAATAGAAAACTAGAAAATACAGACATTAGAACATGAAAAGTTATAAAATAAAAAAATACTGCATACCATCCATGTAATGAGAAAACTAGAGGAGCTATTGAAGACGAAAGCTCAGTAGAAATAGACAAAAGACTGACCACTGAGAAACCCCAGCACAGTGTCAGGCACCAACCAAACACAAGGAGCTCAGACGACACTGAGCAGCACAACTGCAGAGGAGCTGTTCAAACTTTAGAAAAGTATAGCAAAAGACGTCACAGAAAGCCCTGACCAGGGAACATGCCTAGAGAGGGGAACAAAGACACCATTACATCTGATTTCCCTACAGAGGCCACAGAAGCAAGAAAAAAAACGTGAGTGAAGTGCTTCACTGGGGCATAAAGCTCTGAACTCCCAGAAATGCAAGATGATTGTCCAAGAAACACTGAGGATTCCACTGCCATTAGAGCGCCTTCCTGAGAAACACGAGAGGTTCTCCACGGAGAAGAAAAGGAGAGAGGCCAGAGACTCAGACCTGCATGAAAAAGAAAACATTCAACAAAGGAACAGTGAAGGTAAAATGGAAAATTGTAATTTTCTTGTACTTGACTGAGCTAAGAGCTAAGTTTAAAGTTGTACTTTTTTAAAAAAGAAATCAGTAGTAAAACAAATAAACCAAAGCTCCAATCTACTAATTTATTCATGGGTACATGTGCTCATTTATTTTGATGCACACATATAAGACACACAAGTGGGGGAGTGGAAAAGAATATTCAAGTACACAATAACATCAGCTATGCTGCAAGCCATAAGACAGATGTAGATAACACTTTATGGTACACCGCCAAGAAATATATGCAACATTATTTTTTAAATTTTTACCCTTTGTAGGGGCAGTGCCTGAGAGGCCAGAAGAGAGTATCGGATCCCTGAGAGTTAGAGCTTCAGGAAACTCTGAGCAACCAGATGGGGTCCTGGGAGTTGAACTCAGGTCCTAGTCAGGAGTAGCAAGTGCTCTCAACCATGCTGCTCCAGCCCCGCAGAATTACAATAAAGGAGTACAACATAGCAGACATTGTTCACAGAAACACATAAGACCATGCAGCACACCTGCAATGGTGCTAATAAAGCACACACTAGACGAGGTTACATCTCACCAACACTGAGACATTGTGAGAAATGAGTTCTCTCCATATGAGTAGCTCTGCTCTCCAATAAACTCTGTATTGTATTGAATTGTGTGACCTCTGATGATTTTGTATGGTTTTACACACACACACACACACACACACACACACACACACACACACACCACACATTCATACTCAGTATATGTTAACAAACAGGGGCAGTAAGTCTACTGGTCAATAACAAACTATTAATAGTTGAGTTCTGGGCAAGTCAAAGTTGCATGTGAAAAAAATTGGCTTTGAGAAAGCCCTGTCTGGCCTCAAACGTCCTATCTAGACAGAAATGACCTTCAGAACTTCGGATCCTCCTGCCTCCACTTCTTTAATGTTGAAAATACAGGTGTAAGCCACCACTTCCATTTTTTATGCAGTGCTGTAAACCAAACCTAGTACTTTATACATGCTAGACAGGCACTCTAACACAACTGCAACTATTCCCAGCCTCACATCACTGCTAGGTGGACACACGTCTGCATTTTTCAAGGTCCAGATAATCTTGGGTTGAGATATAACAAAATATGTATACAAATCTATGTAAAGAAAAACTCAAAGCTAATGAGTAAAATCAAAGAACTGAACCAACACAGGGAACTATGTTCATGGACAGAAAGATCTAATACTGTCAAATCACTTCTTCCCAATGAGACCAATGTAGTTAACACAACCCTGCTCAAAAGCCCAGCATGTTGTTTTGTGGGTATCAACTAAGGGATTCTAAATATGGAGAGTCAAAATACCTCGTTAGCAAGATGGCTCAATATATAACAGCACTTATCACATCCCCTTAGTAACCTGAATTGCATCCTTAGAATCCAAAGTGAAAGGACAGATCCAACTTCCAAAAACTGTCCTTTGATGTCCATAAGAACTCTATGGCATAGTCCGTGAGCATGTGCTCACTTGCAAATGCACACACACACACACCAGTTAATAAAAAGAAAAAATTTAAAGTGAAAACTTGATTTAAAGGGTCCCAAAGGTCTAATAGGGTGTGTACTATTTGCAAAAGAATAGGCAAATAAATCCGTAAGCAAAACAAAGAGGCCAGAAAATTCAATGCAATCAATCAATACTTGGCAAAAACAAAGACAAAAAACAAACAAAAACAACCACAACAACCCAGTAGCTAGCGGGAGTGATGGCTCAGTAGTTAACAGTAAGTTCAGTTCCCAAAGCTTGTACCAGGTGCCTCACAAGCTCTCGTAACGCTAGTTCCAAGAGGATTTGCTGCCCCTGGCTTCTATAGGCACCTCATTCAACATGCATACACCCACACAGAAACACACACATTGCACAGGACCTAAAGTAACTTTGTAAAAGCCCCATCCCACAAAGCCACACATGATGGTGCAGTTCTGTAATCACAGCTTCCTGGGAAACAGATGCAAGAAGATATTGAGTTTATGGCTAACCTGGGCCAAAAAGTAACTTCCAAGCCCATCTGGGTCATGCCCTGTCTAGAGGGACACGGGGAGGAGTAATAGGGAAGTACAAACACAAAAAGGCATTCCTTATCATGCGCTCCTAGAAAAAAGTACAGAAGAACAGCGGTGCCTCTTGCACACATGCCACTTGCAATGGCCAAAACCCAGAAAATCCAATGCTGCCTACACACCAGTCATTGCTGCAGTCATTGGGGCAGCTTGGCTGGGGAACTAGACTTTCTTTTTGCAATCGGCCCCCTTGGTGTCTTCTCTTGAAGTAAAAATGTCTGTCTCTTAGGAACCTTTGCATATGAGCTTCAGTCCATTTCCTCACAGTGGCTAAACCTTGCAATCAAGATGCCCAGCAGTAGGCGAATGGACAAACGGTAAGCAGATGGCTTTTCTGGGGCTATGACTGCACTGTCCCTGTCACACCCTCAGAACAAAGCTACCATGCCACCTGCTAACAGAAGACAACTGTTCCAGAGCCTAGGTCTAGCAGCAAAGAAAACAAGGCACAGAAGGCCCAGTTGGCACACTGTCTCTCCTCCCAAATACTAGGCAGGAATCTGCCTTACTCTCAGTTTTGTCCTGGGCCACCAACATAATGTCTGGCATAAACAGCAAAACAGTTCACTGGCAAAGCACAGTGTGAGAGAGAGAGAGAGAGAGAGAGAGAGAGAGAGAGAGAGAGAGAGAGAGAGAGACTGACCCTCATTTGAGCTGGCCTAGAAACAAGGCAGATGGAGGGGGGGGGGGGTCCCACTAAGGAGTACCTAACAGGAAGTGAGTGGTTTCCAAAGGTGCAGCACAGTTAGGGCTAGTGCTGCCCAAAACCATTTCAGGAGCTCTTGCAGCAAGTTAACATAGCGTGCTCTGTGGGGGCTTCATCCTCATGGACCCTCCTGTAAACCAAATGCAAATACTTTCAACCCGTAGGAAAGCCAAAACAAAGGCAAAAGCCAACCAGAGGGAGGAGGCTTCAGCTACAAGTCTCAGTTTTAACTAACATGTTGAAACAAATCAAAACCCTACGCCCTTCAGAACCTACTGTTGACTGTTAACAAAGTACCAATTGTTCACTTAAGGCCTTCCATGCTTTGGTATGTTTAGTGTCAGAATTGCTATTTTGTCTTCTTAAAATTACATCCTGATGTCAGGAAACTGATGGATCAAACAAGACGCATCTCTGCAGCTAGCAAACAAGAAACACAGGTTTAAGTTTTGCCCAGTTACAAACAGCCTCGCCTTGCTGAACAGAACAAGCATTGTTAGCTGTAATTTTTTTTCATGTTTTTAAAGCTCCAAGATTTGATCCAAGAGTGCCCTGTTGGTGCCAGCTGTGCATAGAAAGCTGCGCTCAGAAAGCAAAGATGTCCTTTTAACCAGAACAAAGTACATTCAAAAGAAAGAGAGGGGGAGACAACATACCCCTATTAATAAGACCTTGCTTATAGAAGGAACAGTTCCAGGCAAGTGACGGCCCATCCTAGTTTTAACCAGCCTTAGAAAGAACCAGTACCGAAATAGTCATGGTTTGGGCAAGTGAACATGAGAAACCAAGCAGTGTGTTCTTAATAAGAAATTCTTCCTCAGTTTTCCTTAGTTGGGGGCCCACTCGAAAGGAAAGTCATCTCAAATGCACTGCCACACCTTCAACGTCTAAACAGCACTTGGGGTCAACTAAAAGAACTGAAAGCTTGTAAGACTCAACACTGTTGATAACGTCACTGTAATCTTAAGTGTATTTTTTCAATACAGTTCAAAAGTAGATTCATTCAGCTTGCAGGCATTACACAATGTGTTACACAGGAATCTTTCTCTAAAGCCATTCAACCTTAAAACGGTTCACTCACAACTGAAGCGTGGCCCACGTGTGTCTCCAGCAATAACGACCGACTGTCCAACACTGAGATGATTGATGTCTGCTGTAGACAGTGGGAAGCACAGGGCACCTCCAGCCACGGGTATTCGTGATGCTCATGCCCACAAAGTCAAATTACTACCAGAAAAACAATCTGTTTAAGGTATTCTGTCCACCGACACTAATTATAAGGACTCCTTTGCTAGCCAGTTCCAAAGAAAACAAACTCCTAGAAGCGATCTAAGTCACACCTGAAGAGGGCAGGGACCAGAATGGTAGCACCAGGGAGGGCAGTGAACAGCGAACACAGATGTTGCTTAGTGGATTTCCCACTAAGGCTATGGTGCTTTTTTTCACTATTAATTAATTTCTGAGAATTTTCTTTTGTGCTCTAGATTTGGACATATGCCTCCTAAAAGTCTTCCTAAATAGGCCCACCCAAAAATAACCCCATTCGCCACAAAGACCATTACAAATTACCAATAAACATTTAATAGTGGGTATTCAACAAAGGAAGGAAGATACTCAAAATAATAATTCGATGGAAGAGGCAACAGGCAAAGACAAATACGACAGGGAGGCAGGAAAAGTCTTAAAAGTCTTAAAGGTTAGAATCCTTGCAGAAAAGTTTTTTTAAAAAGCAAAAAGAAAGAGACCCTGTCAAAAAAACTATATAATCAATGTAACTGCATCACAGAAAATTTTCTTTCTTTCAACAGAGTCTGCAGGCTAAAAGAATGAGCAAATTTAACTGGGACAATCGATTCTAAGACACACCCCTACTAAAAGGTTTCAAAAATAAAAACTGTTCAGACTCTCTAAGAAGAGAAGATAAAGTAATGAACAAAGGCATATTTAACCGGCCTCAGAGTTGTCTAAAACAAAGTCAAGTGCAGTAGTGTAAACCAGCCATGGAGAAACATCCTCCAGGTGTGCAGCGAGAGGGAGAGTAAAAATGAACGCTGAAGCTAAGGAGATCTAGCATCTAGACCATACACAGACTGCTCTAAAAGACAAGAACACAAGATCCTTCCTTGAGAAATCTACTGCAGGATGAACTTCATGAAACCAACAGAAGCCAAAAAACTTTCCAGTCCATGGTATGCTGACAGGTTCGTTTATACACCAAACCATCTAGCAAAGACGTAAATAGAAGTACACTATGCCATAAAATGCAATCCCATCAAAATGTACGGTAAATAGTATTATAGTAGCCAGTTATTACCACAGAAACGTGTGTGACACGAATGCTAAATATACTCCATAATAAGCCCACGTGTTAGCATGACCCCACGGCTGGCACTCTGAGAGGTTCTAGAAACTTAAGGAGGTGATAACACAGATGAAAGAAGCAAGTCTCTGAGGCTCATCCTTTAGAGTTTCTTGTCCCTGGCCTCTTCTGAGCTCTGTCTCTGTTCTCTCTCCACAGTGAGGTGGAAAGAGTCTCCACCAAGGCTCCCAATTCTATAATGTCCACAATTCGTGTAAACAGGCATTTGTGGCCAAGCAACCACACCTGGAAGACCCCGAAACTGTAAGCTAAGCTAAATTTTCCCAACCAATTGTGTCCGCCTTGTAACTTGTCAAGCAATGAGAAAAGCAACATGCACCATGACTTTATAAGGAAGATAAATGCTGTAACTAACACTGGAATGCCAATTCCTTTGGAACTGATTTGTGAGAATTGGGAAGAGTTTGGAGAAGACAGAGAACAAGGACGTTGTGAGTACAGAACAGGGTCAGTTCTGACAAACACTCAGAAGACCCAAGTACTGACAAGAAGGTGAACAGCAACAGTTTTGCATGGGTGAGGTTTCACATCAAGGCTCACAAAAGGAACTCGAGGCCACTGTGTCATGCCATGAGGAAGAATTTGCATGCTCTGTTGTTGCACTGACACTTTGTGGGAAACAGGCGGGCTTTAAGGTGATGGACTCACACATATGAGCAAAAACTTATGGCGGCAGAGCATCTGGGCAGCAGCATGGGGTTGCTGTTGTTTTGGCAACATTTAGAATAAGAATTGAGTTAGACATAAGTATTTAATTGCAGCCTTTGGGGGAAGGAACTAATGTTTAAAGGTACGGCCAAAGAGAGTGCAAAGATTAATACCATTAAAAAGAAGCCATGCCCTTTGCAGCAGGACAGTAAGAAAAATGCTTTGACTAGAGCTAGTCAATCAGGCCTCAAGACGGAAGAAATAATGTGTAAATAGCTACCAAGGCACGCATTTGAGAAAGAAGACCCTACTACGACACTACGCACTCAGAATCACCTAGAGATTTGCTCCCTGGTATTTGTCCCCATGTGGTCAGCCAGAAAGACATGCAGATGTCACTGCAGCCATGGTCCAAGTAGACTGGTAGATTCCAGATAGAGCACATTACCAATGACCCTGCTGGCGCTAATTTTGTGTGAATACAGAATAAATACAAGAGTGATTGAGCCATAGAGACCTCCAATGATACGTAATAAAAATAGTGAGTAAATCTATCCATCTTCTATAAGGTTATTTAACACCGTGATAAGATGAAAATAAAAAATGAAAAGAAACAGAGGGAGGACAAAGGAAGGAACAGAAGCAGTGGAATGGTTGCTTGTCCAGACTGTAGTGAGAGCAGGGGAGGGTTAGTGTCAGGAGTAAACTTATATTTTAAACTATAAAAGTACATTAGTCATAACCAAAATGAAAAAAAAATAAATGTCACAAATTTAGCTCTCGGAAGACCTGGTTAATACACAAATTCAGTATGTTGTTATACTTTTAACATTTCACTTAGTCTGAAATTATGTCAAAATTAAATGTTAACGAAGAAGAGGACACATAGAAAAGGACCAGTCTCTGTCCCCATGCTATCCAAAACTGACACAGCCACTATACAATGCGAGGCAACCTTAGTAAAGATCAAGCACAAAACATGGCATGACAGAGAAATGAAGGCAGAAAGGTTAGACGGGACCAGTACCCGGGATGCCTGACAACATCTCTGAACCACTACATTAATCAAAGGTGGAACTACCCATCCTTGAAGCCGTTTGTGTCTTGAGATGATAAATTTTCCTTACTGCTGGCCGAGACAGCTATAAATTAAAATATGTAGAACCAACATGAGTTGAGACTTGAAAAGGGCCTAAGAGTTTAACGAAATAATACCCAATCACAGGCAGCAGCTGTCTATGTGATGGGAGTACCAAGCCTACCTAACTGCATTACAATTGCTATGATGTCTGTGTTCTTTTACGATATATTTAATGTATACAGGTGTTTTGTCTGTATGTGTATCTATACACTACATGCATGTCTAATGTCTGTAGAAGCCCGAGGGTGTTGGACCCCCTGCTGAAGTTACAGATGGTTGTGAGCCTCCACGTTGGGTGCTATGAATTGTGGTCCCCTAGAAGAGCAGTCAGTGCCCTTGACTGCTGAATCATCACTCTAGCTCCACATATGTTTATTAACAGACCACCTTCTAAGAGTTTATCAGTGTGCCTTATTAGTGTTTGAACTGACAAAGCCTTCAATACATAAATATCCAACAATTTTGGGGGGAAGTTAATATCACCTCTTTCTAGCATATAGCAAGACTTAGCTGTTTGGGTGTGATGCAAAGATCATTTAATTTGAAAAATCAAGAAGAATGCAATTAGAAACTGTTATAGTTTGTTGGCAAGAACAGGGAAAATTGAAGTCAAATGAACGGGATATTCACTGTCAAATGTGGGAGACATTCCATACATATTTAACATGGAGGCCAGGAAACATAAACATTTATTTCAGATAAAAGCTCCAGACATCTTAAGGTTAGTATCTGGAATGTGTCTCTTCTGGCTGGACTGAAAATAGAATGATGAGCCAAATGATATTTTATAGGAGTGATAAGAGAAGGCTAGAAGATTCCATCTTAATTGACAGGGAGAGCTAGTTAAATCTTTAAACAGCGGCACATAGACCCCCAGATACACCCAAGCATCATCTGGGCATATTTCTGTGCATCTGAAAGGGTTCAAGAAAGGGTAATGTCAACACAGTCACTAGTAAGTGAGCAAGAAGGTGCTTTGAAGTACAGTGGTGGTGTGGGCCTCCGGGTTCTTCTCGGCTGGACAGCTTGCTGTTAGCAGACTCCAGACCAGTTGCTGAGAACTGCATTAGGCTGAGTGGCCAGAGAGGAAAGCACCTAAAACACTCAGGAAGGTGAGTTACAACACCCTTTGTGTTACAGCCAATGGTGCAACAAGCAACACTAAGTAGCAACCCTTCCAGGCAGGTGCTGCTGGTATATGCAGGACAATCAGGAAGCACAGGACTACAAGGTGAAGGAGCACGTGTGGTCTGGGTTTTATACTACTTACCATACCAATAAGTTACTTTACAAGAAAATTATAACAGCTCAAAATCCCGCCACTAACACTTCCTTACATTCAGGAAGTCTGGACCTTAAGTTGTAGTGAAGTTAAAAAGCAGAATCTCATTTAAATAGTGCCTTATTTTAATCTGACTGATGGTAAATATTAAAGAAAACAAAAAGGTTTCTTACTTCTTTGCAACTAGTACCGCCTCTTCCAGAAACTGCATGTTCAAATCATTTGGATTGTTTTAATAAGATGTTAACTTTAAGCAGCTCTTCAACATCATTTATCTTTCCTTAGAAATATATATGTCATTAATATATGGAAAAATAAAAGAATGAATAATTAACATTTCTTGAGGTAAGAATGTTCATGCATAAATGAAAGTAGTTGTGTACAGAATAATAGTAAATGTCATATATATACAAATATGTGCATATATGTACACAAATGATATGTATGAGTACGTATGTACATGTGTGACTGTGTGTGTACTGATTTTATTTCTCATTTTTGCTTTAATCACATATGAGCTTCTGTAAGCCATATAGAAATTTTGATCACCAAGTAGAAAAATCCCTTTGCTCTCTTAGCTGTGACACTGATTGCCAGATGTACAGGCCATTTTTTTGCAGGAGCTGCAAGGGCTTGTTCCACAGCACAGTCCTCTCCACACAAAGGATGCAAGTGCTGTGCATGTTGCAAATGTCTCACTCACATGACTGCAATCTCCCCTTAGAATCCACTTTAATTCTTGCATACAATGTGTTTGCCGTTCAGCTTCTAGTTACCGCTCTTACTAAGAAGGTCCTACGTGTTAGCATGTGGAGCCTTGGGGAGAAGCTGTATGAGCTGTTATACGCATGTCTCAGTCTGTACTTAGTACTCCGGCACTTGCTGTAACTGTTCACAGGCCCTTTCATTACGTCTGCCTGAGCACTTTCTACCTCCAACGACATGACTCATTATCAAGTCTTATTTCCATTCCTTTGTTCTACATTAGAGGATGTACTAACTGATGCAGAATTATGTGCGGCAGTAATCACAGGGGTCATGGCCTTCTCTTAAAGGTATACTTCAAAAAAAAAATGTATAAACTATTGAATGTCTGATGAACTTCAGAAGCACTGCCCAGGCCTACAGGACAGATAACACAGAAACCCACCCCACCACCATCCACATTTTAGGACTTTACCCTCTCCTCTATCATGCTGAGGACCACGATGGAGCCTCTACCAACCCAACCCAACAGGGCACTCACTTCACAGGACCCAGAGGTTTGGTGGCCTTCCTGACACCTGGCCTCCCTTAGTCACATAAACACTGGGACAATGAAGGGACTCCAAAACATCTCACTGCCCTTAAACATGCAGGATTCTAAAAGACCTGATTAGAATCCACACCATTCAAACTACCCACCGCTGATTACCAAGGTGGCATATTTCAAAATTTTCCTTACTTAATACTGAAATGATGACAAATGATGAAGCCCAGAAGAGAAAATTTTAAAGTTTCTAAGAATTTGCTCAATGCAATATCGACCATCTTTACTCTTGGGATTTGCTAATTAGTGTTTTAAATTTTTACTTGATGATCCTATGTTATTAAAGGCAGTAAAAATGAATATTATAAGAGTAACTTAGTTTCAGCTATGAATGACTAAAATACTATAAATATACTGACACAAATCATGATCTCATTTAAAGAAAAACAGGTCTTTTTCCTAACTATTACAAAATATTGACAGGCACTTCAAGAAAGCACTAAATTAAACTTTCTATCCCTCTTCACTTGACCCCTCTTACAGGCACGGTATCTCAGCCTGAACACACAGAGAGAGGCTGGCTGAACACACAGAGGCTGGCTGAACACACAGAGGCTGGCTGGGACAAAGGACACACTCGCTTTTGACTTCTAGAACAGCCAGTTAAAGAAGGCCTGGTCACCACTTCCATTTGGGTTTTTTCCCCCGAAACAATTTCTATGTGATTCCATCAGTATCTTTCTGAATGTAGTGGCCTTGAGAAGAGCATCCTAGAACAAGAAAACCCCAGCCATCCTAACATGAATACACTCAGTAGCTCACAGCCATGGACACAGAAGGCAAACTGTGAAGGTGGCAGTGAAACCAGAATTTACAACCTTAACTTCCCTCTGACACAATGCGAGGGCAGCAGACAGCAGCAAGCCTTCTCCCTGGAAAAGGTTTTCATTGCTTCTCCCTCACTCTCCATGCTGAAGTCAGACCTAGACGCTTACGTTTCATCTTCAGAACAGAAGCAGCATTGTTCTCAGCTGTCACTTGTTTTTACAATTGTGCAAGATACTGTTTTCTAACATTTAACTTAAAATTAATTTAACTCCCATATAACTGGTTCTCCCTATAGTATAAACTCCATTCCTGGCATCCATATTCTTTTCAAATTTCTAGTTTCTAAGCCATGGTTATGATGCTTGTATGAGACAGTGTAATCTCAGGAGTGACATACACACTCTCCTTACAGAATCCTTCACAGCCGTGGCCACTGTAGGTGTTAAGAGTACCAAATATGTACAAGTCCCAATTTTGTTTCAATGCATTGTACAACATCAGAGCCATGAACTTCTCCTGTGCATTTTACTATTACTTCACCAGAGACCACAAAGGATAAACAGAATGAGGGAACTTCCTCAAATGCCAATCAACTATGGTATTTCTTAGTCTGACTATAGGTAAGGGCAAAAAGGTCTGCTTGCAAACACTTTTAAAACCAACTCTAACATTCTGGGCCTGGTAAATAAGAGAGAGAGAAATGAAATGTGCACCTTACTGCAGCAGCATTTACACCTTGTAGGAGAGACATCAAGTCAGCCCCCAATAAACAGACTCTGTTCCTTTCTTACAGAGCTGTAAATCTGTTGAGAGCAACAATGGACTGCATCCAAAAGAAAGAAAATCACACTGCGTCTCCTGGCCTCTTTCACATGCAGGTGGTTCTCTCATTGAGGGTCCAGACAAGAGAGACAAATACTGGTATTGAGTAGAACTTTCTAGAAAGCACCTTTGAAAAAGAGGTACTTTCACCTGGCATAGTCCTCTTTTACTTCCTACTTTTGGGCAAACAGGTGTTGTAGCTGGGAAGCATAACTGTTTGACACCATAAGGAAAGAGCCACTGATAATACAAACACCTCAGCCTCTCAGATCCCACAACCGGTAAACCCAACTAACAACTTGGTAACTGTGGAGTTGGCACTATATCAGGAAACTAAATCCCCCTACCTTATTTAAGCCTCTATTTATTAGGTTTTATATGACATTTTCTGAAGTTAAGTGCAAAGTAATACAATCTAATAAGAAAGAGATACAGAAAAGGTTCTTAGAAAATCCACAGAGGAAGACATTTGTATGATGGAGGCAGAGGGCAGAGGGGATCAGGAAAATAAATGTCCAGAGAAGCAAATATACAAGTCAGTCCATTCATTTGTTCAAGGATCACCTTCCTCCACTGTATGAGCCACTGACACTGAGGGCTGAGGGGACACAGGCAAGAAGAATCTTATAACAGAGTTACCATAAGGGGAGGACACCCAACCAGCACTGGACTGTGCCTACCCCTTCTTTCTACTACTCATCATGAAGTTACAAAGGAAAATGAACTCTGAGGAGGATTCATATCATGGCTATTACCTCAAAATCCTAAAGTATTCACCAGCCAAAAGCTGGGCTACATATTGCCTGAAGATTGTATTTTTCCTCCACTGCCACTCTAACCAATTTTCCCAAACCTCAAAAAAGTCAGTGTACTATCTAGGCAACTAACTTCATTAGTGTGCTCCAAAGAATACCCAAAAGTATAAATATTCCATATTTGGATAGCATGTGCTAAGTGGAAATGTGGTTTGTTTGTTTGTTTGTTTTCTTTTTCTATCTATTATCAGCTATTAACAACTCTATGGAAAAATTAAGAAATATCAGGTTTGTCATACTTGCAGAATAAAATAGGGAGAAAGTCTTTTCTGGGCTGTTTATAAACACACAAGATTTAGGAGAATGTCATTCAAACCAAAACAACAGGAAATCACTCTCGCTCAAAGATCGGGCTTAGATCACGGTGAGTTCCTCTCCAATCCTGCTAAAGCAAGTTTCTGCATGCCTTCCGGAGCCTCCGCCTACAGAGCTGTTAGGCCAGCGGCCAACACATATATTTAATTATGTAAGTATTCAGTGCTGTCAGCCAGCTGCTGCCGCTCTTAATACACTGACCTCTTTCACTCCTCCTCTTGCAGAAACCGGCAAAAACAAAGCAACAGTTGATGCGGCAGTAATCATGAAATATGCAAAATACTATTCTCCAAAAAAGGTTTCAGATAACTACACAATTCAGCTTTGCATTTTTAAAGTGATTTGCTCCCTCTCAAGTGCTTTTCTGTTCCTTCTTTGCAAATGCAATAACTGATCTAACTGGAAGTTCCTTTTTGTTTCTATACCTTAAAAAAGTCAACCATGAATTCAAGTATATTTTCTACTTTCTTGTCACCAAATTTCTCACTGGAACACACACGAGGCAATTGCCTTCCATCATTCCATCCATGTCTGTTCTGTGCTTACAGGACAAGCAACGGAACACATGGCCTATATGCCCATCACTCTCAGTCCTCGTTTTCAAAAGAAAAAAAAAAAAGTAAGTTTCATTTGATGTCCCTAGAAAGTCCATTCTGCCAGTAGTACCCTCAATTCCAAAGTAGCTCCAAGGGCTGGGCAGGTAGCAAAGCCCCCAGAACAGCAGAGAGCAGACTAAACAGAACTGAGACACATAAATAAATGCAAACAAAACAAGTCCACACATGGGGGATGATAACCAGAGCTAACCGTGAACAACTCACCAGAAAAGTGGGACTTCATCAGCTCAGGTTAGCAGCACGTGTGCTACAGAGCTGAGGCACCTCACTGACAGTCTCTCTTTCCTCACAGAGCTGTGTCACCCCTCACTCTAGACCCTAAGGTACCAGGTTAACTTTCCCAAACAATTCCTTCCTGTCTTCTGTTGGCAGAGATCTGGTGGCTTTTTCTCACTCACAGAAACTATAAACAAGTTGATGTTCAAATGTAAGCCAGTGCTGTGGTGTTAATAGCAGACAACACGGGAGTGACAATAGCTTTGACTGGGACACTGACAGTGAGCTGAGAGACAGTGTCAGCAGGAGCATGAAAACTGAACTGAGGCAAATTAAACAAACATGCACACAGTGAGAAATAATCATGGTGTCTCAGACTCAGGCAAAAGACCATCGGTCCTTCCCTGTGACTCAAAATGACCCAGAAGTACAATCCAGAAAGTACCCTAGCTGGTTTAGTTGGGTAGAGAAAAAGGTCCTGACATTCACAGCCCAGAGCTACCAGCATGGCCAGGGGACTCCAAGGCACAAGGACTCATAATGTTGTCATAACATCCCTCAGGAAAGAAACTGGAGACCAACTGTGACCAAAAAAAAAAAAAGTAGGCTTTCACCTCTTCAGGACAAGAGAGGCAAGTTACTTCCTAGCCTCGACAAGGACCCACAGCAACCTTGTGGAACCATGCTCAAAGAACCTGTAAGTACCTTACTCTATAGGAGGAACAACAATATGAACTAACCAGTACCCCCAGAACTTCTTGAGACTAAACCACCAATCAGAGAAAACACACGGTGGGACTCATGTCTCTAGCTGCATATGTAGCAGAAGATGACCTAGTGGGCCATCATCAATGGGAGGAGAGGTCCTTGGTCTTGCAAAGATTCTATGCCCCAGTATAGGGGAATGCCAGGGCCAGGAAGAGGGAGTGGGTGGGTTGAGGAGTAGGGGGAGGGGGAAAGGTATAGGGGATTTTTGGAGAGGAAGCTAGAAAGGGGGATAGCATTTGAAATGTAAATGAAGAAAATATTTAATAAAAATTTTTAAAAACTCCCCCCCCCAAAAAAAAGATAAATCTAAGACAACAGTCTTAGAGTCAAAGACTCCATACAGAAGTTCTTCTTAGGCTGAGGCAATGGCTGGGAACCTGAATTCAATCCTTAGAACTGCTGTTTAAAAAGCTGTACATGGTAGTGTTTGCCTGTAACTGAACACTGGGGAGAGGGAGACTGAAGGACACCTGGGATCTCAAGGCCACACAGTCTACAAATCAGTAAGCTACAGGTTCCATTAGACACTCTGCCTCAAAACATAAGATGGAGAACAACTGTGTGAAATACCTAAGGTTAATCTCAGACATACAGCACACACACGGACACGGACCAGGACACGGACACGGACACGGACACGGACACGGGGGAGGGGATGAATTCACCTCAAGTTAATCGTTAACCTCCAAACTCAAAATCTACTAAACACCTAAATATTTGAATAAGTAATAAAAGAAATGTAATGTGCACCAATAGATGTTTGTTTGGAATCAAAAGATAGTTACCTGTGAAAGACTTGGGCTAGAAGGGAAATGATCTCCCGGGCCGTATTTTGATGTGTGCTACAAAGGCACCCGATTTGCCAAGCATGGTTAGCACATGGGTGGGAGGTGGGAGGACACACTGCAGGTCTTTGGATCTGAAGGAAAAGCTGGGGCTTTGGGATGGCGGTGAGGGACGCAGGTGGGGGAGTATGTGCAGACATCCTGTGTGCTTGCAAAATGTTACAGTCTGAAGGAAAGAGAGAATGACAGAAGGGAGGTGGGAGAGGTAGGCAAAGAACAAACAAAAGTATTTCATGTTGAGAAATTATGTCTTCTATCATGTAGCTGCAGGGTGAGAGACATGAAAGGGAATTTAAGGAGGCCAAACGATGAGGAAGAAAGCCAGCTCTGTTAACAGTGTAAAAGGTTACTATTATACTAAAGCAGAAGATGTTGGGGATAGAACAGATTCAATTCAAATGGCTTACAGCTGGCCCGGATAATTAGGGAGAGAATAGGACCATGCGGTTTGATGCTGTTTCGAGAAGAACACAACCCACCAGAGCAGGTAAATGCCAAGAGGCCTGGGCTAGAAAAGAAATGGGCTGAAGAGCAAGAAGGAATGGAAGAGGAACCAAAGAACCCTCCCGATGATGCCACCAGACAATACCACTAAACAGTGATGGCAAAGGTAACATGGAGAAAGAGTCTCCAGCACGGCAGGAAGCTGAGGCAGAGGATGGAAGGCTTAATTAAGGCCAGCGTGGGGCAGACAACGTGATACGTGCAAAGCTACACAGGCCAATACTCCCAACTAACGTCCCAAGAAAACCGGTGTGCCACAATGGCTGAAGCAACAAGACTGCTGCAGTGTAGGAGGGCTAAGGATTCACCACATCTGCAGCTTACACTGGAGACAACATAAAACTCAGACTCAAGCCAGGCACACAACTAGGTGAGGCAAAACACCTATGTTCAGGAAAACACAGAGCTAAAATCCAACTGTGGGCTGGGGAGAAGGCTCAGTGAGTGAAATGCCCACTGCTCACGCCTAACGACCCAGGTCTGGATCCCTAGAAGGCATGCAAAAGCCAAGCAAATGCAGAAGTGGCTGCACTCACACAACACTTTCTCCTTCCTTCCTACTCGTGTGTGTGTGTGTGTGTCCTTTTTCTTATCTACAAAAAATCAAATGAGGCCCAGTGTGGTTTTATTTTCTAATGCAAATGTTTTCATTTAAATTAAATGAAAATGAAAATTAACCATAGCAATTATAATTTTTTAAAAACCTAATAACTATTAGTGAATCTAGTTAACAATATCAGTTGAGTTTTTCACTTTCTTTTAAACAGGGTGATTAATTACTGAGAGGACAAGCTCTTGTCTATTCTTAACAGCTCAGCTTATTTTGTAAAGCATTTACTTCACGTGTTCTGGTTGAAATAGTACTCTTGTACCTCTGACAATTTATGAAGACAAATCCACATAAAACAAACAATAATTCCACTGTAGGACAGGAAGGAAAACCACTTTTTTCCCTCTGCTAAGAAGAGCATGGTATAAGGAACTGACTCCTGTAGAGAAAAGACATCACAGGAAGCAGGTAGCCTTCACTTCAGGCCCACCCTTCCCGGCCCGGCCTGGCTCTCTATTTTCAACTCTTCTCGCAAATCATTTTCCTTGGCTATCTAACCAGTCCTGTCAGCACTAGCATACGTTTTTCTGGGCAAGGCCGGTACAAAACTGGAATGACTCTAGTCTGTCTGCTACCGGTGTGGCCCTTTGGGTAATAATGTACAAGGTCAAACAGAGGTCATCAGTCCATGATCAAAGCATGCTGGCTGCTCTTCCTGTCTTTACATGGAACACACAAGATGTGTTTATTCTTATCAGCCTCTGCATGACCTCCTTAGGTGGCATGAGAAAGACCCCACACTTCGGGAAAGCACAAGTCAAAGGTTTGTCTGATTTGATACTCTCATTAAGAGCAATTTTTTTCAAACTTTTGATCTTTCGCATTTACTCAAGTCTCTCAAGTTAAAGCCCATATTGTTTAAACCACGCTGGAATAATGGATCAAACAGGAACCCATACTGACAGATGAGGAAACAGAGTGATCTGACAGGCAGCAGCATGAAACACAGGTCCCTTAGCAGTTTTTATGTGAACTACTTCAGCCAATAACAAGAGTTCAAAGTTCAAGGCCAGCCCAGAAAGTCAATTTCACTTCTATTTTTGTTTCTTAAAACTTCTATGATTTCATCAATCTGATCAATAATCTACCATTAAAACCTCAGGAAAAAAAAACAGCTGTCTTGTTTTACACACACACACACACACACACACACACACACACACACACACCCCTCTGCTGGATCTTAAAGGAGACTTGTATTAATCACATTAATAAACAGCCTCCTGTCACTCATCTGTGTCCCTGCTAACCTGTTCCAGTGAGGTGGATCTACCTAATGGTTCAAGAAACAAATGACGTGATGAGCAATGGGTAATGAAGGGCAAGCAGTTGCTAAAAACCTCAATACTCTGGAAAGGAACAAAGCAGACATGACAGGGCAGGGCGAAGCACTGGCACAGCATGCTCCAGGCCCCGAGGATAGAATGTTAGTACTATCCCCACACTAGAGGGGACTTATTTTTAAATATGGATAAAGCAAAGCAATTATTATGGATAAGGGGCCCAGGGGAGGAAAGGGGACCGTAATCTTCTAATAGAAAGAACTGGCCACCATAAATGGACAAGTAGCATAGCATCATATTCTCCTTGAATTTAATTGCTACATCGTCCTATTGAAAAGCATTACAGCAACACAAAACACATACAGGCATGAAGGATGAAGGAATGGATCCACAGAATGATAGCAGACAAATGTAGTTACATATTGTTGCATACATGGAATCATGTATTAATATATAAAAGTCACAAAATAGTCATCTTTACCTTTTCTTGTTAGGGGATAGCAAGAAGTAGGAGGGCATGTGTGTAAAGTCTCCACATATGTAAACAACACTTGTACCTGACATGTTCTCACTGGGAATTGTTTTTTAGATGTTACATGATTATATCTACTCTGGAAATAAATCAAGCGTTAGTTGAAGTGTTTTTTAGTAACAACTGGCTACAACAATCAAAAGTCTTTAAAGCCATTAAAAATATTTAATCATATTTAATATTACTTTTCATTTGTCCTTTAATGAAGCAGGGTGGTAGTATATTAAAGAAACCTGTGGCCAGGCAGTGGTGGGACACGCCTTTAATCCCAGCACTTGGGAGGCAGAGGCAGGCGGATTTCTGAGTTTGAGGCCAGCCTGGTCTACAGAGTGAGTTCCAGGACAGCCAGGGCTGCACAGAGAAACCCTGTCTCAAAACAAAAACAAAAATAAAAACAAAACAAAAAAAAAAAAACAAAAAGGAAACCCATGCTTACACTCCTAGCTTGTTGTATTGTAAGAGCAAACTTGTCTCCTGTGATTAGTGGTGCTGCGCCATGACTGAGGCTCAGTCACCAAAGAATACATACTCATGGCAAAACCCACGGAAAGAAGAAATGTGGGGAGGGTGCTTTCTTTCCTCTCTCCCTTTCATTCTTTCCTTGTGTTTTTGTTTGGGTCCAGGCTAGTTGTTGTGGTGGTGACGCTATGAGCTACACTCAGGACTCCAGACACACAGGCCTGACCACTGAGTGATATATGAAGCGCGCCTAACACTTAGATTAATCTGTAACCCCAGGGCCATAGTCTCCAGGCGGGAAGCTGGAGTAGCGGCAGTATAAAGTGTCTGTGTGTAATTGTCAACTGTCCTGTAGACAATGTTGGGACTATGACAGATTTCTCATTCTGAAAGGAAAGGGGAGAGAGAGAGAGAGAGAGAGAGAGAGAGAGAGATCATTTTGTGGCCATGGGCAGCTCCACGCCCTGCTGCAGCTTAGGGCTTCTCTCCTTTCAGAGCTCACCCCCCATCCCTACTCCATCCAGCCTTCCTACCCTGCTGTGACTCAGAATTTTTCTGTTCCTGCTCAGTTAAAGAGACCACCCTCAACCTGTGCCTGCACATATATGACATGCACGCACACATGCATACATATAAACTGAAAATAAATACTTAATAAATAAATAATAGAAGTAATGCTAAGGAAAGGTCTGGCTGGGAAAGCAAGGAAAAATAGGTAACAAGGACACCTGGGACTGATTAGACCTGAGTGTATTGAATGGCAACTGAGAGGCTGAACGCCTAGGAGGAAATAATTTATAGAATGAGGTTTCTAAGGAAGCGGGTGGTTAAGATTCAAAGTGTATGTGTAGAAAGCATCTTCCACAGTGAGGACTGACCCAAGCCAGGATTCATGCATCAGTTACCTACTAGAGTTCCCTGGCTCACACTGCACCACCTAGAAAAGGGCTAATGGGCGGGAAAGAGGGCTACGACAAGCAACTTTACCAGGCATGCCTGCCTCCTGAGAAGAGCACATATCTCCGGCCAGACAAATCACTTCACAAATGCTCAAATCATGTTATGAAACTCCACAGTAAGACATTGTTCATCAGCTAAATTGACATCAACAGCATCTTAGAATGATGCTAAGATAATTCTTAGATCTTAGAAGCTGAACTAGGTAGTATTTCAGTGGCTTCCTTAACCCAGTTGTGATGCTATTGTTTGAACTAATAGAATAGAGTATTTTTACTTTAAAAACTACTTAAAGTCTAACTTATACTCTTTGATCCATACTAAATGTTTAATAACATTAGGAGTCCTTCTGTAAAAGGCAAAAGATTCATGTGAGCTGAAGAGAAATCAGAGTCATATGAGAAATCTATAAAAGCTTATTTGGAGATGCAAAGAGGGCTGGCTCAGTGGATAAAGGTAATTACCACCAAGACTGACAACCTGAATCCAATGCCTAGGACCTCATAACAGAAGGACAGAACTGACTCCAGCAACTTGACCTCTGACCTCCATGTGCACACTGTGGCACATGCACACAAATAAATACATGGTTTTTGTTTTGGGGTTTTTTTTGTTTGTTTGTTTGTTTTCATTTTTGTTTTACATAAAGGCTTCTTGGCTAATATTGGCTGATACCAGTTTTTCCCTTGATTATGTCGAAGGGAAAGAATGGGGATTCCCTCACTTACTTGATTGAGTTTCTAAAGTGGTCTTCAGCTGGATTTTTCACAGTACAACTGTTCAGGAGCCACAGATCTGCATCTGATGCATTCTCTAGGAAAGAAAAGAATGAACACAAAAGAGAAAGATAAATATCACATTCAATGACATCAGCACTGTGCAAGTGCTTACCTAGGCGGCCGGGAATGCTGGGGACAGGGTAAGCAGGAACATCAGCGTGAGCACCACTGTAGCACAGCCAGCCAGGGCTCTGGTCAGATCCGGTTTGGAAACCTGCAGAAGTCTCCATAGCCAGATGGAGCCTCTGCTCTAACTGCTACATTTAAACCCACAGTATTTAAAAGTGTTCACTATTTTAGCAGTACTTCAATGAACTTCATGTGTCTGCATGTCTGTCTCTGTGTGTGTGTGTGTGTGTGTGTGTGTGTGTGTGTGTGTGTGTGTGTGTGTATGTGTGTGTGTGTGTACGTGTGTGTGTGTGTATGTGTGTGTGTACGTGTGTGTGTGTGTGTGTGTGTGTGTGTGTGTGTGTGTGTGTACGTGTGTGTGTATGTGACACTGTAGGTGACTCTGTGTGACCCTGACATTTTCCCAGGTTTCCTCTGGTATCAATATAAACAGTGGAACTGTTAAACCAAAGACTAAATCTTGAAATGTCCTTGCAGACTGTTAAAAGCCCTAGACAGGGTATATCATTACACACCCAAGAAGAGGACCAAGAGTGCTGTCCTAACCTTGCCCACTGGATGGGATGTCACCTTTGAACTCTTGACAATCTGGTGGAAAAGAGGGTCCCAGTGATAAGTCCGAATAAAGCCCTCTTATCATAACTTGAAAAGCTTTCCGTGCTGTTTTGGAGTTCTGCTCATTTTTTGTGCCTTTCGTTTGTCCTACTGGACTACCTAATCCTCATGGGTGCACTAAGGAAACATCTAGAACAGGCATCACAATAGTTTTCTCAGTTCACTTTTTTTTGGGGGGTGGTCAATTTTCATGACACTTTTCTATTTCTGAGGCATCACACTGGCCGAATTTTTCTCCTTTTCTTTTCCCCCAATTTGGCCTTAGAACTATGACTCACAATGAGCGCACTTCCCTCATCCATGACTGAAAAAAGCCACGCTGTTCCTACCAATAGGCACACGATTCTGCATTCTGACTTCTGATGTTAGGCATTTACACTGGTACACGTGGATGTTACTGAACTTGTAAAGTGAAAATAAGTGCTTGCATCTTTCTATCCAGTTGGAAAGCCATCTTAACCGTGATGCTATTTCACATAAGCAAAGCAGTCAGGGACACAAGCTCCCCCACTGCCATCCACGCTGAGGAAGCTCTCAGTGTGGCAAAGCAGGAGCAGCAACCAAACAGTTGCTCACTGGGACACTTGGAACACATTTAAAAATAACATATAGGAATTCAAGCATACACATAGATACATATATATATAATTTCCATTGATGATTAACAAGGTAAGCAGAACTAGAAAGCTTGTAAATCTATCATAGAAAGATGGCTTAAATAAATATATGACTAGTGGTTTGGATCTTAAATATTCCCCCAAAGGGCCACATGTTAAAGCGTGGACACTGGTACTCAGCACTGTCGGTGGGAGCAGAATAATTAAGAGGAAATAAATCACAGGATGGGATGATCTGGGTGTGAAGCCTGTGGAAGGCTGAACACTTGGTCCACACCAACGGGCACTATTTGGGAAGGTTATGCGACCTTAAAGACATGGGTCATAGGTGGAAGAAACGGGCAGCCGAGGGTCAAAACATGAGAGCTATAACTGATCCCTGCTTTCAGGCACAGTCTCTCTAGTCTCATCTGCTAGCTGATCCAAGGAGTCACTATGCCTTTCCCCAGGGATGGGCTGTACCCTCAGACACATTAGTGAAAATAAATCCTTTCTCTCGGAATGTGTTTCATATCAGATATTTGATCACACTTGAGGGCGTTACTAAGGCCACATTGCATACATGTTCTCTCTCTCTCTCTCTCTCTCTCTCTCTCTCTCTCTCTCTCTCTCTCTAACTTGCAGTCATGAGCTGAGTAGCATCCTCTACTCACCACAGGCCCAAATACAACGAAGCAAAGCATCCATGACCTGGAACCCTGACTCACAATAACCCTTCCCTCCTTGAAGCTGACTTTCTCCAGTGTGTCATCACAGTGCTGAGAAGCTGACTGCCCACGAACTGCAGCTAAAACACCATGGTTAAAAGGCAAAATAAATCCCCGGGGAATAACTTGTATTGATCTGTTATATAAAGTGAGACAGAGCAAGATATTGAAGAGTAAATCCAATTTGTATTTTAAATGCCAAAGAAAAAGGAGGAGAAGCTAAAGGCAAAAGAAAATTTCTAGACACGTGTATCCTAGGTGTTTAGCTCTGAGGTGAGATGAAAAAGTATTTGTCTTTCAATATACTATTCAAGTTGCAGCTTATCTGTTTGTTCAGGTGTGTGTGTGTGTGTGTGTGTGTGTGTGTGTGTGTGTGTGTAGCTGTGTTTCTGGGCATACATGTGACTGTCAGAGAACAGCTTGTAAGTCAGCTCTCTGCTACCATATGGGTTCCAGGAATCAACCTGAGGTCTCGGAGTTTAACAGTAACCTCCTCTACCTGCTAAGCCATCTCACCAGCCCTACGTGTAACTTTACGTTTTCTCTGGATTTAATTCAGCTGGCGTGAATGTTGGTTGTTTCTTTAATTTAATGTTTAGGAACAAAATAACGCTTAATTTATATCCCCCCATATTATTTGAGTTTTTAAGATTTTGTTTTTTGTGTATATTTATGTGTGTGGGGGGAGGTGTATATCTACATGAATACAAATGCACACAGAGTCCAAAAGACAATTTCAGGTCCTTCTGGGACTAAAGTTACAGATGGCTCCTGGCATGGTGCCGGAAGCCCACCTCAGGCCCACCTCAGGAGCAGTGTATGCTCTCAGCTGCTGAGGCATCGCTCTGACCCCTGATAGGACTTTTCTTTTAAAAGAAAAATAGTACATTTCTTTAACGTTTTTGTTTGTTGGCGGCGAGATCCTTGTGTCACCACGTACATGTGAAGATCAGAGAAACTCCTGGGGATGTCTCCAGGTCTTTCCTCCTATTACTTGTGTAATACTGTCCCAGAGATGATACTCACTTCACCAGGCTTTGGCAGGAAATGCCCTTACCCACCAAGCCATCTCGCAGGCCCTATTTGGCTTCTTTTTTTTTTTTTTTTTTTAGTAGTTCACCAAAACCATTTATTTTTAAGCCATGGTTAACCTTACAATCTTAATGAAGCAATCATAGGTCTTGTGACTTTGGAAATAGTGCTAACCCAGTCTCAACCTTTCACGGGCCTGGAGTACAGCTTGGTGTAGTGCTTGCATAACACATGTGAGGTCCTGGGTTCAATAAAAAGGACCCAATCTTCTCCTTAGAATATCTCCTGGCTTGTTTATATGATAACCATAAGTCAGGTACACTACAGATAGAAACTGGCCCCTGACCCTGAGCTACAGTACCAAGGCTTCCTATTTGGCTTCTATTACTTATTAAGTGTGTGCTCTGAGTGTGTGCAGGTCATGCAGAGGTCAGAGGAGAGCTCACAAGAATGGCTCTGGAGACGGCTTGGCACCAGGCCACCGAGCCTTCTCACTGGCAGTACCTGACTTAGAAGCGCATGGATTGCTTTCTTTTCTCTTGAGTCGTTGAACCTGTTTCCTCTCCTTTGATTCCTTCTTAACAGTACATAGAATCTCTCACTTCCTTTCACTTTAAGGTGGGCACATGATCTTGCTGTCATCCAGCAGGCAAACAAAGACCCGATACACACCGCCTGCTTATGGCTGGAGTCACTGAGCCAGGAAAAGGAGAGTCACCAATGAACCACCCACTCTGAGTATAAGGAAAGAGGATCAAATATTTGTTCGAATCAAAATGTGCTTAGTTTTTAAACTACTTCTTTACACACAGCAGAAATTGCTTTTAAGCCTATAGTAAGAAAACCCCAATGGGTAACAATGATCATCATTAAGAGTGCTGAATACACTGTTGGGCAGGAAGCCATGCATGCCACATGCACCTCTGTATGTAAGCCTCCCTGGTGAGGAACATTCAGCGTTATTCCCATTGTCAGAGAAGGAACCTCAAGCTTAGAAAAGAAAAGAAACTTTCTAAAAGTCACCAGTTAAGGGATGGGTGAGGATTAGAAGTCCAGACAAACTGACTCCAAAGCCTGAGAACTTGAGGCAATCAGCATGTCTCATTAGTGGTTCTCTACCTCTTGACCAAAAGTAATGCAGAGTGCATCTAAGGACAACGCCAAGTGGTGTGACTTGGCCTTGGAGCACTGCACTCAAAGTGTCTCTAGACTTCAGACACAGCTGTTCCTCCGTTTCCAGTATTTCTAAGATTTTGAATGGGCCAGCTTTGGTCTGTTCTCATCAAAGGTGGGCATGGAAGAAGGAACAAGAGACTTAATAGCAAATGAGAGTTGTTAGTCTGAAGCCCAGACACACCGGGCCGGTGTTCCTGCTCCCTGCATGGCACGATTCAGCACCAGGCAGAACAGCTCTTTCCTTGTACAACTGCTCCATGTGAAAGACAGCAGAGGAGCAGTGGGGAGCAGCAAGAAGCATATATTCACAGATGCAAATGGAGGGCAACCAGGCTGACGCAAGTACAAGTTCACAGAGTGAAGAGGAGAAAGTTTGATTGTTTTGGCCCCAAAAGCATTTTTTTGACAGTTCTTTACCACAAAACTCTGGAAGAAAAGTTAAGTCCAAAACAGTTTCAATGTCCATTAAGCTTACTCAGACCCAGGAAGTTTATTTATATAATACAAATCACTGAGAGCCTACTAAAAACTTTGAGAGTAAACTATGTATTAATAAGAGAATTTAAATGTACCTTAACTTCTGAAGATCAATAAAAGATAACTTAAAATGCTGATCATGAGCTAATCTTTCCTCTACAGGTCACCTATTATTCTTTTTTTGTGGCCGATATAATGGTATGGAACAACTATGCCATCAGCACGGAGTGACTACGCTTTCTAAGCCTGTTCTTGAAAAACGATGAAAATGACTCATTAGACAGTAGCCTCCCTTTAGCCAACTATGGAGATGACACTGGGAGGATGAGAAAAAAGGATCAGGAGAGAAGATGGAAAAGGACAGAACCCTGACGGGCTGAGAGAGCCCAGACTCCATGTCTAACTCTGAGCAGGAAGGGGCCCTTGGCTCCAGAGTGCTGGTCACTGTGGAGGGTCCCTGCACAAAGCAAGATGTGGGAGGTCCTGGGACAAGCATCTTCTCTGGCAGGTTACCCCCATAACAAACTGTTCTTTCAAAATACTCCTATCGAATGTTTCACAGAAACAATTTGAGGGAACTAAAAGTCAGCATGAACTCTATTTACTCAGAGAAGGAAAAAGAACTTCTTGTTTAAGTGATAAGTAAGAGCTGGCAAAACTCTGCCAATAACTACTGAAAACTCATTACATAAGTACCCTGGTTGTAATTAAAATGAGAACACAGAACAGCCATGTACACACTACAGAGATGGGCATTGCTAATACTGTTTCTCACTCCTAATAGCTATGTTGATTCTCACACATAATGATTCAGAACTCACTGCATCTGAAGAAACCCAAAGAGGACATCTGTGCCTGTGTTATGTCACCAAGGGCCAGTAGACCTGTGCCACCATCAGCCTCTGCATACAGCCACTGCTCACCCTTAGTTGCCTAGCAAGCTGTTCTCCTGGTCACAGTAGACCTTCAAACCCCATGCCTTAATATATTAAAGTCTAAAATACAATTTGACCTTTAAATTTATATATTCCTCATAAAATAGCTTTCTTCATATAGCCCAAAAGTGATAAAAACAAGGGGACTTCTCTTTAGCAAAAGACCTAAACAACCCAGAGACCATCACTCACTTGCAAATTGCCAAAAACATCTGGTTTCTGTCAGATTGTATACAGTCTCAAGTTGTTTATCACAAATCAGTAACTCAAGTCACCTGCTAAAAATGGTACATTTCCAGGACCAGAAACAACCCTGGGATACAGGGAAGGTTAATACAAGGGTCACTTTTAGATTTGATCTAGTAAGTTTACTTGGTCAAAACTATAACCAATTTGGTTATTCAAGGAGGTGGGGAGGGGATGCTATCCATATGGAATGGCAAAATAAGAAAGATTCAGATGAAATGAAAAAAGGAATATCATCAAAGATCTAATAAACAAAATGATACTGAATATGAAAAACAGGACTGAGAGATAGCCTAGTCAACAAAATGCTCACCATCCAACTATGCAGACCTAAATTCCATGCCCCACAATCCATGGACAAACCCAGGAATTGTGGTACACACCTTAATCTCAACATGAGAAAGACAAAACAACCATTACCCTGGAGCTCTATGGCCAACCACCTCAGCCTCTTTGGCAAGTCCCAAGCCAAAGAGACCCTGTCTCAAAAAAAGTAGAGGCAGCTAAGGAATAGCATTGGAGTTTGTCTTCACACTTCCACATGTACAAACGTATTCACACACACACACACACACACACACACACACACACACACACACTGGAGTGGGGATGGGATGAACAGAGGGAGGGAGGGAGGGATCGGGGAGGGAGAAGGAGAGTGAGTACAAAGTAGCTTAAGGCTACTTTATTTCTCAAGGTTCATCCCAGACCCACATTAGATAATCTTTAAATTACTCCTAGAAAGAAACAAACTGAGCAATATAGTTAATTGTTATTGACTTGTTAGTAAATTGAAATTCATCACTGAAATAAGCATATCAGGATGGCTAAAAGTACAAGCACATTTTATCAATGTGAAACAAAAGTAAACAGCCATTGTTTTAAAGGTAAAATATTGCATTATAATTCTACGTTACGTAGTTCATACCTATAATCAGAGCACTCAGGAGAGTGAGTTTGAGGCCAATCAGAGCAACAGAGTAAGTTCTAGGCTTGTCTTGGCTGCAGAGTGAGACACTGTCAAAAACTAACCAAAACTTACCAAAAATAAAACACACTACTTAGGAAAGGACAACGATTTAGAAGACTGTATGCATTTGTCACAATACCTAAAAACATCTTGCACTAAGAAGGTGGAGAGAAGAATTTGGACTAAGATTTTCTTTTAAAGGAAAAAATGACAAAGATGGCCGAAGCAGAGTATGTCCTATGGAATGCCTCTGAACGAATGCTAAGAAACCTAACTCCAGATGCACCCTTGGATTTCAACGCTATAGCTTTGGGGTGATTCTAATTCTACTTTGGAAGCTAGAGAGATGGCTCAGCACTTGCTACTCTTGCAGAGGACTGGAGTGTACTTCCTAACACCTACACCAGCAACTCACAATCGCCTGTAATTCCTGCTAGAGGACCCAACACTCTCAGGATGCCACGGGCTCCCATGAGAGTGCACAAACTCACATAGACAATGTCAAGCATTAGATTTCAATAATAAAACAGCAAATAATCTGATATAAGATTGAGTAAGAGATCTAAATAGATACTTGTCCAAAGATATAAAGAGAGCCATCAAGTATGTAAAAATGAAGCCCCATAGCATCAGGCATCAGAGAAAGGCAAATGAGAACCACAGGAGGACTGACTCACATCTACTGGGATGACTACATTTTCTAAAACTGTTTTAAAGATGTGTTGGTAAAGCCATGAAAACACTAGAACCTAGGGAACTCGCGGGTTGCAGATCAACTGGAAAAGGTTTAGCTGCTTTGCACAAATGGCCTGCTGGTTCCTTTAACCATTAAACACAATTAACTCCCAATCCACCAAGCCCTCTGTGCATCTGCCCTAGAGTAGAGATATAAACACATGCTCACACAGAACCTTGTACATCAACATTCGCAAACGCCTGATTCCTCAGAGCCAGAAAGGAGAGAAAATATAAATAGCCACCAACTGATGGATGGATAAATACAACCCAGAATATACAACCAAATATTACTAGCCATGAAAAATGAGGTGTGACAGATGAACAACACAGATGGACCCTGAAATGCTATGCTCAATGAAAGAAGTCAGTCAGGAAAGCCCACAAACCATAACCAAGTGTCCAGATGAGACACAAACACAGAACAGAAAATAAACTGCTGAGTGCCTAGAGCTGGGGAGGTAGAGAGCAGGAGACACCATGAGGACTGCAGTTTATTGCTGTGTTAATGGAAGTGATTTTAGACTGACAGTTGCAACTGAGCATGGTAATTCATGCCTGAAATTACAGTACTCAGGAGGCTGAGGCAGATCTGCCGCCAGTTCTTGGGTAACCTGGGCTACATAGTGAATTACAGGATAGCCCGGGCTGCAGAACTGAGACCATGTTCTAAAAACAGATAATGGTCATGGGGCCACCAGAATCAGAAAGGCAACTAGAGAATCAATCTCAGGAGATGCTGAGGCCAGCTCTGATGGACAATTAGGTATCTCTTCCAGGGTCTCATCTTGTTCTAACAGGAACAAAGAACAAAGCCTTCCTTCCACTAAGATACATGTATCAATTACAATGAACTCATACTTAGTAAAGGAACACACACACAAAATCCTGTTTGGTGGACTTAAGGGATGCATGTAAAGTTGATACATGTATATACTTAGAGAAAAAGGTAAAAGGAGACTGCTTTCACAATAGAGTAGCAGGAATCCCACCTAAATGCAAGGGTACCCGCATTTGTATAAACAGAACTCAAGCTCTAGAGATCAGCTCTTCCCCGATTCTGAGGATCTGGCCATAAGTCTGGGCCTGAGGTGTACATCTAGAGGTTTTTACAAATCTCTAGACATTCATTCTGTATAATCTGACTCACTCAAAGACCCACTATGGGACCCAGCAAGCAGAGGTTCTAATTATGCCTTAAGGGGGGCTATTTCAATACTTGAAAGGTAATAAAATATTGTGGCGAAGTGTGCTGTTAATTGTGGGACAACTGAGACGCAAATGGAAAAGGTATTTGGAAAAAAGTAAAAGGATGTGGTAACTAACTAGATGTGCTCTATGACAAAAGGAAGAGCTGAAGGTTTCTAGACTGTAAGGCTAATAAAAGGGGCAACTCCAAAAAGGAACAGACTGCAGGGTCACCACTAGCCCTGCTCACTTCAAGCTCCCTGCCCTGTGACAGAAGAAAGCAGGACTATGCTACAAGCAACCAAAGACATATGGAAGACAGCACAAAAAGTTGATACTGATGTCACCCAAGATGACAAACAGCAAAACCTAGACTGGAAAGGACTGTTGTATTCATGGGGTAAAAATCATTGAGAAGGTAGAAATACATACCAGATGAATTATGGTGAGCAGGACTTCAGGAGGGTTTGCTTTAGTGAGTAATGGTGACAGGACAATGGGCTTTGAGGGACAGGAACGCAAAACCTATTCTGGCCTCTTCTCTGCACTCTGAGTCAAAGGGATTTGCCTACAGACCACAAGTGCAATTAAAATGCTTAACATGATACCTAAAACTCTCTCCATCCATCTTCATCATAGTTCAGGAAATTCTAGTCCTAAAGCATGCAGGGCAGAGACGTGCTATTGCATAGGACATAGTCCACTGTGCAATAAATCCAAAGGAATTCACCACCCAACCAAAGTGAGATCAACAAACAGAAATAAATACACTGATAACAAGTCAAATTGAAGGGGAAATGCAAAAACATGCACAATAACATTTCTTCAAAGAAAATGAAACACAAATGTATTTCTGTAATAAAATATCCCAAGGAGTATAAAACAAACAAACAAACAAATCCTATCAAGTCTTAATAAGGCTCCTGGTGAGGAGGGGTAAATTTCTCCCAAAATCCATATGAGGAAGTCTAAAAAGTAGTTAACACAAGGAGAGGCAACAACTCTGCCCGCTTTAAAGATTTATATCTGTGGTGATGCAGACCTTGTAGTCAAGTGTGGCTGCAGCGGAGCCTCCCAAGAGCAAGCACAAGAACAGCTGGCCAGCACTCACACCCTGCACCACAGGAACTATTTGAGACTCTAGTTCTCCGACTCTAAGTAAGAGTTATCACAGTTTTAGAAACTCCACTTTGCTGATATTCTGAAAGCACAGCTCTAGCCAGTCCTGATGGATAAACTATATATTGTGGACTGAGACAAGGCTAGGAGTTGTGGGTGAGAATGTATATCATCTCCCTTGGAGTACTAGAGACTGTATTTCCTGTAAAGTATATTTATATGGGATGATGACACAGAAATTAGACTGGTTAGCCACCCATCAGATAGATTATGCAGATATTGTTGGTCACAAACCGAGACTCTGATTCAAGGTCCTCCTTCTCCATCTCCAACTGCACCTGGAAAGGCTAACTCAATACTTCCAAGGTACTCTTCCCAGCCAGAATGGCCGTGAGAGTTTTGAGCAACAAATCTGGGGGAAGTCCACAGTACTGCATAGCTTCCAGAAAGGCTGTAGCCTCCTGCTGTAAGGAGGAGCTGGTACGGTGTCCTTCAAATTCATTAAGCATATAGAAAACTTTGAGACAGAACCCTGCTGTGCCTATGCTGTTCTCTGGTGCAAGTTTTGACAAAGAATGCAACTCACTTGCTGTCAAAGATTCAACCACAAAGTAAAAAATTAAAAAATAAAAAAACTAAGATTTTCTCAGTTTTTTAGTGCCCAAATTAGTAAAAGAAGTAAAATAAGTTTTTTTTTAAATTAGAAAATCAAGAGTACAAATATAACACACAGAACAAAATACTTCAGAAAGTTTTCCCAGCTCCTTATCAAAAAGCAACCTAACTCCTACATTCCATTGACTCTCACAAACAAACTTTAAACTTCAAGTACAAGAAAGAATCATCTTTACAAGCAAACAGAGTTGGAAAACGACTCCTACAACTCTGCTCAGGTAAACACGAGGGCAGGGTGGGAATCGGGCACAGAGAACACTAAGCCATGTGTCTGGTACAGGGCGGTTGCCATCCACCCTCCTGCACATTCCGTATGCTTCCAAGATATCTTCTGATGGTTTAGGAGTCTTTTCTATGACAACTCTGCTTTCAAGCTCTTGGTATTCTGATAAATATTCTTTTCAAAGAAACCTCAAGTTATCTTTCAATGGCAGGACATGTCCATCATATAATCTGGACTCTTAGGAGTGTACTTGTGTACATGGCTAAGGCTGAAGGAAGTGTATCCAGGACAAAATCTCAAGGATAAACCATTAGGGCTGGAGACTCAGTGATTAAGAGCACTTGCTGGTAATTACAGAAGATCCAATGCCATATTCTGGCCCCTGGAAGCACAAGGCTATACATGATACATATACAAAACATATACATAGGAAAATTTTCTTTAAAATTGAGCAGGGTGTGTTGGCACACGCCTTTAATCCCAGCACTCAGAAGGTAGAGGCAGCCAGATCTCTGAGTTTGAAGCCAGCCTGGTCTACAGAGTAAGTTCTAGGATAGCCAGGGCTACACAGAGAATGCCTGTCTTAAAAAAGAAGAGAAGGGCAGGGGAGGGGAGGGCAGGGGAGGGCAGGAGAGGAGAGAGGAGGAAAAGGAGGAAAGGAGGAAGAAAGGAGGAAGAGGAATAAAAGAGGAAGAGGAGGAAGAGAAGGAGAGGAAAATTTTTTAATCTTTTAAAATAAAATAAAACCATTTTCTTTTTTAAAGATTTATTTTTATGTAGGTGTATGTGTCTGCATGAGTGTATGTCACATGCATACATACATGTGCAGGCCCTAGAGGGTATCAAATCCCATGGAGGAAGCAGGTGCTAGGAATCAAACGCGGATCCTCTAAAAGAGCATCAAGTGTTCCTAACTGATGGCCCATCCCTCCACAAAGAACAGAACCATTTCATCTTTCCATCTAAGTGCCAGAGAATGAGTTAAGTGTCCTTCAAAGTCCTGGATTTAGAAGTAGAAAGCCATTTTGCCTTCTAACATGAAAAGTTACTTGTAAATGAAACAGAGAAAGGATCTCTCTGACATTTAATCTTCTTGTCACCTTGACTGGATTTAGAATCAGCATGGGAGCTTGCATGTCTAAGAGGGCATTTTCAGAAGGGTTTAACTGAGGAGACTGTGGGTGGCAACATCCCATAGGTTGGGGTCTGAATCTTAACTCCCTAACAGAAAGCCAGCCAAGCAGCAGCACTCACTCTGCTCCTAGCTCCGGACACATGGACTAGCTACCTCCCTCCTGCCACCGCGTCCTCTCCTACACATGGACTGTTTCCTCTCTAACTGTGAGCCACTTGAGTGAATCAAGATATTTCTCCCTCCCTTAAGCTGCTTAAGCAATCCATATTTTCTTTCTCACAGAAACAATTAAGTGACACGGTGTCCTAATTCTACCACTTAGAAGGCAATGAAGCTAGATTCGACAGACATAAGCCAAAACCTGAATAAGATTCAGGAGATGCAGGAAATAAATGTTAATCAATAAAAAGAAAGTTAGAAAGTACAGTAATTACAAAGTAAAAGTAGAAAAAATTATCCATGTATATCTCTAATCCACACCACCCTCTTTAACAAACTACCTCACAGAAAATTAATTCCAAGTCAGACACCGAGGGCGGGTGTGGCAGACACAACAGAGAAGGCAATGCAGAGAATACTATTTTTAAGCCTAAACCAGAAAGAAAAGCCAAGATGTTACAACTGGTCAAGAGTCCTCTTCTAAGGCTCCTAATTACAGTTGTACAGAGTGTGAACTTTTTTATGCAACAGTCGACATTTTATTTGAAAGACGGTATTTGGGCATCATTACTATAGCAAATTCTGTATGGAACTCTACCCTGAGGCAATTTATCGATTACGAATACCTTACTTGTACCTAACACCTTAGGGAAAACAGATCTAAATATTACAAATCACTTAAGAGAGTTGAAAGACTCAGAACACATTTAAGCCAAACAGAATAAATGCTTATTAAACTGAACCTTAAAGCAAAATATTGACTTTTTATAAACAACCCATATAACCTGACTCATCTGAAACTCCAATTTTTCAAGGATCTGTCATAAGTCACAAACGATATTCAGTGAGTGTAGTGAGCACATGCTTGCCCGGTGAGCACTGTGAGAATCAGTGTGGACTAACACACTATTGGGATGCTTAGCACTATGGGGGTAAATGTGGACTAACAGGCTGTTACGGTTTGGGTTGTTTTTCTTTTTAAGATTTATTTATTTATTTATTTTATGTATATGATCACACTGTCACTATCTTCAGGCACACCAGAAGAGGGCATCGGATCCCATTACAGATGGTTGTGAGCCACCATGTAGTTGCTGGGAATTGAACTCAGGACCTCTGGAAGAGCAGTCAGAGCTCTTAACCTCTGAGCCATCTTTCTAACCCCAACTGTTGAGATTCTTCCTCAATGAAGTAGCACAGGAAAGAGAAAACACATGCATGCTGATATGATAATTTACCTGACTCCACCAATAAACTGCTCTCATGTTTGATAAAGAACCCTGGTAAATACACAGTAGCTTTATGATGCATCCAGGGCAGCAGCTGACGTGGAGCAGAATCTGTAAGGCTATAATTACAAGACCACATCTGCCTGACAGACGGCACTCTCTCAGGAAGCTCTATATTCACCAGGGGAAAGAGAATAATTTTCCCTAGGATCTCACTTTCTGTAAATTTCTAACTCTGATATTTCAGAGTTCTATGTTATTGCAAGCGAAAACAAATATTGTGTTTTGAATTAGGTGTGTTGGCATTCTAAGAAACAGTGTTAGTATGCAGAAAACAGGTGAGGAGGAGGTATCGTTGATAAAGTACACTCATGACCAGTGCCAAAAAGTATAAAAACATTAGAGGTACAATTTTTTTGACAAAATAATTATTATAGAGGCTGCTGCTATTGCACAGTCCACTATCAGCTGTTAATGGGATAATTAAATAAACAGAAACTTGTGCTTCTACACATTCTGAGGAAATTTAATACAAACCAGAACTAAATTCAGAAATTTGTGTAAAATATGGATACTAAACAATCGCTGTGATTTGAAATGCTTCTCAAAATTCATTTCTCAGATTTCCCCATACTCCCTTGGTCTAGGTTTCTGTTAATTCTAGGCCTCGCACCTAGTCAGTGAGCAGGCCACGCATTCACGGGAGTGCATGAGGATCCAGTGGGAGGTGGGCTGGGAGAAGAGAGAACCCAGTTATAGCAAAGCAGGACTTCGCTCTGTACCCCAGGACAGAGTCAAACACAGTAAGCAGCATGTGAAGCAAAAATGCAAAAGAAAAAACTGAAATCTAATTGGCTTCCACCCCTGATGGACTGTAAAGAGGGAATGCCTCCATGGCTCTCCGTTCTCAACACTTCTATCAGCCCTCGTTTCCATTCTTCCTCCCTGTCGCCACAAACTACCACGTGCCCAAAAACTTAAGACTTGCAAAAGAAGCCCAGTAAATTGAGTAAGAAATTCACTCCAGGGCAGTAAGATTTAAAATGGAGGCAAGGGGACTCCACAGTGGTTTCCTAGCAAAGGCTTGCCCTTCTTACAAAGAAAGCACATGAAGAGTAATGAGTGTTCTTTAAAAGCAAGACAGTGCAAACACAGCTTACACAAGACAGTGCACACACAGCTTACACTTAGAGAGCACGTCCGTTGTGGCGTGGACTGTGTTCCCTATGTGGACATTTCATCCCACACCTTGAATAATCCTTTATTTCATCCACACCGTGGAGCTCCACTCACATGAGAAACGTGAGCAGCCAACATCACAACTGAGCAAGTGGTGGAAGTCAGCAATCTGGCTCCTGGCTCTGCAAGCCGACTTACTACTTTTAGGAAATTATTTTAAAGCATCTCAATATTGATCGATAATAAAAACCAAGTGCAAGCAGGCACCACAACTGTGATGCTTTGAATAGGAAATGTCCCCATTAGGGGACACTCTGTCTCGAGTTAGTAGTGCTGTTTGGGAACGTTTTGGGGGAAATGCAGTCTGGCTAGACAAATACTTTATTGGGGCAGGCTTTGAGAGTGTATAATCTAGTCTTACTTCCTGCTTCCTATTTGGGGATGAAGATAATACTCTTCAGCTTCCTGCACCTAACACCGTGCCTGTGGTTTGCTGCCACGCCTCCTCCCTGACACACACTCATCCCTCTGGCACCATAAGCCAATATTAACTCTTTCTTGCACAATTTGCTTTTGGCCATGTACTTCATCAAAACACCAGAAAGTAGCTAGTAACAATGGCAGAGAAACCACTGACTCTTCCACTAATAAATACCTACCCCCCCCCTTGACTGACTGTAAAACACACAAAGTGAGCACCTTGCACTGGATATTTTTAATTGCTATATCCTTCAGTGAGCTGTAACTCATGATTTTACTTTAGCAAGGTGAGAATACAACAGTGATTATAAAGAATCTTTTACACATTGAGTGAAGTTCAACAAGACTATCCTAAACTGGAAGTCTGTGCCAAGATGCCATACCCTCACCCCCAACTGGACCAAAGCACAGATCTGAGTTAAATTATATACACATCCTCCCAAGATTTTTCAAAAAATATTCTTCTCTTCAAGTAAGAATGTATAGTGGACCAAAATGTGGAGCTATTTTTGTGCTGAATTTGGGAGAGTGGTGTTTGCCTGTTTTTGAAACAGAGTGTCTATATATTGAGCCAGCTATCCTGAAACTCACTATGTGGACCATGCTGGCCTCAAACTCACAGAGACCTTCCTGCATCTGTCTTCCAAGTGCTGGATTAAATGCATGTGCCATCACGCACAGATAGAATTATTTTTGTATTTTTTATTAAAACTGAATGGACTTTCTGTAACAACCAAATTTGACCATAACAATCTATTTAAAGATAAATAATGCTTGCTTTGCCCTGGAAAGATTTATATTTCATTACCTTACTAACCAACAAAACACATTTAATATACATTCCTTCTTATCCTAGAAATCCATATAAAAACAATACAATTCCTCACCCTGAACATGCTAGGTACAAAAATATCTTAATGTAAAAGGCTGGCAAAGCCAACTAAGTAAGTGGTTTCTTTCTTGTCTGAAAAAAAATTTTTTTAGAAAAATCATGTCTAATGCGAATAATAGCCAATTAAGTTGCTTCGCCTATAAAGTCAGAGAGTTGTGCTGGATGACAGCTCGAAGAGCAATCAGACACTATAGCTGTATTTAAACAGACATAGTAAATCTGGAGAGGCAGTCAGATAAGAGTAGAAAGGGGTTTAGGTGGATTTTTCTCCAAGTCTCAAAGTTAAAAATGGCAGAATATAAAATCATAAATTCCGTCTTTCTCAAAAACCAGTAAGCCAAGCAAAGAAATAAAATCACCAACAAAAAACATCATAAGTTGTCTAACAGGAGAATAGACTCAAACCAGACAAACTTTTTAAAAGTATCATCTAGAAACAGAATAAACTAAACTAAAAACAAAATATGTGTATGACCAATCCAGTGTTGTCCTCATCCCCTTTGTCCACACTGACAATAAATAAATAGATAGGTAGATAGGTAGGTAGGTAGGTAGGTAGATAGATAGATAGATAGATAGATAGATAGATAGATAGATAAACTTAAAGAGCCACAAAACAACAATGAAAAGCTGAATGGGCAAAATCCTCAATTCCTCAATCAATAAGGTACAATAGTTATTTACTGAAAAGTAACAATTTCAAATTTGAGTTAGGAAACAAGTACCCATGAATCCTTTCTTTGAGTCAGAGAAGACCTATGTAAATCAAGCAACCCCAAGAAGGGTAGAAAAGATTGGGAAGGGAAGGTGGTCAATGGGCCCTCCTAAATCTGAGCCTAGACGAAACAACAGAGAAGGTATCTGCTATGGGTGAGAAGAGCTGCCAGGAGGCTTTCACTTGTTGACAGAAGCTACAATGAATTCAAGTTCATATTGGGTCAGAAATGTCCATACATGTACACATACATGTACACATTCCTTGATCTGCCATTGAGTGTCTAAAGGAAAAGGAGATCCACTACCTGGTACATCTAGCCCACAGTACTTAGTTTCCATGGAAAGGAAACACCTCCTCTTGGGAAAAGAACTGATTAAGTACCTGGGTGGGAAATACAAAAGATGAGGTGGAATGTGGTATAATGCAAAGCAATATACTAAGCCACTACTGGATAATAACCAAGTATACAATTAATAGGCATCGGCAGGCACAATACTTCAGAAAGGTAGCAGCTACCATGGGATACAGAAGTGAGGAAGAGAAGCATAGCGTACGGACGGAAATGTGACTTCAAGTCCTCCCTTGGTGACATCCCAGCTGGGAGGCTTGCGCCAGGACACAGAATTTATGGAGCCACAGGGGTGGCATCTGAGAGGAAAATGTACACTCTGTGTACCTATCATGGAGAATAACGACAAAGGCAAACAGAGCCAGGACTGCATCACATTAGAGAAAAGCCTAAATGGAACTGACGAACTGATGCTTCTAATCTCTTGGACTACTGAAGCGAATCTTTAGGATTCTTGAAGGAGCTAGGGAAAATAACCATTTCAGCAAGTCTAAATTCAGTAGCTCTAAAAAGATGCTACATATATAAAAATAAAAACACTGATCAGAGTGATTGCTCATCTGTTAGAAGCACTTGCTGCTCTTGCAGAAGACCCAGGTTCAATTCCCAATACCCACAAGGCAGCTAATAACCACCAGTAACTTCACTACAAGGGACCCACACCCTCTTCTGGCCTCCATGGGCACCAGGCACACACGGGGTATACATACAAACATTTAGGCAAAACACCCACATATAGAAATATAAATAAATAAAATGTGTAAAAAGAGGACGACTTTTAAATCTCTTGTTAACTGTATGTTGCTTAGGCTCCACACATGTGACACAAGATAAATGCACCTGCATATGTGCATGACCACACTTGTATGTATGTAGTGAGAATTTAGGTTTCCTTAAAAACCCAGTTATGTTATGTGAATATGTTTTTGTTTTAATCCCAGGTGTGGGATATGAGGCTGCTTCAGATTGTCCACAGTTATTATGATTGTCTCATGATCTAGAAGGGGCATGATTTTTGTCAGCTGCAGATAGTTTACATTTGGAATTCTGGGGACTCTTGAGAGAGTATAAATATGAGAGCCCCACAAGGGCCTGAGGCAGCTGCTGCTCCCCTGCTGTTGCTGCCTCCACGGCTGCTGCTGGTTGCTGCTTTTGCTTTTGTAGATTTCTCTGGATTGCTGGATTGCTGGATTGCTGGTTGCTGGAGATACCCTGACAACAAAGACTGGACATTCCCATAGGAACTCAATGCCCCTAACCAGCAGGAAATACTCTAAAGAGGTCTATGCCCCCTAGTAGTGGGGGTTGAAAGGTAGAGAAGGGGGGTACATAATAGAACCCAATAAAGTATCCAAAAATTAAAAAATAAAAGTGCTGAGAGAGAGGGTGGATGGGAATAAATGTAATAATACATCTTTGAGAATAAAGAGCTGTCATATACTCAACCAGCTGAGAACCTATACACCTTAGCTGACTCAAATAGATTGTAATAAGAACTATAAACTCCCCAATTGGGGGGGGGGGATAGTCAAAGCATTACAGATTTGTCCAAAAGAAGGAAGACATTAATCTTATTTGATAAATGATAAACCAAATCTGTATTCACTTCACATTGTTCCAAGTCACTGGAGGAACATATCTAAAAGTAGGCCTACTCAGCAAGAGGGGTTTCTCATTCTATTACCTTTTTTAGAATGTATTCAACACAGTGTTTGGAAGCACTCCATTTGTGTATATGTGTGCGTGTGCATGTGTGCGCGTGCATGTGTGCGTGTGTGTGTGTGTGTGTGTGTGTGTGTGTGTGTGTGTGTGTTATGGATTACCTTAATATAGCTAGTTACCATATCTTTTAACGCACAAGGTTATAAGTTATCATTTTTGAAGTGAGAACACTTTGTAATCCCTTCTCTTGACTTTAAGAAATTAATATATTGCTATACTCATAGATCAGCAATTTTCTCTAGCCTCATCAGAGAAACCTCATCTTGGAGTAGATGGCAGTTAACACAGGGATCTCAACTAGTCAACACGATGAGAATAGCACACTGTAGAGTGCCCAGCCTGAAACAGGATCCCAGCCCTCCACCCCGACTCAACGATCTTCTTGGAGAAGGAGCAGAAAGGTTGTAAGCGTCAGAGGAGAGGGTGGATGGCTTCAAGGAAACAGTGTTTCTGGACACGACAGGGCAGCTGCACACATGAGCCCACAGCATTGATGACAGCATGCTCAGACCTACACCAGCTCAAGCCAGACAAAATCCCAGCAGGGAGAGGAGAGGTAGGCAAGAAATCCCACTGCTAGTTGAGGAGCCACTGGCAATAGCTACTGGGAAAGGGAAAGTCAGTTTTCTTTATGGTATAACCCTGGGTAAGTGGACCACACTCAAAGGAAGACCACTCCCAAGAGTACTCGGGCAACCTAAACTAAAATTGATGGGCTCAAAACAGGAAAAAAAGTCAAAGGTGGGTGGGTACAGGGGTGAGAGTGGAAGACAGTGGATCTAGGAAGAGTTGGAGGTAGGCAAATTCTATCAAAATATTTTTGTGAAGCTCTCAAGAACTAAAATATATGCAGCAATCAGCAGGCAGAAGCAGGCAGGTGGTGATGATGATGGTAACAACGACAACCAGCTAACACTATTGTCACTGTGTACGACAGAGCTTGCACATTTGTTCCTACTATTCAAAGGAAATCTGTATCCTCCAAAGATTTTCATGAATAAGGAAAATGTGCAACCTATTCTAAAGCTGCCTTTGCAATATATATCTGAGGATATCTCTGAATTAACACTAAGTACTAGCAGTAACAAACACTATAAGGACAGCTCATGGAACAGAAACATATTAGCCATGGACTCTGAGTTACAAAGAGAATTTCAACTGAAACATATGGTTACATAAAATATCTGTAGCAATATCTTTCCTCTTTGGAAATTGATAAAATTAAAACAAGGCACTAAGTTCAGAAGTATATATGAATCATATTCCTTGACAGCCCAACTCTTAAGAAAGCAATCAAAAATTTGATCAAAATGCTATTGATTTCAACATTGAGTCTTCTCTACTCTCAAAAGTAGATTAAGCTACATGGAAACAGTTTCTGTACTACCTTTCCTTATACTTAGGCATCACTCACAACTCTACCTTTCACAACTTCTCCCGTACATTGTCTTGGTAAAATCACTGCACACCTCAACGCTAACAAGTTACAGAACCACAGTCTGTAAAGAGGTCTCCCCTCATGTGAATTCAGGGAAAAGTTTCCTGGCACGCCACTAGACAGTTAAAGGGCTAGCACAGTATTATCTTCTGATAATAACAGCTGCTTTGTAGGGAAAAGCCTTCCTAATGTTAGACCCAAGGGATTTTTCTCTGTAATTTGGATCTACAAAACAAATACTTTGCTATCATTTAAAACACACCTATTTTTAAAGTAATATCTACAAGGATGAGAGTGAGTAATGGCACAATATCTATAATTACTTTAAAATCTTTCAACAGAGGGCTAAAGAAATAGTTCAATAGATAAAGTGCTTTCTGGGCAAAGTAGACCTGAATTTTTTTAATCCCCAGAAACAAAGCTGGATGGAGTAGTCCACTCCTGTGGTCCCACTGACAGGCAGAAGCAGAGAGAGAACCCCTGCACACTGATGGGCCAGCTAGCCTGTCTCAAACAAGATAAGGCATAATGACTGATACCACACAGATACTATAGCATACACAATCCCACACTCACACACATGGACATCATACACATACATACATATTCTTCAACAAAAATAAAAGTGACAAAGAGCCAGGGGTGGCAGAAGAGGCCTGTAATCCCACCTTCCAGAGGAGACTCCAATAGTAAAATCAAAACAATGGCTAGAAGAAGGAAGCCAGCGTTACTGACTGGATCTCCTCGAGTGGGGTGGGCTCTTGTGAACTAGTTCCTCAGCTTGTGAGAGACTAAACATTCTCATAATAAATTATCAGCTCTGAAAGATGAAAGAATACAAATATACTTAGAAATTTTGTGTATAATAATAGTGGCATTTCAAATTAGAGTTGAAAAGACAGATTACTTAATAAATGGTATCAGGAAAAACGATTAGTCATCTGGGAGACTGAGAGCAGGTCTATCCATCACTTGTAAATCACAGACAGTTCCACATAACTGATTTAAATGTATGAAAATGAGAGTGTTAGCATAATAGCAGGAACAAGGCCGCGCAACTGCTGTCATCTAGAACTTAAAAAAAAAAAAATCAACTGTTTAAAAAACAGTGTCTTCACAACAAAAGTAACCAAGAGTAACAAGTGTCCTCTGGCCAGCTAATGTCCCTGAGAGAATACCTTCAAATTAGTAACCACCATCCAATAAAACAATAACAAAAGGCTATGAGTAGGTCACAGGAAAGGAAGTAAAATGATTCTTTTGAGAAATGCAACTCACAAGACACTAAAATACTATTTTTCACTCATAAGATTAGTAAAGACCAAAAAGGTTCATAATTTGGTATGCTAGCCAGACTCTGGGAAAATACCAAACTCATAAACTGTTGATAGGAACATAAATTAATACACTCTCTACAGAAGGCAACACGTCCATAGTAAAATTATATATTTACACACATTTAACACAGATATTACACTTACAGATATTTACTCCAAAGATCAGTTACCTGTATGCAAAATGACACACACACACACACACACACACACACACATTATACCTACATACAAAGACATAGGAATCACTGTAGCATCACTGATAATAACAACAGATATGAAACAGGGACTCTTAGAAAGGATTGGAGCTGGAGAGATGGATCAGTGGTTAAGAGCACATGCTCTTCCAGAGGTCGGGAGTTCAATTCCCAGCAACTACATGGTGGCTCACAACCATCTGTAATTGGACCTAATGCCCTCCTCTTGTGTGTCAATGACAGTGTGCTCATCTACATAAAATGAATAAATAAGCCTTTTTTTAAAAATGAAGGAAGAAAGGATTGGGTAGGACTATGCTTCACTGATACAATGGAATTCAGCACACTTAGAACAAATCTGAGCCTGCTGGGTATGGAAACCCAGAGCCTGGGACATGCCAGGGAAGCAAGGGCCCTACCAGGATGCTCTCCAGTTCATTCACTCTCTTCCAAACATTCTTTCTGATTCTTTGAATGTATACTCTGTAAATTAAATATGTGTTCATAAAAGTCCATTGCTAGTGTAGAGTCTTTGTTGTATACAATATTAATTTTAGTCTGAAACATGTAACATGTGTTGGTCTTCGGGTACAAGGAGAACACTCTGCATCCAAGAGACCCCAGTACCACAGTTAGCTCCTGAAATGCATGTCTCACATGTAAATAATCTCACCTGGCTGCCTGGCTCTCCCTGGGGCTGGTAAGGGAGCACCCCCAAGCAGCTGTCCAGCAGGCTAACACATAGCTGCAGAGGAGCAAGAAATAACACATGCTTTGCCTAGGATTTTTCTCTGATTAAAGCAAAATGATTGGCAGTTCTGAGTAGAGGAAAATTGTTGTGGAGTGTGTAAGAGGGAACTAAATAAGCCCTTTCTCTAGCAAGAAAGCAGGCTAGGAAAGCAAAACAGGTAAGAGAAGGACAGGGATGGCAGAGCAAGCATAAGAACAAGAGCAGAAGTCACTAATGGCACCACACAGTCGTCCTGCATACAGACAACACGGGGGAGGGGGGGGGTTGGAGAAATGCTTCAGTGGCTAAGAGCATGTACTACTGTTATAGAAGGCCTGGGGTCCATCTTCAGCACCCATATCTAGCAGGTCACAAACACCCGTAACTCCAGCTTCAGGGCTTCCACAGGCACTTTTACATACACAGACAGACAGACAGACACACACACACACCCCATGTTCATACATGTGCATGCACATAAGGGGGGAGAAATAAATAATCCTAGAAAATGCTAAAATATGTAGATAGACTTCATGCCTGCAACACAGATTTTGTTTTGAGCATAACTAGTGTGTATGTGGAGTAAGTACACAGAGGAGCGTACTGCAACCACTTAGATTTTGGCGTGCCGTAGCCAAGGGAATTCTGGAAAGCATAACTGAAAATGTAAGGAAAGGGTAAAGACAGAGAGATTATACTGCCAAGCCAATAGAAATGAGAAATCCATAAATAAAACAGGAGATGAGGCTGGATAGCTGGATTCGTGGTTAAAGCTTTTGCCTGTGCTCGGAATGTAAAGACGAAGTATGCCCAGAGCAAGCTGACTGGTGAGATCTGCCTTACCAGTGAGCCCCGGACCCAAGCTAGAGACCCTGCCTAGGTATACAGGTAGAGAACAATCAAAGACACCTAATGTCAGCCTTGGACCCTAGCACATACATGTTCATTTACATCCATATATACACATTTTTTAAAGGGGGTAGGAATGTGGAGCACATTAAGAAAAACTTCCAAAATTCCAAAACTTCCATGTACAGTATAGCTGAAAAGACTGCCAATACTAGAAATACCTTCTATTTATTTCATATTACAAAAGCACAATAAGGGCCTAAAGACTTTCTGGGGGGAAAAAATCACAAATACACAAACACCCGAAAGGGAGAAAGTCAGGCATCAAACTTTCCCTAACCTCCCCCTCTAGTCCACAAAGGTCGGACGAGGACATCGGATCCCTTGGAGATGCAGTGACAGGTAAGCTGCACAACAGAGGTTCTGGAATCAAGTCCGGTCCTCTGCAAAAGCAGTAAGCACTCTCTTCATTGCTGAGCCATCTTTCCAGATCCAAACCTCTCAGACGTAAGAATGAGTTCCCAAAACAGTTGGACCTAACCCAGCAGGTATGACACACTCCCAGGTATTCAAGAGAACAGAATTTACTACCATGGACCTTTTCTGAAAGAATTATTCCAACATTGGATTCTAGAGTAAACAAAGTTGGGATTTTTGCTATGTTCTCCACCCTCTAGCCAAGAGTTAGTTCTGCAGCAGAGAAAGGGGGGAGATAGGAGGAGGAACGGGAGAAGATGAAAAGCCAGGTCTGTAGGGGCTGGTAAGCTTGGGCCTGAATGAATGGAGAGAAAGAAGCTGAATAAATACATCCAAATTTACTTTCAAAGTCATCGCTACTTTTTTAAGTGCCCCAAGAGGCTACACATGGGCAGCAGAAGGTAATGATGCCCCTCTCGCCTCTACCACACCAAGCAGAGGTCTATAATTAAAGAAACAATGTCACTCACAAGGCTAGAAATTCTGCTACAAATGTATTACATTAAAGCACAAAACTTTTCTACCCCGACTCAGAGGAAAAGATGGAGGCACAAATATAAAATCAACTATTTATTCATTTATATGTACATGGGTGTTTTGCCTGAATTTTAAGTCTGTGTAAGGGTGTCAGATCCCCGGGAACATACGCTACAGATGGTTGTGAACTGCCATATGGGTGCTAGGAATTGAACCCAGGTCCTCTGAAAAAAATAACCAGTGCTCTTATCCACTGGGCCATCTCTCCAGCCCCTACAAAATTAACTATAATATCTGATTTTTTTTCTAAAAGCATTTTTGTTTTGAAACAGGATTTCACTCTGTGCCCTAGAATTCAGTATGCAGCCCAGGCTGGTCTCAAACTCCTATCAATTATCCTGTTTCAGACTCTAAGATTACAGGCAAGTGTCACCGTTCCCAGGAACATTCCTGTGACCTTGATTAATTACCATATTCTTATTTAACAAATTAATAGACCTTATTATGACATTTTCTTTTTTAATTATATTATTATTATTATTATTATTACCACTACTACTACTACCACTACCACCTGTATGTACTATTACTACAACCAGTACTGCTATCTGTATGAAGTTTGTGCACCATGTGCATGTCTGGTGCCTGAGGAAGACATGGATCCTCTGAAAGTGGAGTTACTAACAGCTAGGAGCAGCTATGTGTGTGCTGGGAATCAAAGCCAGATGATCTGTTTACTGCGGAGCCATCTCTTGAGCCCTGTGATGACTTTTTCATGCAGACGCTTCACCCCTTGATCCTTTCTTATGCTCCCCTGAACCCTGCTAGTCTGCTCCCTCTCCCTACCTCCTGTAATCCAAGTGTGTCTTTCAGTCTGGGTTCTGCACATGAGAGAAGACATACATAAATTTATCTAAGTCTGAATTATTTAATTTAACATAATGAACTTTCCTGGAAATGATGTCTGATAACCATAGTATTTATTTTATTTTCATAATATGATCCTAAATCTACACACATACACAAAAGAAAAGATGCCTTTGAGACATCATTCTTGTAAAGGTTTGGCCTAGATGCAAAAAGTCCTTTGCCAGCTCTCAATATGACAGATGTGACCAGAACACCAATAATTTGATAGCACTAGATAAAAAGTATATCATGCAAACCTTTTTAATAACTTAATTATGATATTTACTTTTACAGTGTGCTGCTCTTGCTGAGAGCAGATGAAGACTAGACAAGCATTCTCATGTTTTTTCCTGATCTGGTTTCCCAATGCAGCCCCAGCTCCAATTGTTTGACTAGACCAGTTGTAAAGTAGTTGACTGCAGGCAACCTCAGACATACTCTCATCTAGCCCATGCTCACAAACACAAGGATAATTGGCTTCTTCTCTACTGGTATCAGCCATAGTTTTAACAGATGGTGCCATTAACTGAGGAAGGTTTGGTACTGAATAAAACTAATGACAAACCATATGTCTGCAGCAAAACAGTGCTCTTGTCAAGGATACAGCACACTGGATTTTATTTATGTGTCTGGTTTTTTGATGGGGACACAACAATATAGTGCAGTAACATAAGCCAAAAGTAACAGGGAACCAGAAGAAATCCAGGAATGACTGAAAAGCAGAGTCAAGATGTGCAGCTCCTTCCCAGCTTGTAAAGGTACCAAGCACACACACCAACTTCACACTTACAGCCCAGAGGGGCCTATCTGCATTAGTTCATGAACTGTCTCCACCTTGACTACAAGCCTCAGACATTACTTAAAGTAATGATATAGCTGGTAAGACAGACACTCAATTTCTTTCTTCAGTAAACTCTGTCTGTCCAAATGATGGTATTTTAGCAACTCTGCACACATTAATTCTTTGAGGAACAACAAAGTATACTCAGATTTAAAGTAGCCTGAGTTATTTTCTATTAAACACTATTTCAGAAGCCGGGGCATGATGGTACATGTCTATCCAGCAAGAAGAGGCAGAAACTAGAGTTGGCACGATAGTAAAACTCTCTCAAAGCAAACGCCATCTCAGTAACCCATTGAAGAAATAATTCAAGCAGACATTAGATGTATCCAACATAACGTTATTGTAGCAAAACTGGCCACAGAAAATGTGCAAAAGAAAATACACAGCTTTATCATAAGAATCTCACTTCCATAGGGCTATACTTCAGGCAAGATGGTATTCTCTGATGTTAACAATCTAACTCCCAAGCTGCTGAGATGGCTTAGCAGGTAAGAGCATTGACTGCTCTTCTGAAGGTCCTGAGTTCAAATCCCAGCAACCACATGGTGGCTCACAACCATCCTTAACCAGATCTGACTCCCTCTTCTGGAGTGTCTGAAGACAGCTACAAGTGCCTATGTATAAAAATAAATAAATCTATAAAAAAAAAAGTAATTCCCAGTGCCCACTCTATGACATAAAATTCTACTGTAATCTACTCATCATTTAGCCAGACAGCATAGTTAACTGATAAAATACACATTTGGAAGAATGAAACAATCTTAGTCAGAAATGTGTGTCCATTTCAACAAAGAAAGTGCAGGCATTTCAACAGAACTCCTTCCGGCAGAACACCAGGCAGTGGGAAGCCCAGTCTAGACACCACACACAGCCTACAATGCCCCCGAACCTCCAAGAGCTGCCTTAAGAACAGCTTCCACTTCATCTTCTGCTGTCTCATTCAAGGACAAGAATCTGTATCCATGACTTCCAGGAAAAGCAATCATGCGTGTGAGGACACAGTGAATGTGCCCACGAGTCAAAGTCCCAGGGTAATGCATAGTCAATGAACAGTCTCAGAGTCTCCATTTTTTGAAATGAGATCACCACCATACAACTAGTAGGATCTGTCAGAAGGACAAGATGAGATGACGTATGTAAAGCCCATGGCATCAGGTCAGGCAGAAGACATCCTAATAAATACCCCCCCCCCCGAGTTCCTAAGGCTCCCGGGGAACCAGGACAGCCGTCAAAACCTCATTGTCGAGCATTGTCACCCTGAATTGAACTAGACTTCATGATGCATATCTTAAGGTTAGTTTCTTTCCCATTCCCCTCTCAGAAGCCTCTGAGAACCAGCACATTGAGCCTGATAAATTTTCCAACAAGCACTGAGAAGATCTCCAATCAATAAGCAACAAACACAGAAATGCATCCGTAAGACAGGACCTGAGCAACAAGGGGCTGCAAACGCAGCTTTGGAGTCTGCATTTCTATCAGCTTGTATTTATTTACAAACGATTCTTGAGCTCAGAGTCTAGTCCCAGACGTCCCTCTGACCTTGAAATTCTCCATACTCAGCTCCCCCAGTTCCACAAACCTGCACATGGGTCGATCTCACCTGTTTATCCCTTCCTTGTGTTCTACTATTTATATGGGAAATCTACAGAGACAAATCTTCCATAAAAACATAATTAAGAAATGGTTCTAAATAATGAAAAACAGGTTCTCACTGTGCAAGAATGTTTCAACTTCCTAAGTAAATATCTTTTCTAAGTAAATATGTTTGATCTTAGCCTATTAAGGGTTGCCTAAATATATGATCGCAGAAGTTGCATTAAAATAACAACATTAAAAAAACAAACAAACAAAGGAACAGGCAAAACATACAAGAGGGGTTTTCAAGACCCTGCAGCGGACAGAGTGAAGGACAGTGCGCACCGGATGATGAATGAGTTCCATGGCGCCCAAGCTTGACTCCGTTCCAGACTGAGCTGCAGTGAGGATACGGAGAAGAAACGGTTAGCAGACCGAAGGTTTGTGGTACAAGCGTGAGTTGAGACAGAAGCAGAGACAGGGGATGCTGAGGGTAGGCTGCCTACACTAGCTATATTGGCAAGTCTGTGACTCAGTAAGACCCCTGCCTCCGTAAAGAAAGAACAATTAAGGAGAACACCTAACATCAACCCCTGGACTCCACAGCATGCCAAGCCATAGACAAACACAGAGAAGATGGAGGTGATGGCACAGAGCTCACACAGGCACCTGCTCTTTCAGCCACACAGGAAACCTGATGACTCATCACCCACTGGGTAGCACACAGAAGGACCTTACCTCAGTACAAGGGATAATCAGTCCTGACTAAGCCAAACTCCTAGTCCAAGAGAACCAAGTGCTTCTAAATACCTACAGCCCAGAACAGAGCCCAAGGATATGCAGAAAAGGCACAAAAACACCTATGAGAAAAAACTTACAGTGATTTGACTCTAATATGCATGACAGAATAAGGGAAATGTTACTTCAAAATAAGGATGAAATTCAGTACCCAGGTGACCTAGAAATGACGCAAACGTTATAATTCAGACAATAACACTAGTGTATTATAAACTGTATGTTAAATACATTCAAATTTGAAGTGCAGACTTATAAGACATTAAGAGGGGAGAGCTGAAACTGAGCTGCTGGGGTCCTTCGGCTGGCAGAGAGAGCCCTCTCTTGAAAGGAGAGAGCTGCTCCTTTCTTGACTGGTCAATTCTTCTGTTAACCTTTAAGACTAAGGATGGAAGGGGTAAGAAGTGCCCAGAGGATGCCATGCCTAGATATCCTCTCCCTGGCACCACTGTAGGACAGAAACTCAATTCTCCCTTGCTCAGCAATCAGCATCATTCAGTCTTGTAAGGCTTCTGTTGTTGTTGCAGTTCATTGATCATTTGCTGAGGGGAGAACCCAACCAGCCAAGGAGCAGCCCTGTCTCCCGATCCCATGGAACCACCGTTCTCTCCATGGAGACAGTCTCCCTCTCAGGACCATGACCTCCCAGACAGCAGAGGCCTGTGCTGACATGGCAGAAAGTGGAAGTTGTACCAAACAGGTTTGATACTCAGACTCTCATCAGTGTGAAAAGTATCAGACATAAATGAGTTAAGGAGAGGAAAGGTTATTTGGACTCAGCCTCAGAGCTTTCAGTCCACAGTCACTTGGCCCCATGGTTCCGTGCCTGCAATGAGGAGGCTGTGCACTCTCACACTGGCCAGGAAACAGAAAAATATAGAGGCAGAGAACAGGGTGGATAAGATACAGCCCTGAAGATATGTCCCCAGTGACCTACTTCCTCAGGTAGGCTCCACCTCCTACTTTCCAGAAACTCCCAAATTAATGCCACAGGGTAGGGAATCAAGCCTTCAGTACAAGAGCCATGAGGGAAGAGCACATACAAACCATAATGTGAATCACTAGTTAAAATAGCAAGGAACTCCCAACTTTTACCCCCTGATTTCCAAGGCCATGAGTATGATTACTAGAGATAACACATGCAATGGTCTTTGATTCACAGTGCACACTACACCCTGGGAAGAAGCAAGAACATCCTTTTATGGTACTTCCTCTCAACTAGCACTGTGCTACAGCCAGAAGGAATAAAATGCAAAGTGCCCTAAGAGTGGATAGAGATTTCTGAATCCACAAATAAGGGTGCTGACAGAATATTCTAGGTAGAGGAGGAAAAGCCATAAGCAGCATAGATGACTATTCCAGTAATGATGTATCTTTTCCTTCCCCGTGATGGAAAAGGTCCAATATAATTTAACCACCAACAGATGGCTGGCTGCTTCCCTCAGAGAATGGTGTCACACCAGGGACTCAATGATGGGACTCTACAGTTGGCAGAGTAGGCATTCAGCAATAACATCAGCCAGGTCGGCCTTATTACAACACTAACAATAGTCCTTATTGTTGAACCCATGAATAGGTTTTCCCACTGCCAACACAGCCATTTATTCGTGGGCCTGTTGCTTAAGCCCTAAGATGGAGAGGAAGAGGACAGCCATGGACACAGCGAACTGCAGTCCTTCTCCTTCCACTTGCCTGTCCTTCACTTCTCACCCATCTTCAGATCATACAGAAAAAGCATTAATAAATGTCCACTCGCCACTGTAGATTTTGATCTGTCCAATCTTCTCTCACTCTGTAAATAATAGGTGGCCACTCATACTGCTACAAGTTCTGCCAACTGGGGGTATTTTTTCCCACTGTCCTTCATGGTCAGTCTTGTGAGGAACTTTGATGCTGTGGTGTCCAATTCTGAATATATGAGAAAATCCTTCACTCATTTGTAAACCAACTCAAGCTTCTCTGTTTTTTAGTCAACTGTCATGGCAGCAACTCAGGAAGCCATTGCCATGAGCAGAACGAAGTAGGGCAGCAGCTGGCACCAAAGGGTCTGACGCACTCCTTAGAAGTGATGTCCAGCCCTGGTCAAGCTTGGTCTCCTAGAGACTTTTTCCCTCTGATAACAGACTGCTACTATGCATAGCCAAATGGGTCAGAAATGAGATGAGGAACTGTCAGAGGGCAGATAGGAACGGAGATAACAACTGGACTGTAAAAACTAAAAGAAATTTTAAAAATCATTAATTAAAAAAATTTTTTTTCAAGCTAAAGTCTAGTAGTCACTGATTAGTGGCTAAAAGGGGCTTTAGATTGGTTCCATGTCCCCTTCTATGCTGATGGATCCAAGCAGGCAGTAGGAGACATGGTAGGAGCTCAAACACGCTCCCACACTAGACACGGAAGTATTTTAGCAAATTACTTCAGCCCCTTTTAAGACTCCCATTTGTATCTATAAGATAGCATCGTAATGCTATCTAACTCACAGATCACTGTGGAAGAGCACATGCAGGTACATGAAAAACCCTGCCCAGTGCTTCTTATGAGGCAAGTCCTCAGCCTTACATTAGCTACTATCACTAATGCCTGTCAGCAGCATTATGAAATCAACTTTTCCATTAGGTATTCCTACTGCTTTTTTAATCATGGTTAACCATCTGGCAACCCAATAACAATTATGTATAAGTAATAAACATGGCAAAGAATAATATGGTGAGAGGCACTGGTTAAATAAATGGGACTTGGCTTTCAGGCTGCCAGGAACTCATTCACTGGCTTGGCACAAGCCTCCCATGTATTTGAGCCTCCATTTGCTGAGCTGTAAAACAAGTCTGAGTTAAGTGCTATCAAGATTTCTTTCCTCCATTACAATGTACAATGCAATAACCATATCTTAGACTTAAGTTTTAAGCCTATTCGTATGTGGTCCTCCCAGATTTCTGTTTGTATCATCCTTATCTAAACCAAGCACCAGCCCATTTCTAAAGCATATCGGAGGGGACCCTCCACCAAGCACTAGTATCAAACAGTTCCAAGAAGGTCCTAGAAATCACCACTCAACCATCTCCCTTGCAAGGCTTTGGTTAAAAACTTATAAAGGATAAAGACCGGAGAGATGGCTCAGCAGAGAAGAACACTGAATTCTCTTCCTGAAGACCTGGGTTCAGTTCTCATTGCCCACATGATGGCTGAAAATCATCTATAACTGCAGTTTCAGAGGACCTAAAACCTCTGCACACATGTGGTACACAGACATACATGAAGTCAAAATACCCATAACATAAAAATTAAAACTCAAAATGTAAGGATAGGTGGCTCAGTGGGTTCAGGTACTTGCTGTGAAACCTGACTACCTGAATTTAAAACCAAAGATCTACATGGGAGAAGGAGAAAAGAGACTCTCACGACTGTTTTCTGACTTTTATGTACGTGAGCACATATGTAAGGATCTGCAAGTTCACACATACACATCCACAGAATAAATCAATAATAAGCAAATGAAAGTCAAAATTAAATTTTAAGCCCATGTTTAAAACAAAACAAGCAAGAACAAACAAACAAACAACAACAGGGTCTCACTATCTAGCCCTTGCTGGCCTGGAACTCACTACGTAAACCAGACTGTCCTCAAATTCACGGGAGCTACCTGCCTCTATTTACCAAGTGCTCTGATTAAAAGAATATGTAACCATGCCTAGCACTTAAGCACTAGTTTTGAAATAAAAATGTCCCTCTCAAATTCAAACTAATTTACCTACAAGAAGAAACCCGGAATCATTACCATCTTTCCTAGATGGCCCACACACAGTGCTACTCACAACTGATCAATAGCATTGGATTAACCCACATTAACTCAAAATTAAACAAGCTGACACCATTTGCATTTAATTATGTGTCTCTGCTCCTTCGCAGAGGTACCAAGGCTTTTATGATCATTTGCCCGGCATTCATCAATAACACCAATTTTCTCAGTAATCTGACCTAAGCACCGGCTGCAGGGAAAGCAAGACAGGAAGAACTTAGCAATGCCATAGAAAGGAAACTGCTAGTCCCCTCGGGGATTTGTGATCAATCTAGCTACAACAGGAGTCTGTCATTCAGTACACAGAATGAAAACATGCTATGTTTTTATACAGGTGAGTCTCATGTTATGTGATATACAGCCTAATCTAATAGCATACAGAAAATGATTTTTATTAATCTAATACAAGCTTAAATATATTAATGGTGTTTTCTAGCAAGAAATAAAAAATGAATACTGTTTCAGAATAAAAGAATAAATGTTGTAAGTTGGAAGAAGGACATGCTGCAGGGAATGTGGAAGAAAGAAATGGCAGAGTGGATAAGGTCATTTCTCAAAGAACACATATATGAAGCTCTCCAGAATAAAGACAACTTATAGTTTTAAAAGGTTATTATTAAAGAATAACTCATTTCATATATGATTGGTATGTGTAGATTAGACAGACAAACAGATTGATTGATTATGGATGATAGATGGGTAAAAAAGTAGATGGATTATGGATGACAGAGAAAGATGGTAGAGATATGCATGTGTGCATCCTGTTTCTGTAGAGATATGCATGTGTACATCCTGTTTCTGACCATAAGATTTACTTGCAATAATCAAAATATTATAAATAAAAATAAATATAAAATCTTTGGTATTAAAAATAATATTTACTATTAAATATTTAATCATACTTTTAAAACATTATTATTTCAAAAGATAAAGATAGAGACCTTTACACACACAAATGAAATAGATTTTAGAAACTAAAGGTCACCACTGCAAAAAAAGAAGAAGAAGAAGTAGTATTTCACTTAGGGTCCCATGAACAATGGTGACTTTGATGACACTCGTAGAATCAAACTATTTAGATGCAGAAGCCTCCTGGGCGGCCTGGGGTGCTTACTAGCATTTACGGTAGGTTAAACAACAGATGGGAAAAGGTAAAGTACAAGATGTGAGCGCTCTATGCCTTCACAAATCCAAGGCCATTGGTGCTCTAAGACGTAATCAACCTTGGTCAATAACCAGAAAGCCCATCTGAAAAGGTAGATTTGTATCAGCTGCCTGCCCCAGGAGGCTCACACATGAATATGCTCACATGACTTTTAGTATAAAAAGGAGAAAAGAAAAAAGGAAAACCACTACAAAAAGGACCACTGGGGAGGGAAGTCATTGATCATGCCAAACATAAAGCCTCCAGTAAAGTAAGAGCCAACATTAAGTGCGTTAAAATGAGGACATGATTTTTCATAATTACAAAGCAAATCACAAGCCTTCTAAAATGAGCCAACGACCGTGATGAGACCCATGTACTGAGCATGTCATAGCACTGCTGTTACAATGTCAAACTGCTGCTCCCTTTTCCAGGAAGGAAAGGTAAGCTGTCAGACAGCTTTCTGATATCCTGACAGGATACCACAGCTAATTTCTGGAAAAGATGATCAGTAAACCAAATGTGTTAGATTGGCCTTTTATGTGGCAGTCAATCGCAGCTGCACATGCTATAGAAGGAGTTAACATTTTGCTCACTATACCTTAAGCTATCAGGAAGACCAATTTTATGCAAATCTTCATCAACTGTAAATGGGGCTGGGTTAATAATCATAGGTCTAAATTCCACATGCAAATTAGACTTAAACATCTAAGACACAGTTATCCTAAGAACACTGCCTGTCACAGAACCTTTTTATTTGGTACATAATGTAATCTTTCATATCCATAGCATTTGAAGTCTTAACAACACACAAAGCTAAATGAGCCAAGTCAGATGCAAATTTTAACAAAACTCTTTTGAGAAACAGAAATAAATAATACAGGTGGCAGTGTTTGTATAAAGCACCCAGTTTTTGCATGAGTAAGTTTGCATAGGATGGATCCCACAGAAACAGATACAGAAAGGGCGATCTGTCTTCTCCAGGAACTCATGATTCTCAACATATCCAAGCTGAGAGCCACTGGGAGTGGTTGATAGGGGGAGAAACAGAAGCACATGAATGCATGTCTAAGTAGAAGATTACTAGAGTCTGGTGTAAATAATGTTAGTTTTATTATTAAGTACCTATTGTCTTTAGAATTATTCTTTTAAAAGTGGAATAAATGGTAGAAAATCTGAAATATGTCTGCATTAGGCAGCATTTGTATAACTGGAGGAATATGTTTCTGTGTGTGAGGACATGGAAGCTAAGCAAGCATGAGATTTAGACAGAAATAACACTTTTGCATGTAAATCTTTTCACATTGTGAGTATTTTAACTCATGATGATACCAACTTCCTCAAATACTGAATCAATAAAACTGTAAATGGAATGATAAAATGATAGGGCCACACAGCTCCGAAGCAGAATGGATTTGCATTAGCCACAGAAACTAAAGGGGAACTTCATCATTCTCACTGATTACAATTAAATTTGGCACATCAAAAGGCATTAAAGATCTTATGTAATTATAACTTTAAAATAAAAACCTCCATTAGTGCTTTTGTTATACACAAAGCCTCCAGAGAACAAACGTGGAACCACCTAAATCTGGGGAAAGCAGAAATCTTAAAGCAGAGAACAAATGAATTGTAATTACCTTCATTCTCAGTGCTAACAAAAAAGCTAATCAATTATTAAAGTTGATAAAATTAACTATGTGAAATGTTCCATTTGATTCTAGTTTTATTAGGTTTATATGTTTATTTTAATAAGCATAACAGACATTTCTCAGAAGGCTACCACTTATAAATTTTAAATGTGTCTGTGCTAATGACAGGGGTCACATAATTAATGAATGATTTTAGTTCCATGTGTCAGACACATAGCACATGTCACATTTAATGTAAATGTTGGAACATATTCTCTAGTCAGAAATGGCAGTAACCTAGCTATTGGTCAGCAGTGTATTAGCCTCAAGATCAAAACGAAGCAAGCTGAGGCTTCCATTTAAGAACAACTTTGCCTTCTGGGAAAAAAAAGAAAAAGAAAATTAGCATGTGACATTAAGAAAAGCTATTTTGGATGGCTACAGCTTTTCCTTGATTCCAAATTGCTTTTGAGTGCTTTCTGCAACTCTTCCCATACATAAGAAGTTAAAGAGATGCAGTTTCGACTGTTTCTGAAATTCTCCACTCCAGTCCTTCACAGCAACTATATGTGACCTGCAGACTATCACATTAAAATAACGGGGCAACTCAGGAAAGAAGCCCTAAGTGTCTGCCCTGTTACTCCCTACCCTGTAACAACATCACCCCACAGTATTAAGACGCAAGATACAATGGCAAATGTATCTTAGTGGTTCTGATTTATAGTATCTAGCCTAAATATTCACAATCTGTGACTAATAAACAAAAGCAAAGAAATTTTCTCAAGTATGGCTCTAGAACCTATGGAATCAAAAGTCCACTAATAATTTCACAGAGCTACGTAAATAAAAAGAAGAAACAAGAGTCATTCCATTCTGTAGTCAAAATTTTATATTGCCTAGAGCAAGAGCTTATGATTCACGTAAAACCCCAAAAGAAAGTGAACAGTTGCCCTAAACATGCAACTCTGCACAGTGTTGCCCTTGGCATGGTACACTCTCACCCCACAGGTATTTCATATTACTGTATAATAAACTCTATTTTCTATACTAAAAGAAAAAGAAAAAAGGCTAAAATTACCAGATTTCAATTTTTTTCCTCTCACAAAAACAAACTTAGGTACATAACCCTAGAGAGTAAAAATGGATGACTGCTAATTTAAAGTGGAGACATATTGATTTATTAATCACAGAAATAAGAGCACATTGTTAGGCCCATGAGAGTGACAACAGCTAAATGGAAGGTGGGAAGGAGGCTCAACAGCTAAGAGCACTTGCTGCTCTTTCAGAGGACCCAGGTTCAGTGCCCAGCACTACCAGGAACCTCAGAATTGCCTGTAACTCCAGCTTCTGGGGATCTGATACCCTCTCCGGGTCTCCACAGACATTACATGTATTTGCTGCAGTGTGTGTGTGTGTGTGTGTGTGTGTGTGTGTGTGTGTGTGTGTGTATGTATACATACATATACATATATATGTGTGTATGTATATATACACATGCACATATATAAATTCACACACACACACATATATAATATATATGAACTCAAGCACATACACATAAAGTTAAAAAGTCCTTTTATAAAACAGAAATAATGTGGAGAACAGATTAGATACTTTAAAAGGTGGCCTCTGACACAACTTAGAAGCAGAATTAGAAAACAATAAGAAAAGTTCAAACCGTAATTTCACTAATTTTCCCTCTGAACCTTTGAAAGATTGCCAAATAGACTTAAGCAACAAGGGAGGGGGAAACTTTAATAAAAAAGAAAAAAAAAAAAAAAAGTCTACCTCATCCAGGCTGAAGTGCTAGAGGGAAAACACGGAAATAGCAAGACAACTTCAAAGAGATTCTATAATCGAAGATGCCGTACTCTTGCCTGTTTCGTCTCAGAGATTAAAGAAGATTTTTAAAGCTGTTCCATGGACACAGAGATCAAACATTTATAAATGTTTATCATTTTACAAGTCCTAAATTCAAAGGTGGGCTCAAAGAAATGAGAGTAACAAAGGGAGCAAGGAGGAAAGACGAGCTACTGGGCGAGGCAGGAGCACAGAAGGCAGCTTGGAAGAACATACTTTGGAGCTACAAGAAAGGAAAATTCTTTCTGAAAATCTCATTGCAAGAAGACCTGTACAATGTAGCACACTGAAATGCTATGGAAGTGGCAGCAGGACAGGCTGGAGCATCATCTACTCGCCTTTAAGAGACACTAAAGTTGCCATAGCGTCCTTCCATAGCAGACCAAGATCAACCATATCAGCCTCACTAGGTCATCCCTTTCTCAACGAAAAGCTCAATCCATTCTTTACATTTACTTTTTACTGTTATGTATGTGCATGTGGGGTGAGAGTGCTATGTGTGTACAGGTACCTGATGAAACCAAAAAAGTCAGATACCCTTGAGCTAGAGTTACAGGCAGAGGGGAGCTAACTGACTTGGGTGCTAGGAACTGTTGTATTAGAATGGCAGCTCGTATATGGACAGATCACAGCAGGCTAGCACAGCTCCGGGTAGAGATTTATTAGGGGAGAAGGGAAAAAGAGGAAAGGACAAAGGGGGGCAATGAAGAAGAAGAAGGAAAGAGAGAACGAATGTCAGGGGGCTCTGCCTTTTATTTGGGCCATGATGTAATCACACAGGTAAGGGCAGGGAGGTAAACAATGGGAATGTATGGCAGTTGCCATGGAAACAGATGAGGGGGTCCTTGTCGCCTATGGGTGACATCATCACTGGATTCAGAGTGCAGGCTCTGATGCCAATAAACTGAACAGCAAGTACTTTTAACCAAAGATCCATTTCTCCGGCCCCAAGAATATGGACTTTTAGTGTCTAAAAGCTTATGGACAGCTAACAAATATTATTATCTCAGTCAGCTTTGCACAAATTTCCCTTCCCATGAGAAAAGAGTATGCAGATGAAGAAGAAGAAAACTGGGTCCCTATGACAACAGTTAGAGCCAATCAGCTGCTGAGAATCTGACACACACAACAGTGAGGTGGTGATGAAATCACACTTACCCAGTTCTCTTACTATGTCTCTTAATGGCTATCCATTAAGTCACCACTTAATATGCTAATAAACTAAGCCTAGGGCTGGAGAGAGGGCATTGCAGTTAAGAGGACTTTTTCTAGCAGAGGACCCAAGTTCAATTCCTAGCACCGACGTAACAGCTCACAGCTATATACAACTCCAATTCTGGGAGATGATACACTCTTCTAGCCTCTAGTGGCATCAGGTATGCATATGATACATAGACATGCATGCAAGCAAATCACCCACACATAAAATAAAAATAATTTTTAATTCAGGAAAACTGAACCTACGCTCACTATTTCCAATAGTGGGTAGCACTATGTCACCCTAGGAATGAGCAGACATTCCTAAAAGCAATTCTTCCGCACCCCTACCCCCAGGGGTCATGATGCTGGAATACAATTAAGCAAGCAATCCCCCTACAACCGTTTATCTGCAAAATCACCAGGCCTAATATTGCTAACATATACACACTCATGTATTCATTTTGGTTGCCTAAACATTTATCTAAATAAGGATAAAGCAAGCATCTAAACTAAATGAGGTAATTCTAATGTTTCTACTACCGTTGGGCAAACTTGCTTTCATTCATGACGGCTTATGTTGTTTGTATGGCGGTACCATTGCTTATATGAAGGTATCATTGTCTATATAGAGCTATTATTTGTATGGAGGTGTGCTGGCTAGTTTATGTCAACTTGACACAAGCTAGAGCTATCTGAAAATAGCAAACCACTACTGAGAAAATGTCCCCATTTTCTTAACTGATTAATGGGGGAGGGCTCAGCCCATTGTGGGTGGTGCCATCCCTGGGCAAGTGGCCCTGAGTTTTATAACAAAACAAGCTGAGCAACCTATGATTAAAAAGTCAGTAAGCAATATCCTTCCATGGCATCTACATCAGCTCCTGCCTCCAAGTTCTTGCCCTGTTTGAGTTCCTGTCCTAACTTCCTTCAGTAATAGACTATGAATGAACCCTTCCTTACCCAACTTGCTTTCGGTTATGGTGTCTCATCATAGCAACAATAACCCAACTAAGACATGGTATCATTGTGTGAAGATGTCATTGTTTATATAGTGGTTTAATTGTATTTAATGGAGGTATTTTTGTTTTATGAAAGTATCACTACTTGCATGGTGTTACTGTATGAAGGTATCACTGATCATATGGAGTGGTCATATGGGTCACTGATCATTTTTCATATGGAAGTATTATTGTTTGCATGAAGATTCCACACGTCCTAACATAGAAGCTACTACTGATTCTTCCATAATTCCATGATACAGTTTGTGTGCATGTGAGTACATGGTAACAAGTACCTACGCCTGTACATGCACACATGTAGGCCAGAGGCTGAGTTTGAAATGGATAAATTCCACCTTATATTTGAGATCTGAGTCAGTGTCTATCTCATACTCTACCCTGCTGCTTCATCCAGACTGGCTGACAAGCAAGCACCCAGAAGCCTCCTGTCTCTCACACTGATGCACTAGGACTACAAGTATACACCAGTTTTTACCTAGGTTCTGGGAACCTAAATTCAGGTCATCATGCTTGTGAAGTAGGCACATTACCCACTAAGCCATCTCCCAGCCCTTCTCCAATATTCTACAGCCAGTTTTCATTCATTGGCCAACACCAGATCACCTTGGCTGACAGTTCTACTCATTGATAAATACTTTTCAAATGTCTACTATGAGCTGCTGACCATTCTTATACAGCAGTATCACCAGACAAAAAAGAAAACAGCAAATCAATACATGACTCATGAGGTGATGATCATTATTCCACAGAAATAAAAAAAATTAGAGATGAAGGCCTGTTATACACAACTCAAAGGAGACCTCTCTGATAAAATAACATGTGAGCAAAAACACGACGTGAGCAAACGAAACAGGTACACAATGGGAAGAAGAACATTCCAGACACAAGAAGACTATAAACTCAAGTGTGTGTTTGGTATGTTCCAAGAACAGTAAGAAATCAAGGTGTAGTCATTTGAATGAAATGTTTACCCCTGACTCAGGCATGAATACTTGCTCCACAGTGGGTGGCGCTGTTTGGGTAACTTTAGGGTGTGTGGCCTTGGTAGAGGAAGCATGTCACTGGAGGAGTGGCTTTCAGAATTTAAGGTTTTGGGCCATTTCTAGTTCACTCTCTGTTTTGTACCTGTGGTTCAAGACATGAACTCTCAGCTTCCTGACCCTCCTCCTACAATGCCTTCCTACCACTCTCATGGACTCTTAACTCCCTGGAACTACAAACCCCTACAAAACTCTTTCTTCTATGGGATGCTTTGACAATCACAGCAATATAAAAAAAGTAACTAACACACAAGGCGACTGCAGTGATTAGAGACAAAATCAAGAGAGATTTTCAACTTGGAAGATGTTGCGTCATGACAAAACTCTGCCCTTCACTCATGTGGCTATCTCCATTTGAATTTTTTAAAAGTAGAATTTAAAATTCAATTCCTTGGTTGCACCAGGAAATAGGCCATGCCAGGTTAGAGGCTACTCTATCTATTCATACCAAAAAAAAAAAAAAATCTGACTTTGATTCTCTATCCTCTACTCTGAGCTAGAGATTCAATCCAGGGTCTCATGCAGGCTAAATGTGTACTGTGTCACCAGCTACATCTCTAACCTGAGTGTATCAAAACATTTCCTAGCAGGAATGTAAAAAACCAGTTGTAGAGGGGAAAGCAGGAGTAGAACCCAGCTACTATTTATTCAGAAGAGGAGGTGGGAACATAGGATAAGTGAAAAAGAAAAAAAGTCAGAGTCTGAATGTATCCATTTTAGTGTGGACAAAGCGGGATGTTTGAACAGATGTAATGTGACATAAGAGCAAGAGTATTTCTTCTTGACTCCAATTCTTTTGGCCCAAGCAACTGGAAGGACCCAAATAAGACTGAAAGACTGGAGGAGCAGCCTCTGGGAGAGTTGAAGAATTCTGGACAGGGTAAATCAGCATTCCTCCGCATTCAAACGATAAACAAGGGGGAAGAGTCCAGAGAGCAAAGGAAATATACCATTGGGAGGCATCCATATAGGGAGGAGATTCAAGAGCTCAGAGGACTATAAAACTGAAGAGTACTTGAGTGCAAGCAGGAGCCCTTGGAGATAGATAGCATCAAGTGAGGAGGACTTTGCTGTCTCCTGCAGAGAAGCAATAGCCAGGGGTATTATGCTCAGGACAGGAGACAGCCACCCCTGAAGGAAAGAGACCAACTCCAGTGAATGCTGACAAATGAAGGCAGAGTGCTGAGGAATGACAGTTGCACTTGGCCATGAAGAGGTCACTGGTGAATTTGATAAAGAAGGCCTGACTCTCAAGGCAGCAGAAGAAACAGCAGATTATCAACGGACTCTTTCTTACAAGGAGTTTTGCTAGTAGAAGAAAAAACAGAATCATTAGAGAAAATGTGGTGTCCATAGCAATAGGAAAAAAATGCAAAAAGGAAAGTGGCCAATGTTGGAAGTAAGTGCATAGGGCAGAGCGGGCCTCACACACACAGCAGCTCAGCAGACTGATTATGGAGTGTGACACAGGAACTACAGAGTCCATGCGTGAAGGACACTCATTCAGACCTGCAGATTTGTTGCAGCAAAGTATAGACACTGCTCCTGATGGCTCTAAACAACAATCTACCTCACTAGATTGACAGCCTTTCAAAGGAATTGGCTGTTGTAATCATCTACGTTGTTAACACTAACAAGCTTGCACACTTTAAATTATTCAAGAGTTGTACTGAGCAAATAAATTGATAGAAAGACTGAATACCCAGGGACCTCGGCTTAAGCCTTAACTCACGTAGGTCTTAGCAGTCAGGTCTGAGCTGTACACACTCGGCATCACACAGAAGGAGCTCACTCGGCATCACACAGAAGGAGCTCATAGCCATCACCAGCCACACCCCACCCTGTTCCCTCACGGTCCTGCTGGCTCCTGGGAAGGAGAGCTGTGTCTCCTGCCTACACATACAGAAATTATGTCCATCTTACTAAAACTACAGAAATGACTAGGAACAGGACTCACAAGGCAAAGAGCTCACCACCAAGCTTGACAACCTGAGCACACATCCCCAACCCCCACATAAAAGTGAGACATATGGTCCGTGGACCTGTAATTCCAGCACTCTCCTGCAGGAGACAGGAGAATCTCCAGAAGCTAACCTGAAGAGACCCTGCCTCAAAGATGGGAAAGCAGTGACTGACAGCAGAAGGCTGTTCTCTGACCTCCACACGGGACTCACACTCTCAAATATAAACACATGCACACACACACATCATACGCTCACACATCACACATACCCCAAATCATTATTACCTTCAACCAGCTAACCTCCAACTGTCCTATTTACTCATTATAGACCAGTCAGGTCTGATGTTTCTAGAATATAACTCTGCCCTTAAACATTTTAGACAGTACCTTATCTACTGTGACTAAATCTGATTCCTATGTGGTTCCCTCTGGTCCCTAGATTCACAAATATCAAAAATTCCTATTTTTAAAAAAAATCTACAGAATGAGATTAGAAACTAAATACATACGATGTAATTTAATTTCCTGTGCCCACTCAAAGAGGAAAGATTCTAAAAAGAAACCAAATGTGAATGGCAGAGCTGCATTTAAAGGGGAGGGGGCAGAATATTGCCAACATCAGTACTGTTCTGATTTCTTAGATTTCTGTTATTCATTAAGGAGGCAAATTCAAATCCCATACTCAAAAATGCTTTCGATGTGTTCATAACCATCAAACTTTCTTAACTCTAAAAACTCCCATGCTTCTATGCTTACTGAATCCGCTGAATTTGACAAGGATAGAAACAAATCTTTTATCTCAGAAGCATGGTGAGTGGCTGACAAGATAGCACCATGGGTAAAAGCACTTGCCACCCAGCCTGATGGCTGAGGTCCATCCCAGAGCCAACACTGTGTAAGAAGAGGACCAACTCCAGAAGCTATGACCTCCACACGCATGCTAGGCACATGTGCACATACATACATCATGCACATGCAAACATACAAAATACAATTAAAAGTAAAACAATATCACAAGTAGCCAAAATTACTTAAGGAAGTTACTCCTTACAACAATGAGCTCCGGCTTTTAGATCAAGTGCACGCCTGCCACATCTACCACAACAGTACCGCCCACAGGGTGCTACCTCTCAGTGTTTCCACTCTAAAACCAATATCCCCCATGGCCTTCAATTGCTGATCCCTGAGATAGCCTAACACCACTACACTAAGTGTTTTAGTTCTGCAGACTATCACGCAAACGTTGTGTGCCGTTCATCTTTCCAGATCACACAAAGGCTTTAATCTTCAAACATGAATCACAGGCACATGCATTCCAGACACACATCAGTGTGCACTGAGGGCAATTCAATGTTAATAACACATCAGACCTCTACTCTTGCACTAAGAATGCGAGTTATAGACATTTACAATACTGAAAACATCAGTATGATAAACATCTGTCCTCTGACTTGGGGATCAAAAACCTCTAATAAGGTGAAATGAAACAGAATACAGGGAAATGAAGAACAGGGTCAAAAGAGCTACACTTGTGGTAAGGAAGGATAGTCAATACATATGGTGGCCAGAGAAGAAAAAGAAAACCTACGATAAAACAGACCCCTGAGGGACTTTCTCTGCAGGCCGTGCCAGCCAGCCACCAAGCTAAAGTCCAGGGTAAAGTCAAGTTTACTGTACTAAAAAAAAAAGAAAAGAAAAGAAAAAGGAAGAAAGGAAGGAAGGAAGGAAGGAAGGAAGGAAGAAAGAAAGAAAGAAAGAAAGAAAGAAAGAAAGAAAGAAAGAAAGAAAGAAAAAAGAATTACCCCTCATTAAAGATTTACTTTCTAGGTACCCTAACGGATAGAGCAGGGGCTATCTCTGACTCTGTTGCCTGCCATTGGGTCCCCTTCCCCTTAACTGGACTGACGGGTTGGGACTTACTGGGAGAGAATACTTAGTCCTGCTGTTCCAGGATGGGGTGATACCCAAGTGTGGGCTTCCCCTTCTCTGGAGAGAAGGGGAGAGGTAATGGGAAGAGGGACTTGTAAGGGTGGGACTGGAAGGAAAGAAGGGAATGGGACTGAGATTAGGATGTTAAATAAATAAATAAATAAGGAAAAAATAATTACTTTCTATTCCTAATAATATGATGTCATTACATAAGCATAAAGTTCTGCTACTGGAAGATCTTCCTCTCTCAAATGCCAAATGGGCAGAATGGACTACAACCTTGAGCAGCCCATTCCTGCATGCACCACTACTTTGTATCCCATTCTATGAAATGTGCATCACTCTCATAGCAATAACAACTAAATGTCATGGGCCTTGTAGGTACCCTGAAAGCTCTCATACCAAATGCGCAAATGTCAAGAACCTACTGTGGCTGTGGCCAATCCTTTCAAGTACAAGGACCCCAAAAAGGAATGTGTATTCTTGGCTTCTATCATCCAATTCACACACATGCATATCTCATAGTCTCCTCCAAGGACTCCAGCACCCAGCTAAGAAGCACCAAGCACATCTTGAAACAGCTCTAAACTGGTTAACAACTAGCTTGTTGAGGCTTAAAGTATTTCAATTGACTCCGGGGGCCAGAGAGTACAAATTGAAAAGCAGCCCTTCCTAAGTATCCTGCCCCCACTTGCAAAGAAAAACTATACCATTCTCAGACATGTTTTTTAAACTGACACACATTATAAAGAAGTTCTAATCCTTACATCTGTTTGATATTGTGAATCTCTACTAACCACATTTCCCGGATCAAGAAGTAGGCTAGGTATGGGGGCAAACAGAGGCACACAGCATGATGAACACACACCACAGGCAGAAAACCACTGTCCAGATGCAAACACAGCTCCACCCATACTGTCTCTGTGACTTTGACCCAGTCCTTTCATGTGTAGAAAGTAGAATGAAAAAAGAAACATTTCCCAGTTCTCAGGGTTTTGAGAATTGACATATGGAAATCAGAGATGTCACTGGATAAGCTGTTTGGCAAATGCTAGCCAGCAAAGCAAGCAGTACAGATGTATGACTCCTTCAACGTGAAGCTGTCAATGGAGAGGGCGCTCAGTACCCAAGAACACTTGCTGCTCTCTCAGAGGACCTTAGTTGGCTCCCAACACCCATAGCAGACAGCTCACTACCACCTGTAACTCCAACTACAAGGGATCCAACACCCTCTTCATCCTTACAGCCTCAGAGCAGAATCTAGCCTGAGTCTTCCTTCCCCAGGGCACTTCTGGCTTAGGACTTAGGCTCATCAATACCCCGTGCTGAGTTCACAGGGAAACAAGGGGACTCAGAATGAGATACAGGAGTCCTCTTGGCAAACACTAAGACCATCACTGTGTGTCAAGACTTTGACCAGACTGGTCTGCCTGGGGGACTGAGTGCACACTGGCTTTGCAAGCACAATACAGTGACACCTGTGAGCACTGTTTGGCGCTAATATCCAAGAATGTAAGCTGATACTAATTCAAACAACAACTCTGGCTACTTCTAATCATCAACCTGACACAATCTACACTCACTGGGGAAGACTCTCCATGAGAAACTGTTAGATTATGTTGGCACCTGTGGGCAGGGCGATGAGGGATTTTTCTAAGTAGGTTAACCTAGGATGGAAAGACACACCATGAAGGTTAACACCTGCATGTATACACTTATTCTCTCTCCTTTCTAAACTGGAAATATGTCTATGACAAAATATTTTCTAGAATATGGAAATGTTTCCCACCTTGTTTGGAGCAATACTAACATGGGCCCAGAAAATGGAACAACTTGTTAATTATACATTTAAAGTTTTAAGAGGTCCAATAGCAGCAGTCAGGAAGCTGAGGCAGGAGAGAGAACTATAACTACATAATATATTACAGGACAGTGTGGGATATACAGCAAGACTTTGTCTAAAATATCAATAAATATCAAAAATTTTGAGTGGGCTAATGAGCTAGATGGCTCAGGGTAAAATGCTTACTATAAAGCCTGATGACTGAAGTCCAATCTCTGGGACCCACATGGTAGGAGGAAAGAACTGACTCCTAACAGTTGTCCTCTGACCTCCACACACACCTGTCATCTATATGCATGCAAACACATTTGCTCACACATACAATATAAATAATGCAAAGAAAAATTTGAAATGTGTCCCTTTTGTGGGATATAATTTTACCTAAACTTTCAAACCCTGAACAGCAAAGGCAATGAGATACAGCTTCTCTACTAGAATCCTGCAGAGCAGAAACAGTAAACAGCAACCTGGGGAGCACGTAAGAACAAACGAGAAGTGCTGAGTCAAAGACTTAGGATTGGGGGTCCAAGAAGGGCAAATATTTGCATCGTCCATATTCTATCTACAGCTAACGAAGAAACGTCTCCCCTCCATCTCCGCAGCATCCCAGCATCCCAGCATCCCAGCGGTCAGCCAGGAGCAGCAGCTCCCTCTTCCCCTCATCTGCTCTAGTCTGCAGTGCTGCTTAGACCACGAGACTAATGCAGTCAACAGAAAGAAAGACTGAATAGCCAATCCAAACAGCAATGATTTTATTAAACAGCCCAGCAGCTGTGTGAGCAGAAGTTTGTAAATGCACCTGTTCTACAGGACTTTAGGTTTAATTCAGTTTGCTCAAATCAGAGTAGCAAGACCCTCTAACTATGGGCCAGACAAGGAAACAGATTTGCTAAACAGAACCCCATGCTAGGAGGGCGTTTGCTAGAAGAGAATTGCACCTACTCGTTCATTCACTCCTTCACACAACAGCACCTATCCCACTGCGGCTATTATGAGCAGAGCTGAGAACACAAAGCCCAAGTTCAGCCTGGTGGAGGTGACAGACAACTGAACAGATGGTTGTAACACACTACTACACACTGGCAGGTTCAATAGCACACAGAGGCCTGGGGTAGCGCTGTGCCACAGCGAGCAGGGAAGAGTCCCTTTGAAGGCTGGAGCTTGTCGACAAGACAGAGAGAATGAAAACTGTACTTCGTGCACAGCCACACTCGGACATGGCGGGGGGGGGGGGTGAGAGGTTGGCACATAGGAATGTTTTCTTTCTAAAGCTGGGTAGACTGTATATACTCTGCATCTTGTTTTTTAATGCTTTTCTCTAGAAAATACTTCATAATAAAACCTTAATGTGACAGTGTCTATAGACTTTGAAAGCTCTCTCCACCCCCACCCCACCCCCTCCCCCACACACACAGCTTCTTTCCCGTACAGACAGCTTAAGTCTAGTTAGTTCATCACAGCTGAAGAGTAATGCAGAGCAGAGACGCAGGAGGAGCATCTCAGAACACACACGTGGGGTCTGAACAGCTTGAAAAGATCCCACCACAGCACTCGAGAACACTCACTCATACTTCCAATCCCGGCACTCAGGAAGCTGAGGCAGGAGGACTGCTGCAAACAAAGGGCCAAACGAGGCTACACAGCATACAACAGGCCCGCTGAAGCTACACATCAGGACCTTGTCTCAATAACATCAACGAAGCAAACGGTTACAAAGTGGCTACGGAGAACTTATTCTGACTTCATTTTATACACAAAACAAGAAAAAATGTAATCTGCCTTATGTTCCATAGGAAACGTCTGCTAGAAACAGCTGCTTCAGGCCTGCTGGCCATTACTCTCTAAGGGAACTCACTGGACGTTTGCTCCTCAATGCTGGATGCTTGCTTACACAGCAAAAATCAAGCTCCTGCCTCCAGCATGGCTTGAGCCACAGTGGAAGCAGTCAGGTGAGCAGAGCCCAGGAATGGCTCTGAGTGCATAAGCTGCCAGGGCTGGGCACTCCCTAAAAACTCAAGGGTGGAAAGAAAGGCTATGGTAGAACTAAGACAATCCTGAAATAGTCTAAATACTTCAAGTTAATAAAATTACAACTGAGCCGGACAAGGTGGGACAGGCCTGCAAGTCCAGCACTCACGAAACTGAAGAAAGGTTTGGTGTTGGAGGACTCTGAGCTACACAATAAAACCCTGGCCAAAAACAAACAAACAAAAAAAAAAGCCACTCACCATAAAATCTCATAAACTCATGAAAATGTTCTGAGCTGATTTCAGCTGGGCTCATTACTATCTCAGGACCCTCGCAGCGACTGCGGCGGTGCCAGTCCTCCGTCTGCCTCCATAAGATACTGAATGTCATCACCTCTGACCTTTAGTCATTCTGCAACACACACCCTTACCCTGTACTGTGTAGTGTGTGATTTCAGAGCTAATATTAGTCATTAAAATCGGAACAGAAGAACCTGCATCTGCCAATGGCCAGCTACCAGAAGGAATTGGGACTACTTAGCAAACTGCCACCGATGACACTGACATCACTTAGGAATTCATCACACCCAATGAATTTGGATATTTTGGAAATACAAAAAACGAAAAACAAACCAAAGCATGATTTTAGGTGGTAGGATGCAGCTTAGGGATAAAGTACATGCCTCTCGCACCCAGTGACATGGGTTCAATCCCCACCACCTCAAGGACAAAGGACTGTGCTATACTTCATAATGCCTGACCACCAGTGAGCAACCACAGGCTGCTCGCCCAGCCCATAAACACAAACTCACAGCACACCACTAACACCACCAGATAAAAAAATGGGACAAAATGCCTGAGAAGGTTCTGGGCTCATTTCAAAGTGCAAAGTGTCACTATTCCATCAACAAAATTCTATTACCTTAACACAAAATGACTACCCAGACCAGAGCAGCAAAGCATCAGTGGGCGTCTCAGAGCCATGGCGGGACATGTTTGCACTGTAACACTGCACTATTCTCAGAGATAATGATATTAGAAATCAATGTTTGCTCTACTGCAGAAGCTCAATGTAAAATATGTCCCTTATACAGACATCTACAGCTCCCTCCCCCTCCCCCTCCCCCTCCTACTCCCCCACCTCCTCCTTCCCCCCCTTTTTTGTACTTTAGTTTAAAGGTAAGGGGCAAGATAGACTTGTGATGTTTTGATAGAGCTTGTTGCCATGGAAATGACTGGCTTGCTCCTCATGAAGCACCATGACCTCATTGCAAATGAAAAAGGGAAAGGATGATTTCTGAGGATTCAACTGAGAGAAAAAGTAATGGCTAGGAGAGAAAAAAAAATCCAAAACCCAAGAAGACAATCTGGAAAATATCACAATGTCAAGAGCTATGCTCAAGTGTACTTAGAGAACTTCTAAAAGCTTCAGCCTCCAGAGCAGTAATACTCTAATAAAAAGAAAGACAATATTAACTTCACGAGAAGATAAACCACACAGTCTAGGCCTTGTGCTTTCTGAATAAATACATCCTAGCCTCCATCCTGGCAGACTATGAGCCTCTGACTTTCTGTGGCTATGTTATAAAATTAAAACAGCCTCACACTTTTCCCCACTCCTAAAGCAAGCTTTCCCTTTTTTTTTTTTTTCTTTTTCTTTTTTGTGGTGCCCTGTTTATACAGCTTATCCCTTATCACACTGACGAGACTGGGAACCACAGCAGATGGTCCCCCAGACAGAATTCTAACAGGTTTTTTGTGCAAACAAAAGATAAAGAAGGCTACAGCAATGATTTACTGATATCTAAAGTTGAAAACTGACAAAATACAAACTGCTTTTGCCTTGCTGTTTGAACTGTTTATCCTTTAAGCTACTAACTAAGATAGATGTGGCCAAAATTAAATATAACTTCAAAAAAAAATACAATTTTACCAGGCACTGAGTTTTGCTTCTGTGGTAGCAAAGTGTTCAAAATGACACTTTTAAAAACCATTACCTTCCTTCCCCCCCGCCCCCGCCCTTTACCAGCTAAAAGAGAAATATTTGCAAATTTCTATCTTATAAAATCTGTTTAGTTGTTATATTATAAAATAAGCCACTCATCTGGATTTTTCTTAAATAAAATGTTCTTGAATTGAAATTCCCAAACTGCTTTTCCCAGAAGAGCTCACTACAGGATGAACTACTTGAGCCAAATCTGGAATCTTGGTTGAAAAGCTAGTGTCTATTCTACTCTAAAATAATCTACCAACTGAACACAACACAACACCAAGTGGCAAATGTCCCCAAAATTGCTTATCCTTCAAAACTAAAGCCTGTTTACAGATCATAAAACAGCAGCTCCCTCAAGACAATGTAACAGCAAAGAGTATTATGTATGGAACACCTGAAAACCCAGCAAGGACCCCAAATAATAACCTATAACAAAACTGACGAGCATCTGAAATAAACCACCCAGACATCAAGAAAAAATATACCAGACAGACCCACAGGGCTCTTTTAATGTAGGTCATGACTGTCAGACCATAGCAGAAACATGGCACCCCTTCATCAACATTAACCCTGATTCTATGTGATCATGCACATATTTTGCTCTGAGTAACCAGTCCTCTGATGTCAGTGCTTAAGGCTGCATGTGGTGAGAATCATCATCAGCTACAAGCCACTTTACACTAAAGATGTCTGCCCTGTCACGTCTCTATGAAGGAAGGCATAGGGATAGCTTCTATCAAAGTGGTTCAACTTCTGAGGACTCCATATTACCTCAACTAGAATTACTTCTTACTGTCTAGGGGCAAATATGATTGCCATTTTCCCTGGAAAGATTATCAAAGCACATTAGAATCAGATTGGTAATAACAGAGCCAATAAAAGCATCATGCCCACTTTTCGTTGGAAATTATTCACCAAGTCTCTGACTAGGAAAAAAGGTGGTGTTCAATGCTGATCCTCCAATTAATCTAAGCTAGTACGATGTTCTATAAAACCCTACATGTGGGCAAAACTCTCCATGCAGCTCAACAAGAACGAGTACTCATCAAAGATAATTTACCCACATATAGCTTACTAATTCAATAGTAAAAGCACAATATCACCAAGTCAGGGTTACAAATGTGAATTGGTTTCAGCCAGCTTGTCACACTGCCTTCTACAGCCACAAAGCAAATGTTTGATTGTGCTGGGCAGCTATTACACATACGAACTGAAAGCAGGAGCTAGTGGGAGACTATGCTCCAATCAGTGCAAATCCATTACTACTGCAAGAGCAGTGGGTCAGAGGTCACCTCTATGGGGCATACAGCATTCTGCAGAAACAATAGGTGTTCTCTGCACAGTGTTTTCAAATCCAATCTAAACCAGTATACCATGGGTAAGGCACATATTTTCCTGATGTTAGATACCCAATACTCATAAAAGAATAGGTATTTTCAGTATTATTTGATATTCTGTATCCTAAATGAAATAGTGAATTTATTTCTGAACACAAATCCTGTAAAATATAATCAAACCTAATTTTGTTTTCAGAGCAAAACTATGGCATTCATAACTCTAAGATAATGTCCAAGTCATCATATTGATGTAAATTAAAATATTTACATTTAAATATAGCATATTTTACATGCTATATTTATATGCTACATTACAACATAGCATATTTTCTTTGAATATATACTAGGTTCACTTCTATCCACTACCATTTTGTAGCATGAAAAACTTTCTAGCTGAAATATGTTTACTAATAATATAACATTAGATTTTTCTATTGAAATTAAAATTCAAAGATGTTATCACAAAATTCTCATTATGGCCATTGCATATATGTGTGTGTGTACATATATATATATATACGTAAACATATACACATATACATATCTACATATATATTTTTCTACATATATCCTTTTTTTAATTGGCTATTAACCTACCAAAATATATCACTTCTTGGCCTTGTGGCTAAAATCAAATGTAGTATCTGTTCTATATACATATATCTTCATTCATAAATATCAACCATAGAACTGAAAAGTATAATGATAACACTGAAATGCGTAATGGAAATTTCCAACATTTGAGCTAACACACTTAAAAGGAAAACAGGCCAACAGGAAATGTGCAACAATGTGTTATGCAATGTGGTCCTTAGGATCCCAAACTTACGGACTGTCATCATATTAGGAGGAGGCTCTGGCTACTAGCTAATTTAATACTTAAATGTTAATATAATTTCCCTATTACTACATCTGTCATGGGTGGTTTTTAACCAATAAAATCAAAAACAAAACGGTATGCACGGAAGGAAAGTCCTCTCAGCCCAGACTTACACCTGCTCCAGAGCTCACTGCATTGGCTTTGTCAACAAAGACTGTGATATGAGCAGAAATAAAAGTATGGAACTACCATAACACAACTGAAATGTGACTGTCCTACAGAGCATGTGTATACGTTTTTAAAATATTAACTTTACCTAAAATAAATAAATCTAAAAACAAGGAAATTACTTTTGTTACCAATGCAAAACATGTGACTCGCAACAGCAGGAGAATGAACCTCATTACAAATGCAGCAGTACAGGCCCATGTGTATGATAAATAAAGTATTAGAAAGCACTCAACATTTCTATGTAAACTGCGTCTGAAGGATTATTATGGAACGCACACACTGGCTGAACTTAGAGTGTTCAGGTTTTAAACATTAATTTACTTTGACTATGTGCATGTCAGAATGAAAGATTGCTGTCTGGATTCAGACATGCCATATTAATATTGAACACAGGCATTCACTTCAGGTCAGTAGTCACTCCGAGTCGGCTTCAGCAGGTGGTAAGAGTAATGCACTCATTAAAATGGATGTGGTACAAGGTTATCTCCCCCAAACAGCTCTCAAATAGAGGTAGCCTTGAAACTCGAGCATTAGATATGCTAGAACCAACCTCTAATTGTCACAAGTATAGAGAAAATTGAACTTACTCTTGCCACCTAATAACCAATAAATTTAGTTGCTTTCATCAGTATCTTCGGAGAAGTCAGAGAAATAAATTGTTGGACGCCAACCTGGCTTCTGCCAACACAGTTAAGTGCTAGTGAGCTAACCTGCACAGACTCAGACTTCCTTCTAGACCTTGAATACACGAAAGAAACGTGTTCTCAGTTTGAAGACCTTAGCCTATTTCTCAATTAACTGGTATTTTATTCCTTTCATTTGTATTAACTCCATTCAAATTAATTTTCCCATTTGCAACATAATAAATTTCAATTCTCCAGAATAAGGGTAAAATGTTCAAAATAGGAGGCCTGACTTATACCAAAGATGATTTTCCCCCCAAAATAAAATTACTTCTGATCTTCATTATCCACAACTGTATGAATAACTACCCAGTTCCCATGCTTTTTTTTAAAGTTGCTTTTCAATGTCAAGAATAAATCTTTTTCCTGTTTTATATATACTAGACCTAAACTTAAACAGCTAAGCCTTTCATCTTCTCACTTTAAAAAGCACCTAATTAGTTTACCACTACCAGATAATCCACTTCATTTTAAAAACATTAAAGCAAATATAAGCCACTGTCTTTATAGACCATTTATGCACACGAAAAGTCATCAATCCATTTTGTACATAAGAGCAGACAGAGTCTGTAAATTTGTAATTAATCATTCCACATTGCTTCATTTCCTCATTATCTACCCACTGACCAGATAAGCAAGCAAGAGAGAAGGGCAGGTGGACAGAGAGAAGGGAAATAGAAGTCTTCTTGCAAGGGTGAGGGCAGATCTGTCTCCTTGGTTGAATACACAGCATAACAGGCCTGTGATGCACATATATCTAGTGAATAAATGAATCTATAAAGAGTCTGAGCACACTGGACGTCATGTGTTCATCTTATTTATGAATAACTTGTGGTTTGGGAAGATAAGATGGTGTCACTAAGGCCACAGGGTAAGTTGGCCATTCCTGCACAATCTAACACTATGTTTGTGCATTTCCCCCCTCTCACCTACATACGTATTTAAGTTCAATATATCACTCTTTCTAGAACTTGAGCCACATAAAAACAGCTGTGGCTGAAGAATGTATTTGGTGGTTAGTTTTACATTCAGAAAGAAAAAAAAAAATGTCCACACTGAAAACCATCAGGAGGATTAAAACATCAGAGTCCCAAGCCAAACAATCTGGTGGCTGGCGGTAAACACTCATTACTGTGACACACAGGGATTGATCAGGTGGTCCATGACTGTACCAATAATAAAACCTAACTCACTAGAAATGTTCCTGACCAGAGCAAAAGCATTTGCTTGGCCGGTACAGAAGGAATGACAAGTCTGAAAGAAATGCCCAACACTGGCCAGACGCCACAAGGAGTAAGTACAGAAGATGAAAAGAAGCAACAGAGAAAAGTAACGAAGAACTATGTGCCTTTTTACTGAGTCACTGTGAGCATGAAGTCTAGCCTTACACAGCCCATGAATCACAACATCTGAAAAGGACTACAAAGCCATTTTACTTGTTTGTTCAAAGAAAGGGTCTCAAAAACTTAAGAGCTAACTACAAACTACAAACACGCTAAACTGCATTTGCTCAGGCATTATACCAAGTCATTCCTTGTCCTGTACCTAACAACAAACAAGAAGAGCACAAAAAGAAGAAGAAAACACTTATATAACAAGCTCTGTTTGCTCCCCATTAAATGGCATGAATATTAATATAAGCCATTAAAATCCTAATCAAGTGCTTATTGTAAGGAAAAGTATGGTCTGTGCTGGGAACACAAAAGAAGAAGACTGGCCCTTACTCGGGCTCGTCCTAGTAAGAAGCAAAGCATAAACAAGGGCAGTGTGGTCTAGGAGTGGGAAAGAGAGGATGGAGGCCACAGCGCTGCTAAGGAATGACCTGACTGGGGTCTGCGTGGGCCAGGGCAGGCGAGGGAAGAAGAAGATTCCAATAGAGCTTCACACTTGACAGTTCTAATCAAGTGCTTCACCTCAGGCAAAGTTACACACTGCGTGGGAAGAGCCATCACCGGGCCTCTCACTTCTGCCATAGTCAACATGATTCATTTGTGAGAATTAAAAACCTGAGAAAAGATGAGGAAGCTCACTGACTACCAACCATTTTTGGAACAAGACCCCCATATCCTCTGACACCTAATCCCACATTTCTCATCTGACTCACTGACTACCCAAAGAAGCCATCAGAGTTTGCCTCACTTCCTAATGCACACTCACCACAGACAAAGATACACAGGAGTGAAACACATACAACTAAAAGACATCTAAATACGTCCAAACCGATTAAATACGTGTCTGATTCAAATTTCATTAGTATTGCGAGTACATGTAAAGTACTGGAATTTAAAACATCATAGATGGGAAGTTTCTTCATTAAAGCATAATAGCTAATGCCTGGCAGTCATTTACTAGTCATTACAGCAACCATCCTCAACATGAAGAATCACAGGTCTAGAGAAGCCGGCGTCATTGTTATGACAGCATTCCCCAGGTTTTATCAGTGTCTAAATTTATCAGCATCCTTAAGAGTAATAGTTAATCAAAGGCTAGAGAAGAAACAGTTTTAAGACAGAACTAAAGTAGTTACTGTCCCTACCATATAAAAGGCTAAATATAAGGAGGAAATACCCTAAGTATATTTTCTATAATAAAGATAAAAATATTCTGTTGACAAAATAAAAAATTGTATATAAGGTCTATAAATTTCCCCTATGGAATTTTCACTGTAACAGATCTAAATATTTAAACTTTGATCAGATTTGCCCTTTCTCTACATAAAGTCCTCAATTTCTCCACCATATATTGTGCAATATTTAAGTACATGACTCTCCAGTTAAGGAATAGAAACATAGGTATAATCAAGGTGCTAGCTTCTTTAGAACTGCCTGTGATACCTACTTTTCTGTCTTGTGATACTTTCTCACTGACATTAAAATAATATCAAAAGATGTTCATAAGCCTTTGCTTAATACAGCCAATGACCCGACTCCCTTTCTTAATTATGAGCTGGCGGTAGTAAGAGTACTTACTATTTGCAATGAATGTTCAGACATAACTGTCTTATTAAAATTATGTCTATCTTATAATTTCTTCCATTACTAATGCATGCTTAAAGAAATTGATTCTGAGATACATTTTTCTTGTCCTCTGCCAGGCCTTGACACAGACTAGTATAAATGGTAGTGGGCACTAACAAGCAGATTCAAGCAACAGGGATGATGGAAATTAAAAAGCTAGAACATATTAACATATCTATGCCACACAGAAGGGTCACGAGGTAAGACCATCAGCATAAATTAACACATTATTATGAGACAGCTACAGAAGCAAGCCAGGCAAGAATCTGCACAGCACATCTTTTAATCACAACAAATATATAATGTTGTTTGATTGGATTACTTGAGGAAATGTTGCCAGTCTACTACCACCTTTGATAACTTCCACTCCTACCCTGAGATACAAACTTGAATCCAGACAGCCTGGGCATAGGGCTTGAGATGGGTGGAAGAAATTTGTAAACACATGTTTTAAACATTAGCTGATATTGTCCATTTGTCTAGGAATAAAGGTTTAAAAAAAAAAAAAACAGTGCATTTTGTTGTTGTTGTTTTCTATTTTCCCTACAAGAGTCATGCAGGAACTACCCTTTGTTATCTACCAAGTCCACAGAGTTTCCCATCTCCAAGAAGAGAGGAATGAGCTAGAGTCACCCTAAGGACAGCACTGCTCATGCAGCAGGCAGGCAGGCAGTCCCAAGCAAGTCCTCCAAAGCAGCCACCTCAGAATGCAACCCCTTAACTTCTCAGACTGTTCTCCACTCACAAGGCCACTGTCAAATCCTAGAGAACGTCGAGATGGCTGTCAGTCAGTGCCCACTGGAGCTGCTGCTGAGGAACCAACCTCTCCCTTAACCGCGCACTGCTAAGCAATTCAGGCACATCACATGTGCATCACATTACTGGCATCAACAGAGGCGGCAAGAAGAGTGAAGATTCACAGGGACTGTACATCTGTCACCATGAGCATAAAAACAAACGTCTCGCTGCAGAGGCGTTGTCACTCCTGAAACTACACACAGGTGGTGAGTGAGACTGTCCTGTCAGGGAGGTAAGAATGGGGTCTAATGGAATAAGGTGCAAAAATCTTCATTTTTAAGGCATACTAACCTTTTTGTAAAAAAGTAATTTGGGGAGAAATACATAAAAGCTGAAACATAAAATTGATGCAGATTCAAAACAATTTCCCCACTCCAATAAAGGGCAGTAAAGGACAACCCGAAAGGTCCTGTACTTCTGACCTTGGTCCCAAAACAAGGGCCACTCATCTCACAAAAAAGCTGGATAAGTAGTCTGTGCTTTCTTACTTCCAGTAAAAATCCCTGGCAAGTGTACAAGCGGGAAACAGCCACAGATACCTTTGACTGGACATAAGACCGTCCTACTTGTACCATCACACTTGGGTCACCTTTGAGTATCTGCGGCTGGCGAAACGGCTCAGCATTTAAAAGCATACACTGCTCTTGCAGGGAACCTGGGCTGGGGTCCCAGCATTCACATCAGGCAGGTTCATAACTCCAGCTCCAGGGTATCTGATGCCTTTGACATCTGCAGTCACCAGCACACATGTTGTGCACAGACTGACACGATACACACACTCACATGTGCATACACCTACACACAATTAAATATAAAATAAATCTTTTTTCAAGATGACTTCGGAAGGGGTTCAACTGCATGATGATGGATACAAACACATGCTGCTGTTGAAAGCAGCCTGCCATCAAGCCAGAGGCACATTATCTAATTTTGTATTTCTCACCTAGAAAAGCTATTCATAGACCCTAGATTCTCCTTCTATCACATTACAGCCAGAGGACACAGAAACAGTGAAAGGTTTTACTAAATTTTCAAAAGTCCTGTTAATATAAAATGACTTTCCAAAATGGATAAGCCAGAGTGGTGTGACCTGAAAGCCACACAAATTGTTTATTTATGCCTGCTATGTTTTAATCACTGGACTGGTTTAGAGACTTCAAAAAATTAATGGTTTTGGCTATACAACAGCAACTATGTCTCCTATGAAACATTAGCTGTCACATTAAGACAAGGTTTTATCATTAATTATATTGGATTATATAGTTTATATCTACAACATGATTGTTAAATAACCAAATTTCCAAACCATTTCAAAATAAAAATGAAATCAGGTCCCAGCAAGCCTTACATGAATTAAGGATCCATTTACAAAACAGAAAATTAAATGTAAAAAATATAACCTCAATTTAAGACATTTGCAGATAAGACATCCAACACTTTTTTTTCCCATCCAAAAAAAAAAAAAAAAAAAAAAGCAAATGAAAATGCTAACGCAGGTCAATAGTGCCATCTTTTGGGTTGCTCTGTAATTGCACGAAGGCGTCCAGAAACACCTTGAATGCATACGAGGAAGGCACAGCAGATGAGGCAAGTCAAGCTATCAGTCTTTAACTTACATAACTTACATTCAATCAATGTATTAACTACACACTCTTTTTTTTTTTTTTTAGATTTATTTATTGGTTATATGTAAGTACACTGTAGCTGACTTCAGACACTCCAGAAGAGGGAGTCAGATCTCGTTACGGATAGTTGTGAGCCACCATGTGGTTGCTGGGATTTGAACTTTGGACCTTCGGAAGAGCAGTCGGGTGCTCTTACCCACTGAGCCATCTCACCAGCCCCTTAACTACACACTCTTACATGTATTGTCGAACCTCATGTTTGTGTTTACTGAAGTTCCACTGGGTTGAACCCCTCTCTTCAAAGAGCTGAGAAAGCTTTATTGACTGAGTTCTAAAACACCTCTGAGCCAGTCACTGCTGGGTCACAATACTAGTTTTCAAATTCCAACACTAATTCATTACAATTATATAACCATATAGTCATAATTGTTATAAGTAATGCACACATTTCTATACACAATTTTGAAAAAATAATTTTATTCCTTTTACAATGTTTTTATCATACATGTGCCAAAAAAATGTTTTTATTATTAATTAAATTATTACATGACTATATAAACATTAACTGCATTCATAAAGGTATTTACATTTCAAAAATATTAAAGCATGTATTCAAAACAATATTTATGTATGTGACAATGGGGGGGTTCATCACTGAAAACTGCAAAAAGCTTTTTCCTTATTGCGGAGGGGATCTCAGCCTTCATCACTGCAGCCTGCACCTGCCTCACACCTGGCCTAAGTCACAAGAGGCTACAGTGAGCTGTGACGGGTAAGCTTCAAGCTCACCCACTCGAGGATCTGTGCCTTAAACTGATGAGGTCTGTACACCACCTTCACTCTTTTTCAATAATTTCACAAAGTTTTATGAAATCACAACATATTTCTCTAGGACACCCTCAGAGTTCAGGCCTTCATTTCTGTCTGCTAACAATTCAGCTCTCACGTGGAAAGCAGAAGATATGACAGTGGTCTGCCCGTGCCCTTGAATTACTCATTGTCAATTTTACTCAAATTACCATCAGCCAATAGTTCTTCAGAGAATGACTTTTTAAATCACAGCTAAAAGCTATCAAAATGGAGACACCTTATAAGGTTACCAAGACAGCAACAGAAAACAAATTAAACAAAACAAAGCCAGAAGCTGAAGGGTGCGTTGAGTGCTGCTCTGGGGCTGGGGACACAGGGCATCTGCTAAGTGCTGGCCTGCAGCACACAAAGAGCCGGGCCAGACCCAGCATTGCTGGAACTGGGATACAGGAGAAGCTATCTTACACTGGACACTGCTCTTCTATGAAAGCAAATCATAACAACGATTGTTAAATACCTCAGAAACATCTTCAGTCCAATGGCAAGCCTTGTCACTAGAAACAGACATGGATGGAGAGACTTAGAGACCACTAAATGAAAGCCTAACTGTCGGAAGGCTGTGGCTCCCCACAGCTCGCCTTCACTCCTCAGGGGCCGGTGTGCGCCCGCCAGGTCTTCTCTAGAGATAATCGCCTTCCCTATTTCTGAGTGGTAGGTGAAAATTCCATTCTGAAGGCCCTTAGATTTATTTCTCTGTTTTATTCCCTGAGAAATAAAAAGGGGGGGAATGAGAAAATGCCATTCTTCTCCCCACCTTCTACTATACCCTTTACCACCATTGCAAATAATTCAACTTCTGAACACAAGGAACACGCTAAACCCTACCCTGATGAGCACACAAACCAACAGGAACATATGTAACCGTATTTTATCAAGTTTAAAGGTCCATCGAGATTGCTACAGTCAATTCCAGCCCATTAAACAGAAAGCAATTACTGCTTCCAATTTAATAAGAATGGATTAAACTGGATTTCTGATTCAATACCATTTGTAAAAGTGTCCATGTCAGGAAGAGTGATGGCGTGCGATCTTATCTCAGACATGTCAAGACTAAGCCAAGTGGACCTGACAGCACCTAAATAGGACTCTACTGAAAGCTCCAGACGTTCACATGCATACATACCACTTAGTTCACTGTTACAATAGACTTCTGTGTTAAAGTTGGAAAGCAATTATTAACATTCATCATATTCAAAAGTCAGTTCTACTTGATCACTAACCCACATATAATGCACATTTTAAAAATTCCTATTTTGTGTGTGGTACCCTGTGCAATGGCACTTGTAATTCAAACACACATGGACACTGCTCATGCTAGCTCATTTAATCCTCCACTTCTACCAAAGGCAGTGCTCAGGACTAATCACAGGACTCAGAGGACTAACACGGGACGATCACTGTAAGCTTAAGGCTAGCCTGGGCTATACAGTAAGACTCTGTCAGGGAGAGAGAGGGAAAGAGAAAGGGAATGGGAGAGGGGGAGGTGAAGAGGGAGGGGGAGGGGAAAGGGAGTGGGAGAGGGAGAGAGCTAGCTGGCTAGCAATTAAGCTAATAGAAGATATTACCTGATTTTACCCTTATTTTACAGTGTGAGTGTTAAAAGTTGGGTACTTCAGCTCTGATTTGCTGACCAAGTATCTCTGAAATGTCCAAGCTGAGTAAGATGGAAAGACTTCACCAAAGGAAAGGAAAAATGGGTGAATCACACTTAGGTGGGGACTGGCTAAGAAGTCACTATTTCAGTAAGCAGAAATATACTAAACAGCAGTGGTGCCAAAGCGTTGTGGCTTATGGAGAGGAGGGTCTAAGATGATCAGGTTCATGAAAACAATGTTAAGGCACAACTACCACCACTAAGAAAGCCCTCAGATTACCATAAATATAATACATACCAAAGAGTATATATAAACCTGTACCAAGATTCTAGGCCCCTCTTACATCAACCCTCAAACCCACGTCAAGTCAGAGGGGAATGTGAAAGTGCAGAGTTCAACTCTTTCTGCTTTACCATTTCCTAACCCTGTTTAATAAACAGGTCTGAGAATTCATGAGGCACTCAAGATGGACCCATGCCACTGTTTTTAGTAAGCCTGAAAGTAAGAGAGTCATAAAGTAACAAATAGTTTTTCCTCAGATTCAAAAATCCCACCTTAATATATTCCTACGGAAAGCCACAACCAGACACTAGGACGAGCAGTGAAAGCGACCAAGACCAGTTGAAGCTGTCAGCCCATCATTGGATAATCACACATCTGATTTGCTGCGCACTGCATCTCAGATTAACAAGAGCTCACATGGCCTCTGAAAAGGTCAATTTGCCAAGTTCTTATATAAATACTGTTAAAAATAGAAAAAAAGCAGAGAAAAATTAAATGTTAGGTAACTTAATGACTTCTAATCATTTTATTAGATGATCATTTGTAACATGGAATTCATGTTCAGGGGTCATAACACCACTAAGTGATCGCATGATGCAATACTGCCATCTGCTGTTCAAAAGCTAGAAACACATCTTATTTTTAACACAAACCTTCTGAAGGCCAGAGTGTTGAACATACTCAACTACTAATGTCCCTGAAGTTTTTAGACCCAAAATTAAAGAAGGCAACAAAAAATAAAAATAAAAAAATTAAGTATGTTTTAAATGATGCTTTCATGGTAATTTGTCATCTACTCATTTTCTTAAGAAAGAAAACTACAATTTAAACACAGGCTATTTCTACATAAATTACTCAAGAACACTGTACAATATTTTTAAGCATAATCTGAACTTTATTAAGCAATTAAATAGGTATCAGATTTCTGAAAGTATATGGATATGTGTTTTATTTGTCTCATAAAACCTCTAACATGTAGGTAGAACACAGTGTAGCAGGCCAGAAGTTTTTTAAAGCCTCAATCTCCTGATACAGTTCCCCTTTCAATCAAGTTTATTCAGGAAAACAGCATATGGCTGGCTTTGCTGCTCACAAGCTACACAAAGCTGAAGTTTAGGTCAAATGTTAACAGCATGAAGAACAAACTGCAAGCTCACAAGGAGAAACAGGAGAATGGTAACAGTATCACAATTTTAATAGTGGGAAAATTGGGAAAGCAGGTTTTCACTCTGTATCAAATGACTCACTAGCATGGAAGTCTAACCATTGCTGGCCATTCATTTTAGACAAATGATAAGCGTCTTCAGAGCGAGGACCCAGAACCAAGAACTAGAGAATTCACTTACTCCTTTAAAAATAGTGAAGATTCTGAGAGAATCCCTGTCTTGAAAAACAAAAAACAAAAAATGAAGATTCTAATCAATCATTCAAATTCTGGAGACCAAACCAGATTTTCCAACTAATCCTTCAAGAAAGCCAACATTCTCCTCAATCATTCAAGATTATTTAAACATAAGGAGAATACTGCTTGAAGTACAAAGGACACAGGAAAGGCCCACACTCCTTGGTTTGTACAGATGACACAGTATAGGACAAATCAGGGCTGCTTAGCATTCTGTCCAAAATGAGTTTGGGCACTTCCTAAGAAGCCAAATATGGGGAAATTTCTCAGCCAACTAGACAAATAAATCAAATATATATATTTGATTTGATATATATATTAATTATTTCTGTGCTGCCTGAAAAACAAACATGTATATAAAGAAGAAACAGAAACTAACAGAGAAATCACGAAAGTAGCTCTGTGAGGAGTGTCAACCTAGCACTCCAGAATCCCTAAGTTCAAATCCAAGCATAGCCTAAGTTTGTAATCTCAGCCACTTCAAAGAGGCAACAAATCATTGTGTATCCCACTTTATACCTCGGCAACAAAGTCTTAAACACCCTTCTAAATATAGTTATAGTTCAATAAGGTACTACAAAATATTTGTGTGTGTGTGCATGTATGAGTATATATGCAAATGCATGTGTGCACAGTAACACATGCAAATGCATGTGTGCACAGTAACACATGCAAATGCATGTGTGCACAGTAACACATGCAAATGTATGAGCATGTGTGTGGAGGCAAGTGGACAGCCTCTCACTGGCCTAGACCTTGCCAAGCAAGCATGGCAAGAGACCCAGGAATCTGTCTGTCTGCCTCCCCAGAGCTAGGGTCACCAAAGCACAGCACTTCACTGGGTGCTTTGTTCTGTTTTGTTTGGATTTTGGTTTTGCTCATGTCTTTGTTTTAAGTAGATAACAGAGCTGAATCTCGGTCCTGTGCACCACACAAGTGAGTGAGTTATCTCCCCAGCCCAAGTACTTCAAAATTTCAACAAAATATTTAATACAGAGAACATAGATTATAGAAACGTGAATAGAAAATACTCAGTAGTTTTTATAATATAAAGTATAACTCTTTATAAGAAGCCATTTTTTTCTCAACAACTTTCATGCAAGATCTTATAGTAATTCAGGCAAAATTTATTGGCAAACAAAGTAAATTATATGTAGGATGTTTAATATTTTTATTTTAATAGGAAAAATACTGGCCATGGTATTTCAGTAGAGCTGTGCAGCACGTGACCACAGTGCTCTCCTTCTGAAGTGGGCCACCCAGTCCTGGTGGCACAACGGTCCTGCTATATTTCTCAAAGATACATTTGTCCCTTGAGGCCACAGAGAATTATGCATAGCATCCAGCAATTAATTAAATATATCAATGGCCTTTCAAATTGTAACATTGTGATGCCCTATTATATAAATGGCTTTATATAATAAAAATCTTTCCAAATGATAGTCATTATTAACACACACATACATGCAAACACATATATGCACACTCTAATGACTTTCACTAAAGTCTTTAGTTTTATTTGGACATTATGTCTGTTCACTACAATTTTTCTCTTTTAAAAATGTATTCTTGCTGGGGGCTGGTGAAATGGCTCAGTGGTTAAGAGCACTGACTGCTATTCCCGAGGTCCTGAGTTCAAATCCCAGCAACCACATGTTGGCTCACAACCACCCGTAATGAGATCTGACGCCCTCTTCTGGTGTGTCTGAAGACAGCTACAGTGTACTTACATATACTAATAAATAAAACTTAAAAAAAAGAAAAAAGAAAAAAGAAAAAGCCGGGTGTGGTGGCCCCATGCCTTTAATTAAAAAAAAAAAAATGTATTCTTGGAGTTATGTACAATCAAGCTGTTGGCCAATGCAGATTGGTGCCAAGACTACAGAACTATATACTGCTCTCCACAAGCTTAGAGTAAAGCCCTACTGCTGAAGACAACAACTCACTGCACGTGGAGGAGTCCAACTATTGCCTACCTAGAGCCTTGACTCCTACTGACTAAACAGTCACAGAACCAGAAGACATTCTGCATGCTACCAAAGGAGAAAGGTAGACACCAACTAAGCAACAAATTCTTTGAGCACCGTTGTAACGGTGCTCTACATGCAAAATGTGCTAATGCAATAATGGCAGGAGACTCGTAGGACAAACCAAGTAACGTCTGATTAGATCTGAGTCCCACTCCATGAGATGAACCTGTCTCTGATTCTGCTCATGTGTCCAAGAACTTGGAATAGCTAGACCAGGGATATAGGAGATCCAAATACTACTCTTCTGCTAAAGGAAAATAACAATAAAACAATACTTAATGACATTCTGCTATATTCATAGATTAGCATCTTCCTCAGTCAGCATCAGCTGTGGATGAGAATAAACAGAGACTCACAACTGGACAATAAGCATACAGTAAGAGACCTTGGAACACTCAACCCTACATGGGGTCTCTCCATTAATTCCCTCCCCTCAGGGCTCAGGGAACCCTGCAGAAGAGGCAAAAAGATTGTAAGAGCCAGAGGGGGTGGAGAACACCAAAGAAGCAGGTCTTCAAAAGACAGCAAGATGCACATATGAACTCATAGAGACTGTGATTGCACTTATAGGTCCTGTAAAGGTCTAAGCCAGATGGGGTCCCAGCAGTGAGAGGCGAAGTAGACACATGCCCATACCCTAGTCCAGAAGCTATCTCCAATTGCTAACTGCTCAGAAAGGAAAAGAACATTTGATCCAATGGAGTCTAGTCACTACTCTTAGGGCTAAGCCTCATTCACATCCAGCAGTAGATGGCCAACATAAAACAAATTCAATAGAATTTTTGGAGGTTCTCGGTCTCATAATGTTTTTTCAGGGCTGTTTTTTTACCCTTACAGGTCCTTTGCATGTGTGCATGCATGTATAAATGACATCCCATTTTGTATTTTTATGGAGTTCCTGCGTGTGTGATGTTTCTTGAGCTTTATCTCAGACACTTTTCCTTTTGGTTTGCTTGTTTGTTTGTTCTGTCCTAGTCTGGTTTGTTTGTATTTTTTATTTTATTTACTTACTTATTGCCTCTTTGTATCCTAATGAGAGAAAGGGTTTCCACCCTGGGCGAGTGGGGAAGTGGGGAAATCTGGGAGGAGCTGGGGGAGGAGAAATATAATCAGAAAACATGGGTTTTGTTGGTTTTTTAAAAATCTTTTCAATTAAAAGCAAGAAAAAATTACTTTGCATAAAAAAGGGGGTGAGGGATATAACTGGTATTCAATAACACTGATCATCTTCCACAACTTAAACCACTCACAATCAGAGTGTATATCATTTATAACCCTCTTAGGAGTGCTGGGACCAAAGGCATGTATCGCCACACCCAGCTTACTCTGTGTCTTAATGTAACTTATCATCTAGGTAAGCTTGATATGTTCGTGTGACGTGACAAAAGCACAAGCCAGCAAAGGAAACTGAGATAACCAGGCAACATTTGCTGTCACTGCGGTTTTTAAGTAACTTTATGTAACAAGCATTACTTCTGTCAACATCAACACAAACTAAAAATTTCATTTTAATAACCTAATCAGTAATGTGATCCTTGTATGCATTTCCTATATAAAATTCTCCATACATGAATCAAATACATGAAACTGACCTCAGGCACACAAGTTAAAGATACTTCGCATTGAGTGGCCAAAGCCCAGGAGTACGCTATACACCTGAGTCAGTCCACTGTGCTGTCTCCCTACACGAGAGAGTTCCTCAAATCAAACACAAAATGCTACAGTATTTCTAAAATACAGATTATAAAAGTTTTTAACTACAGCAGATCCTACTTTTCTCTATTATTAAAAGAGAAAGCAAGAATCCATTAGAAATAAGCATTGCCCAAGACAACCTCTAAGATTTAAGCAATATAAAGATTCTTCCTTTTGTGTCTCCACAAGTTCCTAGAACTCTACCCACGAATACACAGTATGCTCACAACATACTTGCCAACTGATTAAGCTATATACAAAGATACAAAGGAACCATCAAGAATGTAACAGCCTAGAGATGTTTACGCTTTCTGCAACTAGGACACCCAAGATAAAGACTCAGTTCTGACTTCCATAAGATGGTCCACAAGCACACAGTCCCCTCATGTGCCTATGAGAACTCAACCGGGGGCGGACTTTCCCACAAACCATCATGCACATGCAATACCCATGAGCAACAGGTATAACTACACATTAGCATAACTGTTGTGAATGCGGGACCCACCTAGGGAAGCCAGGCTCATATTTTACTAGAACTACGTACCCAGTTGTAATGAGTTTTTTGATAGAACTGTATTATGAGGGAGTCTGAAGAGACCCAGAAAGCATACGAAGTACTGCTGCTCTATGAGCTGAGGCCAGCCTGGTCCTCACAGAGGAAAGAGACAGTGAGGCAGTATGTTAAAATCAATAAATAAACAAGAATTGCTGCTACTCTTCAAGAGTTCCCAGAACCAATTATGACAAACAGAAATGTAACTACCAAAAATCCCAGTACTCACTAGGCAGGAGTGTTCCTGTGAGTTTAAGGCCAGCCTGGGCTATAGAGTAAGAAAAAATAAAAGATGAAATGTCTACTGTTAACTAGAACAGCATTATTCACTAGCATGCCCCAAATCTTACCCACAGGTCGCTTGTTTATAACACTTCATGTGAGAAGACACGACAGTTTCCCACAAATGAAGACACTGGAGATAATTTGGCAAGCTCTTCAACAGAAACAGCAACAGAGCCTTCCTAGGGCAGAGGTCAGCCTTCAGCCTGCTTCCTGGAGGATGCTCCTGGGATGCAGGTGTTCACATCACGTCTCCACTTGCTTCTGAGACAGTGTCCCACTACACAGCAGCTACCTACAACTCACAGTCCTCCTGCCTCAGTTCCCCAAGTGCACCTGCCAGCTCAGCCACAACATATTCCTTTTAAAAACACTAGTTCCCATGAAGAAAGTTCACCTACTTGCCACCTTGCCCATTTAATTCTATCATCTCCCACTCTTCTTGATACTAATTGTTCTGTGTGACGTTTGCTAGGAAAACACCACCCATCTCCATGGGCTCTCCTCCGAAGGTGGCCTGCCTGCCTGCCTGCCTAGCACACCCCTGCCCTGGGTTCCGGCCCAGCACCAAACCACACGGAGGAGCAGAAACGCAAGCCATCCTCAGCTACTTGGGGACTCTGAATCCCTGTCTCAGAGCAATATTTTTTTAAACGATGAATCTTTTCCTTCACTCCAAATCTTACGTTTTCCTGCAGAATTATCATGTATCAGACTCGGAGTTACAGACAGCAATTTCAAGTATCTTTACCCAAATCATGTTTCTTCACCAAATAGTAAAATGGCTACAAGTAGCTATTAAGAAATCTTAACTTCTTTCCAATAATCCCTGTATTCAGTACATGAAATCTAAATTTTACACCTATGTTATATTCATTGATATTTTAGGCCCATACTTAATTAACAAAAACAATTTAAATTAATAATATTAACACAATCCCACTAATCCACAATAACCAAAACACCTAATATCAGTAATCCAGAAACCATGCAAATTATGTTTCAGGTCTCAACTTGAGGTCTACAGAGAGTTGGGGAAATACAGCTCAAAACAAAGGATATGTTTAGCAGAGGTAAAGACTCTGCGAACTCCACAGTGTTAAAAAAGACAACAAGGAGGGCTGTGGAGACGTCTCAGGGTATAAAGTACTTCCTCCACAAGCTAACAGTCCGGATCTCCAGAGCCCACGGAAGTGCACATACGCACAGTAAATATGAAGCTAGACTGGTCATGGTGGTATATGTCTTAATCCCAAGAGAGGCAGAAGGATCAATGCTGTGAGTTCAAGGCCAACCAGTTGACATAACAAGATCCAGACCAGCCAGAACTACAAAGTTAAACTCTGACCAAAAAAATACATATAATCATCCTCTTATGTTATTCAGTGTATAAATTGTACCACTATACATAAAATAAAGTATCATAAAAAATTAGAATAAAAATTGCTAAAAGTGGGACTAGATATATGTCTCAACATTTCAAACCATGGTGCTCTTCCAGAGGACCCCAGTTTAAGTCCTGATACCCACGAAGCAGCTCTCACTGACTGTTACTCCAAACAGCTAATGCCCTCCTTTGGCCTTACATGAATTTCCTGCAGTTTCACTTCAAAATACAAAAGGTTTTAAGGTTATTTTAAAATAACCAGGCAGGTGAGATGGCTCAGTGGGCAAAGGCACCTGTCGTCAAGCCTGCCCCAAGATCCCACACAGGAGAGAGGTCTCTTCTCCTGCAGCTGTCTCCTGACCTCCACATGTGTACCACTGTGCATGTGTGTCCCCTCCCACCCCTCCACCCTGCATATACACACACAAATAAAATGTAATATAAACAAACAGAAATACAATAGAAGTCAAGAAAGATGTAACCAGTTATCTAATAATATATAGTCGCTATTAGTGCTCTACCTTCCTATCATTAAATTACTCTAAAATTCCCTTAAACTGCTGGGGCTAGACTACCTGTCTCCAAAATCTGCAACTCTGAAATATAATCAATAAAATACATTATGGATCTCATTACCTGTAATTTTATAGCCATAGGCAGCAAGCTGTCCAGCCATGTATTCTCCATCCGAATTATTATGTGAGCAGCCCCATGTTCGGATCCAAATTTTCTGTATGCCTGGAATAGTGCTGTTAAGTAATCAATTAGAACAAAGTGAGTATCTGTAAGTGATTCTTAAGATAAAAGCCACTCGATGATTTTAGGGCACATTACACAAAAAAACAAACGAATCAATTCACAATCTAGTTACAGAATGCACCAAACTATTTTAAAATCTGCCGTTGCAACAAAACTCTAAAATAAGGGTCAGTGAGCTAGATGGGCGAGTAAATGCACTTGTCACCCAGCTCATCGTGGTGGTACCATCCCTGGGCTGGTGGTCCTGGGTTCTATAAGAAAGAAGGCTGAGCAAGCCACTGGGAGCAAGCCAGTTAGCAGAATCCTTCCATGACTTCTGCATCAGCTTCTACCTCAATGAAGCTGCCATTTGAGTTCCTGTCCTGACGTCCTTCAATGAAGAAAGTGCTGTGAAAGTAAGTGTAAGCTGTATAATCCCCTCTCCTCCCAGCGTGCTTTTTGGTCATGGTGTTTCATTGCAGAAATAAAAACCCTACCTAAGACTTAAACACATTCTGCATACAGACACAATAATAAGCAAAGTGTTTTAAAACTAAAATCCGGATAAAATAACCAAGGAGTCACAAGAAGGCTCTCTGTCTTTATACAATGTCCTTTTGTGTCTTTTGTCACCAAATGCCAGGACTAGAAATAGATTACCTCTAACTGAGTTGTTGGTCTAAGGGTCCCATGGGAACCCCAAAACAACCCAGGCTGTTGATAAGATTGCTCTCCATACGCTTATGGTAAGGCCCTACTGCTAAAGACAACACCTACACATCTCACTGAACATGGAGAAGTGCAGTTGTTGCCTACCAAGAGCCTTCACCACTACTGACTAAATGGTCACAGTACTGAAATGTACTCTGCAGACTACTAGAGGAGAGGGTAAATACTAACCCAGCTGCAAACTCTTCAGACTACAATGGTGACCTCCATACCAGATGCACTAGTGCAGTGCTTCGGAGCTTCTCAACCCACCAGTCATGACCCCTTCGGAGGCTGCATATCCCCCATGTCAGATATTTACATTACAATTCATAGCTATAACAGAATTACAGTTATGAAGTAGCAATGCAGTAATTCTATAGTTGAGGGTCACCACAACATAAGGAACTGTATTAAAGGGTCACATTATTAGGAAGACAGAGAATCACTGCACTAGTGCAACAGTAGCATAAGGCTTGTGAGACATGCCAGCTAATATCTGATTGGATTTATGGCCCACTCCATGAGACAGAACACATCCCCAACAATGTTGGGCCAGACTGGATAGGCCAGACACTAGGGTAAAACCAAACAAATGTAGCAATAAATTGACACTATAGTCATAGGTCAATGCCTTTCTGTTTTCTCTTATTACATTTTATTTTATTCTGTTTGTTTTCTGAGAGAGACAGAAAAGGGGTGGATCTGGATGGGAGGGGAGATGGATAGGAGCTGGGAGGAGTAGAGGAAGGAGAGATCATAATCAGAAAATTATGTTGAACAAAATCTATCTTCAATAGAAGGTGAAAATGATGTTAGAAGTAAATAAATAACGTCCTTTTGGATCCATGAGAAGGCTTAGCAGGTCACGGAGCCTGCCCCCACGCCTGATGACCTGAGTCCAACCCCGAGATCCACGTTAGAGAACCGACTCCTAAGCTGACTTCTGACCCTCACTCACGTGCTTCAGCACGCGCTCATGCCTGCTCATACATCCTAAGTAAATAAGATGTCATTTTTGAAAAACATTTTAAATACAAATTTTAATTTTAAAAATGTCCTTTCAAGCCAGGTGGCACACAACTGTAATCCCAGCACTTAGGAAAGAGAAGCAGGAAGTTCAGGGTCATCTGTGGACCAAGCTACAAGAGATCTTGCCTCAGAAAAAGGTCTTCTCTGGATTGTAGTTTTAATCCCTACTCACCATACCACCAATGACTGATGCAGCTTTTAGAAAGATACACACAAACGGTCACACCGAAAATGGCAGCTGTAGCACCCAAAACAAGAAGGGCTGAGGAGACGGTGATGCCATAAAGTACTACCCTATAAGTATGAGGATATGACCTGGGGGTACTGGACACCCAGCACCCAGAAAAAAAGTCAGGTGGAGCAGCAGGCATATGCAACCCCAGTGCCTGTCAGGGAGAAGACAGAAGAATCCCTAGAACAAACAGGCAGCCACCCTAGCAGAATCAACAGCTCCAGCTTCAGTGACAGTCCCTGTCCCTGTCCCTGTCCCAAGAAATAAGGTGGAAAGCAATCAAGGAAGATACCTAATCTGACCTGTAGTGTACACACACACACACACACACACACACACACACACACACACACACACACACAGGTACCTGTTCACTCTCATGAACATTTACAGAGTATACAACACAGAAAACATATTAAGAATAAAAACAGCCAGGCAGTGGTGGCGCACGCCTTTAATCCCAGCACTTGGGAGGCAGAGGCAGGCGGATTTCTGAGTTCGAGGCCAGCCTGGTCTACAAAGTGAGTTCCAGGACAGCCAGGGCTACACAGAGAAACCCTGTCTCAGAAAATAAATAAATAAAAATAAATAAATAAATAAAAACAAAGGCTGATGAACTGTCCATTCACAAACTCTTAAATACTAGTTGCAATCTTTATCCACTTAAAATTTACAGATTAAAAATAACCAAACTTGAAAACTCCATAATTCATGTAACTCCAGTCACAGGTTTCTAGAGAATTTATCTCGGAAGGACAAAAAGACTCTCCTCTTAGACTGTCCTAACAACTTAAAAGTAAACAGAAATGACAATAAAGACATGCTTGAAATAAATGTGACAAACTCCACTAATTAAAACACCTTCTACCAGGGCGGGAGGAGGGTATAGGGGACTTTGGGGATAGCATTTGAAATGTAAATGAAGAAAATATCTAATAAAATAAATAAATAAAAATAAAAAACCACCTTCTCCATGCAGAGCCCTGAAAAGCTCAATCATCTAAACAAAGCCAACATGAGAGCTGCCCACCATTTACTAGGTGAACAGTCACAGGCTATGGACAGCTAGGCAATCACCTCTGCAGTGTCCTACTACACTCTTACTGTCTAGAATCCCACCACAAAAGGGCAGACAGGACAATGGTCTTTGTGCCCAGTGCCTTGTGTGTGATCCCTAAGCACTCACTAATATGCTAACAATAATCACACGTCCAAAACACCCACTGCCACAGAGGATTCAAAGCTTTAATCTGCAATTACAACAGATTTATACCAACTATAGTCAAATCAAAACAACTCCTAGTGTCCTATCACCTTCCTTCAAAGAACATTTAAACTGGTATTTTGTTTTGTTTTTAATTAATTCTTGGAAAATTCTCTTCAATGTAATTTGATCATATCCGTTCCCCTAATTCCCCATGCCCTTGGTATGAAGAATTAGAAATTTCTGAGTTTTTAACCTATTACTGGCCAGATTTGAAGCAATTCCTTTTTTTTTTTTTTTTTTTTTTTTAAGCTCTATGTTTCCTACTAGAAATACAAAGATCCTATACCTGGAGTTACTGCACATACAGTGTAGGCCAGCAGTGCCAGCCTCTTCTGGGACGGAAGTGAATGTAATTCTGAGGAATGCTTACCTGTCACTTGGTGGCCTGGGCTCTTCTTGCAAATATTTTTGGGTATTCCGCCTTCGTACTTTAGGAAACACATGCTTTCTTGAGAACTGTCTGTCCTGTGGCTTTGAATCTTCCTGTGATATGATATCTTCTATGTCATCCAGCAGTACATCACAAGACGCAGAAGGCATCTTTTGTAGGACAGAAAAAAGTTACAAATAGCAGAGGTTTATAAAAATCCACTTAGCATGGTATTGGTCAACAATTCTTACCAACCTTGAATCTTCTTAACTCTGTGAAACCTAAGTCCACAGAAAACATAGATAAACCAAAGAAACAACCATGCAAGTCCTGCATATATAGAACACCCATGACTGAACTGAAAATGTCATAACTAATACTATGGAGAGAAAGTAGGGCAGGGTCTTTTCAAGAGAAAGGAAACAGAAAGCCAGCAATTCCCATCAGCCACTGCTGCTGAGGCCAGTGACCACCAAGGCCTCCAGTACTGTGAGAAGGAATTGGTATACCTGACTTTAAGAGTGATTGGTGGGGCTGGGCGGTGGTGGCGCACACCTTTAATCCCAGCACTCCGGAGGCAGAGGCAGGCGGATTTCTGAGTTCGAGGCCAGCCTGGTCTACAAAGTGAGCTCCAGGATAGCCAAGGCTATACAGAGAAACCCTGTCTCGAAAAACAAAACAAAAAAACAAAAAAACAAACAAACAAAAAAAAGAGTGATTGGTGGGGCTCAAGAGATGGCTCAGCAGATAAGAGAACTTGCTGATTTTATAGAAGTCCATCGTTCAGTTCCAGTACCCACACAGAGGCTCAATACCATCATAAGTCCAGTTCAAGGGATCTGGCACCTTCTGACCTCCTTGGGCACCAGGCACATTTTTGGTGCACATAAATACATACAGGCAAAAACGCTCATATACATATAATATGGTGAGTCATGCATGCACACACACACACACACACACACACACACACACACATAGGACAGCTATGCCAATCAAAACTAGTATTGGTAAACAACTACAAAGTATTACTCTAATATCAAAACCAAATAAAGGCACACACATTAAAAAAAAAAAAAAAGAAAGAAAGAAAAAGAAAACTACCAGCTAATACCCCTGGTAAACACTAATGTTATAATCATGAATAAAATGTTTACAAACCAAACACAGGTAGGTCTATATCAAAAACATTAAATTAACTGTATCCCAGAGATGTAGAGATAGTTCAGCATATATTAAGCCAATAAATGACATAAATGAACTTAAAGATGAAAAAAACCTCATGATCATCTCAATAGATGCCTTTGACAAAATCCAACATGCCATAATGATAAAAGTCTTAGAGAAGGGGATAGAGAGATGGTTTAGCAGATAAGAAAGCCTGTGGCTCTAGCAGAGGACCTGGGTTCTGTTCCCAGCACCCACATGGTGACTCAATACCATCTATGATTCCAGTTCCAGAGAATCTGATACCCTTTTCTGAACCTCAAAGGTACCAGGCATGTATGTGGTGCACATATGTACATGCATGCAAAATATTCATATATATAAAATAAAATAACCTCAAAGAAAGAAGTAATGAATTGGGGTTGAAGCTGGCAGTAAAGAAAGAGTCTAGGCCCATGCATACTATGGCATCTATTACCTATTAACTTTCCTCATTAGGTTATCTGAACCAGTGTGAAGACTATAAATCAGCAGTTCTCAACCTGTAGGTCATGACCCCTTTGGGGGGGTGCAAATAACTTCACGGGGGTCACCTAAGACCATCAAAAACCACAGTTATTTACATTACAATTCATAACAATAGCAAATTTACAGTTTATGAAGTAGCACTAAAAGTAATTTTAAGGTTATGGGTCACCACACCATGAGGAACTGTATTAAAGGGTTGCAGCATTAGGAAGGTTGCGACCCACTGCTATATAGTCATGTGTCTTCAAGCCTGTCTGATAAGCTCCCTTTTTGTTCTTCTATAGGATTCCCATCTTTCTGCTCACATCATCCAAATAACAGAGTGGCTTCCTACCAGGCCTATTTTTGTGCCTGGAATTTGCAATGTTTGCTTTAAATCTTTAACAGCGTGTGCATCATAATTCAAACCTCTATTTAAATCTCAGCCACTTATATATCTATCATCAGTAAAAGAAAAAAAAAAGTGAGCCAAGCACCCATCCTAAAAACTGTTATGGTAATGAGCACATCCCAGTCAGTCGCTCCTTCCTTCCTTTTCCTAGACAGTGATTTGCTCAGAGTCAGTCACAACAAGACGATCCAGCCAGAAAAGACCTTTACAACAACTGACAGTAAAGACAGCTTCTCTTTCCACTCCAGTGCATGAAGTTGGGGTAATAGGCCAACTTGGTGAAATCTGTGACAGGCCAAAGAAGCCACCTACCTAAGGAATGAAGCCTAGCAAGAGATGCAGACATAATGACTGCATTGAGCACCTGAGGTGCAACCGTACTCGGCTCACTCACCGGAGCCACTACCCTCCCTCTGGAGTCTAACATCTTTTGGATTGGGCATTCGCCTCCTAGAAACAAGGGTTTACCAGCTCAGCCATTAAGATTGGCCTTTCCCACATAGGTTCCATTTACATGCAATATCTGTCAGTGAAAAAAAAAAAATAACAGTTTGAACACATTCAGGAAATTCTTCCTCTTTCAGATCTAAATGCACAGGCTTGGAGTGTGAAGAAGTGCAGGAAAGAAACTGAACATCCGCTGACCTTAGGAGTTTTCTAAAAATTATTTTCTTACCAAAGAAAGGAGGTGGGACTGACAAAAGGGCCCAACACAGATGGAGGCCATCCCACACAGAGAGATCACTTCTTTCTTTACTGCCTTATGCTTGTCTTCCAATCTGTTACTGTGTGAACTGACCACTGTCTTAGAGTAAGCTTACTACTGCCTAGCTCAAGCATGAGGTCCCAACAAGGTTCTTTTCACCCTGCATTGTCATGAGCTGCCAGCTATTCAGGTGTCTCCACTCCGTTTGAGATGCATAGTCTCCTATAGTCCTTAGGCAGAGATATTCATTCTGGAAGTGATTGGAGTTATTGGAGCCAGGACTCTTTTACATCATTCATAGCCACCAGCAAGGCTATTCTTAGAATTGGTGATTTTGGCTAATAATTTAGAAAGCTACAGTCCAACCAGGCAAAGAAGGTCTGAATGGCATTAGGTGGCTCATCACACTGCACCAATAGTCAGGAGGCAGGGAGGAGTGCTCGTGCTCAGCGGGCTCCCTCCATTTACACACTTTCTAACTCAGTCTTAAAGCACAGCCTGCATCCAGGCCACAAATTCCTTCATCAGCTAAACCTCTCTAGAAATCTCCTCACAGATACAAATATCAGGTTCAACAGACCCTCCAATAACTTTGATATCTACTATTCTAGAGTTATTATTTCATAAAGACTGACTTAGAGGGCATGCCAAATAGACGTTACTGAATCAAGTGACTGTAGTGTGTATAAAAACAATGTAAAACAGAACAGTCTTCTCAACAAATGACACGAAAACAACTGGATAGCCACACGCAAGGAAACGCAGCTGGGGCCCCATCTCGCATCATACTCAAAAGTAAACTCACAGGGGCTACAGACCTAAGCTTACGGACCTACTACTAGAAGAGTCTTACAGCTATCACAAGTATCAAGTTTCCCAATTAGACACTGGCTTCTTAGTTAAGGACAACAAGAGCACAAAAGGAAAAACAGGTTAGACTTCATCAAAATTAGTGTTTCAGCCAGATGCAGTGGCTTGTGCTTGCAATGCCAGCACGTGGGAATTTAAGGCAGGAGGACCAGGACTCAAAGGCTGGTCTCAGATACAAATCAAATTTGAAGCTAACCTGGGCTATGTGAAAACTGTTCTCAAAAAAGAGAAAAAAACAAAACAAAACAATTCTCATGCTTCAAAGACAATATGAAGACCATGAGAGAGCATGCAGTGGGAGGAAACAGTAGTAACTCATAGAATACAATAAGGGCCTCTCATCAGAGTAAATAAAGAACCCAAAAATACAAACAACCCCAAATTAAAATACGGGAAAGGGATCCCAACAGACATACTTCCAAACAAGATATATAAGTATCTGATAAGCACAGAGAGCTGTCAGTAAAGTCAGCCATGAGGGAAAGGCCATTCAAACCCACAAAGATATACCGTTTCACACTCCCGAAGACAATGAGAATTACAAAGACAAGTAGCCATGTTTAACAGCAGTGAATCACATCGCACAGAAAGGAAACAAGAATCTGGCCTGGCATGGTGGTGCACACACTCAATCCCAGCACTTGCAAGTTTGGTCTATATAGTGAGTTCCAGGCTAACAAGGGATAAACATTAAGACAACATCTCAACAAATTTAAAAAATAAAAATAAATTTTAAAAAAAAGAGAGAGAGAGAGGGAGAGAGAAACAAGACAACCCAGCTAGAAGAGGTACAGAAACAAGCCTTCAGGAATGCCATATTTGGGCTGCAGAAATGGCTCAGAGTTAAGAGCACTGATTGCTCTTCCAGAGGACCAGGGTTCAATTCCCAGCAACCACATGGCAGCTCTTACCTGTCTGTAATTCCAGGATCTGATAACCTCACAAAGACATACATGCAGGCAAAATCCCAGTGCACATAAAATTATAAATACATATTTTAAAAAAAGAAAGAAAGTCATATTTAACAGCCAGGTAGAGAAGTAGGATATAACAGGGACTAAGCAACAGCCAAACAAGAAAACAGATGTGCCACAAATGGGAAAGAGAGCATGTCTCGCTTCTTAATGAAAATGAAAAACTAAGGAAGAGATACAAAAATGTCTCTCCGATGAAGTTATAGGGAAATCTAGTTTTCACAAAATGATACTGGCTAATTACTAAAAACTTAAGACATCTTTCTTCATATTCTAATGCAGAACTAATTACTCAAATATTAGAAACTAAAATAAACCAATACCTTGATTTTCTGAAATTGGTCTCAAGTCCTCTTGAAAGATGAATCTGAAAAATTAAAATTAATTAGAAAATGCGAGTACCCTATAAGTTCATAAAACCAGTGTATGACCTCTTTACAACTTCCTTAAAAAAAAAAAAAAAAAAAAAAAAAGGATGCATCTAGCCACTTTTTAAACTGCTACCCTGCACTGTAACACCTGAGCACAATGAAAATCACCAAGTAAGAAACAAGTGATCCCTTATGACACAGGAAAGTTTTCTAAGCAAGGGAGCAAAGAAAAGAGGGGAAGGGGGCGCAAAAACACAAGCGACCTCTGCCCCTATGCCCAACTTCAGTGCAAAACACTCATCTCCTGAAGCCCTGATCGCGTAGCACAAGTACATTCACGGGTAAAGCGAGAGGGGAAATGAGGCTAGAGCAGAATGGAAGTCCCTGACGTCGCCAGCCAGCAGTGTCTGCCGCCACGCCGGCCTCTCTCCAGGCAGCGCTCCAGAGTCCGACTCTCCACGCCAGCCGCCAAGTCTTTTCCAAACTGCGAGAACAAGCGGGCGATCGGCCCAAAGGAGAAAACCTGCGGAAACGAAGCTCCGCCCAAAATGCAGCTCGGCCCACGGTCGCTGAGCACTGATCCATTTGCCCCAGTATACACAGATCCAGAACTTCACCTGTCCGAACTGAGAGGAAAAAAACCACAAGCCCCTGCCAGGAAACTGCACAGACTTCAGATGGAGAGCGCCATGACACTTGTGTCCCGCCGGGCTGATTTGCGCATGCTCCGCGACGGTAGACCGGAGAGGTCAAAACAGATCGTTGTTTCAAGTTTGCGTTTGTTTTTATCTATAATTATTACCACATTCTTCTACAAACAAAGGTGAAAATACACTCCTACCTCATTATGTTAGCTTATCAACTAACTTCTGCTAAGTTATAACCTTATAACTTGTCCTGCACAGTTAAGAGATTAACATAAACATCTTGCCATTTATTATTACTACTCATTATTCACAAAAAGGGACTGGAGACTTTAAATACTTACCAGAATAATTACCTCCGGAGTAAATCATTTTCATTACATTCATTACATTTTATCAGTTCCCTCCTCTATCTATCTATCTATCTATCTATCTATCTATCTATCATCTCTATCTCTTTTGAGACAGCATCTCTCTATAAAACCTTAATTGCACAGTCACTCATTATATGGAATGAACTGGCCTCGAACTCACAGATCGACCTGCCTTTACCTCCAGATCTCTAGGATTAAAAGCATGCTCCACCATGCCCAACTAATTTCCTTCTCTTCTATAGAGAAGAATAACTAAAATAATAGTTGTTCTATCGAATAACAGAAGTCAATTAACACCAAACTCGTGCCCACATCTACCTCCTACTGCTGGGATTACGGTTGTGGCCCACTGCAGTAGGCTTATATTTCTGCTTCTGCAGAGACAATTCAGCCGAGGTAGTCAGGTTTCATTTAATAATTCCATAAGAATACATAAGAAGAAACCTTTATACTTTCTTTGTCAGTAATGCATAACTTTATATTTAAAAAGCAAAAAGAAAGGAATGATGTGAAAAATATGGAACAAAATCTTTATGTTTTCAAAGGGATGAAGATTTTTGTTGAAGGATGAGTGGTTTAGCAGTCTGTGTATTGGGACCCAGGGACTTCTGCATGCTAAGCAAGCACTGTACCACTAAGCTGCATCTCCTGACCCTAGGTTTGTTGTTGTTGTTTGTTTTCTTGCTTTTGTCTCCATAGTGAAAACTGAATGGGAAAATGTTAGCAATAATAAAACCAATGGACAAAGGAATAATAAATCCAGAAATTACAAAAAATTAAAAACAGATTTAGTTTATAACTTTAGCAATTATCGGTTGTACTATTGAATTTAAACCAATCAATAACTTTTCATGAGACACAATGTGTGTGAGTTTAATTCGCTCTTTAAAAAGTGCATATGAATTGTTTGTGCAGAGATTGCATGGACATAATAGCGACAGTCTTAAGACAGATAAGTCTATTTCTTAGGCGAATGGGACAAACGTAGATGTGAACTGTAGGGATTGGGCATTAAATGTGCTGTGATTTACATTGACTTTCCACAGCCTGTGACCAAAACCCAGCTCTAATTTCAAAACAAGGGGTGCACATAAGAATCGATGTTGGATACAGGGACTGTGAAGATTGATCCTGTATAAGAAATTACTTGACAGAATAAGGCTCCCCTGGCTGAAAACTATATGACAGTAATTTTTTGTTGTTGCTGTTGTTGTTGTTTGGTTTTTTGGTTTTTTTCAAGACAGGGTTTCTCTGTATAGCCCTGACTGTCCTGGAACTCACTTTGTAGACCAGGCTGGCCTCGAACTCAGAAATCCACCTGCCTCTTCCTCCCAAGTGCTGGGATTAAAGGTGTGTACCACCACCGCCCAGCACAACAGTAATTTTTAAGGAAGATTTTTTCCCCCCAAGAGTGGATGAACCCAACAAGAAAGAGTGATAGTGTGAACAAAGAGAAAACAGGAGGAATGCTGTAGCAACATCAAAAGAAAGGCTGCCTCTAGTGAATGAGTGCCTCAAAATATAGGGTAAGAGGGAGGAGCTGAAGCTCTTAAATGCTGCTAGACAGGGACATGAAATCACCTCCAGTCTGTGGAGGAATGCTGAAGGGCATCTTATAAAGTAGCCACTAGAGGTCAGAGTATTGAACTTCTGGCACCAGCTATTCGCTTGCTCTAGCAGGTCACATAAATGGCGTTGCTCTAAGTGTGTAAGTAAATTTCTCTTTTCAGACTCCTGAAACCTGGAACCCTTGCTAGAGCAATGAGAACACCACATTCCCTTGCCGTAGAGCAGGTAACTTACCTAGGCCCAGAATCCTCGGCTTTTGTCATAAGCAAGAATCTGATGCTAGCTCCACAAAAAAAGACAGTCAGACAGAAAGACAGACAGACAGAAAGACAGACAGGGAGGGAGGGAGGGAGGGAGGGAGGGAGGGAAGGAGGGAAGGAGGGAAGGAGGGAAGGAGGGAAGGAGGGAAGGAGGGAAGGAGGGAAGGAGGGAAGGAGGGAAGGAGGGAAGGAGGGAAGGAGGGAAGGAGGGAAGGAGGGAAGGAGGGAAGGAGGGAAGGAGGGAGGGAGGGAGGGAAGGAGTAGCTAAGAAGTTCTGATCCTCCTGCCTTCACTTCTCAAGGCCTGAACCTCAACATATTAAAATTCTTATTGTTAGATATTCTCCCAATGATTTAAAATAATAACTCACATTTATTGTATAATACTCTCATGGTTTATAAGTATCAGCAGGAGACATGATGTTTTCTCTGTCCTTAGAAGGACATGACAATACAGAATAAATTTGGTTTTGTGAGGAACACAGCTTAGTGTTAGGACTCTCACATGCCTAAGGCCGCAGGTTGAACACCCACTGCTGTAAACACTGATAGTAATGACAGATCTGTTATTCACATGAATTGAGTTATGTAATCTTTACTACATGTACTCGGTATACTAAGGACTATTCTAAATGCTCGGGGGAATGAAACGCAGCAATGTCTCTACCTCCTTATTCAGTCCAGCCAAGGCTACATAGTAAGATCTAAATAAAGAATGAATGAAAAACAGAGAGAGAGAGAGGGAGAGAGAGAGAGAGAGAGAGAGAGAGAGAGAGAGAGAGAGAGAGAGAGAGAGAGAGAAAGAGAATATTATTGTTTTCTTTCTGTCTTTCTTCTCTTTCATTTGATAGAGTGCTGTGTAGCCCTGGGTGGCCTATAATTTGCTATGTAGACCAGGCTGGCATCATACTCACAGAGATATAACTCTCACTGCCTCTGCCTTGCTAGTGCTAAATCCTTAGTCCCAGCAATCCAGAGGCAAAGGTAGGTGGATCTTGTGAGTTCAAGGCAAGCTTGGTCTATACTGTGAGTTCAAAGCCGTTCAGGAAGAAGAGTGAAATTTCCATGAGCAGAAATGAGGGGGAGGGGAGACTGCAGGTAGAGCAAATATGGGAGGAAAAAGGAAAGATGAAGAATCATCTTCCCCATACCCCCAACACAATTGGTGAGTTATTTTATACTAAGTGCTCAGAGGTATACATTTAAGAAATCTCATAAAGCTAATCACCTTCCTACCAAATATTAAAGACATTCAAATTGAGGATAATAGAAAATCCTTGGTCTCCTTAAATTGTATGACTTGAGATACATCTAGATGTATTTTAACCTATGACCTCCACACAGGTATGACAAGCAGCCATGAATGAACACACGTGCATACACACACACACACACACACACACACACACACACACACACATACTTATATAATTTTTAATTATTGTTTGAGAATTTCATTCGTACATGAATATTTTGTGTTTTGAAAAAATCCAATCCCCCACTCCCTCCACACACCCTCCCCCATTCCCTCTCCCATTCCCTCCCCATTCCCTCCCCCACTCCCTCCCACACACCCTCCCCCACTCCCTCCACACTCTCCCCCACTCCCTCCCACACACCCTCCCCCACTCCCTCCACACACCCTCCCCCACTCCCTACCACACACCCTCCCCCACTCCCTCCCACACACCCTCCCCCACTCCCTACCACACACCCTCCCCCACTCCCTACCACACACTCTCAATACTACTTCTCTCTCCCAATATTTTTATATTTAATTTTCTCAATTTTTTTATCCGGGACCTATTTCAAACTTCTTTATTTTCTTTTTGAAACAGGGTCTCTCTATAGTCCTGACTGTCCTACAACTTGCCAAGTTGACCAGGCTGGCCTTGAACTCACCGAGATTGGCCTGCGTCTGCCTCCCAGTGCCCACAGGTTAAAGACACTCACCACCAAACCCAGCTCATTTCACACTTCTGAAAATTTTCCCAAATATTGTAACTGATACATGTATAATCTTCATCCCCAGATAATAACCCCTCATACGTCGGAAGTACAGTGCTCACAGCCAGGAAACGATCGTGGGTATAATGCACTGATCCTGGGAGAGTCTTTTGTTTTTTTATCTTCTCTAATCTTGATGCTTTAGAAGAAGAATGGTACAGTTGTTTGTAAAATGTCATTCAATTACAGTCCTCTGATGCGCTCACACCTACATTCATGCTTTTAGTTTCCTGTGGTTTGTTTTGCTTTGCTTTGCTTAGATGCAGGATCTTGCTATGTAACCTTGGCTTTCCTGAATCTCAAACAGATCCATAGGCTTCTGCTTCCAAGCACTCGGATTTAAAGGTGTATGCTACCGTGCCTGGCACAGCTTCCTTTGAGGTAAGGATTTGGGGCAAGAATACCACAGAAGAAATGCTGTCTGCTCCCCTTGGCCTATCTCAACAGAGGCATGTGACAGATCTCATTAACAGTGATGTACTTTGAACACTTGGTCTCACCACTGTGAAACAACTCTTCCACCCTTTGTTATCAATGAGTGACTTGAGGGAAGACATGCTGAGGTTACAATAGAATCCTGTTCCAGAGCATGTTGCTGCCTCTACTTGTGGCATCTCTAAATGACCCTGCAGGGAACAATTATTACTGTGGCATTTGCCAAATGGGGACTTTCCATTTCTATCATGCCTTCTACTTAGATTATTGAATGGGCTTTCCCTTCTCGTTTTTCTATTCAATTATTTATATTGGCATGGATGATTGTGCTCATTTTATATTATAGCTTCTAAGCCATTGTTAGTATTATTTTGTTGCTCAAATTATCCCAAATCTGGCCACGGCTTTGGGTTGCCTTCAGAGTTCTTTGGACACGTCTACATTTCAATTATACATAATTTTTCTGTTAGTGCAATATGTGCCAAAGCTCGTTGTATATCTCTCTACCCCAGCCCTGCAATCGGTCTATTGTCCACAGAGCTATAGTTCCTATTAGTTTAAAGTGCTATTTAGAGACCAAGATAGGAAGCCAAATGTTGTGATATACATTTATAGTTCTAGAATGTGGGAGGTGAAGACAAAAGGATCAGGAATTTAAGGCCAGACTCTGCTACAAAGAAAGTATGAATCCATCCTGGGCCACATGACAATCTACATGGAAAGGGAAGGAAGGAAGGAAGGGAGGAAGGGAGGGAGGGAGGGAGGGAGGGAGGGAGGGAGGGAGGGAGGGAGGGAGGGAGGAAGGAAGGAAGGAAGGAAGGAAGGAAGGAAGGAAGGAAGGAAGGAAGGAAGGGGAAGGGAAGGGTGATAGGAGGTGGCTCAGCAGCAACATTTACTGCTCTTGCAAAAGACCCAGATTATGTTCCCAGAATTCCTATAGAGGCTGTTACAACGGCCTACAATGCCAGTTCCAGAGGATCTGATGTCCTCTTTTCTGGTTCTCTTGGGCTCCTGCATCCGCGTATGCACAAAAATACATACATGCTCACACACATAACTAAAAAATAAGTAAATAAATAAATCTTTCAGAAAATAAATAATGATATGAGCTTCAGTATGCTATTGCTTCTGGTTATCATTGCTCCAGAAGCTACAGTATACTCGAGGCAAACTTGGAGTGTCTGTTAGATATCCATGTGGATTCTTGGCCTGGCAATTGGACTTATGATTCTAAAGCTTTGAGAAATGCAAGAGGAAGCTAGGAAGTTGGGGATCATTGCCATGCAGGTAGAATCTTAAGCCAGGACTTGTATGAAAGTGCCCGTGGAATGAGCCTGAAGCATGCTCCTCCCCAACTAAGGTGGGGGAGAAGAGAAAGAGACAGAAAAGAAGACTGAGAAATAACAACTGATGGGAAGGAAGGAAAGCAAGAATGTGGGGTCCTGGAAGGCAAGGGAAAACCCAGAAGTGGGGACGGCAGGCAGCATTAACCGATGCTGAAGATGCAGGGAATGGATGCTGAGCATGAGACGTCAGCGTGAACAGTCTAGATGGGCAGTTTCTGGAGGAATGATGGGCGTAAACCTTGAATGGACTATATCAAAGGGTAAGGAACTAGAGACAGGACATCAGCCAGGAGCAGAGAGATCAAACTGTGGCAAAGGAGGAATCATGTTCATAAAGAATTGTGTTGAAGATAGGAAAAACAAGAGCATGCTTAAATGCTAAAACTCCTAGAAATGGGAAGACGGCAGTGGCAGAAGGAAGGGAGATTGTTAGAATAATATTTCTTGAGGTATAAAATTTTTAAAATACACAAAAGTTATTTAAAAATAAATAAAAATATCAGGTAGCAAATGAAGTAGAAACCTAAGGACTCTTTGAAAAGTCGGTGGAATGGTGTTTTGCTTGGGCAAACATGTGAAGGAACATTTCATGAAAGTGGTCACAGGGGGCTGGAGAGATGGCTCAGCGGTTAAGAGCACTGATTGTTCTTCTGAAGGTCCTGAGTTCAAATCCCAGCAACCACATGGTGGCTCACAACCATCCAAAATAAGATCTGACACCCTCTTCTGGAGTGTCTGAAGACAGCTAAAATGTACTTACATAATAAATAAATAAATCTTTTTTTAAAAAAGGAAAGGAAAGGAAAGGAAAGGAAAGGAAAGGAAAGGAAAGGAAAGGAAAGGAAAGGAAAGGAAAGGAAAGGAAAGGAAAGGAAAGGGGACACAGGTGTGAAAGGCTAAGGAAGACTCCTGAAGTAGCATTTTCATGAAGCAGACACAGGAGAGAGGATGTTCTGCTAAAGCAAGCATGTGAATGGACACATGATGAAGGGTTCTTTGCTAACAACATATTGGTTTGCCTTATGTTGCGTAGTTAAGCTGCATATGTCAGGACTCCATAGAGAGAAACATACCAAAAAAAAAAAAAAAAGTTTGGGGTGTGCTGCAGTTTGTTGCTGCTTCCAAGGGCTTGGGAAGATTGGAAGCACGTGCTGAGGCATGGCCAGTGCTGAGGGAAGGTATGTGGAGGACACATGGTGTTTGGAGGATATAAATAAGACTCCACTGGCCGGGCGGTAGTGGCACACGCCTTTAATCCCAGCACTTGGGGGTAGAGGCAGGCAGATTTCTGAGTTCGAGGCCAGCCTGGTCTACAAAGTGAGTTCCAGGACAGCCAGGGCTATACAGAGAAACCCTGTCTCGAAAAACCAAACCAAAGCAAAACAAAAAAAAAAAAAGACTTCACTGAATGATGGAGACAGAGCTTGGCTTGCTGGTACAGCTAGCTGTGCAATGCTTGTGAGTCTGGAGTATTCACTTCCCTGAGAGAGGCACAGCTGAGAACTCCTGGTGTTCTTGTTGGTTCCTCCTGCTGAGGCTGAGGCCTGGCTGTCTCTGCTAGGCCGTGTCACTGCTGTAACTAACCCAATTCTACCAAACTGGACTGCTGGTGTATCCCTGAAGTGTTTGCAAGTGGATCGAGCTGCCGCTGCTAACCTATGAACTGAACTGATGATTTCCAGACAACACAGACAGCAGTTGCTCCAAAGAACCTTTCTAAACAGGTCCACTTTTCCTGTATCCTTTCTTTCCCACTATCTCTTGTGGGTGGTGGGCAAACAAGGAGGTTAAGGCATTTAAGAGCTATCATTAAAAATGAGGTATGAAAACTTTAAAGTTATAGGCACATGCCTTTAGTCCCAGAACTTGGGGGGCAAAGGTGAGTGGATCTCTGAATCAAGAACAAAGAGAGTTCCAGACCAACCAAGTCTAAATACTGTGACCCTTTCCCAAAAACAAACAAACAAACAAACAAACAAACAAACAAACAAACAGCTAAGACATATTTTAAATGTTTAAAACCGTCCGAAGATTCAGTTGGTAATTAGTAGAGGGCTTGCCCAGGGATACAGGAGGCTCTAGACATCACACACTGATGCTGTCAAAAGGCAGGGAGGGCATGATGCAAAAGCCTATAATCCCAGCACCCGGGAGGTAGGAGGGTCAGGAGTTTAAGGTCATCCTCAGCTACATAGAACTTTAAGGCTAGCCTGAGCTACAAGAAACCCTGTCTCTTTCTTCCTCTTCCTCTTCCTCCTCCTCTTCTTTTTTTTTTTTTTTTTTTTTTTTTTTTTTTGGTTTTCGAGACAGGGTGGTTTCTCTGTGTAGTCCTGGCTGTCCTGGAACTCACTCTGTAGACCAGGCTGGCTTCGAACTCAGAAATCTGCCTGCCTCTGCCTCCCAAGTGCTGGGATTAAAGGCATGCGCCACCATGCCCGGCTCTATCTCAAACAAAATTGAACAAAACAAACAAGTAAAACATTTTATTTGTGACATTTTAAAATCTAAGTTTAAAAATGTTGTTTTTAAAACAACAACCAAAAAATTTTTAAATTAAAGAAAGATTTCTAGTAAGGTATTAGTTAGCTTGACTATCAATGGTCAACTCTAATATTCTACTGGAAACTTATTTCTCTGGCAAGTTCCAAATGTGGTTGGTTAGTCACTGCCAAGAAGATGAGGGAAAAGAAAATAAACTTCTTTAAGCTCCCTTCTTTTTTGACCACAGGGCATTTATAGCTTTTGTTTGATGGGAGAACAGACAACACACACACACACACACACACACTTTTTAAGTGCTAAATCTATAGGTGAAACTCAGACTTGCAATCCCACCAAGGGAGTCTAGGGTAAGCGGTGAAAAAGCAAAGGCAGGAGAGGGACTTGCTGGTGAGGAAGTCTTTCTCAGAGAACTGAGCAGGACCTGCAGCAGCTGGCTTCATGAGAACGCACTCCCTAACCTACAGAACCGGCTGCGGAAGTATTCCATTTCAGCTTATTTACTTATTCCAAATATCTGCAAAGCTCTCTCCCAGGCTGTCCACTCAACAAGAGCGGAGATCAAAAGAAAAGGCAAAGAGGACAAAATAAAGGGAGAACAAAAGGTCTTTTGTAAGAAAATCGTGTTCTCATATTTCCCTCCATAACTTCTCAAATGTTAGTGAGAAGGGGAGAAAATGTTTAATAAAAGGCACTCAGTGAATCGTTCCAGAGTCTATTTTTTAAAAAGACAATTTTGTTAGATTTTAGCTTCTTTCTTTTGTGTGCATGCACATGCCACAGGGACAGCTTTAAGGAGTCAGTACTCTCCTTCCACCATGTGTGTCCCAGGATCAAATTCAAGTGTTCCGGCATAGCCAAAGGGGCCTTAAACAGTTGAGCATCTCAATGGCCCAACTATTTCAAGACATCTAGTTCCGAGGCATATATTTACATATATCACACGTAACTACCAGTAAATTTTAGTTATCCATTTAAAGATTGTATTTTATGTGTATGAATGTCTGCCTGCTTGTACGTATGGACGCCATATGTGTCCCTGGTGCCTGAGTAAGCCAGAAGATGGCATAAAGATCCTTTAAAACTAGAGTTACAGGGCTGGAGAGATGGCTTAGCAGTTAAGAGCACCAGCTTCTCTTCCAGAGGTCCTGAGTTCAATTCCCAGTAACCACATAGTGGCTCACAACCATCTGTAATGGAATCTAATGCCCTCTTCTGGTGACAGCTACATCATATACATAAAGTAAATAAATAATTCTTTTAAAAAAAAGAAACCAACTGTAGTTACAGAAGGTGCTGAGAATCAAACCTGGGTCCCCTAGAAGAGCAGCCATTGCTAGCAATTGCTGACTCATATCTCAAATGCCAAACCCTGTAGTTGTCCCTACACTAGCCAAGATTATCAACAGTCAACTAAATAAACTGATATGTGTCCTTCTAAAAAGATATGATTATGTATGAACAAATCAACTTTGGGGAGTAATTTTACTTCCAGCAAATTCATGTGGCTTATCAGTTTTGCTGATGGGGACTGGTGAGATGGCTCAGAGACAAAAGCACGGAATTGGGGCTGGAGAGATGGCTCAGGGGTTAAGAGTACTTGCTGTTCTTCCAGAGGTCCTGAGTTCAATTCCCAGCAACCATATGGTGGCTGACAACCATATGTAATGGAACCTAATGCTCTCACCTGGTGTGTCTGAAGAGAGAAACAGTGTACTTACATATATAAAGTAAATAAAGAAAACTCTAAAAAAAATAAAGCGCTGAGTCTCATGGTGACTTAACAACTGTCTGTAACTTCAGGTCCAAAGGATCTGATACCTTCTTCAGACTACTTCTGGAATGTGTTGCTACACAGTCATGGTAGGTACACATAGACATACGTGCAGGCAAAACATTCATTCACATAAAAGAATAAAATAACATTAATTGAAAAATAGAGAATAATTTTGTTCAATCCAAAGACCTTTGCATTTAATTTGGGGGAAAAGTTTTGATAGTTAGCAATAAGTATGACTGTTTTCCACATCTTAAGATCTTTTTTTAAACATCAGATGAAGTACCAAAGACCACTGAGAAAGAAGGCAGTCTCCCACAGCCTGCTCCCACAGACATGGAATCTACAAAAACTGAACGGTAAGCCACAAGCTGGGAGTCCATTTCAGTTTCCTCATCTGTTTACCACTGAGCAACCATGTATGTCTGTCAGTCAATATTCTTCCAGAGAGAAAAGAACCTTTTTGTGACCAACTGTTGAGGTCAGCCTGTACTCTGTCCTAAGTTACTCCATGTAGTTTAAAAATGGTAGATTTTCAGGCTATCTTTTGCCCCAGAAAACTATTTTACAAGCAGCTTTGGACTCCATTTTGAGGGAAAAGGATGTTGCAGCTCCCGGGTGAAACCCAGAAACAGCACCAACTGACAGGCACCACACATCCGGCATAGACTGATAAATGGCTACTCCCTGGGACTAGGAAGGAAGCCACCCTATGAGTTCATCGGAGAGAATTGAAACTGGCAGCCACATGGGCATAATAAAATCCCGTCAAGGGCATCAGACCCAAGAACATATGGAACACATCAGATAGAAAATGGGCATAGCTCCCCCTGAGCCCCATAAAGTAAGTAATACGCACTATAGCTGTGGTGGCATGCCCCACAGCAACCTATATCTAATACCTAGTGTGTGTATCAAAGCCCAAGGACTCTCTATATTGACACAGCCTACTTGACTACCTGCCCCTCCACCTATTCACCCTTCTGGACCTGATCAGTTGCTTCCTGCTCCAGCCTGGTTCACCTTTTTTGCCTCAAGCCTGACTTCTTTCTTCATCTGCACCAGCAGTTTTTACTGGCAGCTTCCACCTGGTGTTGGTCTGGATCCTTATCTTATCTACAGAGAGTCATTCTCAGGTCTCTTCTGAAGCCTCCTGAAAGCAGCTGACTCCTTCACTTGCATTCATTCCGGAACCCATAAACACGTATAGCGATAGAGACATATTTATTATGTACTGTGTGATAGGTCATAAGAGAGGTAAGATTACTAATTAAAACAGGAATAAAGCACTTTCTTTCACCAAACTACCAAAATGGGTAAATTTAGGCTGGAGAGATGGCTCAGCGGTTAAGAGCACTGACTGCTCTTCCGGAGGTCCTGAGTTCAAATCCCAGCATCCACATGGTGGCTCACAACCATCTGTAATGAGACCTGATGCCCTCCTCTGAAGACTGTCTGAAGACAGCCAGTGTTCTTACATATAATAAATAAGTAAATCTTTAAAAAAAAAAAAGTGGGTGAATTTTACTACAAATTCCCATTATTCCAGCACCGTTGTATTGTAGAGCCAGTATGTCGTAGATTACTTTCTTAGAGCTCTGTGTAACTGCTGGGAGAGAGTCCTCAACAAAGAGAATGAAAGGGCAACGAACCAGGAAAAAAGAAGAAGTAGGAAAAAAAATGAAGAGAGAATTGTGGTTCTGATCCTGTGAAGGAAAAGCTACATTCTTATTTATTTTAGCGATTTGGTTCACACCTCAGCGTGTGTGTGTGTGTGGGGGGGGGGGGGGTGTAGGCCAGAGGATCCTTTCCGGAGCTGGTTGTTTCCTTTCACCAAGTGGCCCCCAGGAACTCTCTGACAGCTGGCACTTTTACCCAGTGAACCATCTCCATAGCCCCAGGTTGCAGTGTGACTCTCAGTTCTATGAAGGCATACCTTTGAACCCTCATTAATTTCCTTTAAAAAAAAAAAAAGCTAACTCTATCCAGTTGGTTCTCTATCAAGAGTGCTTACTGACTACTGACTGTCAGCCTGTGGCATTGCCAGCAGAGAAGGTTGATGGATGTGCTGAGGACAAAGATAGCTGAAAAACAGGAGATAAAAGAAACTGAAGCAATCTTGAAGATCCTAGAGGACCCAGCCTCACAGCTGCATACCTGCCCCTGTAGCACCAAGAATCAAGACGGAAAGAATGAGACCTGAAAGAATCACCAGCCCTGGGTGGCGACAGAATATTCTAAACTTCCTGAAAGATCTTAAGATTCTTATCTAGCTGGAGGATTTCTGGAAAAGAACAAAGACTTAGCATTGTCCCTCACCCTTAAGAGTTAATCCATCAATCCCCTGGACAGGAAAACACCCTCGGGAAGCTGTCTGGTCCCGGAAATGTTAAAGAAATAGTGTAAGCCCACCTGGAAACCTAAGTTGGTACATTGAGCTCTCTGGCCACTGGTTACCCACTCTGTGTTTCCCTTGGGCCATAGGATTCGTTGTTGTTGTTGTTGTTGTTGTTGTTTAGAGGCAGGGTTTCTCTGTGTAGCCTAGGCTGTCCTGGAACTTGATGCCAGCCTGCTCTACAGAGTGAGTTCCAGGACAGCCATTTCTGCACAGAGATACCCTGTCTCAAAAGGGGAGGGGGCAATTTATAAATTCAAAATTATGCTGAGGATTTTAATTCTCCATTGTCAATAATGACAAACTGAGTAGATAAAGTATTATATTAAAAAGCCCACATATTAAAAAAAAACAAAAACTAAAAGGCCCACATATTATCAAATATAGAATCAAATGATATTGGAAGTAATTAAGTGAATTGCATAGCCTGTGTTTATAATACATATGAAATATTGCCTAGGCTACTCGGCTGTAATAAAGTTGGAGGCACTTAGCTTCCCAGAGCAAATGATACTGTTAGAGCAGAAAGGCAGAGGGCAGCCAGTCATCAAAGCAGTAACTTTACATCACTGACCTGATTTGTCTAAGGAGCCCACAGGAGTGGGGTGCATGCTAAAGCTTTGTAGACTTCAATGATTACTGCCAGGGTCATCATCCAGTGAGACGTGGCCTAAAACAACCGGTGTGCTACTCTCCTACAAACACGACTGTCTTGTTTGTGCTGCTTCACCTGGCCCCACGCTTCCGGTGCAGACGCAGTGAATGACATTTACTGCGTTCCCTTATTTTACAATCTACTCTCCTTATTCTGACCCAGTGTTATACCGCACTTCTCCTGAGAAAGCCTCTTCTTCCGAAGTGCTTCATTACTATGTCTCCTGCGCTACATAGTAAAGGCTGACAGTCTAGGCTTCAGTCAACTGGCTTCAAGCTCTAGGAAAGCCACTTCCTAATGCAGTAGAGTTTGGTCAACACACTTAAAACTCTCTGAACTTTGTGTTCTTGCTCAGGAAAGTGGGATATTAGATATTCCAATGACGCTGTATGGTATTTTGGTTTGAATGAGAAATGTCCCCCATAGGCTCTGGTATTTGAATATTTGCTCCCCAGTTAGAAGTTCTGTTCGGGGTAGTTTAGGAGGTACAGCCTTGGTGCAAAACAATATGTCACGGATGGTGTGCCGGGTGCCATTTCCAATTCAGTCTCTTTGTTTCATTCTTTCTAGTCAAGACACAGTCTCTTGGCATCCTGCACCAGCCTCCATGCCTGTGGCTTGCTGCCGTGCTTCCCCACACTAGGACTCTAACCCTCTGGAACTAGACTCCCAAACAAACTCTTTCTTGGATCATGGTGTTTTGTCTCAACAATAGAAAAGTAACTAATACAGACAGCATAAGGAGAGAGAAGAGACATCACTTTCTTTTTTTTTTTTTTTAAAAGATTTATTTATTTATTATATGTAAGTACACTGTAGCTGTCTTCAGACACTCCAGAAGAGGGAGTCAGATCTTGTTACAGATGGTTGTGAGCCACCATGTGGTTGCTGGGATTTGAACTCCGGACCTTCGGAAGAGCAGTCGGGTGCTCTTACCCACTGAGCCATCTCACCAGCCCGAGACATCACTTTCTTAAATTCCTTTCATGATCTAATATAGGAGTTTGGAGGACATCTTTGGTGTGTTTCTTGAGACTAGGATACCAGGAGTCAGGGTCTCCTATAAAAGTATATTCTGGGAAGGCTGAATTCTCTTTGTGCTTTGGGGAATTGAACAGTTTGCGTATGCAGAGTTGATCAGTCTAGGCTAGTGGAGTGGGGAAGGCTGTGAGGGAGAGGCTCCAGGAGATTGGCTTGATAGAGCTCCAGGGTGGTCCCAGCTCTCTCCATGCTTCTCCAGGCTGAAGGTTGGCATCATTTCTCAACATTTAGAGACCCTCAAAGCCGCAACTCTGCAATCACATTCCACCCTACCCCCAAAGAATTAGTCAACACTTAGCAGCACAGCAAGTGAATAAAAGAAGCCAATGCCAGAACACAAAGAAAGATGCTTTGAAAAGCGACAAATCAAAGGAATCTTTCCAGGATTTTTTTTTTCTTATTTATTCCTTGACAGTTTCAGGAAATCCCTTTTTATATATTCACTGTGTTGTTATGCAAGGCAAGGAGTTGAGGACAAGGACACAACTCACCAAAATGCCAACCAACATAGCAACAGTCACCTTCTTTATCAGTATTGTGGACAACAGAACCAACTGCCCGCTTCACTTTAGCGGTGATAGTTCAACTGGAGCTGTTTTCCTTGGAACAACAGATTCCTCTTCAAGTGCATCTTTGAGAGACATAGCTTAGGGCCCCCAGTTAAGAGGGGCCATTGCTCTGTTAGAGCCCTCAAGAGAGCAGCAACATTCTGAGGTATTGACATTTAAGCAGATGCCTAGGATAAGAAGGTAGGGAGTTGGGAGATAGGAGTGGGGATGGAGTGTGTGCAGAGCAAGGGAAAAAGCATTCCAGAGCATGGCGAAGTCACAGGTTCAGAGGTGCGGAAAGGACTAGTAAGAAAGGAATGTATGAGGGGATTGGAATGAGCTGAAATGCAGACATCAGTAGCGATCAGGAGGCGGCCCTTCTGTGTCCTTCCTCAGCAAGAGGTATTCACCACCCTTAGGGAACTTGTCAGGGATCATGTTGTCAAACTTCCTAATGCTTAAACACTGACTAGAGGTGACCTGACAGATACAATATTAATAAAGGGTTGCCCTAAGGGTGTGGAGAGCATACTTGTCTCCAAAAATCTATCTCTGAGTAAAGTCAGATTAGCTGAGACCGAGAGCACGTGCCAGAAGGTTCTGCGACTCAGTACCAGGTGGTCAGAAGGAGAAGTACCTGTCCTAGTTTGCACGAACTGTCAACTTGACACAGCCTGGAATCACCTGAAAAAGAGTATCAATTACCAGGCAGGGTGGCAAGCACTGTTAATGCCAGCAACTGGGAGGCAGAAGCAGGTCCTGTGAACTCAAGGCCAGACTGTTTTATACAGCGAGTTTCAGGCCAGCCAAGACTACGCAGTGAGACCCTGTCTCAGAGAAACCAAAGATTAAATACAGACTTGATTGAGTAAAGGTTATTCCGTGTGCAGGCCTCTGAGAGCCTGCCTTGATTGCTGATTGATGTAGAAGATTTCTGTCTAGTTTGGACCAATCTGGTCTCAGCGTGTATAAGGAAGTTTGTTGAGCATGCGCATGAGTGAACAAGCCAGCAAGCAAGCAAGCAGTGTTCCTCCGCAGTATTCCCTTCAACATCCTGCCCTGGCTTCTCTCAGCGGTGGACTTTGACCCTAAAATGGAAGGCAAAAAAAAGTCCTTTCTTCCCTTCTGTTGCTTTAGGTCAGAGTCTTTTCATCACAACAACAGAATGTAAGTAGAACGTATACAGGCGGCTAGTATCCAAGATCATGAGACGACTCAGCATTGTATGCTCCCGTCCATGCTAAATATGTCTGACTTCAATCACCTATGGGCTATGGAAGAAATAACAGTATATGAGGTAGATGGGGTCTTAGTCTCATTTCTATTGCTGTAAAGAGACACCATGGCCAAGGCACGGTGGGCTTGCTTAAAGTTTTAGGGAGTTACTCCATGAGCATTATGTTGGGAATCCTGACAGCAGGCTGAAGGTATGGTGCTGGAGCAGGAGCTGAGAGCTCACGTTTGATCTGCCAAGTTGTAGGCAGAGAAAGAGAGTGACACTGGGAGTGCATCCAGTTTGGAAACTTCGAAGCCCACCCTGAGTGACACACCTCTTCCAAGGGCACACCTCCAAATCCCTCGTAAACAGTCCGATAACTAGGGACCAAATATCCAAATATACGAGCAGATGGGGGCCGTTCTCATTCCAGTCATCACAAGGGGGCTATGTTATTTGACATTTGTGGTTTTCTCTCTTGGATCACTTTGAAGAAGTCATCAGCCATGTTCATGAGGACACTAAAGCAGGCCTGTGAAGAAGTCCTCATGGGGAAGAACAAAAGCCTTGTGCCACCAGCTTGCTGTATATGACAGTGTCATCTTCAGGCAGTCTTCCTGCCCTGGGCCTACCTGCAATAAAGATAGATCACTTTTGTGGACATCTTCGCAGTCATCAAGCCACCTAGCAAAGTTGCTACTGACTTCCTGATCTGCAGAAACTGCATGGCTGTCTTTTTTGGTTTTTTGTTTTTTTGGTTTTTTTTCCGAGACAGGGTTTCTCCTGTGTAGCCCTGGCTGTCCTGGAATTCACTTTGTAGACCAGGCTGGCCTCGAACTCAGAGATCCACCTACTTCTGCCTCCCAAGTGCTAGGATTAAAGGTGTGCGCCACCACTGACCGGCTGCATGGCTGTCTTAAGACTCAATGTTGTCTTAAGACAGTGTATTCTAGGGCTCTTATTATGTGGCAACAGATAATAACAAACATTTAACAAGCAGCCCACTAGGTACTGTGCTATGATAATTGTAACACTTGGTGAGTTTGGGCAAGTTACTTCTGAAAAATGTTCATAGCACTACTGAAATGAATTTCACTATTTACAAATTTTAGAGACAATTTATTTATTGGAAACAAGGTCTCTTGATGTAGCCTGGACTGTCCTGAAACTTGCTACATAGACCAGGCCGGTCTGAAACTGGCCTGCTTCTGCCTACTGAGTGCCTAGATTCAAGATGTGTGTCACCAGGCCTGGCCTTACTTTTATAATTTAATTATGTGTGTGTCTCTGTGGGTTTGATGTGTAGGTGCTTGGAAATGAACTCAGGACCTCTGCAAGAACAGTATAGCTTTAATTAATGAGCCACCTTTCTAGCCCCAACACGTATTGATTTTTTTTTTGTATGTAGCCACACATGCTAAGGCATGCATGTGGAGGTTAAAGGTCGACCATATGACTCAGCTCTCTTTTTCCACTATGCAAATATTGAGAGTTGAATTCAGACTGTCAGGCTTAGTGGTAACTGCTTTTACCCACGAAGCCAGCACACAGATCATCCTTTGTGTGTTTTGTCATCAACCAAATCTGCCTGTACTTCTCAAATTCAATTAATAATGTAACAGTTCAGATAGTCAAAATCCAGCTCCCCAGACACCATCCTAGACTGATTTTCATCCTTGATCTTCACACTGGGTTGCAATGAATACATGGACTGAGTCTTCTGAGGTTCCTTCACCAGCTTACTCTCACTGTATAGCTCAGGTTGCCATTGACACCGGAATGCACTGTTAAATAATAGATTTGTAAATGCCTGCCCTGGACCTCATTCCCTTCAGAACTGCTTTTCACACTGAAGCTGTTGACCTTTCCTCAACAAAAGTATGACAGTCAGGTCAGTATCAGTGTCTCCCCCCACACTCCCCACACCCCCACATCCCCCACACCGCCCCCACCCCCATGAAAAGCATTCGGCCTCCTCAATAGTCACAGCAAGCCAGCAAGCCCTGTGTCCTTAGTGAGACCACTAAGTCCAATCATGAACAATGAGGGCTGTCCTGTTCTGGTTTCTCTCTCTCTCTTTCTCTCTCTCTCCTTCTCTCTCTCTCTCTCTCTCTCTCTCTCTCTCTCTTTCTCTCGCTCTCCCCCCCCCATATGTGTCTGTGTGTGTTTGTGTGTGTGCGTGCGCGTGCGTGAGTATGTCCTCCTCCCCTGCCCCTCTTGGCTTTCTGTTTTGTTTTGCTTTTTACAGTCTCACTTTGTATCACTGACTACCTTAGCTCGCCTTGAAGTTAGAGAACCTTCTGGTTCTGTCTCCTGACTTCTGGGATTAAAGGGGTACGCCATCATACTTGGTTGGTTGGTTTGTTTATTTTTATTTGATGTCTATGAGAGCTTTGTCTAAATGTACATATGTGCACTGAATGTGTGCCTGGTATCAGAGGATGACAGAAGAGGGTGTCAAATTTGTAGAACTGGAGTTACAGGCAAAACTAAGTTACAGTGCATAGGTGCTGGGAACTGAACTCATGTCTTCTCCAAGAGCAGCCAGTGCTCTGCCCCACTGAGGCAGGGTAATGCTTATAACCAGGCTGACATGGAAACTTCCAACGCAGCTTCTTCCTTCCAATGCAGGTATCCTCCTGCCTCTGCTGCCTGGTTGCTGTGAGGGCAGGCATTGGCAGTGATGACTCTCCTGTAAATGGATTATTCTCAGATGTATGTGGACTGACTTTGTGTTATTGTTTCTTTTCTGTTCATATTTACTTATGGTTCTATATTAAACAGCATATTTCCCATCCACGTGACACTCTCGGGTTGCCTCTCAGTAGGTTCAATTTTTCATCAAAGGAAACCATCTGTAATGCTTCAGATAAAAGCTGGACCATGTGAAAAGAGAGGTGTGGAGTCCACACCTTTAGATCTGGACATAAAGGATTCTGTCAAAATGAGACATTGTATTTATCTATTTAAGATCTGGCCTCATGAATCTGACTGACAGCAAAGTAGAAGCGGAGGATGACCTTGAACTCGAGGTCCTCTTGCCTCCACTTCTTCAATGCTGGGATTATAGGCAATGACATCACACCTAGTTTATGTGTCCAGGGATTGAACTGAGGCTTGGTGGCAAGTGTGTTTCTTAAGTCATTGAGTCAACTCCTTGGCCCCCAAATCATTTATTTGGGGATGAGAGTTGTTGGTAGTTTTTTGCTCTGTTTTTGAGCCAGGGTCTCACTATATATTTCTACCTGGACTGGGTTCACTATGTAGATCAGGCTCATTTTGAACTCACAGAAATCAGCCTACTTCTACCTACTGAGTCCTGGAATTAAAGGCACATACCACAACCATACCTGGTTTTTACTGACTTTTTTCTGTATATTTTTTCTTTTCTTTTCTTTTCTTTTCTTTTCTTTTCTTTTCTTTTCTTTTCTTTTCTTTTCTTTCTTTTTCTTTCTTTCTTTCTTTCTTTCTTTTTATTAGATATTTACTTTATTTATATTTCAAATGTTATCCCCTTTCCTGGTTTCCCCTCTGGACCCCCTATCCCCTCCCCCTGCTCACCAACCCACCTACACCTACTTCCTGGCCCTGGCATTCCCCTACACTGGGTTATAGATCCTTCACAGGACTAAGGACCTCTCCTCCCATTGATGATGAACTAGGCCATCCTCTGTAACATATGCAGCTGGAGCCATGAGTCTCACATGTGTACTCTTTGGTTGGTTGTTTAGTCCCTGGGAGCTCTGGGAGTAATGATTAGTTCATATTGTTGTTCCTCCTATGGGGCTGCAAACCCCTTCAGCTCCTTGGGTCCTTTCTCTAACTCCTTCATTGGGGACCCTGTGCTCAGTTCAATGGTAGGCTTCGAGGATCCATCTCTGTATTTGTCAGGCACGGGTGGAGCATCTCTGGAGACAGCTATAACAGGCTTCTATCAGTAAGCACTTGTTGGCTTTTCTGTATATTTTTAATAGATTTTTATCATACAATATAGTGCGATCATGCTTTCCCCTCCCCCAAACCCTCTCTACCTCCCCACTCACCCAAATTCAAACCCTTTCTCTCTCTCTAGTTAGAAAACAAACAAGCAACAATAACAAAAGAATGACAGAGTAAACTAAAAGAAAGGGAGCCTAAGAGAAGACACAAGAAATATGCAGATGCAATGACAAACACTCACACACACACACACACGCACACAGATCTCCCATAAAAACACATAACTGGAAATAAAGTGTAAGCAAAAGACCTGTGTCTTAGTTAGGGTTTTACTGCTGTGAAGAGACACCATGACCAAGCCAACTCTTATAGAGGACAACATTTAATTGGGGCTGGCTTACAGGTTCAGAGGTTCAGTCCATTATCATCAAGGTGGGAGCATGGCAGCATCTAGGCAGGCATGGTTCAGGCAGAGCTGAGAGTTCTACATCTTCATCTGAAGGCTGCTAGTGGAAGACTGACTTCCAGACAATTAGGGTAAAAGTCTTAAGCCCACATCCACAGTGACCCACCTTCTCCAGCAAGGCCATACCTCCTAAAAGTGCCACTCCCAGGGCCAAGTAGATACAAACCATCACAGCTGTTCTGGCTAGATTTATGTCAATTTGACATATGCTAGAGTTATCTGAAAGGAGGGACACTCAATGAGAAAATGCCTCCAAACATCTGACTGTGAGACATTTTCTTAATTAATTAGTTAAATAATTACTTGTGGGTGGTACCATCCTTGGGCTGGTGGCCCTGGGTTCTTTAAGAAAGCAGGCTGAGCAAGCTATGATGGGCAAGCCACTAAGCAGCACCCCTCCATAGCCTCTACACCAGCTCCAGCCTCCACGTTCCTTCAATGGTGGACTACAATGTGGAAGTGTAAGCCAAATAAACCCTTCCCTCTGCAACTTGCTTTTGGTCATGGTGTTTCATCCCAGCAATAGTAACCATAGCTAAGATACCCAGTTTTCTTCAGAAGGGATTGTGTTACAGTTCAAGCACAGAGAATGTCTTTAGGTAGACTCTCCTCTATCTCCAAGGTTACCTTTTCTTCTACTTGTGCCTTCTTCATCTGATTGCATGAAGCTCACTAATGTTTGGAGGAAGAACAACATGCTTTATTGACAACCCACTGACTTAAATGTTGATGTCATCGCCAAATACCCTTACAGAAACAGTCAAGGTAATGTATCACTTGTGTGGGCACCACAGTCCAGGCAAGTTAGGACATAATTAGAACTATCACAAGTTCTCAATGATAGTTTGTTAACTCATGCTGTGTTGTTGTTATTGTTGCTGTTATTCTCTGGTTTAGCCTGGATTCTCTCTATGAAAATCTACAGAAAAATTATAGTTTGGGAATCTTAAGAGTCAGGAATCACTAGACCTTCTTCTGAGACTTGCTTTGTTTTGTTTAACTCTGAATTGTGTAATGAGTTTTCATTTCTGTGTTCTTGCTGGTTCTAGAAAACTCTTCTAACAAGTGTTTTTCTCTGGCAAATGCACAGTATCTTGCAGATGTGTTTGATAATATAATCATATTCCTATGTATGTAATAGCTCAGAAACCTTTGTTTTTCATTTCTTAATTGCCTTACTAATTTGTTTTGAAGTTTAATTTATTTAACAGCCCTTTATGACAAGAGTATAAATTAATGGAGTAAACACTTGTCAAAATTCTTGATCTTTTTTTTTAGAGCAAAGATGAACATCCTCCATTTTTTAATGACTCTGAAGTAATCAGTTTGTAGCTTTTACAACATTATCATGCAGTCTGATTCTGACAGCCTTTCAATGTTCGAGTTCCTGTTTCCAGTTCCAAGCAGAAATCCACACCTGTCATCAGACTCTCACTACTCAAGAGTAACTAATTGGAAGTCAACTAAGTATTCCAGTGTGTTGTCTAAATACCATTAGGCATTATTTTCTTACCAGATTAAATTGCTCATCTTTGACCATCTCAAAGTGTCTGACCTAGAAAAATGTTGGCTTACCCTAATAGTGGCCCTTGTTGTGTAGGAGTGTAGTGAGAAGGCAAAAAGAAGAGAGAGCCGTTGAGAACCAAGAGGGGGTCTTTGTGATTATATTTCTCAATCAGTTCAACAAACATGACTGTGGGTAGAATTTTTCAGAACATCATGGGAAATCTCCTTTATTAATATAGTTTAAGCATGGAGAGTTACAATGCAACCAATAGCTATATTATTGGAAATGGAAACAAGAATTTCACCAGAATTCTGACTGGAACTGATGGGGCTTTTCCATGTCATCTTCTTGTGGTGTTCTATAATAGCCCTGGGGGTGTGGCAGCTGTAGGTATTTCGTGCAGACAGGAAACCACCATAGGTTGATCTCCACTTCTACTGTCAAATCACCTCCTTGCCCTAAATGAAAAATAGAGCAACTCTAAAGCAGAGCTTTCCATAAATGACATAGAATCTCACTAAACTATTAGTATTCTATTAATCAGCACAGAGCTGATGTGTGTGTGTGCATTTGTGTGTGTGTGTGTGTGTGTGTGTGTGTGACTTGTTAGAATGACTTACATCTGTGGTCAGCTAGTTCAACAATGACTGTCTCTCAATGGAAAGTCCAAGAATCCAGTAGAGTTTCATTTTACTAGGCTGAATGTCTCCACTGGTCTTCAGTATGCACCACAGTGAGGGACTGAACTCACCAGGGGAAGTAAAGACAAGCAGGCCAAGAACAAGGACTTCCTTCTATGTCATCTATACAGGCTGCCGCAAGAAAAGAGCATGGCCCAGATTGAAGGGGGCCTTCCCACTCACCTCGAATGATTCATCAAGAAATAATATACCTCACAGGTATACTTAACTGCTTGGGTTTTAGATAGTTCTGAATGTAGTCAAGTTGACAACCAAGAATTGTCACAAGTCTATTTCAGACATGCTAAATAATTGCCTGAAGAGATAGGAGAGAAAGAAATTGACAATCCCACTACAGAGAATAAAATAATTTTCACATTAATAGCTAAATAGTGAAAGGATTTGAAGCTGTATTAGTATTATCTTTTCCATTGCTGTGATGAAACACCACGACCGTAGCAACTTACAAAAGTGTTTATTTGGGCTTATGGTTCCAGAAGGTTAGCATATGTGACAATGGCTCACATCTCACTGTAATTGTGAAACAGAGAGTGTGAACAAAAAATGGGGATGGTCTTGAAGCTCTATAAGCCCCCCTCCTGTGATATATTTTTTCAACCCGGCCATACCTCCTAAGCTCCCCCCACCCCACCCCCCCAAAAAAACAATGGGAGTTAAAAAGCAATGCCCTGTGGGCCTGGAGAGATGGTGTAGCAGGTAAGGGAAAGGGCTCACTTACTGCTTTTCTAGAGAACACAGGGTCAGTTCTCAGTGTCCACAACCATCGTAACTTCAGTCCAGAGGATCCAGTGCCCTCTTCTGATCTCCACAAGGTACAAGACACACATGTGCTGCACATATCCGCACACAGGCAAAACACTCACACACATGAAACAAAATAATATTAAGGAAAGGAGTAATAAATTGGGGTTGAAATTCAGGAATAAAGAAGTGCTTAGAATTCATGAAGCATGGGCTCTACTCCTGGGCAAGCTGGGGGTGAGGAACAGAAAAAACGGTAAAGGAGAGGTGAGATAGAAAGGACTTCTAGATTATTCTCCCTAAAACTTTCATGCGCTAACAAGAAAGGGGAAGGGCTCACAGGACCGCTGCAGACATGTCTCTGGTTTGTCAGTACTACCTGGTCTCCTAGCCTTTCTCATTGGCACTTGTCCACAAGTCAGTCTACAACAGAGCTGTGATGGGAAGGAAACAGAAAATAGCCGGGTCTGGACCAGGAGCAGAGAAACTTTGTGTCTCATTTATCATCTTCTCAGTTTTCCAGGTCTGATTTAACTCCTGACTTAAAAAAAAAAGATATTGAACTTGGAAACTCTACCTTTCTCTTAATTTTACTCAAGTTTCATGTCATCATTCAAAGCCTTTTTTGCAGTACAAGCAAAAGAGATTCCTTCAACCTTTGCCATATTATTTTCCTAGAATCCATTTATATTCCTCACAAGGACATTGCAGCATGTCACGTATGAGAAATCACATTTTGTCCTCTAAAGAACAATTATCAAAGAGCCTTCATTTTTTTATATTTATCCTTGTGTTATTTTGGGGGGTTAACCTCATGCCAGTTTGTCTTGGGCTAATGATACAGCTCAGGTGGTAGAGTGCTTGCCTAGCGAGAATAAAGCCCTGAATTTGATTCCCTGTACTCCACGATGCATGTTTGTATTCCCAGGAGATGACTCAGAAGTCCAAGTCACCCATCCTCAGTTACATAGCAAATTGGAAATCAGCCTGGACTACATAAGACCTTGTTTTAAAAATATATGTGCATATGTGTATATCTGTGTCTGTATGTCTGTTTGTCAGTCGGTCTGTCTGTAGGGTTTCTCTACATAGGCCTGGCTGTTCCGGAACTTGTTGTGTAGACCAGGCTGGCCTCAAATTCACAGAGATGCATCTACCTCTGACTCCTGGGTGCTGAGATTAAAGGTGTGCACCACCACACCCAGCTTAAAATATATTCTCAATTTGTTAATAATATTACATATAGAAAGTTCATAAATAGCCTAACAGGAAAGCTTAATGGTAAAATAAGTACCTGCAATATTACCAGAATATTATTCAGAACAAAGCATAACACTGTTGAAAAACTCTTAACTTGGATTTTTTCATGAATCATCTCTTTGGGAGTTGTATGTCAAAAATTGTTACTAAAGTGGCTATTTGCATGGGTGCTGGGGATTCAAACTCAGGTCCTCCTGCTTGCACAGTAGGCACTTTGTCAACTGAGCCATCGCTCTAGCCACATAAGCAATGTGTCGTTAAAGCATGGCCATTGTCACTTATATAGTCTTTAGTAGTATATTCAAATACAGAAGCGGCGTTTCTGTTATTAGACGCGTTCTCACGACCGGCCAGGAAAGACGCAACAAACCAGAATCTTCTGCGGCAAAGCTTTATTGCTTACATCTTCAGGAGCCAGAGTGCAAGAAGCAAGAGAAAGAGAAAACGAAACCCCCGTCCCTTTTTTAGGAGAGTTATATTTCGCCTAGGACGTGTCACTCCCTGATTGGCTGCAGCCCATCGGCCGAGTTGACGTCACGGGGAAGGCAGAGCACATGGAGTGGAGAACCACCCTCGGCATATGCGCAGATTATTTGTTTACCACTTAGAACACAGCTGTCAGCGCCATCTTGTAACGGCGAATGTGGGCGCGGCTCCCAACATCTCCCCCTTTCCTTTTAATAAGAGCAAATAGGCCACCCATATTAATGAGAGTGGAGATAGAGGTCAAATCCCCAGTGTGTAGGTAAAGGAGCCATGTACAGGATTAGCTCTTAGGCTCACAGGCTTTTACCCAGAGCAACCCTGACCTGCTCCCGTGTCGTTTTGCCTGGAGAGAAGGACACTTGGACACTCAACCTTCTTGAAAGATGACATGTCTCCCTAGAATAGGCTCATATATGCCGCAGAGCCTTTCTACTGCAGTGCTTAGCCGTGCAACTCTCTCGGGCTGCTGAAGCACACTCACTCTATCCCGTGCAATGAGACTAGCCTCATGGGATATAAGAGCTGAGTGGCCAGCGACCTATTGCCTAAGCATAGATATATCAGGGGAAGCTCCATGTTCTAGTCCTGCAAGCGCCTGGGCAATAACCACCTTGTCTCTCCTAGTTTGGGCCTTAAGCTTACAGACCAATCAAAGAAGCAACACTAATCCACAGCAAAGTGTATCTCCAAATAATATTACTCCCACCCATTTTTTAAAGAAAGAAAATGCTGAGGAGATCCAATTGGGTAATCCTTTGGTCAGGGACAGGTCCAAGCGTGTGGAGTTGACCTGAAGTCTCAATTCCCGAAGGATCTGTTCAAATTCAGCCATCCAATTCTGTAACATATACTGAAAAAGACTTTTTGACAAATTAGCTGCCCTAGTAAATTTAACATACTGAATGGAAGTAACACACAATCCCGGAAACTTTTGTTCACAACCCTGCTGAGTTATTTGTCATAATACATCTAGTTGTATCTGGACAAGATCTATGAGTTGATTAACCAGCATGAGACCTCTCTGTATCTTGACATTAGCTGAGGCCTGTTCATCTATGACTGTAGTCACTGAGGCTGACAAAGTGTTAATGGTGTCAGTCGTCTGGACCTGTCCAGACAGAGCCAAGGCTGTCTGAATTAAGGCCAAACCCAGTTCCCAGTTAGTGGTAAAAAAGCAGGAGAATACTTGAGCATTATACATCACCGTCATTGGGAGTGGAAATATCGACATTATCCCCCAACGCTGCTCTCTTTTTATTATTGACGCCCTGGACATCACCAAGACGAGGGACATTAGTATTCCCTTGGTCAGTCTGGATTTTTCGGGTGAGTCTTTCTGGTATCCAAAATGGGTTGTCTTCATTCTGTGGGAAAACACAGACAGCTCCCCTGGATCTTATCAAGATAGGATCCGGGCCATACCATTTATTATCAAGGACATTTTTCCATTTAACCATCTCATTGGGCCTATCTGGCTCTGAACAATGACGTTCAGCCGCAGTATGGCCATGAGCATCAATATTTAAAAAATTGAGTGTAAAGAGTGCCAAAGACACAGACACTCTTGGTGCTCGGGGTAAAATCTCTTCAATTCCCCTCTTCTGTTTTATAAGATAGGTTTTGAGGGTGCGATGCGCACGCTCAACAATACCCTGTCCTTGAGGGTTGTATGGAAGTCCAGTCAGGTGGGTTACGTCCATCTGACGGCAGAACTGCTGGAATTTTTGAGACGTATAAGCTGGTCCATTATCAGTCTTAAGGAGTCTGGGTTTCCCCCAAGCACTCCATGCCTCAAGACAATGTTGAATCACATGTGAGGCTTTTTCTCCGGTTAACGGAGAAGCAAACATGATGCCAGAACATGTGTCAATGGACACATGGAGATATTGAAGTTTTCCAAAGGAAGAAACATGTGTAACATCCATTTGCCAGACCTGTAGAGGTCGAATACCGCGTGGGTTAATTCCCACATGAGGAACTGGCAAGAACTCACAGCAGCTTTGACATTGAGTAACAATGTCACGGGCTTCTTTTCTTGTCAAGGAGAAACGACTGCGTAATGTTTCAGCCGTCACATGAAAATTGTTATGAAAATTTCTTGCAGCCTCTACCGGGGATGATAGGGCAGCAGCCACCACTTTAGTGGCCTTATCTGCCAAATCATTTCCCAGAGCCATGGGGCCAGGTAGGCCTGAATGGGCTCTAACATGAGTAATATAAACAGGAAATCTTCTAGATAACAAAACTAATTGTATTTGCTGAAAAATATTGGCAACTCTACTGGAAGGCTTAATCACTCCAGCCACTTCTAAAAGATTTACTGCATTAACCACATAACAGGAATCTGACATTCCCTGTGGTAAGACCTTCCATTGATACCTCTTATCAGGTTCCATGTGATTAATAGAGGGGATGGTAAAGGCAAATCTGGGCCTATCCCTTGGACACAAAGGTATAGAAAAGAAACAATCTTTAATATCTATAATAATTAAATTCCAGCCACGTGGTAAGGCGGAAAGTACAGGGAGACCCCTCTGTACTGGGCCAAATAAGTTCATTTGCTCATTAATGGCTCTGAGGTCATGGAGCAGTCTCCACTTTCCTGACTTTTTCTTAATTACAAAAATTGGAGTATTCCAAGGTGAGGTAGATGGCTCAATATGGCCTAGTTTTAATTGTTCCTCTACCAGTTGAATCACAGCTTCTAGTTTTTCAGAGGATAGGTGCCATTGAGGAACCCACACTGGGTCCCCTGTTTTCCATGGTATGGGTCGTGCTGCCCCAATGGCCACTAAGGAAAAACCCAGACCCTGTCTGTCTTGGTTTCCATTAGGTAAGATAGGCTCTATCCTTCCCTGTTCTTGATGTCCTAACCCTTTTCCTTCTTTATAACCCATCTTTGCCATGATATTTTTTGCTTTAGTTGAATACCCTCCCGATGGGGCGTTTTCATTGGACAAAATAAGGCCCAAATGCTGCATAATATCCCTTCCCCAGAGGTTAACCGGGAGTGGGAGCACATAAGGTATGAATTTCCCTTGCTGTCCTTCAGAGGATTCCCACGTCAAGGCAACGGAGCTTATAGTGGGACATGATTGATATCCTAGGCCCTGTAATGAATGAGATGACTCTGTGGTGGGCCACGCTTTGGGCCACCAATGTGTAGAGATTATACTTTTATCTGCTCCGGTATCAAGGATGCCTTCAAACTCTTTTCCGTTGATCTTAAGGCGGAGCTTAGGTCTATTATTCAAAGATACAACCAAATAGGCAGAATCATTTCCTGAGGAGCCCATCTTCTTTATCTCAGGTCCTGCAGATTTCTCCCTGGTATTATCAGGGAGGAGCAGCAGCTGAGCTATCCTATCTCCTTTACTAATAGAAAAAACGCCTTTAGGGCTTGAGCACAGGACCTGTATTTCAGGGGAATGTTGACAATCCATAACTCCAGGGTGGACTACTAAGCCCTGCAAGGTGAGTGAACCCCGGCCGAGAATAAGGCCCATGGTTCCCGGGGGCAAGGATGGTATAGGCTCCACCGGCACCGGCTGAATACTCATTTGAGGCATTAATAGGAAGTCGGAGGCGGCACGCAGGTCCACCCTTGTGGGTCTTCCTGGGTCGCCTCTCTGACTGCTTCCTGGGTCCTGACAAACCGGTTCCCATATCTTTGAGGGCCCTGGGACCGAGGGCCCGATGACCCGTTTTTTGGCACATCAGTTGATTGACTATCAGGTGGGGGAAGAATTCTGCCCTTTATATCCCTCACAGAGCGACACTGGTCAGCTCTATGATAACCCTTGCCACACTTAGAGCAAAGAGTGAGAGTCCCTCCCTGTTTATCTGGAGCTCTGCAATCTTTCTTAAAATGCCCAGGCTTTCCGCAATTAAAACATGTCCTCTGATCATTTCTGCCCATGGAGCGGTTCTGAGATTGAAGGATGGCGGCCGCTAAGCCTGCATTGGTGAGAGGTCCCCCAAGCTCTCGACAGACCCTGAGCCAGTCTTGTAAGCCTTTGTTCTTTCTTGGGGCTATGGCCGCTCGGCACTCCTTTGTGGCTTGCTCATAGATTAGCTGTTCTACCAGAGGCGCGGCTTGCTCTGAATCTCCAAAAATACGCTCTGCTGCCTCTGTCATTCTGGCCACAAAATCTGAGAAGGATTCCTGAGGTCCCTGGACAACTTTTGTTAATTGACCAGTGGTTTCACCTGCTCGGGAGAGCGCCTTCCAGGCCCTAATAGCCGTGGAAGAAATCTGGGCATAAGCTCCCCAATGGTAGTTTGTTTGATCAGCAGAATAAGCTCCCTGACCCGTTAACAAGTCAAAAGTCCAATCTCTCTGCTCTGGAGTCAAAGCAGCTGCGTTTGCTCGGGCCTGCGCTTGTGCAGTTTCATGCCAAAGAGCTCTCCATTCCATATATTTGCCCATACTAGGGAGAGCGGCTTTTACAACCGTTTGCCAGTCAGCAGGAGTTAGTGCCATGCCGGCGAGCCTGTCTAACTGCACCAAGGTAAAATTAGCATTGGTTCCATATTTACGGACCGACTCGGCGAGTTCTTTAATTTGTAAGTATTCTACCGGAGCGTGGACACGCCCACCCTCGGCTCCTTCAAAGACCGGAAATGCCTGTTGTATTTTCCTTTGTTCCTCTCTGGGAATGAATGAGTCTGCGCACTGCCTCTCTGCGCATTGTCTCTCTGCGCACTGCCTCTCTGCGCATCTCTCTGCGCATTGCCTCTCTGCGCATCTCTCTGCGCATTGCCTCTCTGCGCATCTCTCTGCGCATTGCCTCTCTGCGCATTGCTGACGCACTACGCAGGGCGGGGGCTCCGCATAGGGCGGACCTTGAAACCGACTGCCCTGAGGCCAATCAGCAAACTGGCCTTCGCCAGCCGCTTTTGGCTTCCTTAACTGATTAGCTAGCACTTTACCTGGCTGGTACCCTTTTTTCTCATAATGAGCTGCTTCTTCCTCCCAGTCTGTTTCCTCAGAGGAGAATTCTTTATCTGCTTCAGAGCTACTAAGAGCTGGCTTCCTGAGCTCATCTAGTGACGAGTATCTCCTAGAGACCTCCGCTAATCGATCTTTTTTCTTTTCTTTTTTCTTTTCCTTCCTTCTAATCTCTCCCCAGGTATTCTTACCTGACCTAAACTTTTCCTCGGGTTCAAGACCCTTGGAAAGGCCTGTATACTTATTTTGTGTACCATATTTTCTCTTTGCTCCTACTCTCTCTCCCCGCTTTACTTCTGATAGATTGTCCTGAATTTCATCTAGAATCCTCCCTGCCTTAACCACTTGATAACATGTGAAAAGGAACAAAAGGGCTCCTAACACCAGAAAAAATTCAAGGCCAAACATATTCCACTTTACTTCTGATAGACTGTCTTGAATTTCCTTAGAAAGTTCAAGGCCAGGCTTACCTCGTAAAGCTGTACTCACTGGTACTCTCGTTCCCCAGCTGAAAAGTTCTGAATTCATACAGTTGAATCCTTCTTAACAGTCTGCTTTACGGGAACCTTTATTACCGCGACCCGCAGTTCTGGTTCTGGAATGAGGGATCTTCCTTGCGCCAGTCCCGAGTTTTTTCTCGTCCCGGAATTCGGCACCAATTGTTATTAGACGCGTTCTCACGACCGGCCAGGAAAGACGCAACAAACCAGAATCTTCTGCGGCAAAGCTTTATTGCTTACATCTTCAGGAGCCAGAGTGCAAGAAGCAAGAGAAAGAGAAAACGAAACCCCCGTCCCTTTTTTAGGAGAGTTATATTTCGCCTAGGACGTGTCACTCCCTGATTGGCTGCAGCCCATCGGCCGAGTTGACGTCACGGGGAAGGCAGAGCACATGGAGTGGAGAACCACCCTCGGCATATGCGCAGATTATTTGTTTACCACTTAGAACACAGCTGTCAGCGCCATCTTGTAACGGCGAATGTGGGCGCGGCTCCCAACACGTTTCTGCCTAAAATAATTGTTCTTTCACTCTTTACAGAAAAATATGGCAATTCTGCCACCACATTTTACACAGGCTCGCCTTTGACATCTTCTGTTCTCTCTACGCTACAGCCTAGACGATCTTTCCAACTTGTTATTTCTTTAGCCATCTCCGATTCGTTGATCTAGTCACCTTTTTGTTGTTGTTGTTGTTTCCTTCTGTAACGGTTTCCCTTTGGTTTGATTTTTGAAACAGGGTTTCTCTGTGTAGCCATGGCTGTCCTGGAACTCACTCTGTAGACCAGGCTGGCCTCGAACTCAGACATCTACCTGCCTCTGCCTCCTCAGTGCTGGGATTAAAAGCATGTGCCATCTCCACCACCCAGCTTATGTAATTGCATTTTTTAAAACCTTTCTCTAACCTGTCTGGTAAATTATGACACTTTTTTATTGGTCATACATTTCTAAAATGCCATGTTTTATTTCTCTAAATATTTATTTGTTTGTTTTGGGGCTTGGGCTATATGTATGACACTGCACATACGTGGAGGTCAGAGAGCCAGGAGCCAAAATATGTCCTCCCTTAAAGTTTATTTTGTCAAGTGTTTTATTGCTACTCCTGTAGATGACCCAAGTTCAGTTCGTAGCACCGTCGTTGTCACTAGGCAGTTTCTAAACTCGTGTAACCCCAGGTCTAAGCAGCCTGACACCTTCTTTGGCCTCTGAGTGCACTGCACATGCATGTGTAGTATCTATTCTTTTGTATACTTGTCTTTCCAATGTGCACACTCCAATGTGCACACTTATTGACTTGGTTTTCATCCCAGCCTTTGGGTTGGTTCTATCTCTTTGGGAATTTCCTATTCTCTCAGCAAATAAGAAAAAGTTACTGTTTCTGTTGAAATCAGATGGTTTGTAAAAGGGGGGGCTCTATGTCGCTCTAATCTATGATATTGCCAGATGTCTCATCCAATGCCTTTTCTGTTTTTACAAGTAAGTTTGGCCCTCACTTTCTGCCTTATCACCTGCCAGAGCTATGTGTGGAGATTATTCCCATACTTTTCATCTTCTCTGCCCTTCACCACAGCTCATGTCTGTGTTCAGAACTCATTGTAACCCATTAACAATACCCAACCTCTGGGTGACGGGGATGATACTTCCTTAATGGCTAAAGGGGCATCCATTCTTTGTATTCTTGCTAAGGACAGGGTGTAGCTTGTGGTTCTTTTAAACTTAAATTGGCAGGGCACTATGTCAGAGGCCTTTAATACCAGCACTGGGGAGGCAGGACGCAGGTGGAGCTCTGTGAGTTTGAGGCCAGCCTGGTCTACAAAATGAGTTCCAGGACAGACAGAGCTACATAGCGAAACTTGTCTTGAACAGAAACAACAACAACAACAACAACCCCATAAGAAAATATTTTATCCATCATTTTGTCTCCTCTTGCTCCTAAACACACACACACACACACACACACACACACACACACACACACACACTTTTGCTCTTTTTTCCTGGTTAAACATTGTCTTAGTCAATTCAGTGTTCTATTACTATGAAAAGACAATACGACTATGGCAAAGTTTAAAAAAGAAAACATTCATTGAGGCTGGCTTACAGTGTCAGAGGTTAGTCCGTTAATATCATGGCAGGAAGCAAGGTGGCACACAGGCCGTCATAGGGCTCAAGAAGTAGTTGAGAGTTCTACATTCAGATTCATAGGCAGCAGGAAAAGGAAGACATTAGTACTAGCTTAGACTCTTGAAACCCCAAAGCCCACTCCCTAGTGACACTCTTCCTCCAAAAAGGCCACACATACTCCAACAAGGCCACACCTCCTAATTTCTCTAAAGTAGAGCCACTCCCTAATGACCAAGCATTCAAATTGATGAGCCTGTGGGGCCATTCCTATTCTAGCCACCACTAGCCTTTTCCTTGGCACAGTTAATTTGTGTTCTCTGATAGCCTTTCTGGTCTCTCCGGTGGAAATGCTGCACTCTCTTGGGTTCCTGGGGTCACCAGGCTGTGAAGTGAAGCCAGACACTTTCTCCTTCCATTTATAGGAACACACACACACACACACACACACACACACACACACACACACACACTTCTTCATTTTCCAGGTTGATTAGTTTTTATGCAGCTGTTGCCTTCACTTACGCATGGCCTTAAATGAAGAGACAGGCACACGAAAATACGTATAATCCGTGAAGACCCTGAAAATGCTCAGGACCCTTCAGACACAAAATTTACAGTAACAATAAGACTTCTGAATTCAATTATGCAGAAAAGCCATTAAAGAACTCCAAAGCTGAGCAGTAGTCTGTTAGAGGCAGCATCTTTCGAGGAGGGAACGGAATATTCTATGAAGCCGCCACTGCCAACTTGAATCCTCCTCTATTTGAATTAGAAAAAAATCCGTTTTTATTGCATACTGAAGACAAGCAAAACACTGAGACATCCTCCAGAACTTTTCCCCCTTACAGTTTTTCTCTCGCCCTCCTGGTTGTGTAGGAGCCGAGAGCATGGCTGCCGAACACCTCAGAAACAGAGTGTGGAAGCATTGATGTTACAGGGCTGCTGAAGAGCACAGCCAGGGGCCTGGAGAGGTGACCCTTGCAGAGGACCCAGGTTTTGGTTCCAAGCACCCAGGTGGTGGCTCCCAGCCACCTGTAACTGCAGATCCGGGAGATCCAGCTCTCTCTCGTGGCGTTTACAGGCTGTTGCATGTACCTGGTGCACATGAAATGACACAAGCACACGTAGGATAAATAAACAATTTTAAAAATAGAGTCTGGCAAGGAATCATTCAGAACTCAAAGTAAAATTAATAAACTAACCATGACATCTCTGTTACAGCTCTGAGGCTGAGACTCAGCAGGGTAGGGTTTTTTGATGGGTGTGTCTGAGAGAACAGAGAGATTTTAAATGTAGCAGAAACTGTTGGACCAGGAGGCTAAGAACCTTTTTTTGATGAAAAATTGGGCTGAGGATGTAGCTCAGCATACATAAGGCTCTGGGTGTGATCCCCAGTATTCAGAGGGTGGGGCTCTTGATGCAATGAGCTCCTTTCGGATGTGCAGTTGTCTCTAACTCATGCCCTACGAGTCTCTGATCCTTTTCAGTTCATGTGGTTTTGTCAGGGTTGAAAAACTAGACAATGGTTTTGTTTTGTTAGCTTACCATTTCTTGTTTTGTTTTGTTTGTTTGCTTGCTTGCTTATTATGAGTACACTGTAGCTGTCTTCAGACACCCCAGAAGAGGGCATCAGATCTCATCACAGATAGTTGTGAGCCAACAAGTGGTTGCTGGGATTTGAACTCAGGACCTTTGGAAGAGCAGTCAATGCTCCTAACTGCTGAGCCATCTCTCTAGTCCCAACTTTACCCGTTCTTGTGATGTGGGATGTATTCAAGTCCCAAGACATCCTAGAGGAGTAATACTGGGGTCTCTAGTGTTACTTTCAAGGTTGGAGCAGGACCCTGACCCTGATATCACTGGTCCATTTTGTTCTGTTTCCCATTGTACTTCCCTGAGATTCCAGCACCAGAGGCTTCACAGTTACTTTCTTAACACATCTCAAAAGCATTCTCAGAATGTCTGGTGGTTTAAAATTCTGCAAATATTTTAATAAATTCTTCTGGCTTTCCCTCTTCAAGTTCTAGATTTAAGAGCACAATAACTGATCTCCATATCACATGTAACACTCCAACCTCCTACTAGCAAAGCTGTATCTTCAATATTCCCTTTATCAAAAGCGGCATATTTTAATTATACAGAACAATAGGTTTCATTGTGACATTTCTTTATTAAGCTATCTTACGTGCATGTTGGTATGTGTGTGTGTGCATGCACATGTGCTATATGATGTTCAGAAGACAGAGGACAGATTTCAGAAGTGGGGTCCCTCCTTCCTCCTTGTGGGTCCCAGGGCTTGAACGACAGGTCCTTATCAGCCGGTGCCTTTGCCTGCTGAGCCATCTCATGAACCCTCATTTTGGCATTTTTATATATGAACATATTTTTTTTATTAAACTCATCCCCTTAATCTTCATTAACTGGAGATTTACATTTTTTTGTTTGTTTTATTTTTCGAGACAGGGTTTCTCTGTGTAGCCCTGGCTGACCTGGAACTCACTTTGTAGACCAAGCTGGCCTCTAACTCAGAAATCTGCCTGTCTCTGCCTCCCAAGTGCTGGGATTAAAGGTGTGCGCCACCACCGCCTGACCTACATCTTTTTTTTTTTAAATCTCGATTTTTCTCACAAGTGAAAATGTAATGGCATTTGTCTTTCTGACTCTAGTTTGTTTTGTTTAACATGATTTCCAGTTACATCCAGTTCCCTATAAATGGCATTATTTCATTCTTTCTATGGCTGGACAATATTCCCCTATATATATACTAAACTTTGCTAATGCATTGATTCTTTGATGGGCATCTAAGCTATATCACAACTTGATCATGATATATAAATGTTCAGGTATCATTATTGTATCCTGAATTGGGTTCCTTGCGGGTATATATGTATAAAACTTATAGCTGGATCATATGATAATCTATTTTTGGCTTTTCTTTTTTTGTGAATTAAAATATTTATTTTGAGAAAGAAGGCATACAGGACTCTCTCTTGTTCAAACAGTCTCAAGATCTCTTGGAGATAGTTCTGTCACCAAGCCACCTGCCTCCCACATGTGCACTGAAGATTGCCTCCCCTGTCCCTTCTGTCCTCACTATTTTTTTTTTGATGTGTGCTACAAACTACATGTGCTTACTAACTTTGCTGGCTCTCCTTTGCATCCACTCCACTCTCATATTATAGAAATGCAAATTTTTATTTTCCTAAATACAGTTTCCTTATTGAATAAAACACTTGTGGAATCATTTTGGCTGATGACACACTGGACTGTGTTTACTGGCAATGCTCTCAGCACAGGGGACAGAAATCAGAGCTATTGGATGGGGCCTGGAGCCAAGGCAGCCCTGGAATTTCCCAGTGCTCTCTGCCTTTCCCAGTAATGGCTGAATCTTGTATTCTGGATAGAGAGAAACAGAGCCCAGGGTTCCTTTGAGCAAGTGAAAGCCTGACCTGATTGGCAATTGGGGACATCAGCCAGGGTCACTTGCAGGACTTAGGTCAGGTGTTTTTTTGTTTTTTGTTTTAAATTGGGTATTTTCTTCATTTACATTTCCAGTGCTATCCCAAAAGTCCCCCATACCCTCCCCCCCCCCACTCCCCTACACACCCACTCCCACTTCTTGGCCCTGTTGTTCCCCTGTACTGAGGCATATAAAGTTTGCAAGACCAATGGGCCTCTCTTTCCAATGATGGCCAACTAGGCCATCTTCTAATACATATGCAGCTAGAGACACGAGCCCCCCCCCCCCCCGGGGAGGTACTGGTTAGTTCATATTGTTGTTCCAACTATAGGGTTGCAGATCCCTTTAGCTCCTTGGGTACTTTCTCTAGTTCCTCCATTGGGGACCCTGTGATCCATCCAATAGCTGACTGTGAGCATTCAGTTCTGTATTTACTAGGCCCCAGCATAGTCTCACAAGAGACAGCTATATCAGGGTCCTTTCAGCAAAATCTTTCTAGTGTATGCAATGGTGCCAGCGTTTGGAAGCTGATTATGGGATGGATCCCCAGATATGGCAGTCTCTAGATGGTCCATCCTTTCGTCTAGCTCCAAACTTTGTCTCTGTAACTCCTTACATGGGTGTTTTGTTCCCAATTCTAAGAAGGGGCAAAGTGTCCAAACTTTGGTCTTCGTTCTTCTTGAGTTTCATGTGTTTCGCAAACTGTATCTTTTAACTTCGGTATTCTAAGTTTCTGGGCTAAATATCCAATAATCAGTAAGTACATATCATGTGAGTTCTTTTGTGACTGGGTCACCTCACTCAGGATGAAGCCCTCTAGGTCCATCCATTTGCCTAGGAATTTCATAAATTCATTCTTTTTAATAGCTGAGTAGTACTCCATTGTGTAAATGTACCACATTTTCTGTATCCATTCCTCTGTTGAGGGGCATCTGGGTTCTTTCCAGCTTCTGGCTATTATAAATAAAGCTGCTATGAACATAGTGGAGCATGTGTCCTTACCGGTTGGAACATCTTCTGGATATATGCCCAGGAGAGGTATTGTGGGATCCTCTGGTAGTACTATGTCCAATTTTCTGAGGAACCGTCAGACTGATTTCCAGAGTGGTTGTACAAGCTTGCAATCCCACCAATAAGGGAGGAGTGTTCCTCTTTCTCCACATCCTCGCCAGCATCTGCTGTCACCTGAATTTTTGATCTTAGCCATTCTGACTGGTGTGAGATGGAATCTCAGGGTTGTTTTGATTTGCATTTCCCTGATGATTAAGGATGCTGAAAATTTTCGCAGGTGCTTCTCAGCCATTCGGTATTCCTCAGGTGAGAATTCTTTGTTTAGCTCTGAGCCCCATTTTTAATGGGGTTATTTGATTTTCTGGAGTCCACCTTCTTGAGTTCTATATATATATATATATATTGGATATTAGTACCCTATCTGATTTAGGATAGGTAAAGATCCTTTCCCAATCTGTTGGTGGCCTTTTTGTCTTATTGATGGTGTTATTTGCCTTACAGAAGCTTTGCAATTTTATGAGGTCCCATTTGTCTATTCTCGATCTTACAGCACAAGCCATTGCTGTTCTATTCAGGAATTTTTCCCCTGTACCCATTTCTTCGAGGCTTTTCCCCACTTTCTCCTCTATAAGTTTCAGTGTCTCTGGTTTTATGTGGAGTTCCTTGATCCTCTTAGATTTGGCCTTAGTATAAGGAGATAGGAATGGATCAATTCACATTCTTCTACATGTTAACTGCCAGTTGTGCCAGCACCATTTGTTGAAAATGCTGTCTTTTTTCCACTGGATAGTTTTAGCTCACTTGTCAAAGATCAAGTGACCATAGGTGTGTGGGTTCATTTCTGGGTCTTCAATTTTATTCCATTGGTCTATTTGTCTGTCCCTATACCAGTTTCTATCGCATTTGCTCTGTAGTACAGCTTTAGGACAGGCATGGTGATTCCACCAGAGGTTCTTTTATCCTTGAGAAGAGTTTTTGCTATCCTCGGTTTTTTGTTATTCCAGATGAATTTGCAGATTGCCCTTTCTAATTCGTTGAAGAATTGAGTTGGAATTTTGATGGGGATTGCATTGAATCTGTTGATTGCTTTTGGCAAGATAGCCATTTTTACTATATTGATCCTGCCAATCCATGAGCATGGGAGATCTTTCCATCTTCTGAGATCTTCTTTAATTTCTTTCTTCAGAGACTTGAAGTTCTTATCATACAGATCTTTCACTTCCTTAGTTAGAGTCATGCCAAGGTATTTTATATTATTTGTGACTATTGAGAAGGGTGTTGTTTCCCTGATTTCTTTCTCAGCCTGTTTATCCTTTGTGTAGAGAAAGGCCATTGACTTGTTTGAGTTAATTTTATATCCAGCTACTTCACTGAAGCTGTTTATCAGGTTTAGGAGTTCTCTGGTGGAATTTTTAGGGTCACTTACATATACTATCATATCATCTGCAAAAAGTGATATTTTGACTTCTTCCTTTCCAATTTTTATCCCCTTGATCTCCTTTTGTTGTCAATTTGCTCTGATTAGGACTTCAAGTACAATGTTGAATAGATAGGGAGAAAGTGGGCAGCCTTGTCTAGTCCCTGATTTTAGTGGAATTGCTTCCAGCTTCTCACCATTTACTTTGATGTTGGCTACTGGTTTGCTGTAGATTACTTTTATCATGTTTAGGTAAGGTCCTTGAATTCCTGATCTTTCCAAGACTTTTTATCATGAATGGGTGTTGGATTTTGTCAAATGCTTTCTCCGCGTCTAACGAGATGATCATGTGGTTTTTGTCTTTGAGTTTGTTTATATAGTGGATTACGTTGATGGATTTCCGTATATTAAACCATCCCTGAATCCCTGGAATGAAACTGACTTGGTCAGGATGGATGATTGTTTGATGTGTTCTTGGATTCAGTTAGCATGAATTTTATTGAGGATTTTTGCATCGATATTCATAAGGAAAATTGATCTGAAGTTCTCTATCTTTGTTGGGTCTTTATGTGGTTTAGATATCAGAGTAATTCTGGCTTCATAGAATGAATTGGGTAGAGTACCTTCTGCTTCTATTTTGTGGAATAGTTTGTGCAGAACTGGAATTAGATCTTCTTTGAAGATCTGATAGAACTTTGCACTAAATCCATCTGGTCCTGGGCTTTTTTTGGTTGGGAGACTATTGATGACTGCTTCTATTTCTTTAGGGGATATGGGACTGTTTAGATCATTAACCTGATCCTGATTTAACTTTGGTAGCTGGTATCTGTCTAGAAATTTGTCCATTTCATCCAGGTTTTCCAGTTGTGTTGAGTATAGCCTTTTGTAGAAGGATCTGATGGTGGTTTGGATTTCTTCAGGATCTGTTATGTTTCCCTTTTCATTTCTGATTTTGTTATTTAGGATGTTTTCCCTGTGCCCTCTAGTGAGTCTGGCTAAGGGTTTATCTATCTTGTTGATTTTCTCAAAGAACCAGCTCCTTGTTTGGTTGATTCTTTGAATAGTTCTTCTTGTTTACACTTGGTTGATTTCGCCCCTCAGTTTGATTATTTCCTGCCGTCTACTCCTTTTGGGTGAATTTGTTTCCTTTTGTTCTAGAGCTTTTAGGTGTGTTGTCAAGCTGCGAGTGTGTGTGCTCTCTCTAGTTTCTTTTTGGAGGCACTCACAGCAATGAGTTTTCCTCTTGAAATGCTTTCATTGTGTCCCATAAGTTTGGGTATGTTGTGGCTTCATTTTCAATAAGCTCTAAAAAGTCTTTAATTTCTTTCTTTATTCCTTCCTTGACCAAGGTATCATTGAGAAGGGTGTTGTTCAATTTCCACATGAATGTTGGCTTTCTATTATTTATGTTGTTATTGAAGATCAGCCTTAGTACATGGTGATCTGATAGAATGCATGGAACAATTTCAATATTTTTTGTAACTGTTGAGGCCTGTTTTGTGACCAATTATATGGTCAATTTTGGAGAAGGTACCATGAGGTGCTGGAACAATGATATATCCTTCTGTTTTAGGATAAAATGTTCTGTAGATATCTGTTAAATCCATTTGTTTCATAACTTCTGTTAGTTTCACTGTGTCCCTGTTTAGTTTCTGTTTCTATGATCTGTCTATTGATGAAAGTGGTGTGTTGAAGTTTCCCACTATTATTGTGTGAGGTACAATGTGTGGTTTGAGCTGTACTAAAAATTCTTTAATGAATGTGGCTGCCCTTGCATTTGGAGCATAGATATTCAGAATTGAGAGTTATTCTTGGAGGATTTTACCTTTGATGAATATGAAGTGTCCCTCCTTGTCCTTTTTGATAACTTTGGGTTGGAAGTCGATTTTATTAGATATTAGAATGACTACTCCAGCTTGTTTCTTCAGATCATTTGCTTGGAAAATTGTTTTCCAGCCTTTCATTCTGAGGTAGTGTATGTCTTTTTCCTGAGATGGGTTTCCTGTAAGCAGCAAAATGTTGGGTCCTCTTTGTGTAGCCAGTCTGTTAGTCTATGTCTTTTTATTGGGGAATTGAGTCCATTGATATTAAGAGATATTAAGGAAAAGTAATTGTTGCTTCCTATTATTTTTGTTGTTAGAGTTAGCATTCTGTTATTGTGGCTGTTTTTTTTAGGTTTGTTGAAGGATTACTTTCTTGCTTTTTCTAGGGCGTGGTTCTGTCTTTGTATTGTTTTTTTTTTTCTGTTATTATTCTTTGAAGGGCTGGATTAGTGGAAAGATAATGTGTGAATTTGGTTTTGTCATGGAATACTTTGGTTTCTCCATCTATGGTAATTGAAAGTTTGGCTGGGTATAGTAGCCTGGGCTGGCATTTGTGTTCTCTTAGTGTCTGTATAACATCTCTCCAAGATCTTCTGGCTTTCATAGTCTCTGGTAAAAAGTCTGGTGTAATTCTGATAGGCCTGCCTTTATATGTTACTTGACCTTTTTCCCTTACTGCTTTTAATATTCTATCTTTATTTAGTGTATTTGTTGTCCTGATTATTATGTGTTGGGAGGAATTTCTTTTCTCCTCCAGTCTATTTGGAGTTCGGTAGGCTTCTTGTATGCTCATGGGCATCTCTTTCTTTAGGTTTGGGAAGTTTTCTTCTATAATTTCGTTGAAGATATTTGCTGGCCCTTTAAGTTGAAAATCTTCATTCTCATCTACTCCTATTATCCATCCGTAGGTTTCATCTTTTCATTGTGTCCTGGGTTTCCTGAATGTTTTGAGTTAGGATCTTTTTGCATTTTCCATTTTCTTTGTTTGTTGTGCCCATGTTCTCTATGGAATCTTCTGCACCTGAGATTCTCTCTTCCATCTTGTGTATTCTGTTGCTGATGCTCACATCTGTGGTGCCAGATTTCTTTCCTAGGGTTTCTATCTCCAGCATTGCCTCACTTTCTTTATTCTTTATTCTACTTCCCTTTTTAGGTCTAGTATGGTTTTGTTCATTTTCATCTCCTGTTTGGATGTGCTTTTCTGTTTTTCTTTAAGGACTTCTACCTGTTTGGTTGTGTTTTCCTGTTTTTCTTTAAGAACTTGTAACTCTTTAGCAGTGTTCTCCTGTATTTCTTTAAGTGAGTTATTAAAGTCCTTTTTGATGTCCTCTACCATCATCATGAGATATGCTTTTAAATCCGGGTCTAGGTTTTCGGGTGTGTTGGGGTGCCCAGTACTGGGTGAGGTGGGAGTGCTGCATTCTGATGATGGTGAGTGGTCTTGGTTTCTGTTAGTAAGATTCTTATGTTTACCTTTCGTCATCTGGTAATTTCTGGAGTTAGTTGTTATAGTTGTCTCTGGCTAGAGCTTGTTCCTCTCGTGATTCTGTTAGCCTCTATGAGCAGACTTGGGAGACTAGCTCTCTTCTGAGTTTCAGTGGTCTGAGCACTCTCTGCAGGCAAGATCTCATCTTGCAGGGAAGGTACACAGATATCTGGCATTCAGACCTGCCTCCTGGCAGAAGATGAATGCCTGAAACAGGGCCTGTCCCAGAAGCTGTGTAGCTTCTGTGGTCCACACTCTCACCTGCGCAGACTAGTCTCAGAGGGATCCGGGAACCAAGATGGCTTCCCAGGCGCTCCGGCAAGACCCTCCCAGGCGGGGAGGACACCTGTCCTCTGACAGGGAAGGTGCCCGGATGTTTGGAGCCCGAAACCGTGTCTGCCTCAGAAGCTGTTCTCTAGGCACCTTGGGGGTGTCCACCGACTCCTCGCCTAGGTGACCCAGTGCTGGTGCCGACCAGAAGGGACTTGTGACCCTGGTCAGGCCAGATTTTCTGCTTCCCTAATGCTGTCTCAGGTCCCGAGTGTTTGGAATGGAACAGAAGTTGTGTTCCACTCACTGGTGGTCCTAAGATCTCGTGGAGAGTCCTCTAGAGACCTTGCAGGGGGGGGGGTGTCCACCGACTCCGCGCCCAAGGTGCTTCCCTAATGCTGTCTTAGGTCCCACACGATTGGAATGGAACCTATTTTTGGCTTTTCTTTTTTTTTTTTTTTTTTTTAATTAATTAATTTATTTATTTAATGTAAGTACACTGTAGCTGTCTTCAGATACACCAGAAGAGGGCATCAGGATCTCGGGTGGTTGTGAGCCACCATGTGGTTGCTGGGATTTGAACTTCGGACCTTCGGAAGAGCAGTCGGGTGCTCTTACCCACTGAGCCATCTCACCAGCCCTATTTTTGGCTTTTCAAGACATACTTTAGTATCTTATGTACATACATGTTTTGCCTGCATGTATGATCGTGCACCGCATGTGTGCCTAGATGGTAGAGGCTGCTAGATGCCTAGAGGCTAGATGAGAGTTTTATATCCTGTGAAATGGAGTTATAGATGATTTTCAGTGTCACATGGGTGCTGTCCATTGAATACAGGTCCTCTGGAAGGCCGTTCTATGCTCTCAACTGCTGGAGCCATCTCTCCAGGCCCTGTTTTCGTTTTGTTTTAAATACTGTTTAAAATTTTTTTAATTTTATGTGTGAGGGTGCTAGGCCCTCTGAAACTGGAGCTACAAAAGGTTGTTCACTGTCATGTGGGTGCTAGGAACCAAAGTAGGGTCCTCTGCATGTGTAACATGCTCTTAGCCACTGAGCCATCTCATCTCTTGAGATCTTTAATTTGTTTTTTGTTGAAGTTTTCATTTTGATTCCCAAACAGGCTGAACCGATTTACCTTTCATCAATAGTATATGAGAGTTGCTTCCTTTAGCCTTGATCTTTCCTTTTTTTCATGATAGAAAGTGTTGCTGAATAACCTTGGCTGGCTACTATTTTGTTTCAGAACTTGAGAGGCATTAGATCTTCATTCTCTCCTGGCATCTAGGATTTCTGTTGATACATGTGGTTCCAATAGTTTTGCCGTTGTTAAGTACCTTGGCGTTTTCCCCCCTGTAACTCCCTATTCTGGTTTTTTTTTTTTTTTTTTTTTTTTTTTTTGCTTTTGGCACAGAATGTGGAGAGATGCTTTTCTCATTGCTTCTATGTGGGACTGTGTGCTTGTCTGCTTTCTATTGCTATGATAAATTATCACAGAAAACAACTCAGGGAGAAAAGGTTCATTTGCATACCCCAATTGTAGTCTATCACCAAAGGAAACACAGCAGGAACTCAAAAAGGGCAGGAACTTTAAGGCAGGACCTTAAGGCTCTGGTCCCAGCATGTCCTGCAAGCAGGACAAATTGTAGGTTGGAGGTTTTGTGGCTGAGTTGGTGACCCTACCCCTCCGCTTGAGGCCTTGCCTGGTTACAATGTGTATCTTTTCTTTTTGAGACTGCCTTTCACTGAATCTGGTGCTCATCAGTTGGATAGAATGTTCAGTTTCAGAGATCCATCTCAAACCAAATCATACCCCCTTTTTAATGTGGGTTCTGAGTATATGAACTCAGGAACTTAGAGTTTCATAACAAAGACTTTAAGGCACTTACCCAGCCTTCAAAATATGATACCTTTTAATTATTATCCATGCAGCTGAATTTTTCATCTAAGTCTGATTTAACTTTCTTGCATCATTCTTCTGTTTAATTCTTTCTGAGGTAATTGGTCACTTACAACAATGGTACTGTCATTGTTAACTTGACACACTTGGGAAGAAGGTACCTCAGTTGAAGAACTGCCTCTGTCAGACTGGCCTTTGGGCATGCCTGTGAGGCATTTTATTCTTCTTTTATGACTTATTTACTGTTATTTTATGTGCATTAGTGTTTTACCTGCATGTATGTCTGTATGAGGGTGTTGGATACCCTAGAAATGGAGTTACAGACAGTTGTGAGCTGTCAGGTGAGTGCTGGGAATTGAACCCTGGTCCTCTAGAAGAACAGCCAGTGCTCTTAATTGCTGAGCCATCTCTCTAGCCATAGACATTTTCTTAATTGCTAAGAAAGTAGGCTTGGGTTATATAAGAAAGGTAGCTGAGGGTGCTGGAGAGATGGTTCAGTGATTAACAGTAGTGGTTGCTTTTACAGAGGACCTGGGTTCAATTCCCAGCACCTACGTGGTAGCTAACAACCATCTATAACTCCAGTTCCAACAGATCCAATGTTCTCTTGCCTCTGTGGGCATAGGCATCCAGCACTCATACACACAATTTAAAAGATACCACTCTTTAAAAGAAAAAAACCTAGCATAGCAAGTCAGAAGAAGAAAGGCAGTAAGCAGTATTCTCTCATAGTTTCTTGCTTCAGTTCCAGGTTTCTGCCTTGAACCTTATTTGAGTCAGGGTTCACTAAATGAACAGAGCTAACAGAACTGGACTGATTGGCTCACAGGATATAGTCTGAGTTGCCCAACAATGGCTACTTCACATGACCAGTAGTTGCTCAGTCCACGAGGCTGGGTGTCTCAGCAGTCCCTATCTGGTGCTGAAGGCCTAGATAATTCCAGAGAGCTACTGGCCTTCAGTCCACACAACAAGCTGGAAGAAGTCCATTGTGTAACATTGGTGAAGGAATGCTTCAGCTACAGGGTTGATAAACTTGTCATTAAGAGATCTCTCAAACACTAGACCACCAAACAGCATACACCAGCTGATATGAGGCTCGCAACACACACAGTAGAGGCCTTCCGGGTTTGTGTTCATTCAGAGATGATGCACCTAACCCTCAAGAGACTGGAGGCCCCAGGGAGTTTAGAGGTCAGGTGGGGTGGGGGATGGGAGCATCCAGGTGGAGGCGGGGTGGGGTAGGGAGGAGGTGTGGGGTGTGGAACAGTCGGAGGGGAATATGGAGTGTAAAAACTAAATTAAAAGACAAACAAACAAACAAACAAATGAGTGAGAACAAGCAGACAGAGAGCAAAAGGCTCCCTTCTTTCATGTCCTTTTGTCTGGGCTGCCACCCGCATGTGCCATGCACATTCAGATTAGGTCTTCCTGCTTCAAAGCATCAATCCATCATGAAAATTCCCAGTGCCCAGCAGCTCTTCTTTATGATGATTTAGATACAACCTAGATTAGCCAACCACAGCCCTCTAAGCTGAAATAAACCATTTCCTCTAAAATGGGGGTCTGAGCAGTTTTACCACAGAAACACAAACCTGGACCTTTTTCAATTCTTCTGCCTCAGCTTTTGGAGGAGTCCTTGCTTTGCTTTTTCATTGCTTTTGTTTGATGGTTTCTATGTGAAGATTTATGCATCTGTGGGGATGGATCTCTCTTGTGATGAGCAGTCCTTCCTTAAGGGCTCAGTCCCCAGCACCACTCAAGAGAAAGCAAACCTCTGTAACAGCAGCACAGCGGAGCAGATCCGACAGAGAAACCAAGTAAGGACCAACAAGCATGCCCACCACCCCGATAACCACACTAAAGAGGAAAAATAGCATCGGAAATGTGTGAAGTTAAAAACTCATAAGGAATACAGACAAAGGGGAGGGGGAGGGGGAGAGGGAGGGCGGGAGGAGGCAGTGAAGAAGCATGAGTCAAGAAAACACTAATAAGGAAAAAGCACGACATAAAACCATCTAGTTACAAGCTGGAGAGATGGCTCAGTTGTGAAGAACACTTGCTGGCTTCCTGCCCTTCCAGGAGACTCAAGTTTGGTTCCTACACAGGGTGACTCATAACTGCCTGTAACCCCACTCCAAGGAGCTGATTCCCCCTTCTGGCCCCACAGGCACTTTCACACACGTGTGTACATACACAGAGACACATGTCCCTGACAAAATATCTAGTAAGAAAATATGTAAACAAATTCGGATGAAAGAGGAATGGCAAAGATCTAAAAATAAAGTGGAAGCAATATTAAAAAAATAACAGTGGAAACAGAAAAGTAGACATTGGAGGGACTTCTTTCTGAGCCCTTTTATGTTGGAATCTTTGAGGTGTGGGGTAGGAGCTGGAATCTACTATGGTTCTTCCCTCTTCCCGCTGTACAGGTTGGTGGGTGGTGTTGTGGACTTGAGATCTGTCTGGTCAAGCATACATCAGGGGATGGCTTATACAAATCCTTTACCACTGAACTGTCAGCCCCACGGTCAAGCAGCAGCCACTACTGCCACAGCAGAGGATCACTTGCTCCAGTCTTCCCTCTCCAGAGCACATGCATCCCATGTGCGATGATGCAAATGGCCAAGTGAAGGAACACGCTTCTAGGGTGTCAGAGAGGAAAGCATGAGACGGTTCTGCCCTTGATGGAGATGAGGGTATAGAGTTCTCTGCCTGCCTGACTCAGTGTTTTCAGATTCCATCCAGCAAAAACAAAAAACAAGCAAAACCCCACCCAATGGGAGGATGCTGCAGAATCTGGACATCTAGTAGACCTTGGGCTCAGAGCTCAGCCAGCAGCCTTTCTTCTATGTCTAATTCTTCCCCCATCTACAAGGACCTCTGGTTGGCCACCACCCCGACCTTGCTGCAGGGTGTGCTCTGCTTTCCTGACCTGTTCCTTTTTTCTGGTCTTCAGAGTAGCTCAGTCCAAGCAAGTCTCATTGTCCTCAGGAGATGGCTCTCTGATGTAGCCCTCCACGATCTGAGTGCATGCTAGCCTGCAACCAAAGCCAGGCAGGGACACCATGTTCTCCTGTCTAGGACTTCCAGCCTGACATTGTAGTCTGTCTGTACCCTCCAGGCTGATTTTGTGGCCATGGGCTGGACTTCCTGGCTGTGTCAGAAGATATGGATGGTTTCTTATCTTTCTCTGTGCTTAGCTGTCCAGTCACCTGCTTCTTCCTTTCTTCTGTCCTTGGATTACCACCACCTCTCCTTTCTTAGCCTGAGTCTCCTTATAATGTCACCTGGGGGAAAGTTATAGAACACCATCTTACTCCAGAACTTGAGACCTTATTGAATGCCACTCTTCTGGGTTCCAAGAGCTCAATTCCTTTCTGCTGGTAGAAGAGATCAACCTTCTAGAGAGCTGCTATATAATTGCAGAATTTCTGCTCACATCATACAGTTTCAGTAGATTCCGGAAGCTATCCACAGACATCTATCTATTCAGATCTGACTTCAGACGGATTGATTCTAACTAGTCAGTACAGGAGTTTTTGTGGGTTACTGACAGATAGATGACCTCATCAGTAATTTTTTTCTTATTGTGGTGACTACCTGAGAAAGTGCAAATTGAGACCTTATTTTGTCTAGCAGCTCAAGGGAATGTGGTCCACCATGGTGGGGAATGCACAGAGCTTTAAAGCCACTGGTGGATATGACTATCTGCAGTCAGAAAGAGTGGACAGGATACAGCACTACTTTCTAGGTCCACCATCAGTGACTCACTTCCTCCATCTTGTAAGGTTCCACAACCCAGGCTGGAGAGAGATGACTCAGTGAGTAGGAACACATATTACTCTTGTAGCGGTTCCATGATCACTTCCCAGCATCCTTCTGATGGCTCACAACTAACTGCCTGCAATTCCAGCTCCAGGGGATCCAATGCCTCTGGCTTCCAAAGGCTCCTGCACTGATAAGCACATACCCTTCTCCCCTACACACAACTAAACAATAAAAATAAATTTTAAATTCAGTTTTAAGGTTGCATAATCTACTAACGTAGTGACATGTTGTGACACCAGTCAGACACCAAGTGTTGAAGCTCATGGGCATGCAGGGGACAGGTCCTATTCTCAAACCACATGGATTTACAACTGAATCTTGTTATTTCTATAGTTGAGATACAGGTTGAGGCTACCCTACCAAGCAAAGGACCAGTTTGGTTTAGGAGAGTTTCAATTGTGTCTTATCTGGTCAGTCTCCTCCAAGCACTCCCACATTGAGATGCACAGGGCCTGAGATGAGGCACCACACCAAGCCACCCTTCTTCAGATGCTCTGTAGAGCTCCCCAGGGACAGGATTGGATCCTTTGTTTTTGCTTCTGCCTCTAGGCCATCTGCTCTTCTGCATCTTCCACAAATGGCGTTAGACAGGAAGGTGTGTAAAGATATGCATTTGCTTCTCTTAGTTAAAAGTTCCTTCTCTGCCAAGTAACTATACCGACCTTTACCCATCCCCAGAAACTTGCACCTAGAACAATACCTGGCATAAAACTACCACTTTCTGTTCATTCAAAGCATGACTGAACAACCAAACTACTTATCCTGATGAGTGGTACAAAGTTTCTGTTAATTATCCTATCTGCTATCTTTTAAAAAATATATATATTTACTTATTTCCATTCATTTATGTATTTATTATTTATGATATGAGGTCAGAGGGCAACTTGCAGCAGTTAGTTTTTTCTTTCAGCCTTGTGGGTCAGGAATACAACTCACATTATCAGACTTGGCACTAAATGCCTTTACCTGCTTAGCCTTTAAAGTCCTGATATGCCAATTCTAAATGTTACTAAGGCTAATGCCCAGCTTTTCTTTACCACAGACACAATTCCTATAGAATAACCAAGCATGGTTCTGAAATAAATCCTCATCTTCAGTCCATGTTTCTACATAACTCAACCCTATGTGATTGGACTCAGATCCACCTGTCTAAACTTCTCAGCTGTTTTTGTGGACTCTTTTTTTTTTTTTTTGCCAGCTCTGTGTCAGTAGACTGCTGAAAGAAAAAAAAAATCTTTGTTTTGTTATGCTTCAGTCACTGGCTTGATTGTAGACTTGACCTGCTGACCAAATACACAGGTTTCCTTGGATAGGACAGCAGCCATGTTGGATGACAGAAAAGCCAGGTCTAAGCTCTGGGTGAACATGACTCTACACAGAACGAAATGAAATGTAAAAAATGTACACAAATGAGACCATGTGGCAGTCACACCCAAGTTGAGGAACAATAATATACAGGCAATAAGAACAAAAAAGCAAAAGCAAAACAAAAAATTCTGAACTGATATGCCCCTTGGGGATTTCTTTTTAAAAGATTCTTCAGATACACCAGAAGAGGTCATCAGATCCCATTTCAGGGTTGTGAGCCACCATGTAGTTGTTGGGAATTGAACTTAGGACATCTGGAAGAGCAGTGAGCCTACCCCTGGGTATTTTTATTTATTTATTTTTTAACAGTTTAAATGTGCAAAATCAGAACTTTCATCCATTGGGTGGTGGTGGTACACACCTTTAATTCCAGCACTTGGGAAGGAGAGCAGGCAGATCTGAGTTAGAAGCCAACCTGCTCTACAGAATTCCAGGATGACTAAGGCTATACAATATCCTTGTCTGCCCCCCCCCAAAAAAAAAAGAAACAAACAAAAAAAGCTTTCATTTAAGTCTTTACAAGGGGTTTAGTACATGCAGGTACCAGTCTAGGGGCTGAGGTCATGTATATAGAGTGAACCAGAGAGAAAACATTATAGAACTTATGTTCTACGGCAGAAGAGGCAGCATGAGCTAACACATAGATGATTTGAGAATACTCAGAACATTCATCAGAGCACTCAAAGATAGTGTCTAGAATTCTAATAGTTTACACTTGGAAACAACCCAAATATGCATCAGTTTATGGATAAATACATTGAGGCATATCCATAATGAATAATGGACTATTATTATTTCAGGCATAAAAAGAAATGAAATATTGGCCATGCTACTAAATGGACGAGCCTTGAAATTGGACTATAAAGCCAAACATAAGAGACTATATATTTCTTATTCTATAATAGAAAATATTCAGAAAGGCAACTTCAGCAGCGGAATGGACTAGCAGTTGCCACCCGTGTTAAGTAGGAAGTGGCTGCTTAGTTCACACAGGTTTCCTTCTGGGGTGATTAGCTACTTAGGAACCAGATAGACATTGCTGTGTACTGTGAACAAACTAAAGTCACTAATGATAAGCTTTGTTGTATATTTTACTACATAAAAAATAGTTCCTGGCACAACAACTGTGCCCCAACCACTCCATCCCATTTCTGAAAATAAGTAATCTCCTGGGTAACAAGTAATATCTTAATCACTAGAATGGTATATAGCCATTACAAACATGAATCTGGTCTGTAAGTGCTAACATAGAAAAATATTCAAGGCATATATAACGAAGGACTAAATACACTGTAGGCTTGGGCCACATAGTAAGACCCTATCTATAAAGGGGAACGTGCTATGAATGTAGCTCATTCGGTACAGTGCTTGCCTAGCATGCACAAGGGCCTGAGTTCAATCCCCAGCCACACACAAAACAAACCAGGTGTGGTGGCACCCCATGGGCCTATAATCTCAGCACTCAGGAGGTAGGTGCAGAAGATTCTGGAATTCAAGGTTCAGCTACATAGCAAGTTTGAGGCCAACCTAGAGTACAGAATAGCCTGCCTAAAAATATACTTACATATATATCTCCATCCCATCCCATGAGAACTTAAGATAACACTAAGAAAATCCATCCACAAGTCTGAACTCTTAAAAAAAATCATTTTATTGACCCTTTACCATACAAAATTTATTCAAATTACATCCATTTGAAGTGGTAAGATCACAGCTGGAACAGGTCACCCTGTAACAAATCTATTTACAAAATCCATCATAAAAGCTTTTGTTTGTTTGTTTGTCTATTTTTACATTATATTACATTATTTATTTATTTATTTATTTATTTCAAACTAGCATACAACACAAAGCTAAACTGATTAGTAGTTTGCCTACTCCCAGTGTTGGGAGAAACACTTCCTTTTTTACAAAAGCCTGCACCCCGTAGGAAAGACATTCCCACACCCTGCCAACTGTCACCCAGCCTCCTCCGCAAGGCATCTTCCTCAGATCCCTTCTCACACACACAACCTGTCATGCACACGCTTGGATTCTTACTTCGTTTTTCCTGAAAGCTAAAGCTTTAAATACTGCGATTCTATTTACAGACAGAGCTACATGTACGACAGAAAAAAAAAAAGGCAAACGAGAGTCACAGGCGAAAACAACAGAAACAAAACACAAAAACCCAAGGCGACGGTCTTAAAAAAATTACAAACCAGCTAGAAAATATTCTGGCAGTGTTTACAAATGAATTGCTATCTCTGTACAAACCTGGTAAATAATGGCAATGTGAGCGGACTGTATCGACTTAAATAAAACGGCTATGTACACAAACACACGCCTAACACTGTTTGACAGCTCATGTGTTGCCCTTTATACAGTTTTAGTTCTGAGGCTCACGCCGTCTTCATTCGCACATGTGTAACTTTCAGCCATTCCGCATGTGAGCTTTTAGTAGCAGCAACTCAATGGTACCAGGGAACCTGCATCTCAGGACTTAAAGTAACAAAAATACTGTAGTACTCATCTACTTTGTGTGCCAGATACTACGAGCAAAGAAAATGCCTAAAATGCAAACAGAATAGAGCATGGATGTCTCACACTGTGTACGCCAGTTAAGCCCCTTAACTGGAGAAAGTCTTATTATGCATTGAGAGAACGCTTGAAGACTTATTAGTATTCCTTTTCGTTTCTTAAAACAATAAATACGGCATCACAATACGAATAGTTTCAACAAGAAAAGTCAACCAAACACACAACAACCTAGAGCCAGGTGAGTTTAGTCATTAGACTTTGGGGACAGAAACCCAGCTCGATGCAGCTGGCAAAGAGAATTACACAAAGCCAGAAGCAGAGGCAGCTAACCAGATGAGATAAATATAGGGCATTGGGGGAAAGCTTGGCATAAACGGTTTCCCATACAGGAAAAAACCCCACAGTGCATTTCCAGTAGGCACTTAACACGAAGCTCCCCCTCCCTCCTCCACCCCAGTGCTTCAGCTAGGACCACACGGGATTATTCGGTACCAAGTCCAGAGTGTGTGAGGGGAGGAGGCCGGGGCTGGAGGCTGAAGAGAGAGGAAGATAGTCTGCACCTTTGTTTTTTCTTCCCAAACATACACCACGCATACCCACACACAGAGTTTAAAGTGCCGGTGTCTTCTGTCTCCACCCTCCCCCCACCACCACCACTTTGCATATTGTGGAAATCTATCTAGAGTAAACTGGCCAGGGTTCTTGTGGTTTCAGTAAAAGGTTTTCCCAAGGGATATTTTCAACTCGATCAAACGTGTATGAGTTGAGTGCCTACTACGTGCCTCCCGGGAAGGCCAGGCACGTAGTGTTTCAAACTGCTCAGCTGGAGGTTAGTTTTCGTGACTAACTCATTTCCGCAGCCCTTAGCATCCAAGGAATGGATTTGAGGTACTATGCCATATTCAACACCAGGACAAGATGGCCCTTGCCACCTGCCAGTGGGAACGCTATTCTTGGAAGTTAACTGGAAGGGTCCTTGCTGACACAAAGCCTCCAGTTTGGGACACCATTCCTGAGGAGTAACAAGGGAGTCGCCCTGGCATTCTATCAGTGCATTTCCCGTCTCCTGACCTCCCTTAGTCCAAACTCACCCACTCACAGTGGATTCGGAGAATGGGTTCTGGCTAGAACTAGTCCAACCCCCAGACACAGTGGGAGCTCCTCGCTCCTACTTAGGGAAGTGTCCCTGATAGAATGCCACTCACACCATGGGATGTCTTTCTCCCTAGGGCCTCTCCACCTGACCGCATCCTGAGAAGTGGTCTCCCTGAGTGTGGCATTAGAGCCCTTTCCCCGGTCGCAGGGGCCCGGGAAGCCCAAGGATGGAGGGGATCCATGCCTGCTGCTCCACGGGACAGCTGTATCTGGCCCGAGGTCCTCACTGTGGACCACTCGAGTCAGCAAGCCCCGGAGCTGTTCTCGCTCCAAGCTCCCCTCCTGGGAAAGGAGGCAAGACAGAGGATGCTTCTCGCAGAGGCTGGTTGGTGGACCTTAGGTCACACGGGGTTAGATGCTTTTTATCAGTAGAGGTGCTCTCCCTCTGCTAAAGGAATAAGAATTTGCAAAACTCGCTTTAAGGTAAACAATTCAATTGAAATAGTGATGGGCGCCACAGGAATGCTTCAATGGCAGCTAGAAAAATAAAAACTTCTAAAACAACCCACAAGGAACTCCTAAGTCACAAGTAATCAACCGGGAAAACTCACAAATACGCAGGATGGGGGCAGTGGAAGTGGGGTATGGAGACAGGGAAATCCACAACAGCTTCGAGCAGCAGAACTCTACCAGTCTCTGTATCTGCAACGAGTACTTGCAAACAAGTTCTTCATCCAAAAAGGCTGTGGAGGCTCTTGCCGCCTCCTAGTGGGACACTAGCGGCCCATAGCTTACACTGAATTATGAGAGTAATTTAAATATTCCTAAGAGCTGGAGAAATCCGTGTCATTCCTTTGCATGACTTCAAGCTTGCATTTGTGGCAGAATTCCATTCCGTGGTAGCAGACTCACAAAGACATGCATTCTGCAAGAGAAGGCACGGCTTGAACTGCTGTTAAGGGAGGGCGCTGTTTCCAACGGGCCAGGCGGCCGGACCCAGTCAACAGCCCATCCGTTAGGCACAGCAAGCCAGTCCGCAAGGAAAGGAGAGGAAGGAGGGGAGGGAAGGACAGGTGAGAGACACCTGATTGCACATCTTCTCACTTGCTGACTCATCAGGAAGATTTGGGAGCCTGGGACCAGGCAGGGCTTTCCCAAGGGAGCCTGCAACTGTGCGCTTAGAAAAAAAAAATTAATTCATCAAAATGTCAGCTTTGTTCTGAAGTTTACTTCATGATACTCTTGGAGGAAGAAGGTAGGAAGGGACAACACTGCGATACACGTTTCTGATTCCGTGATAAAAAAATATTGGTTTATAAGGACAGTTTGTACAAAGCCCAATCAACTACACATGAAGTCCTCCACCAGAGGCAGCTTTTCCAAATCATAGGCATCGAAGAGGTCACTGATGCCCTCTTCCTCCCCCAGGCTCAGCAGGTAGTCCTCTTGGAGCAGGGGAGGCAGTAAGTTCACAAAAGGTCCTTCAAGGTTGGACGGGATTTGGTCCTCAGTCTGCTGTAAAAGGTTGGCTGGGGAGGCCAGAGGAGAGAGGTTTGCTGTAGAAACCGAGCAGTCACTATGTCCTGAGTTGTTAGAAGCCAAGTCTGTAAGGGGGTGGGGAGGAGAGTCAAAGTTAGGAGAAAACAAACAAACAAATAAACAAACAAACAAACACCCTACTTGTTTTCGGGAAGAAAGTATATTCTGCTGCCCCTCAGCTCACTGGGGCTACGGGAGGACACAGATCACCATTAGGCTAACAGGCACAAAGAATGACATCACTTTGTTTTGTTCTAGTCTAGTCACAGTTGAACCTTTTTTTATTTTTTTTTTAAAGAAAGGTTTTCTGTGTCTTTAAATCCAAGCTGAAGTTCCCAAGAGCTTTTCTTCAGCTGGAGGAAAGGAGAAGTGGGCTATGTCCCTGCTGCTTTCTGATCGCATAGATCCTCTCCTTACTGCTCTGGAGAGGAAGATGAGGTCAAGACTCTGACCAAGGCTTGACTTCTCAATTCCATCCCTAATGACTGCAGGAGCATCATCCAAGATGTCTGCTGAAGCATGGCTGAGACCCAAGACTGTCTACAGCCATCGTCCAGTACGCCAAGGAAACAGTTTTCTGCTTTCAAGAGCCTGCAGCATCTTCATCGGGGGTGAGGGACCGTTTGGACCAAGATCATTATTTTAGTCTAAAATTGATCAGAATGCCTCAGAAAACTCTTCCAACAACATGAAACGTCTCTCCCCGTCCCCTCCATACAAGACAAAGGCTTTAAAAGGTGCAGGTCATGGTCAACTGATGCATACCCAGGACCCAGCGGCAAGTTCAGAATGGACTTGGAGTCACCTTCCTGACTCCTACAGGACAAGCATGTCACCCTCACACCAGGCCTTTAACATGGTGGATGATGGAGCAGCTAGTGTCACCCATAAATTCCAGGCCCACTTGCAGGCTCTGCCCAGCACTTTGGTTACTCTGGAAAGTTTCATGGGTTACACGTGACTCTTAGCAATAATGGCATCGGTCTAGTGGACCCAAGCATTTGGTTAAGACACAGCCATGAGGTCCTGAAGGAAAACCCTTCTCCATGCCTTCCTTTTTAAACACCGTGTCTCAGAGTGAAATCTGTTTACCTTTGGAAGTGGGCTTGGGGATATTCCCATTGTGGTCTTGGTTATTTGTTTTCATGGGTCTGTGTGTTTCCGTCTCTTCTGGACACAAGTAAACCTCAATGGGCCCTTGGGTACTTGCCAAATGGATTTGTAGGCTCTAGAACCAAGAAAGAGATCAAGTTCACTTAGAAATGAAAACCAAAGCACATCTCACCTGAAACTGAAGTGGAGGGGCGATGATCATTGTTCATTTTGCTCCCCTACCCTTTGTCTGTCAGTACTGACCTTCTCCCAGAGCAGGGGCCAGCAAACAACTATAGTCTGAAGGCCAAATCCAAGCCAGCATCCAGCTTTGTAAATAAAGTTTTATTGGGACAGAGAGTCTGTGGCCATTCTCATGCTGCCTATTTTCATATTGCCCTCTGGCTGTTTTCATCTTACATAGTAACATGTAGTAGAGTTTATTACTTGAATAATCTAAACAGAAATTATGTTGCTTGCAAAACCAAAGACAACTACAACCTGGATCTTTAAGAAGTTTGTTGACTCTTGCTAGAGAAATAATTTGAGGGGTGGGTGTCCACGTCTTCTTTAGCTGTATTATTTTCCTACAAATTATTTAAAGGTCTGTTAAATGTTCCAAACAACTTTTTTCTATTAACTTCTCATAGTAAGATTTTCTAATACCCAATTTATAAACTCTAATAACCAACTTATACCTAGTATTTTAAAGTGCCAGGAGCTTTAGTGAGTAAGAGAATAAATAAAGCATATTGGCTTTCCTCGAACTCACTTTGTAGACAAGGTTGGATTTGAACTCAGAGATTCACCTGTCCCTCCCTCCCAAGTGCTAGGATCAAAGGCGTGTGTCACCACTGCCCAGCACATTTTTAAAAAAATATTTTTTTTCATTTTTAAATAATTGGATTATAAGTGGATTTAAAAAAAAGAATTATTCATTTAGTTTCATGTGTACTTGTGCTTTGCCTGAACGCATCCTTATGCATCAGCAAGTATGCCTTTTGGTGGTCCCTCTGAGAATGGAATTATAGATGGCTGTGAGCTGCTGTGTGGGTGCTGGGAATCACCCAGGTCCTCTGGAGGGGCAGCCAATGCTCTTAATCACTAAGCATCTCTCCAGTCCAAGACTTAATTTTGTTACTATTATTTTAAAAAAACTATTCTTATTTTATGTGTTTGTGTGTTTTCCCTGCACGTACATCTTTACACCCATGTGCACGCCTGGGTACCCGACAAGCTGTTACCGACGTTGCCACGTGGCTGCTGGGAATTGAACCAGGGTCCTCTCGCAGAGCAACAAGTGTTCTTAACCACTAAGCCACCTCTCCAGTGCATTATTTAAAGGCATGCTTCTACGTCTGTGTGAATATAGATTCCTGTGTGTGGCTGTTGGCCAGAGGCCCAGAGGGCACTGCATCTTCTGGAGCTGGAGTTATAGGTCCTTATGAGCTATACATGAATGCTGGGAATGGAACTCGGGTCTTCTGGAATAGGAGTCAGTGCTATAACCACTGAGCCATCTCTTCAGCTTGCTCAGCAAACGAATATTTAGAGGCCCTCTTCATCTAGGTCATAACGTTGTAACTGTATAAGGTATGAAGTTTACCTTGTAAATTTAATGTTTTCAATATTTTAGGTATTATCTTTTAATATTCTAGGTATTTTCTTTTCACTATAGCTCCTTTATCTTATAATTGCAGCCGAGGCTGATTTCATCAAAGTACACCTGAAAGCAATTACAAGGACGCCCGTCCTACTTTCTTACAACGTTCTTGGCTATTGATTACCCCAAGGTCCCGTTTAATTTTCTCAAAGTAAACATGCTACAAATGTTTTTAAAGAATTCCTAAAAATGTGCTAGGTCAGAGAGCTACTTCTAAAATCCATAGTGGGGACACCCGTACACAAGGCAATCAAAATAAAAATTCTCAAGTGGTTCAAACTGATCACAGCCACCAGATAACAAATTGTGAAAAAGGAAAGTTGAAGAGAAAACAGGGCACCAAAGCCTGCTGTGACCCGAACACCCCTCTAAATTGAAACCAGACGTTTTGGGCATTCAATAAACAGGGAAATTTTGAACCCTTTTAAACTTTAGGTTATGGAAATAAATGAAGAGGAATTAGCAAGTTCTTGGGAGGGGTCAGTGACGCTTGCGTTCAGGCGTTCTGGAGCGTTCTCTATGGATGGCCGGCGTCACTGTCTCCTTACCTCTATTGAGTCAGGCACTTCAAGTCTCGTTTCTGGAGGGGCTTTCACAACTATAACAGTTTGGTCTTTAAGGCCACTAATTTTTCGAATATCTTGATATGTAACATAAGCTAACGTAAGAAGCGTTAAGGAAATCTTCTATCAAGTTGCCACAGACGTAGCTATCATGAGCACAACGTAACAGACATAGACAGTTACCCATGGTTTCACGAGTTAGAATAGGTATGCCTTCCCTTTTGGATCACCAGGTAAACGGATTCTTCATGGCCCTTGTCCTTTCTGGTTGATGCTTAAGACTAAAAGAAACCTATACTTTATCGTGCCAATCTTGAGTACTGGTAGTCCGTGAACTCCATCGAAGTGCCCTGTCAATCAAACTGATTGACACATGGTCCTAATTTGCAGTGGGGTGGGGGAGGTAAGATCTGCTAATCAAAATCTGAGACGGCAGCTACTTCTGCTTGCTATTAGCAAGTGCCAGCAGCCACCAAATGAATGAATAAGGAGCAAATACACCAGGGGAAGAATGGAGCCTACTGCTTGCTCGGGCAGACAGCCTGTTTACGCGGGTGCACCTGGGCTGGTGTGACTGCATAGCGCCTAGAGATCAGAGTATCGTTATTTCCGTTAGAAAAATTATCCTTGTTATTATTATCACTAGAACATTTCAGGGTTCCCAAGGAGGTGAGCAGCTCCCAGGTGCTCCGCAACTGAATGAATTTAAGATACAATGACTTAGCTAAAAAGAATAAATTAACATTTCACGACTCTCCGTAGTTACTTTCAAGTACCAAACAATTCCTGTCGGTGTCCTGGAAGCTAAGCCTAAAAGGATGTCACGAAAGAGCATGCTACTTAACTGGCTGACAAACGCACTCACAAAAACTCAGCTAGAGACAACAGGCTCAAGGTGTTCTCTTGCTAATTGACATGGAGGAACACAGGTGACATAACATGTGTTTCTAGCCACCTTTTTAAAAATTACTTCCTGTCTTTGTGTGTGTATGCACACGAGCACATTCATCAAAGCAAGTGTGGCAGTAAACTGACAGCTTCTCTCCTCCCACCATGGGTTCCATAGATCAAACTCAGGACGCCAGCCAAGCTTGTGCAGCAAGAAGCACTTTTACCCACTGAGAGTCATCTTACCAGCCCTTTAGTAAGCTTAAAACAAAACAAAACTTTTTTTTCCCAAGTGTTTGAGTACTTTGACTGCATTTAGGTATATGCACCATGTGCGTGCCTGATGACTGTGGAGGTCAGAACTCTTATAGTTATTTATTTTTGGTTTGTTTTTTGAAACATGGGGTCTCTCTATGTAGCTTTGGCTGGCCTGGAACTTGCTATGTTGACCAGGCTGGCTTCAAATGCAGAGATCGGCCTGCCACCTTCTGACTGGTCAGCTTTGAAAATATGAACAAATGGATAAATCCGTGGCACACTTCGGTGTTTGCCTGTACTGGACTCTCTTCTTCAAATCTCAGGATTCTGGGCTTTCAGCCACCACTTAGCCCACCAAGGAGGCCAATGGGAGCATTTCCGGAACTCTGGATGGTTCTGCGTTCTGCTTGTTTGTTTTTATAAGCTGACCATCAGGTTTCTGAGCTTGAGCCCACTGTCAAAAAGCTATGTGACACGAGCTTAGTAGACTAGAACTCACCTACAATTACTCAACAAGCTGCAGGGAGCAGAATCAACACAGCTGTGAACAAGCTGCAGCAGACTGGGAGCTGAACGGAGGATCGAGATGAATTTCATAAATACATTTTCTAAGTTACAAACTTAAAAGTGCTCCCTCTGACATCTGTTTCTTGGTTAGTGGTTTCAAGAAAACTGTTTTTGTTTGTTTGTTTTTGTTTTATAACAAAGGTACCAGAAAAAGTCGAGAGCACCCCAAGCCCCATGCTCAGGACAGCTGCCAATCATGTGTAACCACACAGCCTTTCCAAAACAGAGCTCCAATCCAACGATGAACTAAAAAAGCCCCACTGTTGATTTCTTTCTTAAAAAAAAAAGCTAGTTATCTATCTATCTATCTATCTATCTATCTATCTATCTATCTATCTATCTATCTATCTATCTGTCCAGTGTGTGAATGGGCGCCACAGTGTGCACAGTGCACGTGCAGTATGAGTTCTGAGGTCAGGGAGCCTTGCAGGAGTCACTTCTCTCCTACTATCACCTGGATTCAGGAACCAGACTCAGGTATGGCTTGGAGGCAAGCACCTTTACCTACTGAGCCACCTATGATTCATCTATGTATTCAGAGACAGATCTCATGGTGTAGCCCTGGCTGGCCTGGAACTTGCTATGGAGATCAGGTTGGCCTCAAATTTACAAAGATCTGTCTGTCTCTGCACCACCACACCAGGCTCTTTTACTCTTAACATTTTAATTTTTTGAGATAAGGTGGACAGGACATACTCACTATGAAGTTGTAGCTAGTCTGGAACTCATTATGTAGAAGGGCTGGTCTGGAACTCTACCTGCATCCCAAATACTGGCATTAAAGGCACATACCTCCACATCTTGCTTTTTCTTTCTTTAAAAACAAGATTTCTACTCTGGCCTCAAACTCCCTAGGCAGACACACACAACCTGAACTCTTGACTTTTACGCTTTGCTTGACAAGTGCTCATGCACCCTAGATGAACTTTAAACTTTATAGTGCCCAGGCTGTCTTTGAACCCCTGATAATTCTGTCTTTATCTTTCAAATATTGCTGTCACAAATGTGCAACAACACACCTGACTTTGAAAAGTATCATTTCTCCTTTGTTTTTTTTTTTTTCTTTTTTTCTTTTCTTGAGATAGGGCCCTGCGGTTGTAGCCAGATTGGCTGTGCACTCAGGACTCAGTTTCCCTATTGACAGGATTGCAGGCAGTCCCAGTCCACCCAGACACAGCAAACTCCAAATGCTACAAAAGAAAGAAAGAAAGAAAGAAAGAAAGAAAGAAAGAAAGAAAGAAGGAAAGAAAGAAAAGAAAAGAAAAGAAAAGAAAAGAAAAGAAAAGAAGAAAGAAAGAAGATAAAGGTCGAGAACTCCAACAATGACAGCTAACCCACATTAAAACTCTGGGAAGCCAAGGTCAAACCTGCTGGATGCTGTCATCAATACTGATCCAGACACCTTATGACATCTTTTAATAGTGTGTTCTTATGATGTGAGTGTATTCAGATTTTCCAACCATACATACCATGCTTTGAAAAACTGTTCTCACCTGGCTATCAACACTGATAATGATACCACATAGTCTAAAAGTACTTTATCTCACACACACACACACACACACACACACACACACACACACACACACACACACACACACTGATAGTGTGTACCATGCCAGAGTAATATCTATCTACATCATGAACAAGTTAGTCTGTCAGCTCTGCAAACAGTACAGAAGGCTCTAACCACCACCAGCAGCACAAAGGATATCTTTGATTCTCTGAATCCTCGGTTAACAGTTTGAGGTCCAGGGTACAGCTTTGGATCAGCTCATCTAATTTCTTCTCTTCCTGACTGAGCTCAGTCACTTCTTTGGACAGGCCTTGACACTGGGCCAGCATGCCCCCATCCTCAGACAGACTGCAGCCCCTAGAACCCAAACACAGATTATGGCGCTTTACAGGAGCTAAAGAGTAGGAGGGGGAGGTAGGGAGTGGGGGAAATCAGTCAATAACCCCCCTCACCCACATCGTGTTGTTTGTGAGTCGAGTGTCAAGAGTACAGCTTTGTAAATACAGTTTTCATAAATACAGTCATGTACCTTTCACATATCACAGAAGTCGAGTGAAAAGTTATTTTCAGGGTCTTTCTTTTCCTTTTTCTTTTTTTTTAAAAGGTCTAATTGTTCAGAGTCTCAAATTCTGAGGGGGAAAAAAAAAAGCAGCCACCTGGTCTCCTCCACCCCCATCACCTAATGCATGCACCCCCCGGGGCAAACGGACAGGTGTGCTAGGCATCTGTAAGAAAGAGCAGTAGTTAACAGGTTTCTCTAAGGCACAGGTCAAAGTGAGTCCCCCAGCTGTCCACAACTCCAAACACACACAGCTACCAGCTTAATTATAAATAGAAATCCACTCTTTAATAACAATGGGGACTGAACGCATCAGGGCTGTCTTTAGTGCATACCGGGCAAGTGTTTTCTGCCACTAGGTTACATCCTTAGCCCTTGAACTGTATTTAGACATTTTTCCCCCACTTATTCTGAGTGTGGACATACCGTGCCATGTTGGGAGTGCAGAGGCCAAAGGACAACTGGCCCTCTCCTTCCACCTTAATGTATGCTTCAGGGATTGATTCTGGGTTGTCAGGATTTTGAGGCCACCCTTCCACTGCCTGAGCCACCTTGCCAGCCCGTAAATTATATTGTTTTCAAAACATCTCCTAACTAGTTTTGGCTCTTTTAACATGATTTAATAGTTCAGTGCTGTACTTATAAAATGCCTGGCTCTGTCCATGATTCACAAATGATATTATCATGCAGAATTAGACACATTAGTGCACACATCTCTGCAGAAAAAACCCAGACATTGAAGTCTTGCCTTCATTGACAGAGAAACTGTGTTAATTTAGGGATGAATCCACTACACAACTGAGTTTGTCCATATTCGCCCACAGATGACCAAGATACAGTATCAGAGACACACGTGTGCATCTGCAGGTCACACGCATGCACAGATGTCAAGTGTGATGATTCAAAGCTTCCTTCTCAATTTATAACTGCAGAGGGGCTACTGAGTTCCACGATCTTCTTGATTTATGCTAATCAAATGCAGACCCTGTGCTAAAAGACTTTTTATTTTTACTTTTTTGATATACGGTTGCATGTATCCTGGGCTGGCCTCAATCTCTCTATGTACTGGAAGATGACTTTGAACTTCTGATCGGGGCTGATCAATACCACACTTGGTATATGTGGGGCTGGGGACTGACCCCTGGGCTTCATGACTTCAAGGTAAGCAGTCCACTCACTAAACTCAATCCTCAGCCGTGACTTTCTACATACAACTTTGAGGGGGAAAGAGAAAACTGGGAGAAAGAGGAAGAGGGGAGGGGAGAAGTATGGGTCTGAACGTGGAAGCTAAAATTCGGATAAACTGAGGCAGTCATAAAGGCCCCGAGGAGCTGGCTGGTGCCCGGGGAGAGAGTGGGCTCCTACTCACATCCACTGGACGTTGTTCTTAGACTTCTTCTTAATGAGGTGGATGCCTTCCAGCACGTTGGTGATGTCGTAAATCCTCCTCTTCTGCACCTTGAGCACCTCTGCTGCCTTGTTCAGATCCAGGACCCCATCAGGAGACTGGCTCAGGAGCTGAATGAACTTCTTGGTGAGCAGACCGAGGGACGTATCATACCGCGTTTTTTCTGAGGGAGATTTTGGAGCTTAAAGAAAAACAAAAAACCGAACGGGTGGGGGATAGGGGGAAAGGTAAAGAAATGAAGGGTTTCTTCGCAGCTAAGCAAGCCCTCTTTCCCACGGCAGCCAGATTAGTATCTAAAGCAAAGCTGGTCGTTGTTTGGGGGTAAGTTACAGAGAGCTATGAGGTGGCTTTTATCAGAAAAGGAAGAGATGATAAAGATTTCCTATGTTGGCAATGGCATTTTCTTGGACTCGTTGTCAGTAGTTTCTATGTCCTCTTAGCCTATTCTCTGGGTCTAGGTGTCCCAAAGTATCTGTTGAATGGATGAAAAAGTGCTGAGGCCTCTGGGAATCTCATTTAAGAAGCATAAACTCACAGAGCCAGGTCATCTTTGTTCAAGACAGGGTCTCAAACAGACTCGACCTCACCAGCCCTTTGGAGTGGGGGCTGCAGAGTTATCCCTTGTCAATCCATCTTTCAGAAAAAGTCTTATTTTGATGAAGAATAGCCCCCAACGTTCAAGTTCCCCACGTCCTTTAAAGGCAATGTCAGTATTTAGTATTGTGCTATTCTTCTGCAGGCGCTCACGCTGAGGTTCTGATTTAGCCCTTACACATAGACTACAGATGCATAACAGAAACCATGGGGACAGACGAGCCAAGTCTAAGTTAGCTTTTGCACTAAGCGCAGAAACAGAAGAGATATTTGGCTTTTTATGACGTATTCGTTTCCTTCTCAAATGACATGACGACAGTACTCACCGAGGCAAGGAATTAGCTGGGACTTAGCGCAACTACCACTTTCTCTTTTGGCTCCTTCCTGAGATAAGGTATCATGTATCCCAGGCTGGCCTTGAGCTCACCACCTAGCTGAGGCTGACCTTTCCCCATCCAATTCCCAAATGCTGGGACTATGGATGTGCGCGACCACAGTCAGTTTATGTGGTGCTGGGGCCTGAGCCCAGGCCTCCTCATGCTAGGCTCTGCCCAGTTTCTAGGCTACGGTGTGGTGAGCTGGGGAGTGAGGTAGGAGAGGCATCACGCTGCCACACACGCCTCCGCCCTTGCACTCAAGTGACGTCCACTAAGGGAAGGGAAAATTAAATCTGACTAGTTCAAAATGCAAATGCATTCAAGTACTGGAGTGACTATTGCCTTTTGCTAGGCGCCAGAAGAAATTGCATTTTTTTTTAATTTTTAATTTTTGGATAGTCACAGAAAGAAGTAAAGAAGAAAACATGCCAAAAATTATTCACACCTTGGCACCCTTCCAGCCACAAGCTTTGCGAGTTGGGAGTCCCACACCAAGGAGAACAGGGAAACAGATGAAAGCATCCTTACTTTTTGGACTATCGGGACTCCGTAGTGCAGCTCTTCCTTTGCCCTTGGGGGTCTTTAGACCATCTGAGAGGTACTGATGGCCACTCTCGCCCAGTTCCAGCCTTCGCTTTGCCTGTAGTCAGAAGGAGAGACAGCTGTCAGTGGCCCCGTCTGTGCTTCTCTTCTCCTGCTCTATCCCACTCCGTGGCTTGTCATGTCCCACAGTCTTACTCAGAAGGCCAACCCAACGCACTAATTCCCTGCCCCTGCAGCGATTCCGTCCCTACACTTGGAGGGTTGAACAAAGTGATTCTTCGGCTCTGGCTTCATCATTTATCCACCGTTTCAATGTATGTGCTCGGCACAGGGCTGGTTGCTAAGAACATCTCATGCACTATGGAACGTAAGTTCACGTTAGTGGGGACTCCCCCATCTGACCTGGTTGGATACTTACACCTCCTTGTGTTTCCCAGATACTGACTGTATTTGCTTATATCCTAACACTTAATGGTTACTTCTCTGCCTCTCATTTCCTTTAAGACAGACAGTTCCCATTTATCTTTGCATCCTGGAGCTTGGCAGAGAGCCGGGATCTGTAGGTATTCCATCACTCTTTCTATATACATTCATCAGATGAGTGATTCAGAGGAACACAACGAGTGACAGGCTACACACGGCCCTTCATCAGAAAAAATAAACATTGCAAATACACCATCACGAGCTACAACCAACAGCACTAATATTTGGAAAGTGAGAAACCTTCATGAAAGTTTTAAACTTATTTTTCACTCCACTGAAAACCCCTTTAACAGATTCTACATACTGGGAACTGCAGTTAGGAACCAAGGTAAGCAGAAAGGATAGGAGTCTCTTCCTTCCCCGATGTATAATCCAAGCCAGAAGACTAAGTGCTTGGCAAGTATTTAATGTCTGAGTATTATGGGTGTTTAGCGCAAGGTGTTTCCACAACTAGACACCTAGCAGGACAATGGGTACCAAGCTCCCTTTAGGAAGCTTCTTCTAGTGAGATTTGCAACTTCAGATTAACTGCCTATGATATGGGATACAGGTAACTTATCAGAAGATGGTGGCTGTCTGGCTTGCTAATGAAAAGGTTTTGGCTAACCCAGTCCATAGCAGTAGCAGTTGGCCATCAGTTTTCCCCAACCTACACATTATACTCTACAAGTCTCAAATACACACTGGGTTTAAAACAAAACAAAACAACAGCCTATGAATTTTCTGTGTGTGGAAGCCACAGGATAATTTCAGGTGTTGCTCCTTGGGTACTATCTATCTTGATTTTTAAGATAAAGACTCTTATTGGTCCCAAATTTGTACAGTAGGCTAGTCTAGCTGGCCAGTGAGTGAGTTCCATGAATCCATTCGTCTCCAGCTCCCCAGTGTTGAGATTCTACTACACTCAGGATATCGTAGATAATGACAAGCTTTTTTACCTACCAACCCATCTCCACCGGACCAACAGCTCATTAAATGTTCGTATTATGTTAAAATGATACTTTGGCTTTATAAAAGATTGAGTATTACATGCAGTGTGCATGTGTTTTAAACATTAGTTTTTCTATTCGACTGGGCTAAGCAAAGGGCTCATCAAATAGCGCAGGAAAGACAATTCAGCAATTTGCATTCTCCAAATCATTTCCTGCTCCCTGCTCTCTTGTCCAATCCAAGTATGTTGTGTAGTTTTGAGATATCTGGGCACTGTTCCCTCTCTCTGGAGAACCAGCCTTTTCCCGTGAGAGCTTGAGTGTATGTGAACACACACCTAGGTATAGCTAAATAGCTGTGCTGCCTCCCGGTCCACCCCCACAGTGACCAGGTTGCACGGTATAAGGCCAAAGCTGGGGGAGAAAGGGGTGACTCAACTCTAAGGATTTCCCTGGGACTACAGGCAAAAGTCATAGGCTTGAAAACAGGACTGGAGAGAAAAAGAGTCTGACTTGGTTCAGGCATCAGGAGCAATACTTGGTCTTCTCCACACCTTTTTGTTGCTTTAGCCAATACAAATATCTTTAGGAAAAAGGTTGGGGGTTGAAACCCTGGAAGTCTGCTGCAAGCAGCAGTAAAGTCAAGATGGGCCAGGGTCCAACCGGGAGCTGTCAGGTCCTGGTAGAAACTAGAATGGTAAGGTTTGTGTGTGACTTCTTGTGGCAATTGGAAAGCTGCTACAGATGGAAAACCTTACTTTGAGGCTAGACCACTTGATAGTAAGTCATCACATTTTGGCCCCGTTATGTCCATGAAGTGCAACCCAAAGAGTTCAGGCTACCGTCTCCTCTACCCAAGGCAAAACAGTCCAGGATCCAGGAAGAGCTCGGAGGCCTCAAATCTTTGCTCTCCTTAAGGTCTATCCTCTGGCCAGCAGCTGTGGTCCATGTGACTTTTACCTTATCACCCTAGGCCATTTTAATTTGTGTTTCGGGAAAGGCCTAAGGAAGGACAAAGTCCCCAGAGGTTTATTGCTAAGAGACTGAGCTCAAACTTCAAGGACCAGAGCTAGTCTCCATGTGTGACTCTGGTTACTAAGCATCAATTCTAAATACCAGACAGTACAACAAATGCTAGATGAGAGAGCACAGGCCTGCGATGTCTCAGTCTCTTAAGGGTATTAATCATGAGGCTTAGAGGCTCTCACCACAAACAAACAAGCTCTGAAAGAAAGGCAGCCCAAGATGTCTTTTCTAGAGTTTCCAACTGGGGAGGCCATTAGCAGCTCCATCAATCATCCCATCCCTAGCAAGTCAGTCCACATCTGCCATGCCTGGGGAAGACACAAGGGGCTATGGAAAGTGATCACTATATGGCGTTCCACTTTCTTAAGTAGGTCTTTCTGCTGGTTTATTGTATCCCCTTTCTTCTATTTCATGAATGGGAGGGCTGATTAGACTTGAATGAACGCCATGCTTCCTGTTAAGTCCCTGATATGAACATGCGTATAGTGTCTGGACTCTGTGGGCAAATCGTAAACTTTGATCTGTGATAGGGCATTGTTGTGTCAATGCTGAACATGGCAAATTGAATCCTATATACTTAGTAAAACAAAAAGCTAGATTAAATAGTGTAGGTGATCTCCGCCTCCAAGAAATGCTGATGGGTCTCTTCCGTCTGCCATGGTTTTGTTTTGCCCACAGTGTGAGCATCTTGGTTGAAACTGTTATATGAAACATGTTTTGCATCTTCATTCGGTGTCCTTACACACAACTCCCCAAACTTAAGAATTTTCTAGTGACCAGAGTTTGGTATGTTGGCAGTTACTAGAGGGTTGAGGCTTATTACTTTTGGGCTACTGTGACAGAATACTGACAGAAATATAGAGGGAGGAAATGTTTATTTGAGCTCAAGGTTTTAGGAATTTCAGCCCATCACAGAGGAAAAGGCACAGTGGAGTGTAAGCCATCGGACATACGGAGGATGCCAGCATCATAGCACAGTGGCCAGGACTAGGGATGGCTGTCCCCTTCAGAAGTCTGCCCTTACTGACCTAGGTCCCACCTTCTAAAGGTTCTGTAGCCCTACAGCAAATAACCCCACCAGCTGGGCAACAGCATTCAAGATATGAATCCCCATGATAGGGATTTTAGCCCCAACTCCAATCTTCAGACAGGGAAAGAGGGATAATGGTTGAGTAGGTTGGTTGTCAATGGCCAATAATTAAATCAATCATGCCTATATCATGAAGCTTCCGTTAAAAACTCAAAACACTGGGTTCATAAGGTTCTGAGTAAGTAATCCTGGAGACTGGTAATCATGAGAGGTGCACTAAGGTCCACACCCTTTTCTGTACCTCACTATCCAGCCCCTTCTTCTGGAGTGGCCTTCATATTCAGCCAGTAAGGATAAGTAAAGTGCCCACGGCCGGCCGCTGATTCACAGTAGGTCAGTCGAAAGCACAGGTGAGAGACCTGGGGCTTGGGACTGTCATGGGAAGCAGCAGGCTTGGGGACCAGGCCCTGTAACTTTAGGCAAATGGAAAGACTGAAAGGCCAAGCAAAGGTCCTGACACAGCCTTATGATACAGCAGCGTTAACTACTTTGCATTTCATTATACTATGGCGTCTAATGACCTCTCCACGTGGCAGCTGCTATCACCGCTTATTCAACGTGAGAGGACTGAAGTTTAAAACATTCTCCACAGCCCAGAACTGGTACGCCTCGTCAGGGCTTAGCTCCCCTTCATGAGGAGTTTGGGGGATATTGCCATATAAAAACATTTGAAGAATTATGTGTGTAGGTACCCACAGAGGCCAGAAAGATACGAATCTACTGGAGCTGGAGTCACGGGCAGTTTTGAGCCACCGGATCTGGGTGCTGGCAACTGAACTCCAGTCCTCTGCTGGGGGAAGAAGCACTCGGCCGCAGAGCCACTTCTCCGGTGCCTTACTTAGTCGCTCATCTATTTGCATGCACACAAATGTGTGTAGCTGCCCTTGGATGCTTGAAGAGCGTAGTGAAGCCCCTGGACCTGGAGTGACAGTCGACTGTAAGCCACATGATGTGGGTGCTAGGAACCCCACTCCTCTGCAAGAATACTAAGAGTTCTTACCCACTGGGTTACCCCTCTAGGCCCTTGACATTGCCTTCATAATAAACTTGAATACTATCTTATCCATTCAGAAAAGCCGAACCTCTTCCTGCCATAATAAATGCAAACCACACTTTACTCACTACAAACAGATAAATGGGAAAAGCAAGAGTTTCTCCTGCTCCCGGTCCCCAGGCCCCTTTCTCAAACGTAAGCACTGGGAAGTTACCTGGACAACAACTCTTCAGATGTTCTACCTAAGTAAATCTAAGTATATATAATATACAGAGACGCACCACCATAATGCAATACTTCTAACCTTTGTCTTTTTACAAATCACAGCAACACCAGCACTCTTTATCAACATGTCCTGGAGTGTGATACCTGGTACTGCGTGCATGTAGTGACTTCCTCATAACTGTGTAACATAGTAATTAACAAACTACATTTTACTTAAGCATTCAACACTATTATATAATAATTTCTCCATAAATGTTAGTGATGACTCTGTGGAATAGGTATTAACACGCTCTTTCTGTGTTGAGCAAATTAGCAAATATGATCTGTACAGATTCTATGCAACCTTGACTTTTTTTGTTTGTTTGGTTTTTTTTGAGATAGGTTTTCTCTGTATAGCCCTGGCTGTCCTGGAACTCACTTTGTAGACCAGGCTGGCCTCGAACTCAGAAATCTGCCTGCCTCTGCCTCCCGAGTGCTGGGATTAAAGGTGTGTGCCACCATGCCCGGCTAACCTTGACTTTTCTGATGCTTGAGACAAGCGTCCTGCTTCCATAGCGACGTGTGGGCTGCCACAGCACGATTTTACATGGCAATCACGGCCCAGAAGTTTTATTTATTTATTTTTTTTAGATAGGATCTCACTATATAGCCTGGACCTCACTAAGTAATCTGTAAATTCAGGGTTGGCCTTGAATTTGTAGAGATCTTCATGCCTCTGCCTCTGAGAGCTGGGATTAAAGGTGTGTAGCAACAACATGCCCAGCCCAGGTCTAGTCTTTGGCTTAGGATCCCCAGAGCAAGGCGAAAGACAAGCCCACCTTACATTGATTTATTTGTTTATTTATACCAAATAAGACAAGGAATCGATTCTCCAATTCCTTACCACAAAGCTTTAGTGTTGTCAACCTCTAAGAGATAACGTGTATGCGTGCATAACTGTCTGTCTGTGCACTGGCTGGAGTTTAAGCACCACATACTACACAGAAAAAGTACTGTGGAGATGAGTTATAGAAAGAGATATATGATTCCATGCGGCAGAGGGGAGCATACAACTATGTATTTGAACAAAAGTTTCTCACAGGGGAGAAAGGCTTGGAAAGACCATGGCAAGCTAAGTTAGGTAGAGGAAGCTGGAAGACAGTGTGTATGAAGTTAGCCTGGACCACATACAAAGAACCTATAATTAAAGGAAAGATCCATTTATCAAATGTTCATGGTGGCTATTTCTGTGAACTACAATGAAAGGAAATGAGGCAATGACGTCATGCTTATTTTTGTAACATTTTATTGTATTTTTAAAATGGCCACATCCACATATTAAACTTAATGACATTCAAACTAGCAATTCCACAGTATGACCCCAACAGGTATTTCTTTGGCATCTGTGTATCAGAAAGAGCAGCTGAAGCATGGTGACGAACATCTTTTAATCCCAGCACTCAGGCAGGGGCAGGAGAGCTCTGTGAGCCGGGGATTAGCCTCATCTATGGAGTGAGTTGTGGGGCCACCAGGGCTGCTTAAAGAGACACTGTGTCAAATCAAACAGCATGTTTCTCAAATACTTGTCTCTTCCCAGACGTGTCCAGCATAAATGGCCAAATCTTGGAGGGGGCACAATGGTCCCTGCTACTGAACAGGATGCACACAAACCAAAAGGAATGCACCAGAAATCCTATAGTGAGAGCTGAGAGCTCAGCTCAGAGCGGCATCCTGTGTGAGCCTGTGAGTGAGGAACTGAGAGAAACCAAAGCCCTTCAGGCAGGGGGGTAAGAGGCGCCCTGAACAGTGACCCAAGAGCCCCAGGTCAACCATTTTTACTGAATTACAATTACTACCCAAGCTCAGACATTTTTCTTCTTTTTGACTCTGAAACTTCACTTTAACTTTTATGTATGGACTAACCTGGGAGCCAATTCTCCTCTTAGGAGAGTTCCTAAAGGAAAAGTGGCTGCCAAGCTGACACACAATGTTCAGAAGCCACTTAGTCAGGAACTAACATCTGCCTTCCTTCTTGTTGCATTTTTCTTTTTAAAACATTTGAAAAATGATGCTGTTGCGTATGTGTTTGTTTCTGTGGGAATATATACATCTGAGTGCAGGTGTCCTCACAGGCCAGGTGTCACATGTCCCTGAAGCTGGAGTTATAGGTGGTTGTAAACCACCTAACATGGGAGCCAAGGAACAAACTCAGGTCCTCCTTAAGAGCATTATGCATTCGTACCCATTGGCCATCTCATTACCTGCCCTGCCTGCACATTGTTTTTTTTTTTGTTTGTTTGTTTTTTATTTTAACCATGTTATGGGTGTTTTGCTTGCATGTATGTCTGAGCACTGTGTGCACGCAGTGTGCCCACACAAGTCAGAAGAGGGGGGTTGGGATCCCCTGAAACTAGAAGTTACAGAAAGCTGTGAGGCTCCACATGGGTGCTAGACCCAGGTCTTCCCTGCAAGAGTAACAAATTTGCTCAACTCTCTCTCCAGCCCTGCTACGTTGTTGTTTAGACATAAATAGAAGCCCCAAGGTCTATGTTTCAGAGCAATTACAGTGGCTGCCTTCCCAGGAGAACCAATGTCACCATTGCTGCTGGTGTCCCTATGTAACATGCTTATGCAGCCAATTCTTGATTTAGCCCGTTTTGTTATTCTGTGCTGTCTTCCAGTGGTGCAATACTCACCTCTCCTCCCTTTCCCCCTACAAACACACTATATGCTCCTGGATAAATAGGCCATTTATGCACACCACGGTTCTTGAAATTTTGTTCATGTTGAAGTCAAGTACAGCAGAGTTTGTATTTCCTTTCACATAACTACTGCAGTTGTAGACCCCCTGGTGCTTTAGCCTGTACCTGATAAATTGCCCATGCTCTTGAAGTTAAAAGCTAACTCAGTGGCTCACAGGTTGGACATGGGTGGAACCATTTCTTTGACCCGTTGTTGCCTTATCTGAGGTGAATGGATGTTTCCAACTTGCCAGGAAAAGCTCCCGTAACGTCTGTGCGTTCTTGCTGTGTGTCCAGTTCCTTCTTGCCTTTACTATACCCTCCACCTTAGATAGTCTACTGAATCCCCACTCTTCATTCTGTCTACATCTCCCAATCTGCTGCCTAGCCCTTGGGCTGCTTCCCAGTCCCCAACATGGCTATTGTTCTGCCATCTTCCTTCACTGTCACAGTGATGAAGCCTTGGAAGAATTATGTATCTGCTTGGTACTGGAACCTGGGACCCTATGTTAACGGATCCACTTCTCAATTCTAGTTTCTTTAGAACCTAGGCCAGCCTGTACTTAACATCTAGCTTCTTAAGATGAGGGTCTTTACCCCACATGGAAGCTAGCATAATCACATTTAGGACACACACACACACACACACACACACACACACACACACACACACACATTGGTAGTAGTCAAAGGTTTTTGAATGTGCAACCATCAAAAGTTAGCCCAAAATTAAACACTGAAATGATGAATTTCATGGAATCTGCCAGTACTCACCCATATTGTATCAGACACCTTCCCCACAGCCTTGGTTCTGAACATAGAAGACACTGCTTGCATTTCCCATGCTGTCGCTCCAGAAAAACACCAATGAACACACCCCAGGAAACAGCACAGATCTGAGATTATGTAGGTCACAAACTACTGTGTTTTCACCATACACACAAAGCTTTCTGCTGACAGAAACACTGTGGCTTAATTATGGAAAACAAAGACTTTTTAGTATTTTCCTGCCATTGTTCCTCAGCATAGGAAAAATCACATTAGTGTATTGCTGGAGTGCAGACTTAGAATTCAAAAAACAAAAAAACTATGGCTTGAGTTGACTTCAATTTCATTAAAAACCTGAGAACAAGACAGAATTTCCAACCATTTCTGAAATAGCCCCATTCATTTTCTGCCGGTTACTTATACATTAATGTGACTGGTGCTCTCAGTATTGAAGATCATAAAGTACAAATATCAGTCTGCTGTGAAAAAGGTTGAATATGCCTTAGTTTCTGTGGTGATCTGCAAGATTTAACTCCTTAAGCTTCTTAGCCCTGAAATCTGAATATCGGGGGACTGAACCCAGAACCTGAGCAGGCCAGGCCTGTGCTCTACCGCTGAGGTGGAATTCTCCCAGGTCAAGATTTCATTGTTCACTTTAAAATAAGCAGCACATCTGTTTTATTAGTATGCACATTTGCCTTTGTCCTTAATAAGTGGTAAAACTGCAGGTTACACAAAATGGCTTGAAATATAATTCTTAAATAATTTATTATCAGTAAGTGGTTAGTTTGTATACCTATTATATATACTCACTTACCTGGGGTCATATAAACATTTCTTGGTCAAAAAAGTGCTACAAGTTGGCAAACTTTAAGCCCTTGATCTAGGTGGTGGCGAGGCACAGACCCAGCTTGGACTTGAACCCTAGGAAATACCAGATGCTGGTCATAATCCTGGTGGTGCCACCAAGAGCAGGAGCCTGACCACAGCAGCATGACGATCGGATCGATCGTTATAGAGACCCAGGAGGCAGCCTCAGAGGAACTCAAATTGCTGAGCCCCTTATGGGGTTTCTCGACTTCGCTAGCTAGGGTTGTAGTTGTTCAGGTTTCCTGGCCCCCACTTCTTCCCTAAGACTGGTTTTATCTTCCCAATCACCCTGTGAGTTATCCAATATCCTTTCAATAAGTTCCTCTTCTGGTTCAATAAACCAGAACTAGTTCTGCTTACAACCGAGTCAGCACCCTTGTAGATTATTAATCTACTGTTTTCCTGGAACACATCCGAACAGTGTATGGAATATTAAACTGTGTTTCTTATAGCGATAAAACCATGTATTTTACCCTGGTATACAAACTAACCACTTACTGATAATAAATATCACTGTTGTTTCCACATCCACTATCAGTGTTAAGAGACCGACAGCTAATCCGAGTCTCATTCTTTTAGGGTTTGCTATTATTTAATAATTCTAAACCTTAGAGACAAAAAGGCGTATTTTTAGGTATACAGGTGTTTTGTCTGCATGTGCACGCGCCACACGCTGGTCCTTGGAGGGGAGAAGACGAACTGAATCCCCTAGAACTGTAGTTACAAATGGCTATGAGCTGTTACGTTGGTTCTGGGAACCCAGGTCCTCTGCAAGAGCAACAAATGCCTTTAACTGCTGACCCATCTTTCTAGCTCCACACTTTTGGTTTTTATTTTTGCTTTTTTAAAAAAAAAAGTGTGCTTGTGGATATGCATAGACGCACATGTGGCATCAGAAGAAAACTGGCGCCCGCAGGCGCCAGTTTTCTCCTTCCACCATGTGGGGTTCCTGGCATCAAATTCCGGTCATCAGGGTGGGTGGCATGTGTCCTTAAACACTGAGCCATCTCCCTAGCTCCATTTAGGATACTTCAGTGTGTGTGTGCACTGTCAACAAACCCGAGAAAAGGTGAGATCCCCCCAAAGTGCAGTGGCTTCAAGGAATTGTGAGCTACCCTATATGGGTGCTGGGAACCACACCCAGTTCTCTACAAGATCAGCAAGCACGTTTAACCATTAAACCATTTTCCCAACCCCACTATTAGATTTCATGAACTTATTTCTATCTTGCTTTTGTTTTGTGAATAAATTATCTGCTCTGGTAACATTAAAACCTAAAATAAAATAAAATAAAATAAAATGAAGTGTTACGAGCCTACCGTCTTCCCTGGAGCCCCACTGACTCTTGGTGTTATTACTGATACTTGTGAGCCTTTCCGGGACTCTGTATTCAGTTCCTTCCTCAGTTCTACTTGGTTCTCAATGGTATCCACTCCTGGCATTGCAGAAATCTGTTGAATTGTCTTTCCCATCAAAGCTGTCTCTTATTACTTACATATTTGGGGAGTCAGACCTCCATATATAGCCCAGACTGTATGAAGGTCAGTCTTCCCAAAGCAGCAGTGATCCTCTGTATTTAAGTCTCGTTGGGCATGGTGGCACAAGCCCATAACCCCAACACAGGGGAAGAGGAGGCAGAGGCAGGGGACTGGCCCCAAGTTCAAGGCAAGCCCTGTGCCCAAGGAGAGTCCAAGGTCAACTGGGGCCTCAGAAAGGCTCAAAATTACCTCAATACAAACAATTCAGAGTCATCAGTAAGTACTCCAGGCAGGCTTGTTAGAAGATGAGCTCACACAATTCCTCTTGCAAGCTCAGTATCTTCTTCAAGTCTTTTCCCCAGTCCAGGATTTTGGTCTTTACTTTACTTTAAAGTCCTGGCTAGTTTTTATGTTAACTCAACACAAGCTAAAGTAATCCGAGAAAAACCTCACTTGGGAAAATATCTCTATAAGATCTGCTGGTAGGCAAGTCTGTAGGGCATTCTCCTAATTACTGGTTTAGGTGGGTGTGTGGGAGGGGAGAGGACTGTGCTGGTCCATGGTGGGTGTGGTCATCCCTAGGCTGGTGGTCCTGGGTTCTATAAGAAGGATGAGCAAGCCATGAGATACAATCCAATGAGCAGCCTCCTTCCATGGCCTCTGCATAAGTTCCCACCTCCAGATTCCTGCCCTCGCTTCCTTTGATGAACAGAGACTTGGAAACTTCTTAAGCAAAATAAACTCTTTCCTGTCCAACTTGCTTTTGGTCATGCTGTTTCACCACAACAATAGTAACCCTAAGAAAGAGGTCATAATCCCAGCCCTGAGGCAGGAGGATCTTGAGTTCAAGGCCAGCCTTGAACGCAAGAATTTGTCTTTAACAAAAAACAAAAAACAAAAACAACAACAACAACAAAAAACCCACAAAAAAACAAAAACCAGGAGCAATGTCCCTGTAGTTAAGAGTCCTTACGAAGAGAAGCAGGGTTCAGTTCCCAGTACCAACATGGCAGGTCACAACTGCCTATGACTCCAGTTCCAGGGGACCTAACACCATCTTCTGACCTCTCACACATGCTAATAAATAAGTAAACACTAAAGACAACAAAACCAAGGCAAAACCGGGCTAATCCTGTATCTATACCAACTGGAGCAGAAGGTAAAGAGAAAGACCCAATGAATAAACCAACTAAGCCTAATGTAAACTACATAAAACAAGGGCAGATGGGCAATATTTATAACAAGTTGTAACTACTTTGCTGCTATCAGTACCCCGTGTCTGTGAGTCCAGCATCCACCTGGCAGAGTGGTCAGGATGGGAATGCTGGACACTAACACAGAAGCGTCGGTACTCTGCTCAAAATCCAAATATGATAAGCTCTTTCTGAACACAGGGGAGAACTGCACAAAGTAATGTAAGAGAGGGTTTTAAATGCACTCCTCTGATTTGTGATGTGTTGTTTCCTTAAAACAACTGCTAACCTTAACTGTATAAATACTGTCCGTACAAGGCAACACATATTCTTCCGACACCCAAATTTCTATTTTTAAGTTTGGCAAAAAAATATGTAAAATCTATCTGGTGGCGAGTGGTGATGGTTTAGGCGAATCCTGCTGTGTAGATTTCTCACAGCAAGTGTTCTGGAATTTTCTACTCCAGTACAGTTTAGTTTATTCTTCTTTTTCTTTTTTTTTTTCCATTTTTTATTAGGTATTTAACTCATTTACATTTCCAATGCTATACCAAAAGTCCCCCATATCCACCCACCCCCACTCCCCTGCCCACCCACTCCCCCTTTTTGGCCCTGGTGTTCCCCTGTACTGGGGCATATAAAGTTTGCAAGTCCAATGGGCCTCTCTTTCCAGTGATGGCCGACTAGGCCATCTTTTGATATATATGCAGCTAGAGTCAAGAGCTCCGGGGTACTGGTTAGTTCATAATGTTGTTCCACCTATAGGGTTGCAGATCCCTTTAGCTCCTTGGCTACTTTCTCTAGCTCCTCCATTGGGAGCCCTATTCTTCTTTTTCTTGAGTCTTTAACTTTTGGCCTTGTGGTTTTTATTTCTTGCTTCAAGAACAGTGAAATAAAACAGGAGTTCACAAGCATGTTCTGCAAAGGGCAGAGGGAGGAGTGCGTTCGTTAGGCTCTGGCATAGCCAGAGAGGCTATCAAAGAATGGACTGGGCTGTGTTCTCATAAAACTTTATTTATAAAAGAGGCAAGGGGCCATATTTTGGACCACACCCAGTTCTAGGACTACGGGGATAAATTCTTTTTGTAACTTAATATGTTCTTTTAAAATCTTTGAGTGTGTGTACAATGTATGTGTTCATTTAGGACGAATACTACCATGAATATCATGTATGAAGGTCATGGGACAACCCTGGGTATTAGTCCTTACCCTTCACTTTGAATAGGTCTCTTATTTCCTACTGCACACACCAGGCTAGCTGGCCGGTGAGCCCCTGGAGAGTCTGTCTCTTTCTCCCATCTTGCTTTATAAATACTGGGATTATAGAGTGGATGGCCATGTCTGACTGACATTACAAGGGTTCTAGCAATTTGAACTCAGGTTCCCACACCCGTAGGACAAGTGCTTTGCCCACTGGGCCACTTCCCTGTGTGAAGCTTTTATTGTTTTGTTTTTGACATTGGGCCTTACTATGTAGCTCTGGCTTGCTACTCATTATGTAGACCAGGCTGGTTTCAAACCCACAGAGATCTACCTGCCTTTGCCTCTTGAGTGCTGAATTTAAGGGTGTGTACCACCCCACCCAGCAGTCATTTGTGTTTTTATTAATGGACTCGGTATTGCTCATCCAATCATCTTTTTGGGTAATGGGGAGATCTCAGCCATGCTTATTTAGTCTTTTAGCTGAGGACTAAAAAGTGATGCTAAGCTATCTAGTCTGAATTGCAGGACATAATGCCACAGGTAGGAAACAGTGAAAGAATGCCTTTTTATGTCTTCAGCCATTCATAGATAAGGACACAGTTTATATAGGCAGTTGAAAAACCCATAAACAGTTTTTTCCTTGGGGGCTGACATATAATTCAGGGAGCAGCTGAGGGTAAAGGACCAGCAAAGGAGCTGAGTTTGAGGACGATCAGAACCGACAGTGAAACTGTTTCGACAGCAAGGCAGGCAGGCAAAGGCAGGCTCTGCTGGTTTTGCACTGTGCCACAGACATCCAACACTTAGACTAGTGACAGGTAGCTCTGCTCACTCTACTTTCATTCCATATAAACGCAAGCCTTCTGCATCTGGAGGCTGGGAATCTCCAGATTGCAGAAGAGGAAGGAGAGGTCCAGGTGGCTCTGGTAACGTTCCTGAGCTGAGAGGATGGAGTTAAAGGATGGGTGAGGGATGTCATAGCAGCCAGAACCTGGACAGAGTACCAGAAGGAAAGGGGCAGTAGTGGGGGGAAGGAAAAAGTGAGTGAGAGCGACCAACCCCACTGGAGATTCGGGGAAAGTCCTGCCTGTGGATTCAATGGAGCAGAGCTGGGCCCAAAGAACATACAAGAGAACTTGAGGATGAAAATCAGCCCAAGTCTTAGAGAAATAAACGACATGTACCGTGATGGAAACTCCTGAGGGGCCAAAAACTGTGTGTGTTCCTATGAGGCAGCCTAAAAATGCCTCATAAATCATGGGTACAAAGTAGAGAACTCAGGTCAGTATTTGTCACCTCACTCAGGGGTAAAAGCAGCCCAACAAAAAATATTGCTCTGCTCACACCGAATGACACAAGAGCTCACAGATGAAACTAGTGGCTGTAGCTTGGAAGTTCAAGAGTATTTACAAAAATACAAAAATGTCTTGTACCCAACAACGCCTAGTTTCCAGTAAAAAAATTACTAAAGGAGCCTAGTTGGGAGTGGTGGTGTACTCCTAGAATCCCAGCACACGGGACGAGAAAAAGGAGAATCAGGTCAGCCTGCGATATCAGAGACTCCATCTATCTATCTATCTATCTATCTATCTATCTATCTATCTATCTATCTATCTATCTATCTAAAACCCTATCAAAACAGAGTCTATCTATGTATCTATCTATGTATCTATCTATGTATCTATCTATCTATCTAAAACCCTATCAAAACACAGAGTCAGTCAGTCTGTCTGTCTATCTATCTATCTATCTATCTATCTATCTATCTATCTATCTATCTATCTACCTACCTACCTACCTACCTACCTACCTATCTATCTATCTATCTATCTATCTATCTATCTATCTATCTATCTATCTAAAACCCTATCAAAACACAGAGTAAGGGCTGGAGACATGGATGCTCAGTGTATAAAGTTGCTTGCTGCCAAGCCTGATGAACTGAATTGACCCCAGCACTTATACAGTAACGAAAGGAGAGAAGCAAGTCTTTTAATTTGTCTTCTAACATCTATGTGCATGTTGTACTGCACATACACAGACAATAAATAAATAAAATTAAAAAAAAAGAGACACAGTACAACTACATTGCTTAAAACTGGTGATAAAGAGAAAATACAATTCTCTAAAGAGAAAAAGAACAAAAAATGATAGAACAGTTTATAACAATGCACCCAGAAAAAAGAACAACAGCTTTTAAAGTATTGAAAGCTTGACTTTCATACCTAGCAAAAATACCCTCCACAGTTCCGAGAGAAAAGACTTTCTGAGACCTAAAAGCTAAAAGAAGGCTGGGGATACAGCTTAGTGTAGAGTTTGAGCAAGTGCCTGGTTGATCCTCTGCAGAAAGGATTCTTCAGCAGTGGACCCAGAGCAGAAATATTAAAGCCCTCCGAGGAGAGGATGTCAAGTGGAAACCTGCATAGACAGGAAGAACATCAGCAGTGTGGCCAGATGGGTACACACATGACTTCTCACCCTTGATTTTAAATCTCCTTGAAAGACAATCATCAGGGATAGAGAGATGGCTGAGGGGTTAAGAGCATTTGTTGTTCTTCCAGGAGACCCAAGTTTGATTTCCAGCATGCACACCAAGCAGCTCACAAAAGTTTCTAACTCTTACTTCTGGTGGTCTGACACCTCTGGCTTTCTCTGGCAAATGCACTTATGTGTTCGTACTTACATAGAGGCACACAAGCTTACATATAATTAAAAATAAATACATTTTAAAAAAGAACGATTTACAATATAGCAAATATGTATTATAGGTGAAATAATAGATAACATACAGAAAATTCTAACATGATAGCCAGATGTGTGTGTATGCGTGCAGATGTAAGCCAGAGGTCAACTTTGAGTGTCAGTCCGCAGGAGCCATCTACCTTGTTTACAAGAGACAGAGTCACGTAGTATGTTGGTAACAACAAATTCATAGCAGTCTTTTCACCCAGTGACAGAAAAACTTTCCCATGCTGTATTTCTTCATCAATTAATCTCTTCAGATACATCCTGCAGGCTGAAGAAACGGCTCCTCAGGAAGGTTTATTGTACTTGTTGCTCTTTTAGAGGACCCAGGTTCAGTTTTACCAGCAACCTTACGGTAATTCGCAACCATCTATAGCTCCAGTTCCAGGGGATCCAATACCCTCTTCTGACATCCTCAGGCACCAGAAACAGGTGCGCACATCCACCCACCATTCATACACATGGAACAAAAATTTTAAAATAATTAAAAAAAAAAAACCAGATAAACCCAGTGATTACCTTCCACTTGATGTTCATTTCTCTGAAGTGCCCTCTTACTATATTACTAAAGACCAAGTAACTGGAAAATCTTGCAGAGACCCAACTTCATACGCTCCCTCCCCAACCCTGCCCAACACACTCAATAAGGAAACACAGGATCAGGCCACTTAAAATTTAATTTAATTTTTCTTTTAAATTTTTTGAGACAAGGTCTTTCTTATATACCCTATATGGCCTGCACCTTGCTATACAAACCAGGCTGGCCTGAAACTCACAGAGATCCACCTGACTCAGTATCCAAAGTGCTGGGATTAAAGGCATGTACCACCTCAGGCTGAATGGCTTTTGAAGTCGTTAAACCATTTTCAAAGCCTCAGAAGAGGGGCTTATGATGAAATGTCCTTCAGAATAGTAGACTCAGGTTTCCCAGTTATCGCCAGGGAAGCACCAGGATTACAGAACATCATCCTATCCACATACAATCCACTTCTGAGCCATCTCGGTGTGTAAAGAATGGAACAGAACCTGTGGGAAACAAGTTAACTGGCACTTTGACACCCATTGCCTATCTCTTAAGATCTGTAAACAACATCAAAGACAAGGGATCCAGGCGCATCTAGAGAGCCCCACCAGAAGATTCTCCACACTGAGGGAAGTACAGTAGCCTGCAGAGGAGCCTAGCTGGAGAGTATCAGTGTCACTCATATGGCACCTCGGTTGGGGGAGCATGGATGGATCCCCCCAGCACAACACAGCTCCAGCCACTCTCCCTCGGCAGTTGGCTTACGAGGACTCCGCCCGCCCGAGCAAGGCTTTAACTCCCCATTACAACTAATGTGGGCAAATGTTTTGAGAGGCTGTGGTTGGAAATTCTCTCACTTACCCATGGAAGTGCAGAACAAGGCCCGGGTTAGCTTTTTTCTACTCTATAAGGAGTCATTACCTTTGAGGTTCAGAGGGGAAAAAAAAATCAAACAGAAAGGCCTCTGGCAGGGACTCCTAATGAATACATATGAAATCATGTTCATTTTTCAGATGCACATAAAAGGATTGGGAAAACACTAGGAAGAAAGGTGGTAAGAAATGTGGGCTGGAAAAGAGGAGAGCTGCAGCTCTGGAAATATACAAGCCTGATGATTCTGAAGTCACTAAACACGGAGAAATAAACGTGTTCTTCATTAAAACGAGCTTGGAACAAATGTTAGTGCATTGTACAAGAAAAGGGCAACACGGATAACTTTTACTAAGATAAAATCAACAGCAGCCCACTGTTATCAAGAGTCCTCGCCTTACTCTCTAGCTCCATCATCACAGGGCAACCAGCTATTTACGTGAACCCGGAGTTAGCTCACACTGAGCATAAAGTAAGGCATCTAGGAGCCACAGTGGCAAGTACAGCTAAGTGACCAATCTGAGAGTCTGTCTCCTTTGAAAATTCTATTTTCCAAGCCATTTACCTTCTAACTACTTCTAGCTTATGTACCTTGTAATAATTCTAAGCATTAGATACCATTTCATAGGTATTTATGGGAAAGGAGACCAAGCAGAGAGCTAAGAAAACAGTTCAAAGCTGCTATTTTTACACTTATATATTAAATTTGCATGTTGTGTACATGTATACACACACACACACACACACACACACACACACACACACACACACACACACACCCCTTTGCAGCAGTCAGTTCTCTCCTTCTAGCTTGTGTGTCCTAGGGGATCAGGCCAAGTGTCAGCCTGGGAGCGGGTGCCTTTGGCTACCCACCCATCTTAGTAGCTCCTTCATGACCCTCTATGGGGTCACGTAACTAATGAGGGGGATGATGAAAATCTGGCACTATTAAGGGACTCTTGAGCAAAACAAAATTAAAATTCAAAGATGAAGTGAACTGAGGCATTTTTGACAGTGCTCAAAAGCCTTGGTGTTTTTTTTTTTTAATTTATTGTGTGTGTATTTGTGAACGTCAGAGGTTTGAGTCCATTCTCTTCCCACCACGTGAATTCTGGAGAATGAAATCAGGCCGTTGGGCATAAGGTCGGGCACCTTTACCAGCTAAGCCATCTTCCTGGCCCCAGCCTTGAACATACAGCACACACTCTGTACTGTGCATGTCGTCACACCATGGAACACAAGTGCACCTTGCCTGCAACATGTTGGCTCAGATTTAAGATTATCTGTGTCATAAAAATGTAACAATTTTACTGTATGCACAAAGCTTGTGTGCCTACAGAAACGCAGTAGTTTAATTATGGAAAACAAATACTTTTATTCTTTCCCTGCTATCATCCCTAAGTATTATGAGAGCATCCACGTAAATACCAAATTAGTGTATCTTTGAATTGTACAGTATCAGGCAGACATATCCATCTCATTAGTGTGCAAGTTTGCTTTCATCTTTACTACTTGAAAAATTACATGTATACCAGGGAATTGCTTAAAACACATTCTTTATGATCAATGTGGAAAAGGTTTAGGGAGTTCCATGCTGTTTGAACATGACAAGGCTGGGAACAGGGTCTCTCTAGACTACATTATTTCTAGATTAACTCAAGAGAACAGGGAGAAACTACTCACCTTGGAGGGCTATGTGCGTCACATCCTCCCACGACTTCCCCTCCCCCGCTGCATAGCTGGGAAAGCTCACCTGTGACCAAGTTAATTCACAGGTCTCAGAAGCATGCTTTCCTCGATGACTGACCCCAAGTGAACTCCCCAGAACCCCAGAGACACACGTGGAGATTCCTGTCAGCAGAGCTGGCTTTTTTCAACGTTATCATTATTAATGCAAAGTAACCATCTAATTAAAAAGCAACACACATAGGGTAGACAAGAATCTCAGGATTTCTACAAAGTAGCCAAAGCTTATGGATCTGTTCATATTATTTATCTATCCAAAGCACACAATTCCCCAAAGCCCAATAGTTTTAGACACATGGGTTGGTCCTGTAGTGACTATGGTCTGTTTTTCCTATTAGTGGACTAACACTAACCTCCCCCTTCCAAAGTGCTTCTATTCACACTTTTCATTGTTTACTCTTGTGCATGGAGGCTGACATTCCATACACAACAAGGAGTCAAAGCAAGGATTACTTGACTCACACCACAATTTAGAGCAGGTTCTTTAAACCACTGCCCGCAGCCGTTCACAGAGGCAAATAAAAAAAAAAAAACACGAATATCTATGTTAAAAAAAGACATGACTTCTGCTGCACTAGCAGACAGCTGATTTTGCAAGTCAGCAAAATAGAACTTATTATTATTTAACCCTGCCTGGGCAGCAGGCAAGAGACCTTAGCTGAGCTGTGGATCCAGTGGGTCTGAGCTGTAGAAAGTGAAGAGGAGATGTCCTAGGAATGCCTTCAGTGTCTGAAGCCTCACACTAGTGAGGTTCACAAGCTTGGTGTCTTTTGTGAGTACATAGTGTGTGTGTGTGCACACGGAGTGGGAGCCAGAGGTGGACATCAGTTTTCTTGTCAACTGCTTTTCCACCTCACTGTTTGATAAAGGGTTGTGCCTCACTGTACCTGGTGGCTGCACATTCCTTAGACTGGCTTGGCTGTGTAGGGAGTTGCTAGGTTCCCCTGCTCCATCTCGACAGTGCTGGGATTACATTCTTTTTATGACCACACAGCCTTCCCATTAATGCCACTGGAGCACCCGAGCCCTGGGACACCTTCAGAACTACGATGAGTAGTTGTTTTCTTAATCTGCCTCCTCCCCTCCTTGTGGAAGACTTTGGAAGACTCTACCGGGAAATTTTCGCAGAAGAGCCACGGATTTCCTAAGAAGGATTCTCAACTGTTGCTATGATCTAGAAAGGACTGTTGCTCTCAAAGACAGCACAACCCTGCAAGAGGTCAAAGGCTCCAGAAGGGGTTCAAATTAATCTGCTAATGCCATCAAAACGGAGCCAAATAGGAAAGTCCAGCCCTGACCTCCCTGGCACGGGTGGCCACTGGCATTTTATTACCTGTGCTTGTAGCCAGCAAAATCAACAAGTAAGACCATTACGGAGAAATCCAGAAAGAAACAGACACACTGCAGCCCGAGTTCTTCTCAGATGGGAAAGCCATCCATGTGAGTTGCTACATAAATGACCCATTTCTTGTTCTAACTATACTTACCCTAAGGAGCTCTTCCTTTGTACTACATTTCTGTATTTGTTTGTCTATTGTGTGTGTGCGCACTTGCATGCATATGCTATGGTGTCCACATGGAGGCTAGAGGACAACCTAGGAGTCAATTCCCTCCTTCTGCCATGTTGGTCCTGAGGGTCAAACTCAGTTCTTCAACCTTGGTAGCAAGGGCCTTTCCCACTGGCTCATGCTTCTTTCTCCTGTGTGGTCCCTGTGATAAGAAACTCCATGGCTTTAAAGGCTCAGTTCTCAGACTTGCGTACACGATGAAAATGTCTGGGGGAACTTGAGGAAAACCCACTCCCAGGTCTCACTCTTGAGGCATGGACTTGTTTACACAGACGTGGGTGGGGTAATGCTAGATTTTGCAAAGGGATCTAGGGGATTCTGTCCTGTAAAGCTGCCCTGAGTTTCAGATGGGCACAGTGAGGTTTGGAAGTTACTGCTGTGTGGGCGAGCCCTGCTTTCTCTGGCCCAAGGCCACCGCAGGTAAATAAATATGTATTCCATTCTGGTGTCAGATTATCTTTGAAGGCAGAGGGGAGAGGGACGAGGAAGAACAATGCTGCTTTTGTTGGGGGGTAAACAAGTTTCCAGGGCCACAAAACTTCCTAGCATATTCTGGAAACCCGTTCTTCTGGTTTTTAATTATATGACATTGGGAAGCACTGGCCCAGTCGGCGGCAGGATTTTGGATGCAACGAAGTCCAAAGTGACTCTGTGAGCTCCGGAAAATTCCTTAAGAAATTTCCCACTCCTAAGCACACCAGAGTCAAATAACAGATATCACCATGTCCTAAGTCCTTACACTGCTACATGCCAAGAAGGGCCAATCTCACCCACTCAGATGGCAGCACCGCCAAGACCGTGATCTGCTATTACAAAATTGAATACGACTTCTAAGCACGTCACAGGACTCACACGGGAGCATGCTCAGATTCCCCGGGAAGGCTCTAAGAGTCAGGCTCTTGGGGCCCTGCATGCAGGATCATGGGTGGCTGACTCCACACTTGGGTCTACACAGTAACAAGATGTCCAATCTCTAGACGGCAGGAAAGCCTGGCTTCTCTGCTTCCATTCTGCCCCCGTCTTTACGTTTGCTGAGAGCACAGAGATTTGTCACAGGTCTTAACCTTTTCTCTTCAGTCACCTTCAATTCCAGAAAAGCTCATCCCCAAAAGAAGACAACGCTGCACCTGAATCAGTCAGTTGGTATGAATCCACCACAGGAATGACAGCAAGGAACAGATCAACAATCAGATATCAGACCGTCTGTCCGCAAGAGTGAAGCTGAGCTGGTGGGCAGGGACCGCTCTGACCAAGGCTGGATGGCCCAGGACATCTTTTGCCCCCCCTGATAAGCCAAGTCCTAAAGTCAGGACCTCAAGGACGGACTCCAAGGGGTCTGGGGAGGGGAGCAATACGTGGATGTAACCCTTATCTGTTCCCCTTTCCAGTGCGGCCACGCCGAATAATCTCCATTCTCCGATTTTCACATCACACATCTCTGACTGACTGAGCCTCGCTGGGAGCAGGGCTTTTTTGTTGTTGGTGGTGGCGGTTTTGGTTTTTTGAGACAGTAGCCTCACGTAGCCCTAGCTGACCTTGAACCTGCTACGTAGTGAGGATGACTGAGAACTCGGGCTCCTCCCTCAAGGACTGAGATTACCAGTGTTCACTACCTCATCTGATGTACGAAGTACAGGGAGTGCCAGAGCTTCACACATGATAGGCAAGCGCTCTACCAACTGAGCTAGTACTATCCCTGGACCTTGGCATTTGCCACAAAAACTTTGATAATTGGTCAAAGATAGGAGCAGCCATTCCTGGCAACTTCCAAATAATGCAGATATGACTTTGAGCATCCTCACATTAACAAGAGAAGTTTCTATTCAGCCTCAGGCCCGGTAATAAAGAATGAAACTGAAACACTTCAAGGAAAATGGGACGCTGTCTTCGGGTATATCTTGGGACTTGTTCCAAAAGGCAAAATTTCATCATCCCCTTAGGTCTGAGCGCACAGGCGGACTCTGGGTTTACTCATTCATGTTCAAGGCTTAACATTGTTACTCTTGAAGGAGAGAGCCTGGCACGGCCTTAAGCTACAAAAGGACCTAAACCCACCCCCAGCTCCCCAACAGTAACCCATAGTTTATGGTTTCACATGGGCACAGTGTATACTTTCCATTTAAAAAATTTTATAATAGAGGCATAGGCCATGGGCCGGGGCATCTTCTTCAGAGTATGGGACACACAGCAAATGGATCATATATTTAAACAGAAAGGGTGATACCACAGAGGTCCTGTATGAAACAAGAATCAACTCTTTTATGTGTGAGGGGACAGTAAAAGAGGCTCTCCGTGATCCATAATTCAGGAGCTGGAAAGTTAAGAAGAAATGTGCTCTATAAAAAGTCACCTCTGGCCAGGCCATGGTAGCACACATCTGTAATCCTAGCACTGGGCAGAGGCGGGTGGGTCTCCAGGAAGGCCTGGGCTACGGAGAAATGCTGTCTTGAAAGCAAAACAAAAACAAAAACACAAAACAAAAAAAAAAGTAACTTCTAGGGTTCAGGCTGGCCAAGCACTTGCTGTTCAGGCATGGAGCTCTGAGGTCTGATACCCAAGGTAAACGCTGGACAGGGCAGTGAACATCTGTAAGCCAGCATCGGGGAGGCAGACAGGTGGATCCAAGGTCTCAGAGAGCATGTGGACGTGTGGACGTGGGTATCACACAAACACACTCAACATCTGTTAGCAGGCATATAGGAAATGATCAAGTGGGGAGAAATTCTGGAGGACATATTAGAATTAAAGGCAAGCTCCCTCATCTTTATAAAGACCTCACAGATCAAAGAGACAAAAAACGAATTGGAAGAAAAGCAAATCACATCAGAGAATGCAATATGAGAGACAGGGAGAGCGAGAGGGAGGGAAGGAGGGAGGGAGAGAGAGGGAGGGAGAGGGGGAGGGAGAGAGGGAGGGAGAGAGAGAGAGGGAGGGAGAGAGGGGGAGAGAGAGGGGGAGGGAGAGAGACAGACAGAGAGAGAGGGAGAGAGAGAGAGAGGGAGGGAGAGAGAAAGAGGGAGGGAGGGAGGGAGGGAGGGAGAGGGAGAGGGAGAGAGAGACAGAGAGAAGAGAGACACAAATGACGGGGTGCTCAACCTCTTTCAATTTTTAGCTATACAAACTCAAACCATATGGCTATTGTACATTTTTCTGCATGAGAATGGCAGGCATCCAGAATGTACAATAACCTTCTCTGCTGGTGAAGCTCTCCTAAGCTACCATTAGTGCAAAATACATCAGTTCTTGGAAAGGAAATCAAGCTGGGCCCACAGAGCAAGTCTGTAATCCCAGCTACCAGAGAGAGTGAGGCCAGAGGAGTGCAAATCCAAGGACCCCTTGGGCTAGAGTGGGTCCAATGCCAGCACTGGCAACTTAGTCTCAAAAGTACAGTCACCGGCATGTAGTTTGAGTGGTAGAGTGGTAGTTGGTCTGGGCAAGGATGCAGACTGACGATTTATTTGGTAGACTCATTATTCATGGGCCTGGAAAACTCAGTGTTGTTCAATGCGCAAGCAACTGCTACCTTGCCATCTGTTCTAAGACGACAGGGTAACAAGCAAATCAGAGGGCTGCTGAGGCGGTAGATGGTTCAGTGGGTAGAGACATCTGAGGTAAATCCTCTGGACCGCTGTGGCACAGGGAACTGACTTCTCCAAATTCTGCTTTGATTTCCATAATATACAGTGACCTTGCATTCTCTCTCTCTCTCTCTCTCTCTCTCTCTCTCTCTCTCTCTTTCTCTCTTTCTCTCAATCTCTCATATTGTACACAAAGTAAAATTAAAAAACAGATTTAAAAAATCTTTGAACTGGGCATGATGGCACACATCTTTATACCCAGAAGTCCAGAGACAGAGGCAGACAGATCCGAGTACGAAGCCAGCCTGATCTGCAAATGGAGTTCTAGATCAGCCAGCGATACACGGCAAAACCCTGTCAAAAAAAAAAAAAAAAAAAAAAAATCCAAAAATCCTTGCGTCTCCTAAACCGTGGAAGAACCTATGAACATGTAGTAACATTGTCAGCCTGTAAAAGCCATTAGGACAGCTGCAACCGGAACAGACTGGCCAGCAAGAGTCCAAGTGTAGCTTCCCACGGAGGCTTCCTTCTAACAATTACTGCAGAGCATTCGACTATGTCAAAATGACAACAGCTGGGGATTCTGCTCAGTTGACAAAATGCTTACTGTGCAAGTATTAGGTGCAGAGTCTGATTCCAGGACCCACACTGAATATGCCAGAAGTGCAGGGTGTTTACCGCGGGGGGCAGAGGTTTTCTGTGACTTCCAGAAGAGCCAGGGCCACACGGTGAGAGACTGCATCTCAAAACTAAACAAATCCGAAAATCAATCATCAACAACAACAACAACACACACACACACACACACACACACACACACACACACACACACAGAGAGAGAGAGAGAGAGAGAGAGAGAGAGAGAGAGAGCGCACATCAGAGCATGCAGATATTCCCTTGCAATCCCGGCCTGGGGAGGTGGACACATGAATCTCTGGGGCTCGATAGCCAGCCAACCTAGTGACCTCCAGGTCACTACAACGGGTGACCTCCAGGGCAATGCAGAAACCCTGTCTAATAAACACAGGGTTGAAGTCTCCCAAGGAAGGACACCAGAGGCTGACTTCCAGCCCCCACACACACGTGCACACATTCACAGGTACACAGAGAAAATTTCAGTACACACAGGAACATCTTATCTTACAGGTATATTTTCAGCACAGCCCAAAGTTAAACGAAAAAACTTGGTAAATGGGAACGAAGTCACCAACTGAACCAAAGGTATTGCTGACCTCAGAGATGGCAGGACTCCCGTGGCAAAGTCCACCCTGCAGACACGGACTTTCCAGAGACACAGCACTAAAGCAGAACTCTGAGATGAAAGCAGCCAGGCTTTTAGCTTTAAGGGATCATTCACTTTCTATACATTCTCCCTTCCAATTAACACAATGAACTTACATCTCTTTCCAGCTGAAGCTGTTAGGTGAGTTCTGATGTCTGCATAGGTTTCTTACTTCCAGACACCTCCAGCTTTGTTTTAACGCACAATCAACAAGAACCCCTAATTAAAGACTTCAAACTCGAAATTCCCTGGACCAGGCGGGAAAATCTGACCCGGTCCTCCCCACCCTCTCAAATTTGCCATTTAGCTAATTCACAGTGAAGGTGATACTTTCGGATACAGTATAAAAGTCCCAGCACCCTAAGTTCCTCCATGACTGTCTGGAGAGAGGCTGGGGCTATCTCTAGTTTCTACATTCCTGCTGTTGCCATGCTGGGAATCAAACCCAGGGTCCTGTGCTTGTGAAACCAAGTGCTCCACCAAGAGCTTCCTCCCTAACCCTTTACATAAATGTATTCCTTTCTTCTTTGTAACCTTTTTATTTGTTTGTTTAGTTCCCCACTTACTGAAATTTCAGGTTTGGACCATTATGCCCTGCTTCATACCCTTTAAAAAGCTCCCCTATAAAATATAAAATAAAAAGCATCTCTGGTCGGCCTGCTGCTGCACGGGTGTATAAAATAAAGACAAGCGTTTAACTTTGCTGGAGATATGGCAAAGCACCAGAAGAGCATCTCCCAAGCTGTCAGCCCTGCAACAGGGGGAAGTCTGCAAGCCTCCAAATGATGCTCGGCCCTGAGAAACCAGCAGGAGGGTGTACATTAGCACCCAAGGCAGCATGGCTGCTCGCACAAGCTCGCACGCCTCCAAGAGCGGATGGATCTGTGCCTGTCAGGAGTGGCTTCTAGGCTGTGTGCTGGGGGCACTCAAGATACTCAAAGCCACAAGGAGCCCATTATGTACTAGCTTCCACTATCCATTGCTCAGCTTTGCACATCATCATCTGTAATCCACCTGCAGAAAGAATGAGGCCTCGCGGAAACAGGAATGCCCAAAGGATGGAGCGAGACTGGTCCTCGCTGTGGCTCTAGTTCACTCTGGTCCAAGCTGGCTCAGCAGCAAAGACAGTTGTGATAACTAAAATTTAGATTCCAGGCCATTGAATTTTTACAGCTTACTCTGGTCACCTGAAAACCCCCATCTACTATCAAGAATAAAATACAGGAATAAAGAGATGGCTCACTCAAGTTGTTAAGTGCGCCGGTTGCTCTTCCAAAGACCCAGGTTCGATTCCAGGCACCCACATGGTTGCTCACGACTTCCTGTAACTCCAGTTTCAGGGGAGTTGATGCTCTCTTCTTGCCTCTATGGGTACCGTGCATACATACAGCTGTAACTACAGCTCCAGGTTGGATGCTCTATTCTAACCTCCAAGTGCGCGCACACACACACACACACACACACACACACACACACACACACACACCACACACCATACAGAGAGAGAGAGAGAGAGAGAGAGAGAGAGAGAGAGACATACACACAAATAATAAATCTTAGAAAAAAAGAATAGAAGTGACTATTGGTGACAGTTTACAATGGAAGAACAAGCTTGTAACCTACCTTCCCACCCACCCCACCCCCGACAATATTACATCAGTCTATCTTCTTAGATACTGAATTTCTAATTGTATAACAACGCCTGCACAAGATGGCATAGTGGAAGTGTATTTTCTAATTCACCATGGATTCAATAAGGATTTTTGGAGGCCTCATCAGCACAGGTCACTGCCTTTACTGGGGAAGGAAACCCCAGAAAGTTGCTGGAGAGTCAGTGTTCTACGGCAGTGAACTGCCAAGACTCGCTCAAGTTTAGAGTCCAGGGTCCTAGATAGGAAACTCAGTCATTTGGGGGTCACAACGCCATTCCTGTACCACAGGGCAAGGAGAACTTGTCTGATAGAAGGCAAAAAATAGCAAGAATTACCTGTTTTTCTCTCTTGTGGTTGTGCCTGGATCCACGACCATGTGCATGCACACGCCCCTTTAATAACACTGCATTGCTTAACCTTTTTGTCCTCCAGGCAAGAAACTTCACAGGGAAAGGTTACCCTTCCCCCACACCTATCACCTGCTGTGGAGCACCAGGCCCTGGCTGGGGACTCTTCCTCCACTGTGACATTAAACAGGACAGTGTGGAAATTCCTAGATCTTTAGGCTCTGAAGACCTACCTATATTTCCTGACAAGACACAAGCCGATACATTAATCTAACTTATCACATCCTGATATTAACCAGAAAGACAATTCACAGAAGGACCACATATGGGTCTAAGGTGGTTGTATCCCATTACAAAATGGTAACATTTCACAAACCTGCTGTTGGTATACACGGATTTGATTTTTGCTTTGAGCGTCTTAGGCTCCCTTTCAGTGTTGAGCTGTCCATCCTGTATACATAATCCAGAATACTATAACGAGTAGTTACAAAGCTCATGCTAATTCCTAGTCCACAAACAGGTCTCCTACATCATGTTCAGCGATGATTTCAACCTTGAGCATCATCTGTGGAGTTTCACGAACCTCCCATGCATATCAAATACATATCTCAATGGCTTCAAGGGTAAATCCATACAAAAGCCTTCGTTGAAATAACTCCACGAAAATAAGCATGGTTGATGATACATAAGAGCCTCCTGCTTTAAGCCAGACCCACCTCCTCCTCGCCGCCAAGGAGGAGGTAACACAGCAAAACTTTTCTGCTATTCAGGAAACTTCAAGATAGGGTACTTCCGTGGTGTCACAGTGAGGACGACTCTGGACGATAAAAGATGCAGGCTGGAGACATGAACCCCAGAATATTGGCTCTGTCGTGATCATTATACCCAAGCCTTTTTAATCACTATTAGTAGTGATCATACTGTGCTGCCTCCAAGAGTGAAGACAAACTTCCTGGTTACATGCAGCCAGGATTACAAGATGTACCATGTTTTATCAGCAAATGCTGAGGGGAGCAAGGATGGAATTCAAATGGACGAATGAGAAAGAACGCATGTCTCAGGAACGGAGAAGATGGGGCCAGAGAGCTGGCTCAGTGGATGAGAATGCTTGGTGCTGAGAACCCACATCAGACAGCTAACACCCACCTGAAACTCCAGCCCCAAGAGACACAAGGTCTCCCCCCACAAAATTACTAAAAATAATTTTTTTGGTTTTCAAAAAGGACAAAAGTAGGCATTTGTACAGTTAACCAACCAAGGGCTGAGGCTACCCAGGGGGAGTCGAGCTGTCTGGGCAGCACATGTGCTTGTTTAATTATTCCCACAAACAACCTAGTATTAATTGTAGTACAGCACTACACTGCTATTAGAAATGACCCTGAGTGGACAAAGGTAGGAGAGGGTAGGGTGTACTACTTACTACCTTTTATGGAAGACCCGTGCTTTTAGTATCCAGGGGGTTCCTAGTTAACAATCGATGGGTAGTGTTCCCAAAGCCTTGTCAACATGAGAAGGAAGACAAGGCAAACACTGTTCTTTTCAAAGATGACACCTGAGTCACCAAGAAGTCTTATCTGAAAGGAGCAAGTAGCTGTGCTCTGACCCCCAACTCTCCATCCTAATGAAGATGAGACCCAGAGGACTCAGACTTGCCAAGGGCCCTAAGGCCATCAAGGTCAGTGCAGGTCAGTTCTAAACCTCCTGTGTTGAGAGCTGTGCCGGGCCTGGGGACAAACAGACCAAAGAGTTGGATCTGGGTGGCTCTAGAGGCCCAACATCTCAATGCTACCACACCCACCCATGACTCAGGGGGACTTCCCAAGGCCCTCGGATTGACTTGTAATTTTCCCTAAGACTTAATTTCTAGGGACCCCCGCTTGCTTGCCAGTGAGCATCCAAACAGGCTGTAAAACACTGCAAAGCTGGGGCTGGCTTCCTGCACTGTCTTCTGGGCACACCAGCAAAACACACCCCAGCCCGGCTTGCGGAAGAGGTGACGGCCAATGCCTGACGGCTCACTGGGGATCAGTGGGTACTTAGCTATTCTTTTCAGGAGGAATGAGCTAAGAACCAAACACATCATTCATCAGTCTCAAGCGTCAACTACGTAGCTACACAGAAATGCTATTCTGAGGGCCTGAATCAAGCTTACTTTATGATAAACATGTTAATCAAGCACGGTGGCCCACACACGTTAGCCCAGGTACAGTGGGGATAGGAGGATTAACATAAGTTTAAAGCCAGGCCTAACCACGAAGAGACTGTCTCAACCAAAATGACTTTGTTAATGTTAATATCTACCTAAAACAACAGCATGTCATGTTGTAAACATGTGGTCTGTTAAAAGTGTCTGGGACAGTGGGGGACTGAGCTGAGAGAGCACCCCGCCGCCATTCTGAAGCTAATAAATATCAGAGGATGGACAGGAAATTCATACGACATAAAGGCAAAGCCCCGTGGGTTTTCGGAAGACATGTGGCAGCAGACACACGTCACATCACGTGTGAAGGCCAGCCCTACCAGAATTCACATGCCATCCAAAGTACCACAATCAATCATGTTAAACATGGTATTAGGAACGGTCCCCAGCTGAGGATTTCAGATCTTGATTGAATGGTTTACCATGGTTACCGTGCGCACATACAAAATCCAGCACGGTGGTGATTCCATGAGAAAATCAGCAACAAACCAATGTCAAGAAGGGTTGGTTGCCCCGGACCTGGGGACTGTCTATGGAGGTTGGTCACAGAAAGGAAAGTGGATGGCCTGGCTCCTCCCTAGTGCCCCCAAATGGCACCCCAGAAAACTCTTGGGGAGATAGATCCAAGAATGTCTGTGTTGGCATCTTCCTTATCTATTAAGAAGATGATGGCACCCACAAACCACCTGCTGCCCCTAAAGGCTTCATAAGTTGAAGGTAATGCCACACAAAGAAACAAGGATTCGAAACACCCACTGCTCAGGAAAGGCTTTGTCTACATGGCTCCGTGCAAGGAATCACATCGGGATGTAGGGCCCACACAGCTACACAGCCAAGGGAAAGTGTAAAAGCATTTCAGATCATCTCAACTTCCTCCGAAGACTTGCTGTTACTGGAACGACAGAAAGCATCACAGAACTGAGTATCCCAGAAGCTCACACCACTCTAAACTTCGCTTTGAGGAATGAAAAGCGCCTGAGTCACCGAGATAATTGGTAAAATAATAGGTGACACGTGAGGAGCCGCTCCTTCGGGCTGGCAGAACAGGAATGAATTTTTCATTCGCATGAAGCTGCACCTATTACAGGGGTGGCTTCCAAGAGAATGAGAAGGCTCATGGCAGTCTGAGGAGGGCACAGACGGACAGGTCCATCCAACCAGATCAACAGCAAAACCGAAGCCAGTGGGCCAGGGGAGGAGGCCCCAGCACAGAGCAGACACAATATGGGGAGAGGCAGGGGTTAATGAAGATGACGAGGTAGATTAAGGGAAAGCTGCAGGTGACATCCAAAAGGGCTAACACGCCCCCTGCCATGGCCTTCTGCTGTACACGGAATGGAAAACGGTACAGCTGCTGCAAGAAATCCCCACAGTTCTTCAAAAAGTTAATCACTGTGTAACTGTACGACAGCAAGTCTACTTCTGGAGACACACCCAATGAGTTGGTACAGATACCGGGAACCAAACCCGGAGCCTCTCTGCAAGAGCAGCCAGCGTTCTTCAGCAAGTTCTCTGAACCATCTTCTCAGCCCCATACCCAGAGAGGATCAAAGAGAGAAAGCGCAAGCATCCTAGCATCCGGGCAGCGCTATCGGTGGGAACCAGAGAGTGCAGCCGCACCACTACAGAGCGCTTCAATACATGAAGGGTAAACAAAATGGTAGCACACATTAAAAAGGAACATCACTGTCTGTCAGAGAAAGTGCCAGGTTCTGATCCAGACCACAGCATGGCTCAAGCTTAAAGACACTGTGCTAACTGAAACAAACCACTCAGACAGATGTCTGGTTCTATCTCTACAAGTTATCTAGAGCGGTCAAGTTCATGGAGAGCAGAAAACAGAATAGGCGCCATGAGGGGCTGGAGAGAACTGGGAGTCTATGGTGAAATAGACAGGCATGATAGATGCACCCAGATCTACTGGATCCTACACCTAATAACAGTTAGATGGTCAATGCTGGGGCTGGTGAGACTATTGCATTGGTAAACATGCTTCCTATGCCAGGCACCACAGAACCTGATCCGAAGAACTCATGTATAAAAGCCAGGAGGTTCCTGGAGCCCACTGGGCACCTCCAGGTTCAGTGAGAGACCCTGTCTCAAAAGCTAGAGAAAACCCACCTCTACATGCCTGTACAGAGTACACACATGCACAATAAACACACATATATACTAAGTCAAATATAGAAGTCAAATCTGCATGTCCCACCTTCGTTACCATGGTAAGGTAGAAACAAGTTCCCTAAGATGCTCTCACGAAGGCAGACCCTGACCATCAGTGCAGTAGAAACCTTCCTTCCCATCCTCTACCCTGGTCACTGCCCTTCCCATAACCATCCATCTGTACGCTTCTCCTTCAAGATGTCCACTGAATTTATTCCTGGCAAAAGGAGGCATAGGTCAATCTGGAAAGCAGAGTTTGAGTAAGTGGGCTTCAGCAGGCGGCTTCCACGTCCAAGAGAAAGAAGTCACCCCTGAGGAGTTTCCCACAGGAAGGGTTAACTATCAGCACTGGAGGCCAGCATGGAAAGAAAACATCTAGTGGGCTGCAGACAAGATCCCGGCCTTCTTTCATACAGGTATCAATGACTTCCTACCAACAAGCCAGAGATAAGGGACCACACACACCCTGGGCTGACAGTGAGCTCTTCTTTGTTGGCTTTCCCCCTAACACAAGTCACGCTCCCTTCTATTTCTTTAGACTAATGACTACATTTTTCTTGTGATTTTTTTTTCTGAATAACTTGTGTTAAGTAATTGCAACAATTTCTTTGGAAGTAACACTTCTGAAGTATGTGTGGAATGGAGAACATTATAAAAACGACTCCCTGGAAGAAAAGCTGATTTCAAAATGTGACAAGGGTTGGACATGGTGATGCATGTCTTTAATTCTGGCACTCAAGAGACAGAGGCAGGTGGATCTCTGTGAGTTTGAGATTAGCCTGGCCTAATAAGTTCTGGGCCACCAGAAACCCTACCTCAAAAAATACAAAATGAAATAAAACAACAAAAATGTATAAAAAAATGTGATGAAACTAATTGTCCAATAGCATGGGGACCTTGCTATGCAATAAGGAGGATCAGAAAGCATGTGATTTGTTGACAAGAATGTTTTCTATTGCATCCTGACTACACATAAGTAGCCTTGTTAATAACTAAAACACAAACCTACAGAAAGAAAATGATCAGAGGCCATAGACTTAGGCATTCCTACAACATGTGCTAAACAGGATGGGGTCTGGGGAATAAATAAATGCGAGCTATCCCTTTTTGTTTTGAGACAGGGTCTCCCTTAGGTCAGGTTGGCCTTGAACTTCTGCACCTGCCCCCACTGAGTGCTGGCATTATATGCAAACATCACCTTACCTGGCTGAAGTGCTGAGGATGGAACCCAGGGTTTCCTGCATGCTAAACGGCACTCTACTAATTGGGCTATATCAAAAGAAGTCATCCCTCTAAAGAAAACATGGGAATTGAGGCCACATTCAAAACTGTAGCACTGAAAAGCAATCTTGTAAACTCTTATAGAAAAATCTCATTTTAGAGGCAGGGAGAAGGTTTAGTGGGGTAAAGCGCTTGCTATGTAAGCAAGAGGTCCCGAGTTTGATCCCCAGTGCCCATGAAAAAGCAGGGTAGGGCCCTGTATTGATTGTAATCCCAGAGTCAGGGGCCAGAGACAGATAGATGCCAGCCAGGTGCTAAGATCCAGGCTGAACGACCTCATCCCATAGTAAGGTGGAAAGTGATAAAGAAACAACTGAGGTTAACCTCTGGCTTCCAGGTGTACACACAGGGCATGTTCACCATCCCCAATCCCACTCATATCACACACACAAATACACAGAAAGTGCCATTTTAGACAGTTAAAATACCTGGGGTGGGGGGAGGGGGAGGTCAGCTAATGATAGTTAAGAGCCCTGATGGCTCCCCAGGAGGCTGATTCTCAGCCCCAATATGGCAGCTCACAACACTCTGCAACTCCAGTTCCCGGTAATCTACTGCCCTCTTCTGGCTCTTATGGGCACTGCACACATGTGGTGCACAGACACACAGACACACACACACACAGAGGCAGGCAGGCAAAACACCCATATACATAAAATAAGAAAAAGATGTTTTAAGTCATCAAAACCAACTGGGCAATAAATTAACAAATAAGATGACAATAAAAAGCAACATGTGCACGAACCCTTTCCATCTCCACCAAGAGCTGGCTTATCCGCCAGCCACACTCACCACAGCCTCTGAACCCAAAGCATAGGGTCAAAACTAGAGCAACCTTGCACTCTGTTCCACAGTGACAGTTGTTCATTGCTAAGTCCTATTTATAATTGAATTCCCTCGATGGTTCTAAAAGCAAGGGAAGAAATAGTTTCAAACAAAAATCATTATTTATACAGCTGGAGTTTCCATTTTTTTGTTAGAAAAATTAGAAAGAAAAAAATGTTTGGTCAGAATTTTAGATAAGTTTTGAGTGTTTCCCAAAACCTCATACTATCAACCTCCCTTTTATACCCCCCAACATCAACAAGGGAAGCTCCCAAATCAACTAAATTTATTTATTTATTTTGGCTTGGGGGAGAATCTCCAAATTACTACAAGAATACCTCAATTAAAATGACAGTCTAATACTACATTAATTTTTGCTTGTAAACAACTGGCTTGCCCGTGTGAATAACTACAGCCAATCAAGCCAGGCCTCTGAATCGGAGAGCAAGTGACAGCTGGAAAAAGTATGTGGTTCTGTTGATTCACTAAACCCACTCTGGTATCCATGTTTACCCAGACTGGTAATACTCACAGAAAACCAGAACGCAATTATCAATTTCTACTCCGCAGCCAAAACCACACCTAAGAGCTGATTTAAGATGGTGAAAAACCGCATATATGCCAGGAGCGATACACACCTTTAATCCCAACACATGGGGAGGGAGAAACAGACTGATCACTGGTTAGCAGCCAGCCTGGCCTACAGAGCGAGTTACAGTATCTACACAGAGTCCCAGAGCAGCAGGGGCTACAGAGAGACCGTTTCAGACCTAACCAAGTGAAGGAAAACAAAAACAAACAAAAATATTTGTCAAGAGAATGATGAATTATATGGAGTGGAAAGTTGAAGTTTGCTCACTAGAGACAAAGGCTGCAAGAGAAATACCCTAACTTACAATATTTAGACTTCCATAGAGAAAAAAAATACTGGGTAAAAATACAAAGGGGAGAGAAGGTAAAGAAAGCATCCTGTAAGCTAAGCGCTTGGAACCTAGAGGCAATAGGAAGGCGGAGCTCAGGGCTTGCCTCCCACGCACAGGGGAGTTAGGAGGTAATCAGGCAACATGAGAACCCATCACAAACAAGAAGCAGAAATACAAAACGGGGCGGGGCGGGGGAATGTTAACTTGATTATCCAAAAATCGGAAAAACGAACATAGGGGTGATACCTCGCTGCCTGCCTGCCTGCCATTGCTTTGAATTTGACAAAGCCCCTCACCACCGCCTAAGAGAAAGTTCACAAGTGTTAGGATTCCCATTTCATGGATCAAGAAAACAGAGCTCTCAAGTTTGCTCAGGCGAAGGCTAATGTCAAGGATCAAACTTGAACCTGGGATCCAAGTTTGGTGCCCTTTTGCCACACACCACACTAGAAGCTAAAGTTAACTTAAAGCAAATAAAAACTGTCACGTTACCCAGCCAAATCTGTGGTATTCACTATCATGAATAGTCTCAGAGTCACACATGTCATTAAATAAATCTTACAGCCAAGCAGAGCGTGGGTGCACACGACAATGCTCAGGCTGGTCCTGAGCAAGCCCCTGCTGCTGGAGTCGTTACCAAACCAGGATAGGGGAAAAGAGACAGGAAATTCCCCAGTCCCTTCCCCACCAGGCTATGAAACAAAGTGGTTTTAGTGTCGTCCCCGTCCCCGTCCCCGTCCCCCCCCCCCCCCCCCCCGCACACACTCAGATTGGAACAGACCACTGTTTTTCCACTGGACGCTAGAGGCTTTTGCTCCAAAGTTTCCCATTCCCCTTTGCTGAGTGAACATAGCTGTTACTTAAGTTCGGGAGAACAATCCACCAACACTACAGGAACAAACTACTTTTCAAAAACCCCTAATTTTAACGTTTTCTGTAGACGACTGGATTGTTTCACTGTATTTCCAACCTTGGCTTAGGTCAACTTCCATGCCCAAGAATAAGAACGGCTTCTTTCTACATCAAAAATCGAACACTCCGGTGTTGTCATGTCACAAACTACCAAACTGAGTCGAAATGGAAGGAGCTGTTCTTGCCTGATGCTTTACCGAACCATATTGGTGAGCCAACTGAGCCTTCTTTTTCTCATCTGTGAATACAGACAGATCCCTCCGTGTGTGTGCGCGCGCGCGCACACACACACATGCACGCTCTATGTAGAGGACAGGACCGAGCTGAGTTAGACACAGCTGGCCATGCCTGGCTTTTTATATGAGTGTTGTGGATTCAAACTCAGACCCTCACACTGGCACAGGAAAGCACTCTTATCCACGGACCCATCTCTCCAGCCCCACAGACCAACTTTTAGTTTTGTAAGATTTCCCACTATGTAAGTTGACCCAACCATAATGCTTTCATTTCGCATGACTCTTCTTATCAGAACAACATCAGTGGAGTTGAACAGCTTAAACCATAAGCAGTGTAGATATTCCTTTGGTCTTTAAGGTCCTATTCTTTCCTGAACCTCACAATGCAGCCTGGCTGGCCACTAACTCAAGAGATCCATCTGTCTCTGCAGGGATTAAAGGCCGGCATCACTATTGCCTAGCCTGGGACTTTTAAGGAAGTCATCTAATAAACAGGGCCACAGCCTGGAATTGATAATCTCAAGTACGTTAAGGTCAAGCATCCCTCAGTTTGAAAAGTTCTCTTTTTTTTTTGAGGATGTTGAAAGAGACCAGGGAAGACTATAATAAAGCAGCACTCATTATTAAAATTATTATTATATATCCAACAGAGCTCATTCTTACCTCCCATGTCATCCCAATTATTGTCTGTCCAGCAAGTCAATCCTTACCACCCTACCCCACCCCCTTTCCCCTTTAAAAGAACAAACTGCCTTTGTTTTACTCTTCTATTATCCTTTGTTGCTGTCATCCAGGGTTTGGTTTACTTGTTTTAAGATGGGGGGTGGGGGGAGCTCACGTAACCGGCATGGTGGTCCGTGCCTGGGGAGGCAGAGGCAGGCTGATCTCAGTTTGAGCCAGCCAGAGTGAGTGACTCAGAGAAAACCCCGTGGGGCGGGGCTGGGGGTGTTTGTGTGGTCCCTAGGCTTCTCTTGCTCTGCCTTTTATTATTCCCAAGTAGCTTGATCTCACCATCAAACTAAAGGACCAAGAGATCACGCTCAGGCCTCTCGCAGCAAGAAGGCTGGGTTGGCTGCTGGCTTTTCCCCCACTTCATGGTTTTGGGCCTGTGGATATTGTAACGAATTTGGGCATGTTGTAACTCTCCTAGGCCTTAAGCTCCTCCTCTGTAAAATGGATACACCATTTAAGACTTCAAAGAGCAGCTGTTGGGAGGAACAAACAAACCCCCGAGGGACCTTGCTCAGTTCAAGGCCACACCTATCTGCAACCGGCTCTGGCTCCATGCTCCTGTGTCTTCTCTGATGCCGGCCTGCAGTGGGTCACCATCCAGGTTTCCCACGGTTCCATCTGTCAAGCGTTCTTTCTATGGCTATGTACCCAGTTCCCTGTAAGTCCTAGTGGAGTCCCCAGTGCTCGCTCACACCAAGCCACCATAAAAGCATGGAGCAGTGAACGGGGAGTCAGGGCAGGGAAGCCCAATACCTGAATCCCTCTGCTCCCAAACACCACAAAAGTGATGCCTTGCTGCCCACCCTAAGGCGCTGTGGAAGAAATTTGTGGCTGTCTCTCTATTTTTTACAAAGAACAAGCAAGAGACTTCCGGTAATAATGAGGACTCCATGGAATGAGATGTCGAGGCATAAGACTGAGGTGGCACAGGGGGAAATTAAGGACTATACCTCTTCCTTCTGGCACCATGACACCAGGGTTTCTAATTAAGCCACAAATCACAGTGTCTTCAAGTACGGAGATTCTTAGATCTCAGAGATCAATCCTCCCCCTAATTACATGCATCACAAACTGTTAAGTAACCCGTCCGTGGTGTCTTGGCTCCTTGTGTTAGTTCACCAGAATTTAAGCCGGGATTCCCATGTGGGCCTCTGTTTGAGAAGACAGCACTGGCTTGCTCATGGTTGTTTTCCTTTAATAAATTCTTGCCACAAGTGGACCGAGAGGCTGTTTTTAATTAAGGTCTTAACCAAAAGATCAACTGGAAAGCTCTGTCCCTCCTCCCACGAGGGAGGACAAGCTTGTTTTGACCAGCTGTCCCAGATCCTTCTGCTCCTTCATCAAAGCCTGGATATCCTGTGGCAGTCCTGATACACTGAGCAGTGACCATTATAACCCTATCGGAAACTGACAGACGTGGGAGCGGCTTCAGAGGGAGGGGTGAGCCCACAGCACTGAGCACTTCCTAGACAGAGCTTCTTGTTCTACACACATCCACCCCAGATTTGGGTCTCAAGTAGCCCAGGCTGGCCTTGAACTTCCGACCCTACTCCAGGGGAGCTTGTTTACACAGTGCTGGGGATTGAACTCAGAGCTCCCTTCTTGCGAGGCAATCTGTACCAGCTGAGTTCCCTAGTTAGAGTTGAGGGGGTGGCCTCCTTCCTTCCGGCCCTCTAGCAAAGGCTATGACAGTCTTTCTAGGCCTACTGTTTTTGGACTCTGAAAAATAAAACATGCCAAGAAAATGCCCTGTACGGAAACACAGCTTTTCAAAGCACCAAAAAGGTATGTATGATACAGTAACAAACCTGTTAGATTTGAAGATCCAGGAGGTCCAAAGAACTCCTGTAGCTTTAAAATCTTAAAACCATGATAAATATATGTATTATCGGCAGCTGGGACTTGTCCAGGTGAGGAAGGATAAACATCAGTTACAGAGTATCTACATGGTCACCACAGTGAGGTGCACCTACAATCCCAGCAGACAGGAAGCTGAGGACAGAGAACTACTGCAAGCCTAAGGCCACCCTGGAGTCCACATAGTGAGTTCCAGGCCAGCCAGGCTGGGCTAACGAGACCTTATCTCAACAAATAAAACAATGGATGGTCTCCAGAACTCAGTCCAATGATAATCTGTTTAAAATCTAGCTTTTGGAATTCTTCACGACCTTCTGAAGGTCTGGCTCCATTTTATTTAAGGTTTTTTCCCCCTTAATGCTAAAATTTAACAAGGAATAGTTAAAATGTCATGTCAGTAACCAGTAAGTAAGATATTTTATGTTGTTCCTCTTGACTCTACATATGTCCTAGCTACTTTTATGTTAATTTGACACAAACTAGAGTCATCAGAAAGGTCAACTGAGAAAATGCCCCCATAATATCCAGTTATAAGGCATTTCCTTAATTAGTGATCGATGGGGAAGGGTCCAGCCATTGTGGGTAGTGACTTCTCTGAGCTGGTGGTCCTGGATTCAAGCTGAGCAAGCCATAATGAGCAAGCACACTTCCATGGCTTCTGCATCATTTCCTGTCTCCAGGACCTTCCCTGTTTGAGTGCCTGCCCAGGCTTCCTTTGATGATGGACTATGTATGACACAGAAGCAGAAGTTGTTTCACTGCAGCAATAGTAACTCTAACTAGGACAACACATTTGTTTTGTTTCCAAAAGTGAATTTAAATTTGTATGTATGTATGTATGTATGTATGTATGTATGTATGTATGTATGTAATGGGCGCCTTGCCTTCACTCATTTAGCAAATAATGGAGCATTATGTAGATGTCAGCTAAGATTCTGACTTCAGACAGTGAATGACAGGACAAGAAGTGAGGCAGAGTGGATGACAAGACATGACTGTGCGAGGCCAGGCTGCTCCAGGCAGAGGAAGCAGGGGGTGCCATGGTCCAGGGCAGGGCACAAGTTGGCAACACCTGCAAGGCTTCCCTGGACAATTCTATCATAGACCCTTTCTCAAAGCTCCATGCTCCTAACACACCTACCTGACACCCCCTCACAGAAGCCCCAAGGGGAGCCTGTTCACTGCCCCTGCTACATTCTGTTCTCATCATTCACCCTTCGCACTGCAGGCCACACACAGATCTGTGTGAGGGTTTCTGGGCCACACCACAGCCACCCCATAATCCTAACCGTTCCTTCATTTGCTCAACCGCATGGAAGCGGTTCTCTCAACCGTTCACCGTGTTCTTATGCCGGTGTCACACTTCTCCAGTCTGACAGCAGCTCTTCTTCCAGGCCGTCCCAGGCCAATAGACTAAGAGGAAATGGCTGCCTAGTGGGACCATCTTTCTTCCTTGTTCGGACTCATTGGAAGACTTCAACCGCAGGTCACTTTTAGATAAAGTAGAGTTTTGTGAAACCTCCAAACTCAAAGCCAAATAATTCCATTGAAAGACACATATCCTAGCCCAAATTGTTCTTCATAGGTGTTAGTAATGGTGACGCCCCCCCCCCATAAATCCATGTGCTGAAGCCCTAACCCCCGGACCTCAAAATGTCACTGCATTTGCAGCAGCACCTTTAAAGAGATGAAGTTATAAAACAAGGTCTTTGTTTGGGGCAGGTGGTGACACTATGCCGCTGGTCTGTATGAAAAAGCAAGGCTATAGTGACAGCAGGCACCTATGCACAGCAGAGTGACGCTCTGGGGACACCAACCTGGTGAGACCATGACCTTGGGCTTTGGGTCTCCAGAACTACCAGAGCACGTTTCAACGGTTTAACTAGAAATGACCCCAGAAAGTACCAGGTTGTAGAGATAGGAAACAGTGGCCTGAGTCTGCTGCGGCTCCCTAGGAAGCATTCAAAATGGAACTCCAAGTACCACCCATCCACCCAGTGGCATTTATCGCCCCAGGGTGAGAGGCTGTTTCTCGGGCATCAACTGTCCTGACTTACAGGGTGCTGTGGGTGGCAGGGGCACTAGGAAGCCACTGGTGAGACCACTAGGCAGTAAGTACCATGTGCACCTAATGTTAGAGCCATCAACACCATCAGTCTGCACAGAGCTGGCTGGGAAATGGAGGGAGTCAAGGGACGAGCTGTGGAACCAGAGTTCAGCAGACCCAGCACAGGGCCCAAACCACCTTTACAGTCGCAGAAGCTAGCAAGCATTACAGGGGACTCATTTTGTGTGTGCTGTATGCAAATGGAGGCCACAGACCAACACCAGCTGTCTTCCTCAGTTGCTTTCCAACTTTGTGCGCGCGCACACACACACACATTTATTCTATGTACTATGATGTGCCTGTGGTGGACACCTCCCAAGAGTTGCTTTTCTCCTTCTACCATGAAGATCCCAGGAACCGAACTCAGGGGTTCAGTCTTGGAGGAAGTGTATTTGCCTGCTGAATCACCTTAAAAAATGTGTATGGGTTGTTTTGCCTGCCTGTATGCCCAAAGAGGCCAGAAGGTATCAGATCCCCTGGTCATGTGGATGCTGGGAATCACACTCAAGTCCTCTCTTTGAAGATCAGCCAGTGCCTTTAACCATTGAGCCATCTCTCCAGACCCTTTATCTTATATTTTAAGACAGAGTTCATTGCACCTGAGGACTATAGACATGTGGGTTTTGAGGATCCGAACTCAGGTCTTCATACACACACACACACACACACACACACACACACACACCAATGCTTTACCCAGAGGTACCTGCCCAGTCCCTCGCCATCAATGGACTTGTTTTGAAATCACAGAGATGTAAAGGTGCAGGTGGCAGTCTATGACAGCTGCTTCCCTCCCAGAACGTGGGTACAGGTGCCCTAACACGGATGAGCCAGGAAGAACTCTGCATTCTCATTTGTGAATCGTCTTTTGAAGGTTTTTCGTGTGTGTGTGTGTGTGTGTGTGTGTGTGTGTGTGTGTGTGTGTGTTCCCAAGTGAATCTCAAGCCACCCTCCACCTTTTCTTTTCTTTGGCTGATCCTCAACACTAAAAGAAACTCTACTATTCATGAGTGACACGACACTCGAGGGGTTTAAATCTCATCGCCTTGCTGGATTTCCAGGCAATCTCTGACATGACCATGCAAAGGATTCTCTCTCCTGCCCAGCTTTGCCTCTGGTTTCTGAGGTTTCTGGATGTTACAAAGGACATTACTCACCCTGTGGTGAGTAGCTATTATTCCCTCCGTGTATGAAACATTCCCTTATGAACGAGAAGAGGGGCTCATGAAATATTAGAAGCTCATATGACTCAGGAGGGGTCCCTCTCTGAGGCTGTGTAGGCTGTGAACTGATGGAAAAGAGAGTCTTTGGTGGAGCTGCCTGCAAAGTTAAAAAGAGAACTCCAGGGGTGCCGCTACTGAGTCCTCAGCCAGGCTGGGATGGGCTCTGCCGTGCCTCAGCTGCCTGAGTCTCCCATGTTTCTGAAAGTCACCTCTCACTTGGATTCCCTTAAATCAACTCAAATTGGTTCGCCAAACCAGGTTTGGCTGGTATTGCGTCTTTGGTTTGACGTCTTTGCTTGCCTGGAGGAGGTAGACATTTGTTCAAGTCTCCCCAGGGAGTCACACCACACCAGTTTATTTGAGCTACATTGTGAAACAAATGAATGTAACTATAGAACACATTTTGTAAATCACTTTCAGAAATTATTTCCTTCCTTATGGCAAGTAATTACTCGAGATGTATTATTTAACACTTTGTAGAGTACAATATCTGAGATAAAGTTATGATTGGAGATGGTTAAGTGTGGGAGGTACGATGGGTGTGGCGGCATTCACCTGTAATCCCAGCACTAGGGAGGTAGAAACGGGAGGCTGCTGGGATTTGCTGCCCAGTAAGCCTACCTGAGTTGGTGAGTTTCATGTTTGGGGAAGAGGACCTGCCTCAAAAAATAAGACAGAGCAACTGAGGAGACACCAACCTTCAAGTACTAGCCTTGACATACAAGTACAAGGCGCAAATACTCCAACAATACAAGTATCAGTCCACGCCCCCTGCCCCGCCCCGCCCCGCGCCACCCTTGCAATCTGTGTACCTGACTTCTAATTGTCTCAAAGGATCTCATCTCCTCATTCAAGCACAATGTTCTCTGGCCTAACACAAAGTCAGACCACACTTTCTCTTTGCGTCTCTTACCCACAAATCTAATGTCCTTTGCACCCGATCAGAACCCCATCCGACACTGTGGCCCTAACTGACAGTCTTGCGTATGTCAGCCATGCCTGGGTTCTGAGTTGAGAACCTTCACCTTTTTACTTAAAGGAAGCACTTCCTGGCTTCCCGTTGGTGAATCCGAGTTGCCACAGTTACGCCACTGTTAAGTCATTTAGGTTTCCTGAGCCCAAATACTGTGAAAGCAGTCAGTCTGTTGCATGGATGCCTCGGTAACTAATGGGTGTGTGTGTCTGTGTGTGTGTGTGGCTCAGACAGCATCTCCACACTGGATGAAGGGATGAACCCCAGACAGAAGCGGCACCTTATCACGCTTCTCATTAAGTGTCTGCTTTAGCAAATCAAATGTTCCCGAGGTCCCAGAGTTTTAAAAGAAATTCCACTGCAGGGGGCTCAACACATGGCTTAGTTTTTAAATAGCACTCACTGTTCTTCCAAAGGACCTGGGCCCAGTTCCCAGCACTGATGTGACAGCTTTCAACCATCCTTGATGCTAATTCCAGGAAACCAGACATCCTCTGGCCTCTACACATGCATGCACACACATACACATACCTGCAGGCAAAACCATTCATCCATATAAAAATGAAACAAAGTGTAAAACTCATTACAATTAAACTGATCACAGCAAGGTAACTTCCAAAAACAGTATGTGCACAAAGCCCCATTTGACCCACAGTAAAGTTAAACAAAGACGTACCCTACCTTTTACATGCAAAACGTTGTGTTGAGGGACTGCTTCTGGCTTCACGTTCTTGCTTTCTCACCACAGCAAGAACCAACTTTATGAGTCCTTCTTTTAAAAGTAAGAAAGCATGTGTGGTCATCACGTGTGTGGATGCACTTCGTGCGCACACTTGGAAAGGCTAGAGGACCACCTGGGTTCCACAGTCCCCATTTCCTATGAGACCGGGGTGGTTTGGCCCAGTGCTCACTTTAGACTTAAACCCAGCAAGCCCTGAAGCCCTCACCTCTGCGTACACAGAGCTGGGATTACAAGAAGCCCCACCATGCTTGGCTTTCTTTTTATGTAAGTTGTGGGGATCAGTTGCGCATGCTCACCCTCGAAGCCAGTACTTGACTATGTCATCCTGTAGCCCTTTGCTGATCCACACACACCTTATTTTTCCCCAGTCCACCTTTCAGTCTAGGAGGTGCAATTATCCCACATGACAGACTTGCCCAGCTCCCAGAACACACGTGATCTTAAACCCAAGCAATGCTGAAGTCCAAAGCTAGCCTCCTCTTTGGGGATTGGGCGAGTCTCCTTCTGACCCGCCATACGCCTTTCCTCACCTGCAACTTCAGAATAAGATTTTAATAGTTCTCAGCATCACTAAGAACGGAGGCAGCACTCAGTGAGCTCTTGAAGGCGGGTTCTAGAGCTCAGTTGCAGAAGGAAGCCTCAAACAGCAAAACTTCCTGTGGTTTTGTGGACAGACAGAGTGGAAGATAGCCTTAAATCTCTCTGCGCCCACAGGTCCACATCTGGACCTGCAACCCAAGTCTGATTACACAGCAAACCTCACTATGGCCTGTGGCCCAGGAGACCCTTCTTCCCCAAGTGGTCGCCCAATGTCTTGGCTCATCATCTAAATAATGGCCACATGGTCTTGCAGGACAAATGGGGTCAGGCATGTCACTGACCTGTGTTGTAGAGATAGCTTCCACCAAATTACTGTTTCGAACTGTTGGGAGAAATGACCAAATACATAGAAGAACTTGGATAAGTCAGTCAGTCAGTATTGGTTAAGACATTAAGTCTTTGGGCCTCATTGGGGGTTGGAATGGCTGTAAAAAGGGGACACCAGGAGAGTTTGCAATTTCTGTTACATAAGAGATGCCACCAGGTTGAAGTCAGTCCACAGGTTCAGAGAACGCAGGTGCAGTGGCAGCAAACACTGCTCTCTACCTCATCCCATTGCAACAACATAAGCTAACACTGTGTGGGCCACATGGAGAACTGCCATTCTAAGCAAGCTCCGGGCATATTACTCCATTTTCTTCCCTCCACATCTCAGTTCAGAAGCTACCAGGAGCTGGCCTGAATGCCAATAATCCAGATTCTCTGAAGAGAAAAATGTCTTGCCCATCTTTTCACGAAGCCACATTTAGATTCTAGGTCTAATTTCAACAGATATCAGCACAGCTTAGCTACAGTTACAGTGGACAGATCATTTGTCGAGAATGGAAAAAGCCAGGATGCCAGGGCAGTTGTGTTGGGGGAAGGGAGGATGGTAAAGAAGACATGTTAGTATTAGGAAAGCCCATGGGAGGACAGAAGGCAGAGGCCAGGTCAGGCTTCCAGGCACACAGACCCCAGTGATCATAGTGGTCACAGCCCTGGAAAGGCCAACCTATGGCCATAATGCCAACGTGAGGCTAGATGGTGATCTGACGGACGCTGCCCATGGGGATGGCATGGATGCTACCACTGGGCTACATTCCTAGCTCCAAGTACCCTTCTATGGTCTAAGACAGAATCATATAATATGGATAAATAAGCAAACAAAGCAAAACCAGGTTTTTATAAATGCTTTATGACAGCGACTTAAGTGCCTCCATTTAACTGTTGATAAAAACATGCATTAAAGAACTTTGGATGTGGGGCTGGAGATGGCTCGGTGGGTAAGAGTGCTAGCTAGCTCGGCCATTGTGAGGAACTGAGTTCAAATCCCCAGGTAAAGCCGGACTTGAACACTGTGTTTGTCTATAATCGCAATGCCCTTGTATTGAGATAGAGACGAAGACAGGGGAACTGTCAGAGATTTTTTTAAGAGACCCGTCTCAAACACGGTGCAGGGTGAAGACCAATACTCGAGGTAGTCTTCTTGGCTTTCACACATACTCATGGCACACAAGCACCTATAGTCAATCAATCAATCAATCAATCAACCAACCAATCAATCTCTGTCTGTCTGTCTCTCTCTTTTACACATTCTCTCTCTCTCTCTCTCTCTCTCTCTCTCTCTCTCTCACACACACACACACACACACACACACACACACACACACACAACACAGAGGAGATTTCTGGAAAAAAAAAAAAAGACAAGCAAACCTGAGTAAAACACCCCCCCCCCCCCACCAATCACCACCACACACACCAACTAAATTCCGAAAATCCCACTCAACGACTCCCCGTTTCCGTCCTAGGACCGACCATTTCAGCAGTGATTTTGACAGAAATCTTAAATTATAATTCAAATGGACTCACGGTTGCAGGCCTCTGGGTCCATTCTACACACACAATCAATACATTACTACTAATAAATAGGATTACTTTCGAAGCCTGATGGGAACTCACTGGGCCTTGTTAGGGAGTCAGCCTCAAAGGTCCCCAAAGAAAATCACTCTCCTGATGTTCAGCCAAGAGAGCTAGCAGAAAACACCAGAGAGAGGAAGACTCAAGGGGCTACCCTACTTGGTGAAAAGGGGGGATCCATCAGGCCCAAACTGAAGCCACATAGCTATGAATGTAGCCCAACACATAAACTTAGACCATTATGGGTATTTTTTGGTTTTTGAGACAGGGTTTCTCTGTGTAGCCCTGGCTGTCCTGGAACTCACGCTGTAGACCAGGCTGTCCTCGAACTCAGAAATCCACCTGCCTCTACCTCCCAAGTGCTGGGATTAAAGGTGTGCCCCACCATGCCCGACGAGGGTACTTTTCTAAGACAATTATTTGGGAAACTGCCCCAATAGTTCATACCTCCCAGCCTTCCCATGTCTACCTCCCATGCCTCCCCTAAAAGTATAATTTGTGTGGTTTGTATATTCACTGGAGTACGGTCAGAATGCTAGCCCCCAAGGGACGATGAGTCTTTCTCTGGCTGTACCTGGGCCAGAAGGCATCAGCTGAGGAGAGCTGTGGGGTAGACCACAAACACCTCTGTACTACATACAGCACTGAGGACGGCAGAGCACCCCTCCCCACCCACTCGGGCATCCATCCACATGGGCTTCAGTGTTAACACAGGCCATTAGACATCAGCATGGCCCTTAGCCCATGCCATGAGCCTCAACATGGTCTCAGGTGCTCACACATGCCACTCACGTTGGCATGGCTCCCTGAGGCGGCAAAGCCTGAAGCCATCACCAAGGCATCATGAATGGGAGGCTTCATCACGGTCTGGGGCAGCAGCGTGGACCACGGATATCAACATGGCCTCCGAGGCCATCGAGGATCATGGTGGTCCTTCAATCCACAAAGTGAACCTTTCTTCATCCCTGGCCTCCATCATTGTTGGGGATTCCCCAGCCTGGCAGAAGGTCCAGAGGGGTGGGGGCGGAGTCTGTGTCCAGGCTGTTGCAAAACATCTCTCTGACCATACCGGGCAATGATAGCATGCAGACCTCAGTCCTCTCTCGCCTGTCACCACCATCACATTACCAGTTCCACCTCTGTCCCTAGCACAAGCGCCACTCCAATCTGTCCCACCTCTCCATGCCATATTGTAGTGGTGCTAGGGTGTCTTCCAGCACTTGCTTTGAGGGTACTTTTAAAATAACCTAATTCCATAGTTCAAGTGTGAGCTATGTAGATGATAGGCTGCCTCATCTACACGCATGCACACATTCATACAGACATGCACACATACACAGACAGACAGACAGACACACACACACACACATGAGTTGAGTTGCCTTGGTTTTTAAAGTTTCCTCTTCAGGAAAGCAGTACTTCTGGACTTCCCACAGATCTGTCATTTCTCTAACCACATTACACTGTTTTTGAATAGGTAAAAAACTCCCAGGGTTGTGCAGACGTCTCCTCTGGCCAGAGCGTCTAGGATGTTATTACCTTCATGGTGTGGTTATTCTTCAGTTCCCATGGGGATTAGTTCAAGAACCACTACCTTGCTGTGGTCCCAGCTCCAAAGATGCTAAGTCGTTTAAGCAAAAGGACATCACCTTGGCTTCTCTCTTCTACGAGACCTCCCTTATACCCTCCGGTTTGAGGTGCACTTCAGTCCATCCTCATTACCTCCGTGCAGTATTAACACAGCTGTTACTTGATTGCAGAGGTTCTCACCCTTCCTAGCACAGCGACCCTTTAATACAGCTCATGTTGTGGTGACCCCAACCATAAAAGTATTTCATTGCTACTTCATAACTGTCATTTTGCTACTGTAATAAATCATAATGTAAATCTTTGTTTTCTGATGGCCTTAGACGACCCCTGTGAAAGGGTCATTGAACCAAGTTGAGAACGGCTGCTCTACTGCATCGTTTAGAGAGTAGAGACAAGAAGAAAAGTCTGCGCATGTTTAGTGCAGATGCATTTAAAAGTATATTGTATCCTTGCTTGAATTTACAGACAACGAGGCTACGGATATGGGAGTCTGTCTTTTAAACGGCAGACCCACCCCTCTAAGCGAGCAGGTGAGTGGAGCATAAGAAGCACCTGATATTGCAAGGTAAGTTAATAACCAAGGTCATGGGGGACTTACGGGGAGAGAAAAGGTCTAACTACAGAGGGGGGGGGGGATAATAATACATGCGTCCTGCTATCCCAAGACATATTGAGACACACATTTGTACACACACAAAAAAAGTTATGTACATAAGATGACATTTAGTTAATGAGACCACTTATAAACTCTGATGCCCTAAGACTGTTAACAGAACTGAAGAATTCTTATAAAGTGACACAGTGGCTGTCCTAATATGTCTGTCTACTCAATGCACTACTCCTGTGATGCTATTGACACTCATGTAAATAAGCCCATGTTGCCAGTCATACAACAGCAGAGGTACACAGTCATGGATACACACAATGTGATAATGAAAATATTTATTACTCACTAACTTCCACATAGACTGTGTTATGCGTTGTGTGTGTGCTCACGGATGCATATGCACATCTTCAGGTGGGAAGGCTCTTATGATCAGGCACAGAGATCAACCTCGGGGTTCCTCCATCTTGTCTTTTGAGACAAGGTCTTTCTCTGGTACCAGGGACTCACTGATAAAGCCAGGCTGGCAGGCCAATGCGCCCAAGGCATCCTCCTATCTCAACTTCCCCCGAGCTGGGATTACAAGTGTGTGATACCATACTTAATTTTACTGGGTGAGTTACTCCTCCCCTATAATTATACCTCTTATCAACAATTTAAGTGTAGTCCTACTTGCAGGGCGACCGAGTCTCTTGACTGCACAAAAAGGCTATACCTAGCAGTTGTCTTATGCCCTCCAGTTTGTTAAGGACACTCAGTAACATTCAACAATGGCATCATCACCCGACGGATGAGATTCACAATACACAATAGCAGTGACGGCAGTGGGCGTGGGGACAGCAGGGTTAGTTTGTGCTGTATGACATGAATGATAGTGTCCTCATTAGCAGTTGATGAAGGGCTATTTGTGGCCAGCCAATGTAACAGCTAGAATCAAAAATAACAGAAATCAAGTGGGAATAACCAAATACCTTCTGGCATATCCCATGAGTGGCCTTCATCAAGAATAACACACATCAGCATACGTTGGTAAGGAGAGATGTCGAACTGTGTGGAGTAGAATTTGCAAGCCACTTTGTATTCCTTTTTTAAAAATCAGTTGTCCTTTTTATATTAAATAGATATTTGCAAATGGATATGAAATAGACAGACGAACATTTCATTGCAGTTCCCTCTGTCTGGGAAAGAAGCAGGACTATGGGTATTTTTACTGCAATTTCTATTTTCTGATTTGAAAAAGGAAAATCATATCCTAGAACTAAGTATTTTCTATATAAACAAAGACAGTGTTCCCTATCAGAGTGAGGGAGGTAAACCCCCAGTAAGTGACCATTCCATATAGTCCTTGGACAGCTGGTGATACTTCCGTCTCCAAGGTCCACTCCAGAAAGGGACCATCGCAGCAGGACAACACTAATGGGACTGTTCAACGCATTTATTCTTCCTCTGATAAGCACAAAAATATTTGTAATTGTCTGCTTGACTATTATTTCCTGAGGTAAATTAAGAAGTACGCATTTAAAATTTATTAGCCTTTGGAACTCTGACTGACACGAAGCAATCTTCCAGAGCAATAAACTTTATTTCTAAGTCTGTAAGGTGGGAGCAGGGCCTCTTCCCACAGGGATCACTCTGGGGCTCCAAGATGGCAGAAGACCGACCACCTTTCTTAAAAGGACGGCTACGCAATGGCATTTTACATGACTGCTCACATAACAGAAGACATGAAAGCAAGACTCCAGGCAGAGAGAGGGCTCAGCAGATAAGAAGCCCGCCACCCCGAGTCTCACCCCCAAACGCACAAGATGAGAACCAAGACCCCAATTTACCCTCCAACACCCTTCACACGTGCACAGCAACTGACTCAAGAGTTCATCCGTTGATAATCCAAGCACTAGAGTCTGACAAGTATTTATGAAACTCATTGGTATTAAGGCAGGATGGCTCTATTTTTATTCCTTTACTCTGTAAGTCAAGAGAAGAGACTGTCAAGTTCAGGCCGTAGGGCTGCCTTCAGGAAGAGTGGTAGGACTGGATGGAACTAGCCGGTCATGGGTGGTGGCTATCTAAGGGCTACCTTTTCTATACAGAAAGGCAACCTGAAAAGCCAAGAAGAGAAGCCGATCCTTATACACCCAACAAGACAGGAAGCAAGAAATGAACACCATCCGCCTTTCTTTCACGGCCCCTGTAGTAAAACCAACCACAAATGGCAACCTCCAAACTACTGCTGTTGCCAGAAGTTATTTGAGCGCAAGGTGGACAGAAAAAGAGGAAATGCCACTGGCAGAGAGACTGTTTTTAGAGAACCGAGACACACCTGGATCATGAGACCCTCATCGTCTTTCCTATGCATGGCCAAGACCTTGTTCAAAAAGAATGAGCACAGAGTTCCAAACACCCCTCCTAATGTGTAAGTCATGCCCGTAAACTGAATGATGACCAATGAATGGACAGATTATAGTAATCTTATTCGGGTTTGAGGACAGAGTAAGGTTCAAAGTAAAGTATTTCTACCAAGCAGATTTGGCCATTTCTTAAAAAACAAAATATTCTCTCTCTCTCTCTCATACACACACACCAAGGAATATTCCTTTTTCAAAAAGCTTTATTTCCCCCCCTTTTGTGGTATTGGGGGTAGGTTTTAGGGCCTGATACAAGCTAGGCAAACACTCTACCGCTGTTGCTATATATCTTCAGCCCTTTTATTTATTTACAAAATAAAAGTTTTAACAAATCAAACCTTTAGATTCTATGCTTCCTGTTCTAATTTATATGATGGTAATGCATATGCAAGCGGAACCCCAAAGTTTTCATACAATGAACTGTGTTGTTTATTTAATGCTTTGGCTTTCCTAATGAACGTGGACAGGACAGAAATTACATGGACATTTCTCCTGCGGCTCTGCCGGGCCCAGTTCCCAGCTGGATTCTTTCCCATGGTCTACCATTTCATTACTCCTCACAGTATCTTTAAATACTCAAACTACCAAACACATAAGGGAGAACCACCATTCCATTTCCAAATCAGCCTTGTGTGCTTGGCTGGCAATTTGATTACACACATAAAGATTTTTAACGGGAGCAGAAAAAAAAATAACAGCTAAGAAATTAAAATAAGATTAACAATGATAAAACAGACATAGTACAAGTGACTGGACAGGACACAGTGGGGACAAGCCTGTGACTATCACTTAGGAGATTCAGCAGCATTTCAAGGTTATCCCTGACCACAGTGTTCAAGGATAGCCTAGGCTACATTCAATTTTATCTCCAAATTAAAAAAAAAGTCTCCAGACAAAGATAATATTTTCGTGTTACTGATGAAAAGCCAATGAAAGACCAAGAATTTCTGTTAGCTGGAACCCTCCCAGTCATCCCACGTAAACCATGGTTGGTCCATACAAGGACGCGCCTACAAAGTGCTGCCATCTTGAATTACCGGAACAATAGTCACGTATGTAAACTCTGAGGCTAGAATCACCACACAAGCAACACTTATTTGATACCACAGAATACCACAGCCCAATCAAAGCCCCTTGGTTTCTCCCCAAGCACTGGCTCTCAAAACTGGTCATCAAATCAGCTATTGGCTCCGACACTCAAGTTTTTGACTCAATAGGTCTTGGGGTCCCACAAGGGGAAACATTCAGAAGTTCCAACGTGCTAACACTGGTTTACGGCCCCTCACCTCATCGTGAGCCACAGTGCACAAAATGCACCAGAAACAGTAACAGAAGTGAGTATCTATTCCTCATTAGTTATAAAGCCACATAGGATAAGGAATTCTGTGTTCCGATACCGCTCTCCCTAACATCAGGTGACACACAGGGCCACTTCTCTACATTCCTGCCGATTAAGTTAAGTAACTCTTAAGTTAGGTAGCTCCTGCAGCCAGTGGCTGACATTGCCACCTAGGGAAGGAAAGAAGAAAGAGTTGCTCCGAGCTGCTCAGCTGCTCTGAGACGGAGGCCAGACTAAGTGATAATGATATAGATGATGGAGACAAGAACTCCAGAGTGTCCAGCCATGGGAGGAGCTGCAGCCAGCACTCATCACAACTACCTGCTATCCTTAGAGGCAGGAACCAGGAGGAAAGAGGCCATAGGAAGAAGACGGTATAGGCAAACTATTCCAAGTGTGAAGTGCTATGTAGACTGGGCTTAAAAGTCAAGTGGAGCAGTTGATCTGGGTAGGACAATGACAATGCAAGTTACTTTTCCCAACTGTGTGGACTTAGTCTTTCTGGTCTGAGTTCCAGAGAGGCTCCTTGCAGCAAACTAATATTATGCTCGTCATATCAAACAGACAGAGCTTCAGCCAGCTACACAAAGTACCATCAACCAAGACCAAGAAATAGTAAGCTATAGTGTGCTCACTCTGCAGGGCGGCTGGGCAATTCAAAGTACAAACTCAGGATGAGGAACCACTTGCTTGCAAATTTAAAATTTGTAAATATTAGATGATTTAAAATATTGACACTACATGTGCACACATGCATGCATGCTCACACACACAAAGATACATATGTATGATTAGGGCCAGGAGACAGTTTAGATGATAAAGTGCTCACCATATAAGGTTGAGGGCTCGAGTTCAAGTCCCAGAACCCATGTTAAGAAAGCTAGGTGTGGTAGTGCACGTCTCTAGGGAGGCAGACACAGGTAGATCTGTGAGGCTTAACAGCCAGCCAAGGCGGCCTATTTAGTAAGTTCCAGGCCAATGAGCGACCATCCGGGCCTTTAAATTTTAAAAAAGAAGTGACACCTGAGGAACATCTGAGTTTTTGCCTTCCACATGCACACACACATCAATACACTTATAAAAATACTATGGTATATATAGAAGAGATGCACGCATGATCTCTGTAACACCCCTTTCTTCAAGGTCTAGTGCAGTGGTTCTCAATCAATGGTGCTTTTGCTCCCAGGACATTTAGCAATGTCTGGAGCCAATGTTCATTGTGACAGCTGCCAGGATGCTACAGGCGTCCACAAGCATGGAGGCCAGACAGACTAGGTATCCTAAATGCACAAGACCATCTTCTTCAACGAGACATTAATGGGCTTGCTCTATTTTAAACTTTCCCAAGGCTGCTTTCCTGTCCTCCTGAGCCCCCAAGTCTAGGTGCCTAAGAAACACCATTGGTATTATTTCACTATCTTGTACATCATCTTCATCATTAGAGAACACAACTCCAGTCTACTGAGGCACTGCTAGAAAACCTCAAAGACAAATTAACCACCTCGTGAGCCCCCTAGAGTACCACCAGGACACACACACACACACACAAGTGTTCAATGAGGTATTTTTTCACAGCTTGATTTCCTGGAAAGTTAGACCAAAACTGGACTCGTCCTACCTTGGGAAGAGGAAAATACAAATCTTGTTTCCTATAAACACCATCTCATTTAATCTGGCCGACCAGCCAGTGAGACAGAATCACTATTTTTAGGTAAGTGTGTCTCACCAATGTAGCTGGTGAAAGGTCACACGCTGGTAACTGGGAAAGGAGTCAGACTGCCAAGTCCCACGCTCCTTCCATACCCTACCTCTGTGTCATGGCTCGCCAGGCCTGGAAACTCACTATCCCAGCATCAGGGCGCCTGAGATGCTAAGAAGCAGAGCAGTAACACAAATTCCTGGAAACCTTAGGACAGTATTAGTGTGATTGTTACACACTTTGCTACCCAATATAACAACAAAATCAGTTAATTCAAGGAGTGGTCCAAACAGGCTTCAACATGTTACATATTTAAAAAAATTTAATTGTAGATATTTAGAATCCACTTGGCTCTATCCCCCGAAACACCCTCATCATCTAAAAATTTCAATTTGACACAGCATAACAAAACAGTTTTGATATTTTTTTTTCCTTATTAGCAAAAAATCAAAAGAGCACAGCAAATTAGGAAGATAGGGGCCACATTGATCGCAGACATAATTACATGACTTGTCCTGAAAAATAGCACCCCCTGTTGGTCCTGTGCTCCCCAGTTCTCTGTCAGAGCAGCCTAGCTGCCATGTCCAGGCCTGGAAAAGCGGCATAAATAACATCTGATGGTTTGTCTCTGGGAGCCCTGACAGTATTGATTCCCCAGCCCCAGCCCCAGCCAATCAATCTGATGAATCTGACATGTCTTCATATTATACGGAGAGAAGCAAAATTGTCGAAGGTTTCTGTGCCTCTACACCTATGTGGTTTTTCCCTCCAAAAACTGAAACCACTACGTTTTGGCCTGTGGTTTCTGAGCAATTCTACTGTAACTTCTATGCCAGAGCCTCAAACACTTCTAGGGCTCAGCCCAGACCCTTAGGAAGACCATAAATAAATATTGCTCTCCACCCCCGAGGATTCCCTCCACACAGGAGAGCCACACAATGAGGGCTGTGCTAAGCCTCAACTCTTCTTCCAGCCCCCAGAGTTACATATCTTGAGTCAAAAGATCTAGCAATCCCCGCCCGCTTTCCATCCTCTTCCCACTTATGCCAGTTCTTCAGCATCCATGAGTTCAAGGACATGCCCGAGCTCTCTTCCAGTTCAAGTCCAGTTCTTAGTCCATTTGGTTATCTGTTCCCAGAGACCAGATCAGAAAGCCTACAGATAGACTAAACCACTCGGAGCAGGGAATTCTGTCGGTGTGGGTGCCTGGACAGAGGAAACTTTCCCACTTTGACCTTCCAAACTTAGATCTTCAGTCACTTGGCAAACCCCTTCTTGTTATTCCCTTTGGGTTTTATGTGTGTATTCGTGTGGCTGTATGTGTGTGAGTGGGTGCGTGCAGAAGCCAAAGGAACTCATCTGGTCTGTCTAGACTACTTTCCACCTATTATTTCTTCTCTCCTCCCCCTCCCCCTCCCCCCCCCCTCCTCCTCCTCCTCTTTCAGACAGGATCTCACTGTATAGCTCTTCCTAGCCTGGAATTCAGAGATGGGCCCATCTCTCCCTTCTGAGTGCTGGGATGAAGGCATGTGACACCATGCGTATCTAGCTCTACCTTATGTCCTGAGACAGGGTCTCTCACTGAGCCTGAAGCTCATGAACAGGACTAGACTAGGTAGCCAGTGAAATCCCAAGATCAACATCCAGGGCTTTCTGCCTCTCCAGAGCTGGGATTTAGACATGTGCTGCCATACTAGGCACCCTGGGCTTTGTGAAACATATTTTTGGATGGTTTTCCTGGCAATGACCTAGAAATCTCGAAACTAGTATTGACAGAGTAGGCATGAAGATCTTCAGGTCTGTTCTTCTCTATAATAAAAGATGGGTTAAGCATCAAATATTCTCTATGAGGTTCTTGCCTGCTGAAGAAACTTTATTAGTGACTGCCTACATATTTCACAACATCAGATGTCAGGCTTCCAACTAAGGTTAGGGATGGAGCTGGAAATCTCTGCCTGGATAAAATGCTAAAGGCTAATCTTACTACAGGTTGGATATCTCTAATCTGAAAATCGGAAAGACTTTAAGAATCTCAAACATCATAGAATGGGGCCCTACACAAAATTATTATAAGCAACGTGTAAAATGACCTTCAATCCGTGGTGACAGCACAAATTAACTGGTGTTTAGACCTGCTCCTAAGAACAGTGCATTATTTATATGCAAATAGCACTTTATTAGAAACTAGCAAACAAACATCTGCCAAACATGGTGTTTCCTTCAATCTCAGCACGTGCATGGAGGCAAGTTAGGGTGGGCCTTGACAAACACAGTTAGGCTGACGCTGGCCTAAGCAGTAAGCGGCTGTCTTAAAGTCCCAAATCAAAACACTCTTACCCCAAACACTTTGAATGAAGGTTATTTAACTGACCCCCCAGGTAAAAATGCTAACTTATTTCATTTTGGACAGGTACTTTGGTTTCCTGCTATGTACCATGCAAGGGCACTGAGGATAAAGAGGAAATCAGTTGAGACTCAGAGGGCAGTCTCCCTGGGTTTAAGTCTGGTTGTCCCACTTAGTATCAGGGCCCTAAACCAGCCCCTTAACCCCTGGCAGCCTGCATCCTTCCGTGTGGAACAAGAGTGGTAATAGCATCCATTTCATAGGTTTCCACGCATCTAACGTGCTAAGGCGAGGAAGGCATTCCGTCTAGTGCCCTCGATACCCACGGGCACTCTATAAGCACTGCCTATTATTATCCCATAGACCATCTACTGTGGAGTGGCAGCCCTTAAGCCAAATCTAGCCTAGAGACCTATTTCATTTGGCCTTCACACTTTCCTCTTCAATCAAACCAGTATTTTAAAACTGGTAGACGTGTAGGTTAGATTGGATGTCTGGCAACACACAGGAATACCCTGGCCTCTGGCATCCACAGATCAAGACCAGGGACCCAGGCACCCCTTTGATAATACCCACTTTCTCTACAAGAACAGCTCTGTCCCACTTTCCCCTAATTCCAATTTGTCCCTCACTGTGCCTGCTCATGAAAGCCAAAACCCCTATTCTAGACCAATTTCTTTGAAACAGGGCCTCACTTTAACCCAGACTGGCCTTGAGCTCAGCAATTCTCCTAAATACTTCTAGACCCATTCTACTAACAGACCCGTTTGTCTTCTTATCCCCAATACTAACAGCAGTCCAACTAGTGGCTTTCATGATAACTGACTTCCTGCTGCTCTACTGTGGGTTCAAGTCCATATGGAAAATGTATGGCACATTAAAGAAGCCAGCTTTCTCTCTCCATCTGGCCGGTGGTACGACGGGCAGCGCATCACCATCATCTGGGGCATCAAAGAAAAGATAGATCTGTGTCTTACCCTCAGCGATTGCTAGTCTCCGCAGGGCCCAGGTATCTATGTATTTTTTAGTGTCCCAGAGATACCCTTTTTTTTTTTTAAAATATAGTCTCATGTAGCCTGTGTGGCCTTGAACTTAATATATAGCCAAAGTTTTTATCTTCCTGTCTCCACTTCCCAAATACTGGGATTAAAGGAATGTACCACTATGCCAGAATTCACCCAACAACATTTGAAGGTGCACACTGATAAGCCCTGAGATATGCCATTGCAGGATCCATGGCCTCTGGTTCTGAAAGCCAGGTGGAGTGGAGTGCCCCTCATACTCTCCCGTGCCACTTCCTGTCTGCAGCGTACACGGGACTAGAGATGGGCCTTGTTTTCTTTCCAACTCTTGTTTAGTATTGCTTGCAGGTTGACCTGTATTTAAAGCCTGGCTCCCCAAATAGGCTGTAAACTCAACAGCAGGCAGATCCTACCATCCTTCTTTCCTATCCCCAACAGAGCTGACGGGGTGCCAAGCACATTGAAGTCATCTGACGAAAACACCTCTTCTCAAGTGGTTCACTCTACAACCAGAGAGGCCTTTGCAAAGAGCACGTGGAGAACCGGCCACACCGATCTCTGGCCAGGATGGTTTGGTAAAAAGTCAAAACCCCAAACAATAGGGATATAAGGAAATCTATGATGCACCAGAAAAAGCCCGAAGCCACTTACGGAAGCGCTCCAAGGCTTGGGGACTCTGGGACTATACTCTGTGTGAACTTTCTTCAGGTGGGCCTGGAAGGACTGATGAGAAAGAGGCAGGAAAAACAAGGCAGCAATGAACAGTCAAATCAAGATTTCACAATACCCAAAAGCCAGGGAGCCAACTGCAAGTCTGAGCGACTTGCAAGAGGCAGACGGAGCAGAGAGAACACAAGGAATGTCAACTGTGGAAGAGTGTCATCGCTCCTATGGGTGAATCTCAGTGCTGGGGAGGACCAAGAGGTGAAACCAGCTGCAGCTAGATTAAGACCTGGAGGCCAGCCTGTGCTTCATGAGACCATCTCAAAAACAAACCCAGAGAGAATGAGGGATAAAAAGGCTCCATGGGAGCTTAAGAGGCCTCTGGTGAGCAAGACTTGGTCCTGGCCCTAACATACATACCCAAGGCGCCTCCAAGTTAGATAGGGCTTGGCATGCAATTTCTGAGCCAGTCTTAAACTATGGCTTACTGTACAGACATGAAATTATGTTAACAGTGCAATTTGCATTCCTCGTGCCGTTTCACGAACATGTTCCATCAGAGAAATAAAGGTTTTATTCATAGCACTGGCACTGCAGATTGCACCATGACAATAAAAAACTTATTCTTCTGTTTCTTTTCCCGAGTCAATGAGCAGCTTAGAAAGAGGTAACAAAGACCGGGGGTCCAATGATTGCACCAGGCAATGTCCACACCAGGACACACGCCTCCCGCTCTCAGTCACCATCACTCTCAGAGGCGCCAACAGTATGAAACGGACACTAAAGAATAGTGGGAAAAAAAAACAAGACGCAAAATACAGCGCCAAGAGATGGCCTGGCCCCTCTATGACATCTGTGGGACACTGGTTTCAACTCCTTGCACCTGTGAGAACCCCGCTACCCCAGAAAGATGAGAAATGAAGAGAGCATCTGACGGGTGGAGGCAGAAAAGGAAACCAGAGGACTCCAGCCTCCATCACTTAACTTTCTACCTAGCTGTCTCTCACTCCACCTTTTAGGAGAGTGTGTCTTTTATACTCAAGACTCCATCTCTGGACAGTGAGGCTGAAATCGGAAGGACAGACGTGATGGTAGTGTAAGCAAGACTCGAGGTCGCTCCTCTTGACTATGCTTTCCCAACATCTCAGTGCAGGAAGGAGTGAAACGCATAGACCCTGTGTTCACCTCCTCCAACTGTGAGTCCATACAAGGCTCGTGAGAGTAGAACAGGATGGAGCCCTTCTCAGCAATCACTCAAGAGCACGAAGAGCCTCCGCAGGCTTCTCCAGAGCAGACTGGCGAGAGCTGGCAGGGAAGGCCAAGGGCATTCACCTCCTCTAGCCATCATATGTGCTTCCAGAGAAACTCAGCCTCCCTGATAACAGGGCTCTCATCAATTGCTACTCATGGCTCACAGGAAGTCAGCCTTTACACACACAGGGGACCTTCCTGGCTGGTGGATTACAGATAAACAGATACCCCTGTCCCAGGGCAGGCTAGGAGCTGCAATCATGTTGGATCATGTTTCACGTTCTGGCTTCAGAGCTTGAAGCAATTCTATTTTTAAGCTTTCTCAGTTCCACAAGTAAAATAAAAAGGTCATTTTAAGGAAATGAGCTTTGACTTTAGACAACTTCCTCCGAAAGAGTTAAGTGATCGGCAGCTTTGACACATCAGAAATCTTCCTGGTGTTAACCACAGAGGAAGAGCCTCTCGGTCAATGGTCTAATGCAAAGGCCCAGGGAGCAAACCGTGACTGTCACTCGGGATGTAGATGGTTCCGGACAACACTTCCCTTGGTGCCCCTCTTTCAAGAAAGTTAAAAAAGTCCTTTGAGGCTGTTGTTGATTAAGTAAAACTGTCTCTGTCAGGGCACCCGAAATGTCACATCCAAAGAACAAATAACTGAAATTTCAAATATCAAACTTTGAAAAACACTGCTACCACTATTTAGGGAACCTGTCGTTCCTTTCCACTTACAAGTCCTTTCCACTGAGTGTCTAAAGTAGCCTTGATTTCTCAGTGTCTCTGGGGCAGTGTAACCGCATCTGAAAGAAACTTGAGTTTAGTAGTCTGCACACCTAAGCCTCCCATGTAGGGCATGTAAGACAGTTAACCCTCTCCTCACAAAAAGAGGTTTTAAGAGGGCAAAAATCTCCAATTTCAGTTTTGGCTCGGAGGGGCCCCCTGTTGACTTGTGACCTTAGCTGAGTAATTTAATTGCAGTGGGCCTGTCATTGTCTTACCTGTAAAAGAAGTGGTTGGATAGGAAAAGCGTTTAACTCCCAAGACCATCTGATTGATCAAATATTGAATACGCTAACCTGAAATACTGTCCGTCAAGTTAGAGGGATGTTGCCATGCCTTTACATTACAAACGGCCGCAAACAATTGGGTCATTAATTCTATCTTCTGCATACTATCTGCTATCTTCAAGCTGACACAACTCCTGCTTTACCAGGACAAAGCACCAACCGAGACCTGGTACTTAGGGTCGCCAAGTTCACAGGGGCCTTTGGATTCCATCCTGGCTTTACCACATCTTCAAAGTTACAGGTAACTGTGGCCACAAGATTGACTCCCACTAAGGCAAGCAGGGTAGAGAAACATATTCTTGCAACTTAAATGCTTAAAGGCAATGTTTAAAGCAAAAGTATGTGACGAAAATAAATCAAACGCCCCCTCCATGGGAAAGCCAGATAAATAATCCGGCTGTATTAACCCCACCCCCACTTTGCTGGTCTCATCCCAGCAAGGTTGCTTTCTGGTACCTACCTTCTGTAGTTAGTACCAGAACCTCTTCTCTGTGTGAGATTATTTTCCTAGTCATTCTTGGAAAGGAGACAGGATGGGGAGGTGAAAGGCCCTACATCTGTGGTTTTCTATATATAATATTGTCCCCTTTATCGGGTCTCCTCAGTCCCATCAAATATTATTGGATGGGAACTCCTTAGCAACTGTAAACACAATTCCTGAAACACTACTTAAAGCTGCTCACAGCCATGAACGTGTGCATCAGACCACATACTTTGTACCCCAGAGAACTTAGGGATGGTCCTCTAAGCATGGCAGGTGGGGATGGGAAGAACTGGAATCTCTCCTCCTTGCGCTATTTCAGGTAGCTTCGTGGACTTCGAGGGACTCAGTAAACCAAGTAAACAATTTCTACCCCACCCTGATTAAAATATTATTTAAAAGTAGATGAGTGAAAAGACTTGGGAGTTGATTAGCTTGGGACAATGCTTACAGCCAGTCATATAGACTATTTATAAGTCAGGGTTAAGTTGGGAAAAAAAGCCAATTGGAAAGGGATTAAATATATGTGTGTGTGTGTGTGTGTGTGTGTGTGTGTGTTTGTGTGTGTGTTCTCACTGGAGATGATCGAATCAGAAAAGCTAAGGAGAAACTACTGCTTATTTCTAAGACACCTCCTACCATCCTCCCTCCCTTTTTGTCCCTCTCTTGCTCTCCTTTCACTTCCCAGGCGCTGATACTTATTTCTAATCCCAGAGTATATTCCTTTCCCAAGTTAACTTTACACAGCACACTGCTAAACTCAGACTCTGTCCTTGCAAGTATTATATAAGGTGGTGATATTTAGAAAAATACACGCGCGCGCGCACACACACACACACACACACACACACACACACACATACACACACGCATCCTTTTCTGTGCTCAGGTTTGGGTGCTTTGACTAAGTTAAAGGTGCTTTTTTCCCAAGGATGCTTAGGGTGGCCCACTCAGTACTGTCTACAGGGGAGCTATTTGTACCGCCCAAGTCTGGGCATTGTATTTTATTAAAAGTTCCATTTTGGGGTATGTAGTGACTAAAACTTCTGTTCCAGCCTCAACTTGGCATCAACCGTATGTCTCAGTGGAAGCGGGCTTACTGCACACAGAACCACAGGAGCCCCACGTTTTCTTCTCTCAAAGTTGTTGTGGGAAAGAGTCCCTGCTGAAACTGCATCCCCAGTCCTCCAATCTCAGAGGAAATTCCCAGGCACCGAAGGTTCTCTCAAAAAGTATAATCAGCAGGTTGCTCTGACTGGATTAAATTAAATCTGACATGATAGGCTGCCTCTTGCACTGATAGAGTCTCAATTTTCTGGAAGAATGAAATTACATATCACTTTAGAAAACATATGAGCATTCTGCTCACATCAGTAAACAGAGGAACAGCATCTAAGTCATTTCTGAGTTACAGAAATACTTGATTCATAAATACGAATTTTATGGGGCAGCTAACTATTTGCCAGGCCTTGAGCTAAGTACTGTACACTCATTACCATGACTTAAAAAAAGAAAGTCTCAGTATTATTGCCCTGCCTTACAGACGGAACCATTTGGGCAGATAAAGTTATTGGCCTAATAGCAGACAACTTGTAAACAAGCCAGGAGGCTTACAGTTAGCAAGAAGGCAAGCCACTCACTGTCAAGTTCTTAGATGCTCTAGAGATGTAACTTGAAAAGCAGACACAGATAGGTCTAGAATTGTTGTCACCTGAAGAATTCCCCACCTCTTCTTGAACATAGAATGTTTAGTCTTATCTTAGTTCATTCCATATGCCTTCTCAATCTTCATGCTTAGGGGAAAATATCAACAGAATTCTAAAACACAGGGCTATGCATGTTTTAAATCTCAGAACTTGGGCACTTGAGGCAAGAAGACCAGGGGTTCAAGGCTATAAAAGACCCTGCCTCAAAAACAAAATCAAATAAATTCCAAGACTTAACTGGAAGCCTTCGGAAACACTGACAAGAAAAACATAATAAACAAATCAAGCATTGCCTGCAACGCTTAGGACTTTGTATGCACCTGGGAGATAAACTTCATACCCCTCCCACAAGATACAGCTCTGGAAGCATAGATTAACCAGTGATTCAGCATACATTACAATCTTACATAAAACTACTTCGGAATATGTGTAAGAGGCATTTATATTCCTATAATGAAACATTATTTTTGAGTATACAAATTCAATCTATATTCCTGGAATAATAACTTCATGGCTAGAAGGACAATAAAAGTTTAGAAATAACATGGAAGGTGGTGAGGGCAATAATTTTATACTTCAAGTACTTAACTACAGTAAACTACATATAAATTTGGTTAGACAGTCTTGGGTGAGCTGGTCCAATGAATAATCTAAGATATTTCTTAAAGAGCAATTTACTAGCCTCACAATTTCCTATTATCAAAAATAACTTTCCCTGCAAATCTGAATCTGATCCAAGAAGTGTGTCAATAGCCAGTTGTTCCAGCTTATTTATGATATAGGAACCGAGTGTGTAGGGGGAGTGGGCTTGCTGCACTGCACGGTCAAGCATGTTTAATCAAGTCCGTAAAAGTATTTACCACTAATGAAAGCATGGAATATATCCTGTGCCTGAGAATCTAGCACACTGGATACTGTACACAGTGTAAGCAGGTACTGTACTCGGCTTCCCCCCTGCTGGCAGACCCTAGTCACTAAAAGGATGAGCCTCTTTGACTGGGACTGTCTCTATCACACATCCCTAGTAAGTATCTCTAGGCTGGAAAGCACTCAAGATCCAACCCAGGGGAAAATTATAAACAGAAAAGAAATTTAAGAAAATTAATTCTTTCGCTACCCACCCCATTTCCCAAAGTCCTATATATGTGTACGGACTTTCTTAAGAGACCCCAGCAAAATACTGATCGTGCAGAAACAAACACACCTAGACCTAAGACTAGGTGAGATCTTCGACTGGTATTATCATGCAACCATAGGTATCCGAGTCCGGGTGGGTTCTAGTCTGGTCTGGGCCAAGGCACAACACGAGGGTGAAGACAGAAGGCATGGAGGAAGGAATGCAGGAGAGAAAGGAAGAGAGGGAGACCTCGGGGCCACACTTCTTTCTAGTAGCAACAAAAAGGAAAGCCGCATACTGACCTAAATCATCTCTCAAAGGCGCTTTATAAATTACAGGGACAAAGGGAGGGGGTGGCGGGTGGCCTGGGAACCCCACAGACACCCTACCCTCTGACCCGCCCCCTCCCCCTCCAGCACAAGGGAAGCAAGACAGAAAGCAGCTCAACTCGGCCACGGGCGTGAAGCCCTCATCAGGGTTTCAATTGCCCATCCATCCACCCCCCAAAAGAAACACACGTAAACACTATACCCACCCCGGGGGCGGCCACTCCCGCCCCGGGGCTCCTAGAAGCGGAGGCCGGGGATTTACTTAGTTAGATTTTTCTTGCTTACTCATTTCCCTCAAGCACCCAACCCCCCGTTCCCACTCCAAAACCCCGCTCCGTCGCCTACCCTCCGGCTCGGGCCCCCCGGGGATCCCGGGTCCCCGCGGCGGTGGCTCGGGCCCCCGCGCGGTCCAGGTCACTAACCTGCTGCTGTAAGGGCATTTCCGAAAGCAGCCTGGCTCCGGGGGAGGTGGGGGGCCGGCTGGAGAGGGGGCCCGAGGCCGAGTGGAGCGGCGGCGCCGGGCGAGGGCGGGCGCCGTGGGGGGGTGGGGACGGGAGAGGGAGGGTGGCGGTGCCGGGTGCGAGGGCGCCGGGACCGTCCCAGGCCTGGGAGCCGGCGAGCAGGAGGAAGTGGGTGCCCCCTCTCCCCCTCCAGCGCCCCCTCCCGCCGCCGCCTCCTCCCCAGTCACAGGCGCGTCCTCCGCGCACGTGTGCGAAACGTCACCGGCGGGTCCCGGAGAGAAGGGACAGATCCTGGCGGCGGGACGGGAACCCGGCTGCCCCCGCCCTCCGTCGCCGGGGGGGCGGGGAGGGGGACAGGGCGGGGAAGGAAGGGGCAAGGGGAGAGGCGGGTCAAGGGCAGGCCCGGGGCCCGGAGAGCAAGGCCCCAGCGCTCCGGCCACGCGGGCGCCGCCGCTGCCACCGCGGAGATGCGCCCAGGCCGGAGCACCCGCCCGCCGGCCCCTTGTCGCAGACAGCGCGAGCCCTGGCCCACCGGGGCTCTCAGCTCCACCTCCCCCACCGCGATACCCGTCCACCTCCCAGATCCCCTTTGTTGCCTGGAGCTAGGTCCCCAAAGGTGCCAGGCACTGGCGCCCCTGCGCTCGGAGCACGCCTGCGGGACCCCCAGTCGCCCAGGGGCAGCAGAGACAGGAGAGGAGGCTTGCACGCCTCGGGTCCCCCAGTTTACATCCTCTGGGGTCCCCCACTCTCCAGTGCACTACTCCCTCCCCCACCCCCTTCTCCATCCGGGGCGTGACCCCTTCCTACGCCCGAGAAAGAGGAAGCTTCGAGTTGCAAGGGAGGGGAGAGTGGGGGTAGGGAAAAGTGCAGGAAAAGAAGTGGAGGGGGGGGGGGCGCGAAAAGTTTTGGAGTGTTGGATGTGGTTCTCAAAGAGGGACTCCCCACTGCCCCGCGTGCCTGCCCAGGCCCCCACGTCCTCCCAACGTCCGCAGGAAAGCACCCCGAGTCTAACAATAAGCACACGCTGGAAGGGACAGCAACGAGGCCCACGATGCTCAGCCTCGCGCTCCCGCCGCCACCGCTCCCGGGAGCCCGCCTCCCACCTGGGCTAGGGACGCTGAGGAGGGTATTACCGGTGGGCCACCGCCGCCGCCGCGTCCTGGTGCTGGTGGCTGCTGCAGCAGCCCGACTCTGCTGGAGGGTCCTTGTGGCGTGGTGTAGAGGCTGCTGGCGGCCGGCTCCGTGCCGGGGACACTGGGGAGAAGGGGGCCGGCGGTCAGGGCGCCACTTTGGAGGGAGGTGGCACAGGACGTGGTGGAAGGGTTCGTAGTGAGGATCTGGATGTACGTGCCCGGGGCGGCGGCGGCGGCGAAGCCGGGGCTGGCTAGCAGTGCCCTTTTGTCCATGGAGGCTGCAGCGGCGGCGGCGACGACAGCCGCCCCCTCCCCACCCCCGGCGGTCACCAGGTACTGCTCCAGGGCGGGCTGGATCCCCTTTCTCATCTCTCGCTCCTGCTCTTTTTTAGTGTTACGATATATTAACGTATTGCTTTCAATTTCTTTTATTATTTGCAGCCGGAGTTTCCAAGTCTCTCCTTCTCGCCTCCCCTCCCGGCGCTTCCGAACCCTCTCTCTCTCTTTTCTTTTTATTTTTCCGCACCGCACAGGCCCCGGGGGCCAAAAATAATCGGGGGTCTGGAGAGAGGAGGGTCCCGGCCGCACGGATATCAGGCCCCGAGGAGGGATGGAGGCGTCGGGGGCAGCCGATGCAACGGATTGCGAGGCGGTGGCGGCAGCCCGGGTGCTGCGGCCGGCAGCTGAAAAATGGCTCCAGGAAGCTGCTGCTGACAATGAATGAAGGGATACGGTTTACGCGCCAAGGTCCTCCCGCGAAACTCAGATTTCCCGCCGGCTTTTCAAACCATATTTGCATATCTCCGCCCCTCAACCCGCCGAGGACTGTTCCCACAGTCCATTGGATCCCTGTCGCCTTACTTCGGTACCAATCCTGGAGCGAGGTCGCCACTGGCTGTTTTCCATTGGCTGCCATACACCATGGTTACCGGGGTGACCCGGGCTCTATTTGCATAGAGCAACCTGACTGGCTGGAAGCAGAGCAGGCTTCTTAGGAGGTGGGGCAAAGTCCTACTCTCCCACGGAAAGCCACGCCCATTCCAGGCCCCTCCCTCGCTCCTACCCGCGGGGCTGGCTCTGATGACCTGGGCAGGGACTCTGCCTCGCAGACTCAGTGTGGATCTAGTCTTGAGCGCAAGTTTCGGTTTTGGAAATTGTCAAGGTGACACCCTCAGGGACTTTGTTTCCTGTAACCAAGCAGTGTAGTAAATGAAGAACTGGTAGAAATTCCCCTAAATATGTGTCAAAGGCAAGTTGGACCCGGCCTGGCAGGTGGAAAACTGAGCCCTTTAAATCCTGGGTTTCTTCCTTCCTGAAATCCAACCAATGACGTGAGAGCGGATCCGGAGGCCAAGGCTGATAGACAGAAGCATGTGGGCAGACAGAACCGTGGGGGTAGAAGGTTCAGCTGACGCGACTGCAGGCACACTTTAGTTCATATTCCAGATCATTCCTGGCAGCTTCATGATTAGCCCGATTTCGATTTAAGTAAAAATTAACTCTTTGTTCAGTGAACTCTGACTACAAGTATAGGTTTGAGTCTAACAAGCACCCTCTCTGGCCCAGAAACACCCAGGGGAGTTAATCAGGGCTAACCTAGAACTGATCCGCGGGTTTTTAATCCGCCATGCAGTAATCCAAAGTAGTACAGGCTTTTATGGTGACGTGGGACTTCCAGTGAAAGCTGCCTGCACTCAGCTCTTTACAGCCTCATACGCCAGGAAATTCTTAAGCAAACAGCAAACACTACAACGCAAACCTAACCCGATATGTTTTAAAAGAGGAGAAAAATGTATGCATATATATGTATATATGGAAATCAGAAAATGTCAAGGAAAATGAAATCGTCGAACTGGTTTCTATATTAAAGTAAATACTCACGGATCTTTAAAATGAGCATTGTGGGGCTGGAGAAATGGATCAGTTACTTACATAAGTGAGGGGACCTATATTTGATCCCCAATACTCACATTTAAAAAGCTAGGCATGACCGCGTGTATCACTAATCCCAGAACTGGGAGAATGAGACCTGAAAACTCATTGGGGCTTGATGGTCAGCCAGTGAAGCCAGTTGGGAAATTCGAGACTCACTGAGCTATCCTATTCTGAAAACTCAGGTAGAGAGCTACTGAGGGAGACATCTGAGGTTGACCTCTCTGGCCTCCACAGGCACGTGCATATGCACAAGCGTGTGCACTCTCACGTACACACACACTTGTATACGCACAATGAGAAGTATTTACGACTGAGGAGGAAGGTGAGGGAAGATGTAGATGTCGAGACCAGATTTTCATTGAGTAGCTGAGAACTGTGGAAAACAGCTGTTGGGATACATCCTTCTCTACCTCAGGCACATTATAATTTTTTAAATGTAGAGTATTTGGTAGGGTGCTCAGTGGATGACAAGGCTTGCATTACACCTAGTCCTTTCACCTAGGTATTGCTTGCTATTGTTATTATTATTATTATTATTATTATTATTATTATTAATTATTTTACCCAAGCTCACATTCAAACCCTATAGGAAGCCTAACAATTTGGGGTCAGTTCATCTTAGGACCATCTAATATTGCATTTCAGCCTTATTACCTTCTCTGGAATTAAAAGTACTGCTAAGCTTTATACCAGGCTTGGAAATATTTTGGTTTTGCATTCAAGCCTGTTGAAGAGCCATAGAATTTGTATGTTTGAAGATTTGTGGCCAACAACAAAACTGACTGTGTTTGTAGAGTCGATAAGGTGAAGGCGTACATGCCTGGTTGAGTGAGAGGGAGGAGAGCAACCTCTTTAATCTTATTTCGTAACTGTCGCTTTGCATTATGGATCGCTATGGAGAAAGCTAATACTGTAAGCTAGGGTATTGCCAGCTGCATGGTGTTACTGTAGGGAGGTTATGGGGGAGGGGTTGTTGCAAGATGGCATTGGAGAGCTGCATCTGACAGTAGAGACAATACCAGATTCCAGTCTTTGCAAACCATTAGGCGACCCTCAGTAAGGTAAGCAGGACATAAACCTGGGAGCAGAGGAAACAGTCTGGGTGGTAAGTCATCAGGTCCTGCATTCAGACCCTGGAATCCATGAGTCCTGAGTGGAGAGTTAGCTCATTTTAGTAGGTTTGCACTTAGGAGTCAGTATAATCTGGGTTTGCATTCTGGCTCTAGCTCTGCCTCCTCCTCCTCCTCCTCCTCCTCCTCCTCCTCCTCCTCCTCCTCCTCCTCCTCCTTCTCCTCCTCTCCTCTCCTCTTCTCTTCTCTTCTCTTCTCTCTCTCTCTCTCTCTCTCTCTCTCTCTCTCTCTCTCTCTCTCTCCTTGTTTAAAAAGAAAATAAAGATCAGAGAGATGGTTCATCTGGTCAAAGTACACTTGTTGCCAAGAGCTACACCCTAGAGTTTGATCCCCAGAACCCATGTGGGGGAGAAAAAGGTTGACTCCCCAAAGTTGTCCTCTGGTCTCCACCCTATGGACAGCACGTTTATTTTTTTATTATTGCGTTGGGGGAGGTGAGTGATGTATGTGGGTGTTGGCAGGATGTGCGCATGCCACAAGGATGTGGAGTTCAGAGGACACGTGTGTGGACTTGGCTCTCTCCTTCCAACTTGATTGGGTTGAATTCAGCTCACCAGTCTTTTTTGCCAAGCACGGTTTCAGGGTGTACCATCTCACCCGTCCTACCTTTCACACTGGCTCGCCTGTTTTTCTCATATGGTAAATGGAACCCCATATTCCGGAACTCATGCTGCCAGGTAGTGCTGAGAAGAGGCCGTAGCGCATGTGCAGTGTGCTGGGAGCACAGCGGCTGTGCAGTCAGTGGGAGCTACTTAGGAGGCTACTAATTCATATGAGCACGCTTCGTAATTCCTTGAAGACCAGTCCGACTCCAAGCCTCTAACCTTCCGAGAGTGTTCAGTGTCCTCTTGCTGGTGCAGCTTGATGATTTTCTCCAACTGAAAGTACCGTCATGTCCTGGAGTATAGGGAGTATAAGATCGTGCCTCAGAAAGTTACCTCTGCTGTTCATTCCACCCCAGCCTGCTCATTGATCAGTGGCCTGCCTCCTCTTGAACATGCTTTTTTTTCATAATGTGAAAGCCAGACTGCTTTGCCGCCAACCATTCCCTCTCGTTACTCTGACGACTAGCTAGTTGTCTTAGAATTGGCCTATGTGATTGATGGAGCTGGACCCTTCAAAGATAGGCCTATCTTATACTCATTGAGACCTATGATTGTGACACTCTCTAGGTAAAGACAGTCTGTCCAGATGTTACTAATGTGATGGGCGTCACCTTCTAGCTATATAGCTTTCATCTTTTCTTTTGTCTTGAAAAGATTACAGCCAAAGAAATGTTCCAGTGGCTCCAGGGCTTGCTACTAAGTCCCATGATCTAAGTTTCATCCCTAGAACCAACACAGGAGAAAGAGATCACAATATGTGGTCATTCTGGATTATCCTGGGTGTCCCTAAGTCCAGCAGCAAGTGTCCTTGGAAGACACATCTAGACATGAGATCAAAGCTCTGTGACAATGAAGACAAGTTGCAGCAAGGAGTCACAGTCAAGGCAACTGACAGCCACTTAAGAAGCTGAAGAGGCAAGGGGAAATCTCTTAAACCTAGAGGGAGCAGAATACACTTCTATTGAGCTGCCCACTTTGTGGTGATTTATATGATAGCTTGGGAAACAAATACAGCCTGTCATCCTATCTACCTAGACTTCCAAACCTCTAAGTTCCTACTCACCTTATAGATCTCCTGCCAGCACATCATTCCTTATTGAACACCAGAGATCCTAACTGTGGTCTGCGCTATAGACTTTGGTGAGGGATTTGCAAGTATGCTCTGCTTAATGAAGGAGAGTTAGAAGAAACAGGGATGCCAGTTCAGGGACCTGGAAAGTCAGAAGAGGATATTGGATCCTTTGGAGCTGGAGTTACAGGCAGTTGTAAGCCATGTGACATGGGTTCTGGGACTCTTACTCCAGGTCTCTGCAAGAGCGGCAAACATTTGTAACCATTGAGCCATCTCTTCAGCCCATCCAATGACTTATTCTTGCTCCTATATCTAAATGCTTTTAATTTCCTTCGACCTTCTCTCACCTGCCAGTTAATGGAAGCTCTGGGCCCCCCTTCCTGTACACCCTTACATTTACACACATACATGTGTGTGTGTGTGTGTGTATATATATATATATATATATATATATATATATGAATGCATATATCTGTATCATGTAAAACATGTCTAGAAATGTCCATTTTTAATTTAGAGATAAAGTTATGTCAGTGCCTGTAAGCCATCCCCCTAAACATTATTAATTCAATAGTTGTATGAAACCTCAATATAGAATACACAGATGGAAAAAATTGTAAGTTTTAGGTGACTAAGGAAAGTGCTCATTACCACAGCAAAATTTAGACTGTGCCTTACACATCAGATTTAGAGTATACAATATTACATTTTAGCATCTGAAAAAGCCCAATTTCGTAGTTTTGGGGGTTTACTTGACAGTTCAATTAGTTGCCCACAAAGAAATAAGATTCTGTTTCAGCTTTCTGGTTTGGAAGAAAGAGAAGAGTATATGTCCTTAAGGAATTACCATGTCAAACACTGATAACAAAATGTCTTAGTCCACAGCCTAGAAAACTGACCATTACATCATTATAGATAGGTGTCAGCTCTTTGGGCAGGAGGATTCTTGCTGGCTATGGGCAGGGCTTTAAATATATCCAGGATGTGCTTCTGGCCTAGAGCATTGCTCTCACTTGCATCTTATGAATCTAGCTCTTTGGTTGCGATCCAGAAATCTGCACTTGTAAGCAGGATAATTTTGATGTGTACGACCTACAGAATGCACTTTGATAAACATGACCATACAAACATGGGTGACCTGACAGCAATCTGCCTGCATTATAAATCGGTCTTTTGGGGGTGGGGGAGGGGAGGTAGCTGTAACATAGAAAACTCCCTCGTATATAACATCTGTGATTCAGCTGCTAGCACTGTGAGCATGCTTCTATTTAGATTGTAATGGGAATGGGAATCATCTTTTCCCTTAAATTCTTGCCCAGCTAACAAGTGATTCAGACAAAATATGCTGGGGTGGGTAAGAAAGGCGACCATCTCGAAGGGGTGTGTTTCCTGGCCTTTCTGAAATACACTTTCGTCATGATGTAAAGTGCGTGAGGAAAAACATCAAAATAAATGTGTGCCTCAATGGGTCATTAAGAGAGGATACCTTTGTCATTTCTACCCAGGTCTAGAAGTAGAGCTTTGTCTGAGCCCCTGAGGTCTGAATTATGTGTTCCATCCTGAGCACAACTCTCCCTCCTAGCAGAAGGAACCATGAGCCTGATGCATAGTCTTTCTTCTTTCCATGTCGTTTAGCCCATTTTCATCGAAATACCTGAGAAAAACAACCGAGAGGGGGAAAGGTATATTTTGGCTCACAGCAGTGTTAGCTCAGGTTAGCCAGATCCAATGGCAGTGTTAAGCTCAGGTTAGCCAGATCCAATGGCAGTGTTAGCACAGGTTAGCCAGATCCGATGGCTTTAGGCTGGTCTGAGGTAGAAGGATATGGTAAAGGGAAGGATTACCTCATGACAGTCAGGAAGCAATTGAGAAGGGGCTGCAAACAAGATATACAGCCCTAGTAATCCATTCACCTCGATGCTAACCCATTAATAAAGTTAGCAAGCTCAAAATCTAGTCACTTCTCAGTAGAACTCTGCTAGCTGGAGACCAGGTTTTCAACATGTAAGCCTGCGGAGGTCACACTTCTGGGAACCACAGGACACTCTTATCTGTTTCACAACAGTGTCACTTTGTTTGGAAGGTGTCGTTGATGCTTCTGGTGCTTCACCAATCCCTTTACAAGGTATGCTTTCAATCTTCTTTGAAGAATGTAGTGGGTGGAATGTTGTTTAGGCCTCTTAAAAGATTTCCCCGTTAGGAGCTGGCAGGATGGATCTGTGAGTGAGGACATTTTTTTTTTCTTTTTGCCAAACTTAATGACCTAAATTCAATCCCAAGAACCTAAAGAAGAGGGTGAGAGCTGATGCCTGCAAGTTGTTCTCTGACTCCCCTCATCCCACGGTACATATGCACACATGTATGCCCCAGGCCCATCCACAGTTGAGTAGGCATCAAAGCATTCAGAGGTTCCTTCTTCACTGCTTCCAGGAAAATGGAGACATGTTTTCCGAGATGTCTCCAATTTTGCCTTTTCCACTCCCTACATCTATTCTAAACCTTCCAGGCCTCCTCTTGTGTCCCTGTCTTGACGCATTTTGATTCTACCGTCAGTGGGTTCTCCTCAGTCTGAGACCCTACCTTAAAAGGGAATGTCAGTGGTGAGTGTGTGTGCACGCACACGCATGCACATGCACATATTCCTTCATATATATGTGTGCCTGTGTGTATGGATGTGTACATGGATATGTATTTGAGGGAGTTGTGTAGAGGAACATATTTGTATGCCTATGTGTGTGTGGGTGGGTGGATACCTGTGTGTGGGGGCAGTGTGTGTATGTGTGTGAGTATGTATGTGTGCATGTTTGTTAAGTGTGTGCATGTGTGTGCATGTGTGTGTATGTGTCCATGAATATGTACATATTTGTGCATGCCTCTGTGTGTGTATGTGAGAGAGGAGAGAGACAGAGAAAGAGATAGAGACAGAGCAAAATTCTAGTTGTTGTTCCTTAGGTAGGTACCTTTCACCGTGTCTTTGAGAAAGGGTCTCTAGGGGCCCCCAAAGTTTACCATGTAGTCCAGACTGGCTGGCCCTCAAACCTAAGAAGAATACCTAACTCCCCTGCCCTGAATCGACCGGAATTATAATCAATTGGGTGCCACCACGTGTTGGGGGTTGGACTGCTGCTATATATACAAATGTTAAAGTCTGAACCCCAATATCTGGTTGCCCCTAGAGGAGTGAATTCTCTCACACACCTGCCTTTGTTGTGCAAACCTTGCTTCTGATTTTAAAGTTATTGGTTAAATAAAAGTGGCTACAGCCAATTATTGAGGAGAATAGAGGTAGGTGGGGCTTTGGTTACCAAGCTGGGCCTTGCAGGGGGAGAGAGAGAGAGAGAGAGAGAGAGAGAGAGAGAGAGAGAGAGAGAGAGAGAGAGAGAGAGAGAGAAGAAGAAGAAGAAGAAGAAGAAGAAGAAGAAGAAGAAGAAGAGGAGGAGGAGGAGGAGGAGGAGGAGGAGGAGGAGGAGAAAGACTGAGAGAGAAGGAGGCTTCCATGAGAGGAGATGGATCATGAGTGTGTGTGTAGGGAGTGAAGAGAGTGTGTTCTGCAGGCAGACCAATGGAGCAAAAAGGCAGCCTGGTTGAGACTCAAACAGCAAGTAACTTGAGGATCACAGCTGGGAATTAGTCAGTCTAGCATATAGAAAAGTAGATTAGGGATAATTGCCCAGTAATTGTGCTAAAGCTGATTAAATAAATCTAGAGGACTCAGTCTCCATTATTAGTACTGGCCAAGTCAGAATAACAACCAATAGAATTAATAAATGTACATTACAGCAACTATGCCTGACTTTTTTTTTTTAATGTAGGTTCTAAGAAACCAAACTCAGGTTGTCATGCTTGCAAAGCAAGCTCTTTATTGAATCAGCTACCTCTCGAGCCAATTGGATGTCTATTTTGAGAAAGAGAGGCCAGTTAGATTGTTCCAGATCCTTTAGATCTTCCAGCCACAGTCCTTTGGCCTTCCCTGCTGCTGTGAGTAGGACAAAACCCTTCTCACTTCTAACCACTGGCATCGGAGGTTGGTACCCAGAGGTTCTCATGTTCTTGGGTCCTGTGTATACTGCTGCGTCTTTGCTGATAGCTCATGACACCTATAGCAGTTGGAAGCTGGCACTCATTCATTGGCACCTTGGGTAGTTTACAGTTGAATTTTGTTCTAACACTTCCTGTGCATTTTGGGCTCTACTTTCTAGAAATCATTTCTATTCTCACATGGGGGATAAAGAAGGATGGTAGAATGTTACTCTCTGTCAACTTCAGATGTGATTCCCTTCTCTTTAAAACAGGGGTCCCCAACCTGTGGGTTGTGACCCCTTTGGTAAATCTTTATCTCCAAGACTACTTCCACTATGATTCATAACAGTAGCAAAATTACAGTTAGGATGTAGCAACAAAAATAATTTTATGGTTTGGGGGGTCACCACAACATAAGGAACTATGTAAAAGGGTCACAGCATTAAGAAGGTTGAGAACCACTCCTTTAAAAGATTTATTTGGAACCTGCTGACTTGGCTTGTCATTGAATCATGTCACTTAGGCCGATGCTCCCACAAGCATTAAAGAAAAGCAGAGTTACGGGCTGTTTTATTTCTAGTCTCTCAGAGAACATTTATAAAAGAGAGTTAACAACAGAACGGGGGTCAAAGGCCTCGGCTCTTATGGACAATGATGGCATGTGATGTATATGGGAAGGAAGCAGAGCACACACCTTTTATATTTGGTGGGCTGGTTGTGCCTCTTGTGGGGTTTAGATGGGGCCCACTGACAGTAGCAAGTCACAAGGGCCTATGAGTAAAGACTTACTTTTTCTTTGCTACCTTGGGCTCCTTGATAACGATGCTCCCTCTTGATTTCCGGTCTACCCCTCTGACCTCCTGGATCCCATTGGTGACTTCAAATCTCTTCTGTATTCTCTCTAAGCACTACTCTTATTCTGTATATTCTCTTCTGGACCACCTCTTCTTCTCGTGTTAAATGGACACAGTGCAATATTTACCATTTCAGTCATGTATAAGTATTCGATTACATACATTCATGATGGGGAACCATACAACTTTTTGTACCCAAATCTTTTTCATCATCCCCCAGCAGAAACTTTGTCCATCAAACAATAACTTGCTGTGTGACTTACTCCTCTCATTGCTATGACCAAATATCTGATAAGAAGCAACTTAGGGGAAGGGGGGTATATTTGGGCTCATGGCTTGAGGGCACAGTCCAAAAAGGCAGGGAAAGCATGAAGATGGGGTGGCTTTAGACAGCGGCAGCAGCAATGTGGAGCTGCCTTCTCACATCTCCCATGCATCAGAAAGCAGAGATGGAGCAAGAAGTGAGTCTCACCTCTAAGGCTCAAAGCCTGTGTCATCCACCACACCCCTGAAGGGTTTCATAACCTTCTGAAAATGAGCCTGTGAGGGACATTTACATCCAAAGTGCACTCCTCCCCACATCCCTTTTCCACACCCTCCTATAATGAGTATTCTATTTTCTAGCACTTGGACACTACCAGGTGCCTCTCATCAGTGGAATCTTAAGCATTTTGCATTCTGTATCTGGCTAATCTCACTTGCCCTAATGGTTCCTAAAGGCCTGTCCGGGTCGTGATGTATGCAAAATTTCATTACTTTTTATGTCAGAATAATATTCTATTAAGCACATATACAGCATTTGTTTATCTACTTAACTCTTTATGGGCTCTTGGCTGTTGGGAATAGTGCTGCACAATGAGGGTATAGATACCCATTCAAGTTCCTACTCTCAGTTCATTTGGATATACACTTAGGGGTATAGCCAAACATATATGTAAATACATTGTATTTCTATGTTTCATTTTTAAAGTCCTTCCCAAACAATCTGGTCCTTATTTACAATTCTTTTAACTACCATTCATGCGTTATTGTCAAACAGAGCTTTCCACAATAGTGAACACGTTAAAATTTTCGTGTCATCTGATATGCTGACCCTCCCTAGCTGTGTGGCTAAGCACATAATCAACAAATAGCATGACCAGTGAGTGAAGTTTTAAGTTTCATTTAGCTTTGGTTTATCAAATTCAAAATTAGACAGGCATATATAGGTGAATGTACGATACATGTATCTTTAAACTGATTTTTTCTATCTTTATACATTTAATCTGAGCACATATTTGAGTCTAAAAATCTCCAGATTGCAAAATCTCAAGAATATAATTTTGAAAATTATAATTTTAGAAATTACTTAAAATAACCTTTAAAAATGAAAATTACTTGAGAAATATAAGAATATTACAGAGCACTTCATAGGATCCTTTGTATAGTAAATTAGTTAATAACAAATCTTTGCAATCAAATCAACTCAAGTATACTAATGACAGCCACATGTATATAACAGATATAAGCATTTGAACTATTTTGTCATAAGGAAACAGATAAAAGAGCAAGCTATCTTAGTTAAGGTTTTACTGCTGTGAACAGACACCATGACCAAGGCAAGTCTTATAAGGACAACATTTAATTGGGGCTGGCTTACAGATTCAGAGGTTGAGTCCAGTATCACCACAGTGGGAACATGGTAGCATCCAGGCAAGCATGGTGCAGGAGGAACTGATGTAGAAACATCTTCATCTGAAGGCTGCTAGAAGAATACTGGCTTCCAGGCAGCTAGGACAAGGGTCTTAAATCCATGCCCACAGTGACACACCTACTCCAACGAGGCCACACCTCCAAATAGTGCCACTCCTTGGGCCAAGCATATTCAAACCATGACACCATCTAAGAGGCTATCCTCTCAATGGGTGACAGGTACCTATAATCCCAGCATTTAGAAGGTGAGGTCAGGAGGATTTGGAGTTTGAGGTTATCTTCAGCTGTATGAACAGTAGTTCAGACCTAGACTGAGGTACACGGGAACCCATATAAGAAAAGAAAAATTATGTCTCTTAGGTTAGAAGTTAGCCTTTACACCAGATAGATCAAGGCTATCACATGCAGCTACCCAACGAGGCTTACTGAGAAACTGTAGCTTTCACAAATGTAGATGCACAAAAAGACAGTCCTGTAATCACTGGGAAAGTTCATATATTTTCACGTTCATACACTGTGCTTATATGCAAAGTGAAGGTTATGTAGTGTTCTTTCATAGACTCTAATTCATGGAAAATGCATGGACTGGATTAGAACTCTGTAGAAGTTTTTATACAATTTACACTTCCATTACAGGCAATGCTGCTATGGTGACACACACAGAATAGCAAATTTTAAAAGCGGATGCTGGCAATTGGAAATAGTGGCGTGAAGAGGAGGAAAAAAACAAAAAACAACAACAACAAAAAAAAACTAAAAGGAAAATTCAGCTTTTAAAAACAGGTATTATAGTAGCCAGGAAGTGGTGACACACGCCTTTAATTTCAGTGATCAGGAGGCAGAGGCAGGCAGATCTCTGAGTTCAAGACCAGCCTGGTCTATAGAGCAAGTTCCAGGACAGCCAGGTCTACACAGAGTCTGCCCTGTCTTGAAATGAGAGGGTCGGGGAGGGAGGGAGGGAGGGAGGGAGGAAGGGAGGGAGGGAGGGAGGGAGGGGGGGGGGAGGGAGGGAGGGAGGAAGGGAGGGGGGGGAGGGAGAAACCATTATAAGGCTGGAACTACATTGCTTGAAGCCCTAGGTTCGCTCACCAGTACTGAATACACCAGGCATTGTGTTAACAAATAACAATCCCAGTACTCAGAAAGTAGAGGCAGGAGGTCAAAAAGTTCAAGGTTATCCAGGGCTACATATGTGAGGTCAAACTAGGCTACATGAGACCCTGTTTTAAAAAGAAAGAGAATCCTCCTCCTCCTCCTCCCCCCACCAAGCAAATAAAAAACGAATGCTAGGTTGTAGCTAATTAATTACATGGAGGTTCTCTGTCAGAGCTGACCCCTTGTGTTTAAGGAACAGCTCTCCATCGCACTGCCCTTGAGACATTCCCACGATTCAGCAGACATGCTGCAAGCATCCCTTCCTAACCCCCCCATCTTCTGGGCCTCACGTCCTTAGAGATGCACGCCACCTTATTCGTTCCCAGGTCACAGATTTGCTAGGAACAATAGTGGTCTAGGTGTCTTCTCATCCTGCCCCATATTGATTTTTGAACCCATCAGTAACCTTGCTGGCTTACTAAGGCAAATTCAGATTTAATTTCCTAGTAGCTCCTGGTATTTCTTTAGTTAGAAAGAATGCCAATGCAGACACGCATGATGCATTTCTACACTCCAGTTTTCAGCCTCATTGCCAAATAAAGTGGCCAATCCATTCTCCTGGAATTTCTCTGCATGCGCTGGAATAAGCAGGGGGGTGGGTGGGGAGAGACTTTTTTGGTAACACTTAGAACATCACTTATTATGGGTGGGCATGGTAATACTAGTAATTTCACCATAAGGCCAAGGAAGATGAATGTCAATTTGAGGCCACTCTGGACTGCATAACAGCTTTGTTTAAAAAAAAAAAAAACCAACCAAATCCTTGAGAAATCTTGATTGTGTCAACTTCCAAATCTGTCATTCCAGTTTGGGGACACAATTGAAATCCATTTTATTTTGCAAAGTCCACCTAATCACCAAGTTAATGTTTGTAAAATATCTCACCTTTCTCAGTCATAAGCAGTCAAATTCTAGGATTATTTTTATTCATCAAAGGCATAAAATGTACATTGTGAATTAAAAGAAAATCAGGAAGAACAGTTTGCTAGTCCACTAGTTTGCCTTGTGAAGGCACAATACTTTGTCTTACACAGAGGTGCATTAGTTACCTTTCTGTTTTACTGTGACCAAATGCCTGATGAGAAGCAACTTGAGAGGAAGGGTTCATTGTTGCTCAGAGTTTGAGAAGAGATATCATCTCTTATGGTGGCGACATCATGGCATCAGATGTATAAGACATCCAGCCACTTTGGGTCTACAGTCAGGAAGTAGAGAGTGGATAGGCTGGGTAAGATGGCTCTGTGGTAAAAGCTGCCAGGTCTGCCAAACTGAGCTCAATCCCTGGGCCCCACATGGTGAAAAGAAAGCACCAATTGCTTAGGCTTGTTCTCTAACCTCTACATGTGTGTGCGTGTACACACACACACACACACACACACACACACACACACACACACACCATGCACAGAAGCTTGAGGGAGAATGGCCCTCTTAGGCTTATATGTTTGAATGTTTGGACCCTAGTTAGTAGAACTGTTTGGGAAGGAGTAGGAGGTGTGGTTTTATTGAAGTAGGCGTGGCCCTATCATTGAGAATGGACTTTGAGATTTCAAAAGCCTACACCAGGCCCAGTCTCTCTCTGCTTCTCTCTCCTCTCTGTCTCTCTCTGTCTCTGTCTCTGTCTCTGTCTCTCTCTCTCTGCCTGCTGCCAGTGAGTCAGGGAATAATGTTCACAGCTAATTCTCCAGTGTTACACCAGTTTGCTTCCCACCATTATGATCATGAACCAAGCCTCTAGATCTGTAAGAAAGTCCCCACTTAAATTACTTTCTCTTATAAAAGCTGCCTTGGTCATGGTGTCTCTTCACAGCAATAGGACAGTAACTAAGACAATACAATAACAAATAAACAAACAAACAAACAAATAAATAAATTCAAACCCCAAGAGTAGTCTCCGGTGACTCACTCCTCCAGCAAGCCTCCACTTCCTAAAAGTTCCACAACCTTCCAAAACAGTGCCACCCTGGAACCCAAGAGTTCCAACACATGAGACTTATAGGGACCATTTCACATTCAAGCCATGAGAGGTAAACAGAACTCCAACCTCTCCAACACTAAAAATCATGAAGAACAGTGCAATATCCAGCACATGTTTGTACCCTCTGAGGAACCTCTGCATTCCCAAGTGTCTTGGTTCAGAAGGCCACTGAGGGGTTTGCTGTAGTTGTTTTCCTTGTTTTCTACAAACCCTTGTGTGAAGGCACAGAAATGATAATTTGGCAACAGAGATGTCTTGTATCTTCCATGTTTAAGATCTTCAAAAAGCTCAATTTGTTTGTATTTGGGGAAAGGTTGTACTCTAAAACTGTTTTTTAAGTATAAGCTGCCTATTTAAAATTCTGGTTATTCATCAGCTGTTGCAAAGAAACACTTTTGTATTCTCACAGCAGGAAGTGCACTAATCCCTCTCCAGAATTTATCTTTCCACACTGCCTCAACACACACACACACATGCACACACACACACACACACACACACACACACACACACACACGCACACGACAGGGAGGAGGAATGTTCAGCATTTGGACTTGCAGGCTTTCAGCACTCAGAATTATGACATTTGAGCTTGTGTCTTTTGAGATTGTAACCCAAGCCAGTTGGAGAGACCTCTAGACTTCTTATTGAATGGTGGTCTTTCTTCACCTGGAAAGCTTACCTTGTTTCTGTCCAGTCAGCTTCAGGCTCAGGGAACAAGAAGGCCACCCACTGGGGAGTAGCTATTTGTATCCTGTTGCTGAACGGAGGTAGGCAGGTGGGCTCTGCTTTGGCATTCTCATACCCTATGAAGTAGATGGGCACGCAGAAGGCCAGGAGCAGAAAGAGGGGCTTGTGTGTTGATGGATAATGAGAATAGGGAGCCCGAGAAGGAAGTGAACAGGATACTTAGGAGACATTTTCCTTCTAATCGATTTCTACCTAGAGTTTTCTTTGTCTTGTTGTGTCCAAATTCATGAGGCAGCCACAAGGAACAGATAAAAGCTATTTCTGTAGGTTCCCACCAGTCCAGTTTTAAGATGGGGAAGGTGGGAGAGGAGGGAGAGAGAGTAATAAGAGAATGGAGAAGGAGAAGGAGCCTTCCTGGAAAGTCACTCAGGGTAGCCATGACCTCAGCTTTGGTCTACAACACAAGTTAATTTTTCTGTCACCTTTGAAAATCCTTCTTTCTCAGGTTGCTGAAGGGAGGCATCGTTCACAGGGTAGCTTTTGGTCCACTTGAGAAAGGACACCATTTCCTTCTTTCAGAAGGGTCTCCATAAATACTTGTCAGTTGACTGGTGATACGACATTGCCCAACCCAATCACATCTTCCCCAGGTATGCACACTTCCTGCTTAAAGACTGACTTCATTCGTGTCACACTGAAGAGGAAACAGAAGGGAAGGTGGCCAGCACGTGTTTGGCAGATGTGCTCCAAGTGCTCCCTGTGGGGAACCAATGTCAGAAACACACAGGCTAACGTGCTTCAGATCAACAATGGCCAGAATCTGTGTTTGAGAACAGATAGGCTTTCCTCAATGAACACAGGCTGGGAGGAAGGGGGTGGGGTGTAAAGGAATGCATGGAATTACTGGAAGCACATCTGGTTCAATTAAAGAATAAAACCCTTAAAAAAAAAAAGCCAGGGTCCCGGTTGCATAGCTAATGTAAGATTGATGATAGCTTTGTAAGAGCTAGGATTTACTCTTTTTGGCTAAGTTCCCAGTATTCCAAAGCAAGAACACGGTATCTGTTGAGTGAGTGAGTGAATGGATGAATGAATGAATGAATCTATGAAAAAATTCTTTGCGTATGAGGAAAGTCATTCAAGCTATGTTTATCAAAAATCAAGGCTTCTGTCTTGTTTTAGACACTGGATTCTCTGTTCTAATATCGACTTGGGGAACATAAAGGGTTGTCGTGAGGCCTCCTCAAATGGGTAGTCTGTTACCGCCATCCACCCCTTCTTGGTACAGAAATTCCAACTCGCAGGTCTGTGGAGAAGTCCTCAGGCCTGATGTCCTCAGGAAACATTCTGGATGATTCTGACACAGAGGCTGTTTTGAGACACTGTTCCTGGGATCCACTGAGAGCGTGAGTGGACTTCATAAGGGTAGGAAGTATTGTCTTCACACCTTGAAGTCAATGTTCCCCTTAGATCCCTCTTTCTTACTCCCTTTACCGAAGTTGCCTGTTCGTGATCTTCTGGAACTTTCCCTCAGAGCCCGTTTTGACTGTTGTTTTTGTTTTTTTTTTTAATTAGGTATTTTCCTCGTTTACATTTCCAATGCTATCCCAAAAGTCCCCCATACCAACCCCCCCCCCCAATCCTCTACCCATCCACTCCCCCTTTTTGGCCCTGGCGTTCCCCTGTACTGGGGCATATAAAGTTTGCAAGTCCAAAGGGTCTCTCTTTCCAGTGATGGCTGACTAGGCCATCTTTTGATACATATGCAGCTAGAGACAAGAGCTCCGGGGTACTGGTTAGTTCATATTGTTGTTCCATCTATAGGGTTGCAGTTCCTTGACTGTTGTTTTATCTGTGTTTTTCAGATAAAGAGTCAAATAGGCCAGGCTAACTTTGAACTTTAATCTGTACGTACACCTACCTTCCTGCCTCCACCTCCCAAATGCTGACATTACAGGCAGGTTCCCACACCCAATTCTCTGTTTACTTTTTAAAATTTGCTTTTATTTGTTAAGTCTTGGCCACATATAGCCCCAGGCCAGCCTTGAACTTACAAGGTAACCGAGCCTGACTGTGAACTGTATATTCTCTTATTTCCCAAGCACTTAACAGACATTTATTATGATACAGGCTTTCCTCATTTGCTCCTGGTCAAAAGACAAGTTAAAGAAGAGCTGGGGGCTTGACTTCCACACACATGCTTGCTGGTTGCCATTCTTTCAAGGAAAGAAAGTTGGCTTTCCAGGAGAGTATATTTCAACAAGCCCGTATTTATGAGTTTTCTATTTAGCAGCAAACTGGTCTCATACAATCTCTATACAACTTCGTAATGTTGAGCAGTGAACAGTTTGATAACTTGTTGGAAAGACTATAAGCTTCTTATCGGTTCATGGTATTTTATGTAATTTGAACCCTTGGGCCCCTTTTAAAGTGCTATCTGGTACCTTTCTCATTAGCAATGTGCTTAGATGGGTTTCACACTTCTTTTCCTCAAGCTGGCTCCTGGAAAAAGGTTCTCACAAACTTCTCCTGTGACTAACTTCCTGATGCCCACTAGAACCTGTGAAAGAATGGTTGGGTCTCTCCTGAAAGGCAGACACTTGAATGTGTCACCTTACACTTGGATCTTTGGACTTTTCTAGATGACCTTGAAAGAGCAATGGCTTGGCATTCTTTAATGAGCACCTTGGGGACGTATGTGTGCTATGGCCCAAACCACAGGAAGAATTCCTGGGGTCCGTATGTCCTAAGAATGAATTTATTTACAGACAATGACTATGCACAAATTTCTGTCGAAATACACAGGATTCTAACCACCGCTTTTCTCCTGAGCATCTCTCCCCTGTCTGAGCGTAGTTTCTTTCACTTTTGATCAGGATGTCAGGGTGTGTGATGCATAACTAATGGACTTCCCACCGCCATCTGGCAAACCGCGTGAGTCCACAGCACACATCTCAGCAGAAGCCAGACCACAAGCCTGATTTAGAGGGAAGCTGGTGACAGGAGGGCTGTGCCTGTCAATGGCGAGTACCCCGGGAGCTCCATTCGGTTCCTTCTGGCTCCAGTTCCAGCTTTGACCATCAGCAAATGTCTAGCATTCGAGACAGCACCCTTTACCTGCACTGATGAATGTAAAGCTAAGTTTTCAAATCCTTTTGTTACCAAACAATACTTTTCTTGCTTGTAGCATTCTGAAGTTTTCCTTGGTTTGATATGTTCACATATCACTAGTTGTTACCAGATATTTTAATTATATCAGGAGTGTGGATTTTGAGGGCTTTATGGGACTGGAGAAGATGCTCAGGCCTATGAACTCAAATTCAAAGTTTGCTTTGATAATTATAGGAAACTATCTTCATTGCTCTGCTTGGAGCTATAGTTGCTAACATTAGTTCCCCATCTAGAGACGAGATAGTTCACTAGTGTTTCATGTAATCGCAGATCAAATGAGGACAGCGGTGGTTGTGATGGCACTCAATGTAATTTATGCTCTTAATAGTTCGTCTGTGAAATTTTTTTCTTTCAGAAGTACTCACTGCCATACCTTTTTCTTTCTTTTCTCTTCTTTTCTTTTCTTTTTCTTTTTTTTTTTAACATGATCCAATTCCCAGGTTGGAAAATTTCTATACATCATATCCACATATGTAAACTCAAAACATATTAGCTACTGTAAGTCAAAGCAAGACAACTTGAATTTGCTTAGAAAAAGAAATCTGTTTTGCCTGCTTTAAAAAATTGCATTATGTTCCTTCTTTTTTTTCCCATTGAATTTGCTGGTTTATTATTACTTATGTACTGTGTCTGATGTGTGTCTGAGTGTGGGCATGTACATGCCGGGGCACATGTGTAGATGTCAGAGGGCGACTCTTGGGCTTAGTTCTCTCTCTCCATCTGGTTAAGGCAGGCTGTCTGTTGTTTCTGCCGTGTTGCACACTCCAGGCTAGCTGGACAATGAGCCTCTGGGTGATTTCCTGCCTATGCCTTGTATCTCCATAGGAATGCTATAATTAGACACATACTAACATGTCCAGCTTTTTAACATGGGCTTGAATTCAGGTCATCAGGCTGTGTGGCTAGTACTTTAACCCCAGTGAGTCATCTACTCAGCCCTCTTTGCATTATCTCTGAAAGGTAAGTTGGATAACACGCCATACTTTAAATCACAAGTATATTTTACATAAGAGGTGGGGGCAAACATGACGGTTCCTCCTTTTATTGGTGAAAACCTAAACCAAATCATATAGGGTGAGTTGCAAAAAGGCAGTAACATGGCTGAGCCTCAAGAACTATGAATTTAGAAACGAAACTACTAAAGAGCTTGTCTACAACCTTGTCCTCTTTTACATGTTGGCTTTATTTCTTTTTCACTGATAACTGGTTCCTTCTATGCAGCAAATAACAGAGCTGTTTCGTTAGTCCATTGGTTAGGGTTCTCATTGTCGTGACCCAGTAAGAGCAACTCAACCTAAGGGAGGAAGGTTATAAGGAATACCATCCTCCCAGGCAGCCAAACCAGGAGCCAGAGGCAGCTAGTCACATTGGGTCTGCTGTCAGGGAGTGGGGCTGGGATGTAAAACCTCAAGGCCGAACCCCCCCCCCCTCACCCAGTGACTCACTTCTTCCACTGAGGCTCCACCTCTTAAAGGTCCCACCATTTTTTATAGTAGCACCACTATGTGAGGTCAAGCCCCGACTCATATCAACATAGGAGGTGACACTTCACATGTTCAAACCATCACTGCTACCATCACAAGTTCTTCAGGTTTCTATCTGATGAGTTCCGGCACTAAACCACACCGAAACTCCCAGGGAAGTTTCTCACTTGTTTGGTTTGGGTGAGGTTCCCATTGCTAGGTCTTTGTCATCCTACTTGATGGGCACAGATAATCATGTAAGAAGGGTAAGGAACAGAACTGAATCAGACTGGTCCTAGGAGGTACATAACTTTAAGTGTGGTGGTGAACTCAGAAGCAGTGAGCTCAATCATGGAGGGAGTGTCATTGGCCATCTACCATTGTTTCCTTGAGTTAACAGATGACCAGCACACAGATGACCAGCACACGGTTTGGTAGTGTTAAGTCTAAGTGACTGGCTTCCTTGGTTTGGTTGTGCTAAAATCTTTACCAGCTTCCAGTCCTACATTTCCTATTTCTCACAGCTGGAACCATTCAATTCCACTCAATTTGCACTCATAGGCTCAGCCCTGCATTAATCCCAGGACAAATTACACAAAGGCCGATTCGGGAAAAATAAGGTTGTTTATAGTTCACTTTTTCACTACTCAGATAAGGACAGCATTTTATCAATTGGCTAGAGTGGAGAGGACATTTGCTTGGAGCAGAATCCACCAAGGTCCATTCCAAACCCTTCTGTAGCATATCTTGGGGTTCAATATTTAAAGCAAGTTTTCCCCCCGAAACCTGGACAGTAGCATGAACTTTGGATGCTGATGGCCAAGGGGGTAACAGGGGCTTGGGATGCTGTTTATCATTCTCTGGGGACATTGTCACAGTGATGTTGTTGTCTGGTACTCAGTGGTTGGCCTTAGATAGGCTTCTGTGTGGTTATGTTTCCCTGATGACATTGTTTCTGTGTGGATATCAAACCTGTTCCTGGCTCTTTTAGAAATTCTGTAAACTTGGCTGTAATGATAAATCCATTTCTGTTGACACTGTTTTGAAATAATTTTACTACCTGCAGTGCATATCCCGAAGCATTGCCATGCCATGAAGAGCACAGATCACTGCCATCAAATGGAGAAAACCCACCCAATGTCTTCTGATGCTTTCTATCCCTGATACCCAATTAGAGCTCCTATAAGACGCTCACCAACACTGACTCACCAGACACAGACAAACGTGCCTAACTCCCCATCATTTGTGAACATGTGGAAAAATAGATATGCTGTCTCCAACCAGCACATAGTTCAATTAAAAAAAAAAACAACAAAACACATTGTGAACAGTTGACGCAGCATGAGTCAACAGTGTTAGACACCACCATACTTGTGGATAGCCATGAACTGGCCGTGGTCTACCAGCTGCAGTGAATGCTTAGGGTAAATGCTAGAGCGTGTTTCATTGTACCACCATGTTCTTATCTGCCCTGGCTCTGATTTCCATCTTGGAGATCTGTGTTGTCTCTTAGATAACTGATGCCTCTTACTGTGCTACATTCATAGGAAACCCTCACCAGGGCAACTGAATAACTCAGGTATTTCTGGGTTCTGCTTGTTCCAGCGGCTGCTGATTTCGGGATAGCCAGGGATACACAGTGGAACTCTGTCTCAACAAAAATAAATAAATAAATAAATAAATAAATAAATAAACAAACACAAAAAAAAAAACCAAAAGAAATCAATAAAACAAAAGAACAAATAAGAAAATGGCACTACTGGCTGCTGAATCCCCTATTGCTTTGGTCCTTGGTAACCTGTTGATGCTTCAGAGAAGGAAGGTGACAGTCTCCTATCTTCTCCCTGTGCTTGCTTCCATTCTGGTCCCTTAACCTAAGTCACAGACACCCTTGTCATTGTCTGTGCCATCTCACCCTTCCCATTATCTCCTGCCTGATCTTTGAGTCACAAAATTGAGTTTTTTGTTTGTTATACTTCCAAACTACTGTTTATGACTTAGGCTTTTAGCTCCAAATATTTCAAGGCTTTGATTTTGATGCACAACACCACAATTTGGAAACTGGCCACCCTTTTCCTTATCCCAAGGCCCAGGTCTTTGAACCAGTGTTCCTGGCTCTGTGCTTCATGACCCTGCTGTAACAGTGCCTGTGTAAGGCAGGAGCATGACTGTGAGAGATAAAACAGAGCAAGGTCTTTGTTGTTGTTGTCAAAAAGTAAAGACAAGATTGCAGTGATTGATATATTAAAATATTATCCCACACATAACGGGAAATTTGCGAAGTCTGCCTGGCTGCGATTATTTCTGAGGAATGGAATGGCAAAGGCTTGATAATAGTGTGAGAACAGATTTCTATTTTCATTCTGTAAACTTCTTTTTGTATCTGTAATTATTTATAAATATGTCTGAATATTAACTTCTGTAGGAAAACCACTGATTACAAGAAACAATAGCAGATTTTCAACACAGGCATTGTACTTTAATATTGGAGTTAGGATTGGTACATGGGTATACATATGTGTGTGAATGTTGACCTTTTCATATGTGTATGTCTGTGAAGCATGTATGTGGGTGTATGTACATGGTGTGTGTGTGTGTGTGTGTGTGTGTGTGTGTGTATGCAAAGGCCAGAGGAAGGTTTTAGGTGACTTCCTCTATCATTCCCTGCTATGTCCTTTTGAGGCAGAGTCTCTCACAGAACCAGGGACTCATGATCTTGGGATAAAATGGTATATAGCAAGCTTTAGACATCTTCCTGTCTCTGAGATCCAGACTTTGGTACCCATGCATGGGTACAGCAAACACTCTTAACTGCCAAGCTCTCTTTCCTGCCCTCAAATCCTGAACTGTTTATCCCTGACCTTTGCGTTCATTATACTGATGCTGATCATGGTTGCACTGTTTCCCTGACTCTTTCCAGATGCTGCCCAGTTCATCTTCTCTGGAAGCCTTTCTGGACTTCTGCATTCTCCCTTCCAGACTGGGTTGGACGATTCCTCCTGTGTCTGCTGAGACTCCCCACATCCCATTGCCCATCCCATTGGTATTAAGGCGGTGAAATTTCTCTTTGCCTCTGTGTTTATCTGCTCCACTCCACTATGAATTATTTGAGGATAGAAATTGTATCTCATTCATTACTACATATCTAGGTCCTTGCACTTGGCTTGGTAAGGCAGAGTTTAATGCTTAAAGTCTTTTTCTGCATCTCCATCATAGAATTGGTTCCTTCACATATGAGAAATAACTGAAAATACAAATACTGAGTTGATGTATCTCACTTTGCTACTTGACAAGTTATTTTTTTTCCTGTATCTTCGTGTTTTTCAGATCCATGTATCTTTTCTTCTCATTCTGTAGACCAACTCCTTTTTCCTTAATTTCCTAAGAAAACTCAGTTCACTCTCTCTTTCCTCCTGTCTTAACTGATAATGAGCCCCCATTTTGAGAACGATGCCTCTACACCTGGTTTTGAAAACATCTTTTTTCTCTTGTACCAAAGTCATTTAGCCCATGAACTATCACCATTTTCTGGGATCTGAGACAGCACTGGGCTAGACTTGGTGAACAGCAGCTGGGTTTCATGTTTGTCTATTCAGTTATTACTGAATCTTTATCATATGCTAAACATCATGCCGCATGAAAAGCGACATCAACAAGTAAGACTTGATCTCAGTGCCTGAGTAACGAGGATCTTTGAAGGAAACAGATGACTCTTCCACGTGGGACAGTGTGAGGACCATATTGATGGTTTAGAGAAAGTGGATGAGATAATGTAGTCTCATAAGTCTCCTGCCAGTCAGAACTCATCACCATCCCCAGGCCTGAAATGAGATGTAGAAGCTCAGTTGATAGAACATGGAAGTGAAAGAGCTTACCAATAAGCTGTGTGGAGATACTTCCTGACACGCATAGTCTAAAGTTAATGTCACAGTTAGACCATGGGGACAGAGCAGGGAAAGGCCTGGGGAATAAGTACCCTAACTTTACTCTCCTTACCTTGCTGGTGTCCCTCCAGACCTGTGGGAACAAGTGGGAGAGGAAGCCCATTGGTACAGCCTCTTGCAGCATAACTGGAAAGAAACATGCAGACTGGACCAGCAGGTGGAAAGCTGTTCAATACCTAACAGGACTAAATATAGGGTAGGAAAATTGTGAGCTGCATCTTCAGGAAACCCCGAGGACCTGGAGAGGATGATCTCAAAGCTGTGTAGGCCTAGAGATGGGCACACGGGTAGTGGAGGAGAGAAATGATAAGGCTGGTACTCAGGCTGGAAGCAGGGTAACGAACTTGGAGATGCTCAGGAGGCAAAGGTGTTAAGTCTTAGAGTCTGCATATGAGGACTGAAGAAATGAGGATTTATGGACACTGATTCACGGATGTTCAGCTCATGTAATTGTTAGCTGAAATCACATTGAGATAAGAATAGCAGACTAAAGAGAAGAAGTTTGTACTGGGGCCACCAGAATGAAACAGGTGGCCTCAAACAAACAAACAAACAAATGCCACCTTAAATTGTAAGAAAAGAAGTCTAGGTAGAAAGGACAGATCTGACACTTATTAACATGTAGCTAGAAACAAGACTGCAAGTTAAGACTTGTAATTCCAGCTACTTGGAAGGCTAAAGTAGGGAAATCACAAGTTCAAGGGCAGCTAGGGCAGCAGAGATCAGCCTGGGATACTTAGTGAAGCCTTGTATCAAGCAAAAAACACTTGCTGCTCTTGCAGAGTCCCCAAGTTTAGTTCTCAGCACCCACATAAGCTATTCCTAATCACCTGTAAGTCCAGCTTGAGCTGCTCAGATACCCCTGGCCCCAAGGGCATATTCATGCATGTGCATATGCACACATAACTAAAAGTGAAAGAGAAAAGCAAAGAAGGGACTGGAAGCCTGGTATAATGGCTCAGTTAGTAAAGGGGCCACCAAGCCTGAAAACCTGAATTTGATCTATGGGACCCACATGATAGAAGGACAGAATTTATTCCTGGGTGTGCCCCTGATCCATTCAGGTATCATGACATGTGAGCTCGTACACACACACCATACACCCACAAAAATAAATGTACATGTGATGGTTTGTAGATGCCTGGCCCAGGTAGTGGCACTACTTGGAGGTGTGGCCTTGCTGGAGTAGGTGTGTCACTGTGGGTGTGAGCTTTAATGTCCTAGTCCTAGCTGCCTGGAAGCCAGTCTTCCACTAGCAGCCTTCCGATAAAGATGTAGAACTCTCAGTTCTGCCTGCACCATGCCTGCCTAGATGCTGTCATGCTCCCTTCTTGAAGATAATGAACTGAACCTCTAAACCTGTAAGCCATCCCAATTAAATGTTGTCCTTTATAAGACTTGCCTTAGTCATGGTGTCTGTTCACAGCAGTAAAACCCTAAAACAATACACACACATAAATAAATACAGTCCAAAAATGTTAAGGGTTGAAACTGTAGCTTAATGGTAGAATGCTTGTAGAACATGTGAGAAACCCTAGGTTCAATCCCCATTGCCAAAAATAAAAGAAAATAAAAGTATATAGCTAGGATGCAGTTGGAATATGTAAGTACCTGGTTGCTCATGGAGCCACATATGAGCAACAAATCACTAGCCAACCTTGTCATTGAACATCATAGAATAAATATACTCACACAAACCAAGATGCTTATATCACTAGACAAATGCATTTTCTAAATCTGTATGGGTATATGGTATGTGTATATGCATGTATGTGTATGTATGTTCATATGTGCCAATGCGGGCTCATGTGCAGCATAACATGCACGTAGAAGTCAGAGGACAGCTTCAGGTTTTGGTCCTCATCTTGTGTTAAGTCTCCTCGCTCTGCGGCATCCACCAGGCTAGCTGGCCTACAAGGTTCTGGGGATTCGCCTATCTCCACCTTCTGTCTTGCCATTGGTGTGTTGGGCTTGCAGACATGGGTTGTTGCATCCAGCTCTGTGTGGGTCCTGGGGATCTGCACTCTGTCCTAACGTTTGCACAGCAAAGCACTTGGCCACTGAGCTATCTCCCCTCCCGCTCATAAATCTAATCCTATGGGACTACATTGTACACTCACCAGTCACTAGCTGAAACATTGTTGCCGATACACAATAGCTGTAGATTGAATCGGCCAGTGACTGTTTAACAGAGAAAGAAAAGGACTCCTAAGAAAGAATGTGGTCAGTTAGAAATTGGTGACCGGATGCGTAGGACCCAGAGAGGATTTTTAAAAAGATGGTAAAGAATTCAAGAATCCTGCTTCGAGGCTTAATTAGGCTTGGGACTCCACTCTCCTGGCTCCTGTGGGCTTTTCCATGTTCCTTCTTCTCTCGACACCTTTCCTAATTTCTCCACCAAAACACTTCTTTTCTTCTGTTCCTAAGATGTGCACACTCCCAAACCTTTATACAGTGACGTCCTTAACTCACAGAAGTGCTTACTGACTTCTTTGAACCCACTCTCGGGGATAGCCCCCCAGAGTCTTCCAAGATATGAAACCGTTTTCCCACATAAGTGATGTTCCTCAGAGAGACACTTTCGCCTGCATATATCTGCCCTTTAGTCACTGCCCTGTGTCTGGGATCTTTGGTATTCTCTACCTTATTAATTTCACAGTCAATATCTTCAGATATGTGGATAGGTAGATAGAGAATGCAGTAATAACAATATAAAACAATAGCTGTAAATTGTAACTCTTTGGGGCAGAGAAATGTGGGTTTCTTCTAGCTCTTCTATTCTTCTGAGATGTCCCCCTTTTACCAATGCAACAAACATTCAAGGAGGGTCAAGGGGCAAACAAAGCAGGAAGTACCTCCTAGGGAGGAGCGAATAACGTCCGCTTAACCACTCTTACTTCGCCCTGGCTAGAAGCACACCACAATTCTCCTGTGCATCTGAGCGGAGGCTCTCGGTTTTGCCCCTCATTTCTATACTTGATTTGAAGGTTTGAAGCGGTTTAGATATTTCCTTGAACTTATAAAAAATGAATCATCACTCACTGGTGGGAACGGGATTACTGACGGATAATCCACTGCAAAATATAAGATGTCAAGTCCAGGCAGGCAGTTTCTAGAGACACTGGTTTATGGGCCAAGTGTCTTTCTGGAAGCACCATTTGGGCTTATTGTTGGATTTATTGCTGATGGGTGGATTACTGCCCTCCCCACTGTGGGCTAGCGATTAGACGGTTACATCCCCACCTACAGGAATTCATTACAGCAAATGGCCTATTCTGTCTTCTGTTAATTTAGTCTGCAGTCCACAGCGCATCATGTTAATGCTGCCTAGGTAGAAGATGGATGTCGTCCATGCTTATGTAACTTCTGGTTGAGTGCTTTATGCTCTGGCCATGCTTATTTGTGAGTCATAATTATGTCTGTGTTAAAACACGGCAGAGAGCTGTGTGTGCCTGTGTGGGTGTTTTATGGATGGGTGTTGTCTACAGCCTGGGAAGCTAAACCTGTTGGTAAAGCGTTCTCATTTACCTAAAAGAAAGATCTTAGCATTTAGTAAGGATAGGGTTAATCTCAGTGAGCTATTTAGCTGTAAAATGAGGCAGCAGAGTGTACAACTGGGTAGGAGCTAGCCTCCCACCTTCCCAGGTATCCTTGGAGAAGAAGGTGGGAGGTGAAAAGAGTTCTTAGCTTCTCCCTAGGCAGTCTCTGGTCATTTCTGTGTACCAGGTAGACAAAAAGAGGGTGCTCAGCCTCAGAAGACAGACAACATCACCTTTTAGGTAAAGGAAAGTTAGCATGTACAATGGATAATAGGATCAACTCTGGATCAAGATCGGAGTGTTCTTGAGCAAGCTTTCTTATCTATAAAATGGGATGCTAGGCAAGTCTGTTTCGTGGGATAGCTGAAAGATTAAATGAGTTACTAACTTGAAAGGGCCCAGTGCCTCACACATTGTGGTTCTCAGAAAGCCATCATCAGGAGGTTACATGGAAAGACCCTAAAATCAGGGCTGACGCATGCCTTTTAGCCCCTCAGGAATGCAAAATCCCAGTCCTTGTTGTCTCTCTTGAAAGCCTGATTAACCAGAGCTCGAGGGTGGAGAGGGCAATTTCTCCTCCTTCTCAGGGAGTTCAGTGTTCATGCAGGCTGTGGTTGTGTTTGTCTTTTGTGAGGCTGTGTTCCCTTCCACCCACACTACACCCCCAGCCCCGCAGGCATCAAGGCCTCATTGCCAGGGCTGATTCTTTTCTTCTTGCTCAAGTTCAGACAGCTCTGTCAAAGCCCTTGTTTGCTCTGATGCAGTGTGGGTGACTTCGTGACTGACTTCCCACCTTACCCAAGACCAGCTCGTTCTCCCCAAAATGCTATGAATTGTTTACTGTGTGGTTCCTACTTTCCAATACCCTAGCCAGCATAGTAGGGGGCCTAGAGGACACTACGTGGACTCGTGGTTTCTGCGTTAGCAAACCCCAGCTCTCTGTTTACTTCCGTCTCAGAATTCACCCCCCTCTGATGCACCCCCATCTCCATGGGCTTTGACTCCCTTTCCCAATTAAGAGTGCATCCCTGGTCCATACCGTTCTAGGCTTCCCCGGTTTCTCCCCGGCAGTCATTGTCACCATCCCAACCAGAAAGCAGAAACGAACAGAACAGCCACACTGAATGGCTTTTTAAAAATCTGAATAGTGATGAGAAAGCTTACATTTTCATGGCTCAAGAGAGGAGGGAGACGGAGGTCCTGCCAACACGCGGCTCAGCTTAGCTCCACACTCGTCTCTCTCCTGGACCACTCCGTTGAGGCTTACAGTGTGGCTTTATGCTTTTCCTCACTTGATTGCTGCTGGGGAGGGTTTGGAGAACTGGCTTCTACTGCCTTGTTTTTCCTGTTTTTTTTTTTTTTTAATTAAAGGAATTCTCTATAAGGCAGATTCATCCTTCCGTATGAATCTAGAAGTAGTCATACTTTTCCTTTGAGTATAAATGAGACCCTGTTTTGTACGACACCAAACTCCTGACTTGGTTATGGTTCTTTTCCAGGTTGGCTTTTTCTGTAAAAGGCTTTGCATATGAAAACTAACAATGGTCTTCCTTGAGCCTTTTGTATTAGAAAGCACTGTTTTTTATCTCCAACTTTCAAATATCTCCCAGATAACTAGGGTGATGGAGAGCAGGGAATTGTTTCAATGTACCACACAAACTGGGTTTGCTATAACTGCACCCCCTAGAAACAGGTCTGGAGAGTAGGAAGAGAGTGAAGCCATGGGCATAGGTTTTAGAGCCAGACTGCTTCCTTTCATGTCTGCCATTGGCCTTTCCTAGCTCTCTGAGCAAACTTGAACAACTTCCTCAGCTTACTGCGCCCTTGCTTCCTCATCTCTATAATGGAAGAGTCTATTTATCTGTCTCTTAGGGCTTCTGCGAAACGTAACTGAGTTGCTTTGTGTGATGCAGTTAGAACGGTGCCTAGTCTAGTGTACCTACTTAATATATATCAATGACCATCGTCTTTGCTTTCCTACTGGCATTTGTTTATTACCTAATCTAATAACCCCGCTGATAGAAAGTCGAGGGCAGGAAGTGGAACAGATGATATAAGGCGAGATGACTGAAGCCAAGGGATAGGCATATTCATTACACTAGCCTCTCTGTGAATATTCATTTCCTATGATAAAATGTAAAGACAGAAAAGGCTGAGCTATGAAGTATGCCAGTGCGGATCAAGCCCAGTGTTGGGAGAGCCCATCCACGCTAGGTGGGAGGCCAAATGGCTGCAATCTGCTTAGACAACAGTTTGACAGGATGTATCAAGAACCCCCGAATGTTCGTTCCACTTACTATTTTATTGCTGCATGAAAAAAAATTACTCAGAAACTTGGCTTAACACATCCATTTTCCATGCCTACAGAATCTGTGGACGGGAATTTGGACAGGGTACGCGGGGGATGTCTTTTCTTTGCCTCACAGCCTAGAGCACCCCAGCTGGTAAGACTCTAGGGTCCGGGTGACTAGGGCTAGGAGGAGGAAGGGGTCTTGACTCACAGATCTGGGTTCTGGATGGATTTGACACAAAATTTAGGAATGCTCCCTAGAAGACCTGGAGGAACCTCCACGGGCCCTGACTTCTCTACAGAATGCTGGCTTTAAGCTAATCACGTTGTTTATACGGCAGCTCAGAGTTCCCAAGGGTGAGGGTCCCAGGCATCAAGGTTCAGTGGTTTGTTTACCCTATTGATTGAAGTTGTCATAAGTCAGGTGAGATGCAAAGGGAAAGAAGATAGATCTCAGACCTCCACAGGAAGAATGGTCATGAACTTGAGGGCCAGTTTCAGAGATTGCGGAACATCTGTGACTTTTGACCCAGTGTTTTCACATCTGAGAATTTATTTTAATGAAACCACTCAAAATGTGGATTATAGGTGAGGCTATACGGTGCCTAGGTATATGGTATATAGTAAAAGGGGCCCTAGCTCAACTCCCAGTACATGCATAAGTACAGGAAGTGTACAGAAGTTTATGCTCATATATGTTCAGGTACACATTACAGCATAATTTGTAATAATAAAACATCAGAAACGAAGTTAGTGACTATCCATAGAATAAATTAATTAATACCAGAAATTCACGAAGATGATATAAACCCATTAAATTAATATCATGAAATCTTTTCATACATAGGAAAATGGTTATATTTTAAAATGATAAATGTGGGATCCATATTGTATGTACTATGATCTAAAATGTATCATTAAATCTGAATGATTAAACATGATATGAAACGAGAAACTATCAAATCCTGACAGTGGCCATCTCCAGGTGAGACTATGGGCAATTCATTTTTTCAAAGCATGGGTACTGAGAATCAAACTTAGTTCTGAAAGAGCAACTACTGAGCCATCTCTCTACCTACTGCACACATGCATACATACACTATATACACTACACATACATACACACATATATACACTATACATACACATATACATATATACACTATACATACACACCACATACCACACACCACATACATACATACATACATACATACATACATACATACATACATGCACATTCGCGCACACACACCACACCACGTACAAACACATACTCCACACATACCACATACATATACACACTACATATACACACACCACAGGCATACATCATGTATACACACACACACACACAAATTATTAGAACTTCAATATGTTTGTTCCATTAAAATAGTAGCTTCCTCCCTCTTTACTTGCTATATTGAACTATAAAAAACTTGACTGAAACCTACATTTATATTTATCTTAATCCATTTAGGTTGCTGTAACAAAATGTAATGAAACTATGTTATTCTACATGAGTGTGTATAGGTAAATATGAGTGCACACCTGTACGCTCTCCCATGTGGAAGTCCAAGGAAGGTATCAAGTGTCTTTCTGTATCACCTCCTGCCTTATTCCCATGAAACAGGCTTCACACTGAACATGAAGCTCTCCATTTTCCCCAGGCCGACTGGCTGGTGAGCTCCTGGGTCTGTCCCCCAGTGTTGGGCTAACAGGCATGAGTGGCCATGACTAGCTTTGTCATATGCATTGGGAATTCAAACTCAGGCCCTCATGCATGCATAGCGAAGGCTCTTACCCCGTGAACTATCTCCCTAGTTCCTAAAGCTGCATAGCTCATAAACAACAGGAAACAATCCACACTATTCTGTCACAGGAAGTCTAAAATCAAGCAGGAGGCTGGCAGATGCGGTGTTTGGTGCCAGGTCACTTTCTAGTTCATGGAGTGCAACCTTCCACTTCTGACCTCACAAGGTGAGAAGGATCAGAGGTGTTTCCCTTGCAGTTAAATAAAAGAGATTTATTTAATTTTTACATTATATGTCTAGGAGAGATGGGACGTGCATGTATGTGAGAGACGGAGTCCACAGTGGCCAGAGGCATTGGAGTTTCCTGGAGCTGGAGTTACAGGTAGTCATGAAGCACCTGATATGGGGACTGGGATCCAAATTTACATGCTCTAACCACTGGGCCACTTCTCCAGTCCTTCTTGAAGTTGTTTTATAAGGCCACTAATCCCCTTCATAAGGGCTCCATCCTCAGGCCCTGATCAGCCTCCTAAGGCTCTTCCTCCTAGAACCATTCCCTTGGTGGGTAGAATGTCAGTCGATGAGTTTGGAAGGGTAGAAATATTCAGACCACAGCAATGTCATCAAACATATACACTCTGTACTGTGACAAGGACAGACTAAGCTGAGTGGTGGCCAGACTCGAGGCATCTTTCAAATGTAGTTTCTCCCTGACTCACCAAATCTAATTGGTGCCAGTTTGAGGCCCAGGAGACCTTCTTCTCTTGGCTCAGGATCATCAAGGTTGGGAAAGAAAGTGTAAATGTTTGTCATATTCCAGCTTAGTCCTCCTTTCCTGTTCACTGCACATTAAAAAGGAGGTAGACGTTAAATCCCATTCCCCAAATCCCAACCGTGTTATTTTTCTTGGATATAACATTTGCCCTTTCATCTTCATAACTGTTTTCTATGATACTTCCTCAATACACAAAGAAGTCACCCTCTGTCTCAGTCTCTGCAGGCCTTCACCCTGGGCCTTGGAGAGTCTCTGCTGTGTCCACGGCTTCCCGGCTCCCCTTCCGGAGGATGCAAACTGTCTGGCCTCACTCTTCTCACACCAGGCACATGTTTGCCAGTGAGTTCATTAGTTGCTTCTAAATGAGTAGTGGTGCCTATTCTTAGCAGAGGTCATCCTCCGAACCTGTTTGACCCAAATCCGTGGCTTGCATCCATACTCAGCAGGCTCCATTGGTTTCTGCCTCGGTCGCCTCCTGAGACAGATGGTGACAGCCAGCCCTCCCTTCCACATCCTCATCTGTGAGTTCAACATGTGCAGATTCAACCAAGCTCAGAGCAAAAAAAAAAAAGGGGGGGGGAATACTGAGCACAGAGAGGCTTTTCCTTATCATTATTCCCTAAACTATATGGTACAACTCACAGAACATTACAAGATTCACTATGGTCTGAATATGTGTGCCTCTCCAACTTATTCATTGATAGTCTGGTAGATGATTATGCCTGGGGATAGAGCTTTGTTAAATAGGTCTTACATATCATTTAGATTGTAAGAGGTATTGTAAATAATCTGGAGGAATATAGGAGAATGAAGAGTGTATATAAATACTAATCTACCTTTTATAAGGAATTTGAGCACCTATGGATGTTGGTCTCCATGTTGGAGCCAATCCTTTGCAGACATGGGGTGCAGAGGAACCACAGAGGTGTGTACCTAGATGCCAGCAGATACCCAACTTGCCCTGGTTTCTGGTATACTCAGAAGACCTACTCCACTCTTTTCTCCAAGTAAAGTCTCTTGGGACTCATCAATGTAAAATATAAACAAAATTTCAGACATACAACATAATCATTACAGCCACAGCTTTGCTATAATTTGCACAATATACTTAGCAGTACGTTTGTAAAAAATATCTTAAGCATTTAATCAGTCAACAAAGTCCTATGGCAACATCTAAAATTAACTGGTGTCAAAGCTACAAATTATGATCAACATAGTTTTCTTAACACTTTCCTGGTCCCAATTATGCCTGACAGCCATCTAATGTTAATGTTTAATATTAAAGGACAGCTTTTATGACTATGTAGCCAAAACTACTCATGGTTTGGCTTAAGTCACCTAGAATAAATAGTAATTTCTTTTTAATAAACACAGCACAGCTTCATCCTGTGTGTCAGACATGAGGACCAGCTGTCTGTTCCTTACTTTGTGGCTTGCTTCCTGTTAGATGAGCCAAGGATTAGAGGCAAGGGCACAATAGGGTTTGATATAGAAATGAAAATGGCCGCTGATGCAAACTTTAGTTAAAACATTTTATACTCTTGATGGATTTTCAAATTGGGAAAGACTCGACTGCCCTCTCCAACTCTATTTTTATGCTAAATTGTTTTGTAAACTCAAACAAACCAATGAAGTGCCACCCAGGCCATTGGCCAACAATCTATTGCTTCTAATAGATTACTGCCTTGGGGTTAGCTGGGCCAGAAGATGTCATTTCACCAATACACTGTGAGTAGAAGTAAAATTATGTATTACTTCAGGCAACATTTAAGAACCAGGGTGTACTTTGCCATATTTTGGGTTTTGCCGGGTAAATTGGAGCCCACTTTGTTTTGCTTTCTAATTCTCTAGATGAGCAGTCTTCCTCCCTGCATTGCCACAGGGCATGAAGAAACAGGTTCACCAACCTTCTGACACTTCAAGGTTGGTGGTTAGAAAAGCATTATCTGTCGAGCAAGTCATCACTGGTAAAGCTAGTTAGATAATGAACAGGTGGGTAAATATAAAGAAGATATATGCTGATTTATGTACAGCAGAAGTTACTTACAAATGGAGCTATAGGTCTCGAAACCATGAATCAAAAAATCCTTACAGTGATGTTGACACATTAGGCTATTAGTCACGACCATTATAGTTCATCTGCATATTCATGTCCTGAATGATTTTTTGATCTTGTTACTTTCTATAGCTCTTGCAAAATATTTTGAACTAAAGCTTCACAAATTAAATTGCAGAATCCACAGCATAACTCAGTTTATGCAAGGACAGAGCAGATGGTTAGAGAACGATTAATCTTGACTGTTAACTTGTTAGATTCATAGAATCCTTCGGGGAGGGTGTGTCTGTGTCTAATCAATGGTTGGATCCATTTGTGGATTCCAAGTCTGAATGCATATGGGGGAGACTGTGGAAGGAGGCGCTGGATTGACTGTGTCTTTGAGGGGTTCATCCTATCCTGAGTCTTTCCTGTCTTTGTTCTGCTTCTTGGCTATTGTACATTGGGCAGCTTTGCTCTCCTGGGCTTTCCTTGACATGACAGACTAAGATCTGAAGCCATGAGGTGAAGTCAAGTCTCCTCTCTTCAGGCCTTTTGTAGGCAGTTGACCCCAGTGGTGAGCGTTGACTGACACAGACATATCAAATATTCCAACTGTTGTGTGATGCTGGCGATTTTTACTTTTTTGTCTGTATGTTTTGTAAACATCAAAATTAGTATACTAATGACTGTTGTTTAATGACTGCTCCTTCTTGTTTATGTTAAATTTTATTTTCTATTCTGAAAGCAACATAAGCACAGAACAAGTATTGTTCCTCCTTTTGAGAATATGCACTGTTCTTGTGATTCCGGATATCCTGTGAACTGAGAGAAAGTTTCTTCTCATCTCCCCCTTCCCTTCCCCATTCAACACACGTACCAATAAAACTTAGACTAGCATTTGTGCTAATTGATATAAGCCAGTGAGAAAGAAAAGAGAGAGGATATATGTTGTAAAGCTCTCCCCCCACCCCGTTCGCTCTGTGTGTGTGTGTGTGTGTGCATGCGTGTGTGTAAGACAATGACCATACAGTTCAATGTCCTTCTGTTCTAGGTAGCCACCTACCATTATTTAACTTGAATCTCCTCATTATTTTATGTACTTGTTATTCCTGGTTTCTTTCTCTGGCGGATTGGATTGCCCTAAACCTGGGTCCACCTTTCCTATCATTTTGGTTCTACACATTTCAGTCTACATCTCTTTTTATATAATAGCCATTCCAGAAATAGTATCTCCAGTCTCATTTCCAATTCAATAAACACTTGCTGACCAATTACCATATGCCAAGCTGTGTGCTAGGTGCTCAGAATTCAAATAAAACAAGATGAGGAATCTGAAGGGTCAGAAGGACCATGTTGAGCTACTAAGAAGCCCCCAAATGGTTTTGGAGATTCTGTCCTGCTCAACACTGAAGTCCACTCACTGACCCCCACCTCCATGGGAATGCAGTGTAATCATTATTACTGTTTTTCTCTAATATTTTTGCACAGTACTCAGTGGAGTCATCTTTCTTCCCTTTGGAATAGAGGCTAGTCACGAAACTTAGGTTGACAAATAAGATGGAAATGGAAGCAATATGCCACCTGCTCACAAGAGCATTTATCGTTGAACATGCTGCTCAGTGAGAAAGCTCTGGAATTTTGGCTCTCTTTACACCTGTGATGTGGAGTGGCCCAAGAAAACAACAGTGTAAGCATAAAGACTTTTAGGTCACTGAAATGTGGGACTATTTGTTATTTCAGAATATGTTAATTTTCTTTTTCTTTTCCCCCCTCTAAATGTCAACAGTGTCTATAAAATCTCATGAGTTAAATTTCAAACAATAAAAAGGTTTGTTGTTCATATTTTGCGTACAAAATTTGCAGAGTTTACGATTCTAAGCAATATATTATTTGGTGGACCTATCATTATGGGAAACTAGTGTGTGTGTGTGTATATATATATATATATATATATATATATATATATATATATATATATAAACATTTTAATCAAAATATAATGACATCCCTTCCCTCTTTCCTCCTTCCAGTGCCTCCCATGCCCTGCTCCATTCTCTAATTGAAATCCTTTTTCTTTTCTTTTTGTTGTTGTAAACATGTGCTCGCACACACACACACAGAGGTGACCAGTTAGGGGTTTCAGCCATGGGAGATGCTAACTCTCCCTCTCTCGCAGTTATGGCCTGCCTGTAGTTCTTTCTTTGGGGTTGATCCTGTGTGCTTTTCCTTCTATTAATATTGTCATTGCCCAGGTTTTGTTTTTGTAGCAATTTCTAGGAGATACTGTCTCAAAGCAGACTTCTTCATATTCTGACCCTTAGGATATTTTCTGCCCCCTCGTTTGTGACATTCCTTGAGCCATAGATGCAGGATATGTGCCACAGATGTATCAACTAAGGCTGGATTTTCCACAATTCACTGATTTCTGTACTGTGTCCTGTTATGGTCATCTCTAATTGTGTCCTTTTGCTGTAAACACAAGCTTCTTTGAAGAGGAGAATTCCGTTTCATTGATAATGGACTTATCTCCAGCTTGGTAGGAACACTAGTGTGTGTGGCTCAAACATCAAGGTGATTGTGACTGGCAGCCTGACACAACTTCGAGTCACTTGAGAAGAGTGAAGAATTGAAGAATTGCCTTCATCAAATTGGTCTTGATGGCTAATGGATGTAGCAGAGCCCAGCCTGCTGTGGGCTATACTATTCCTAGTACCATGTGGTCCTAGAATGGATAAGAAAGTCAGCTGAGTGAGCCAAGTGTTCCTCCATAGTTTTTTCAGCTGCAGGCTCCTGTTTGAATTCCTGCCCTGATTCCCCTCAAAGATGGATTGTAACCTGGAAGTATAAGCCAAGTAAACCATTTCCTCTCCAACTTGCTTTTGTTTGGAGTGTTTTATCAAAGCCAAAGAAATTGGGCTCTCTAGCATGGCCATGGATTGGTGGCTCTGGTGACTTGCAAGACTAAAGAATAACGATGCTGAACTTGGACTAGTAGTCAGAAGGAACTGTCTCCTCAGGTTCTGTGTATCTGATGCTCAAGAGATACTTCACTGTGCCATGAAAGTCTTTGAAATAATATATCCCAACAGCGATAGGTTTGGCAGCAGAAGGTCTGTACTTGATGAAAAGAAAAGGATCAAGGCTGAGAACAAGGATTAAAGTTATCTGCAACAATGGAGCCCCAGGAGATGCTGGGCTCACTGGTCTGCCTCGTGAGACTCTCTAGTCCTGAGATGTGAACACCCCACATGACCTCACTTTCAGAATCACTTGCTGCAGCCATCTGATCTGTGTTTCAATGGAAAAAGAGAGTGGGTGTGAATGTAGCAAGAACTTAAGAAACTATAAGATAAAGTAGTATGATGATTACTGCTCTCATTTGTTAATTTTACATGATATTTAAATTGCCCTGTGTTGGCAAGGTTGATGGAAATGGCAAATCACTATAGTCTTTTTGCAGACTGATAAGGTAGCATGTCTTAAAAGTTTTAAAAGAAAAATCACATACCTATGTGGAGAGCAGGTAAAGCCCCGAGTGAATATGTATTGCTGACGGGAGCACAGCCATGCCAAGGAGTCCATTGCAAAGGCTTCTGTTGTCCAAGTATGAGTGTTTACAAACAACTGCCAAGTGTGTACAAAATTCATCTGTTACCGCTCCCTCTGCCCAGATGACTGCAGCCTGAGATTGCTCCTCCTCCGGACACCTCCTTCCAAGACTAGCTAACCCCTCATTCTGGTGCTGTTCATAATAAACAAGCTGAGTTTTCATATTAGCTACTAGGTGCTCTCCATCAGAGTGAGCACAGCCCACCCGATCCCAGCTCTTCTCTTTGAGTGTCTTGCTTCATCGTTCCTGCATCATCCTGGTCAGGTTTCCAAGACCAAACCAAGGGTGGAATGTCTATTGATGTTTTCTCTCAAGGTAAAATTTTTAGACAGGATGGCCAGAATAAAAGTCACATTTCCAACTTATCTTGCAAGCAGGAATGGGCAGATGAGCAAATTCTATCTAACAGGACGATAGTGGAAGTGATGTACTAAGGGCTGGTAGCATAGGTGCATGGACCCTTGTTTTCCCTGTTCTCACCTGCTCTGTGGAATGAGCGTGTGATGACTGAGTCAGAGCAGTATCTACGATTGGCAGAGCTAGGGGACTGCAAGAATCTAAGGACTTGACTATATGCAGCAGAATCACCATCCCAGCTTTGACTGTAGTTCAGATTTGACTTTATTCTTCCCTTATTTTCACTGGGTATCTCAAATGTAGCCCAAGTTTCCCCACTAAGGAACTAGAACCCCCCCATGTTTGGGAGGCTTATTCTAGGTCTGTGAGGGCACGCTTCATGCAAAGATTTTAATAACAATGAAATTTATGACACACATTCCTAGATATGTGAAAGTTTGAAATCAACTTGTGTTTTGGTTAAAGCAGACTTTACAAAATGGAATAGTATGAAGACTATCAAGGCTACTACACAGAAAACTACTGTTGTAAACAAACATTCATTGCCAAATAATATACACATAAAGCAAGAAAATTATTATTGGATGCAATCTCAACTTTCCTCTCTCTATTCCTGCAGAGGAGAATTCCAACTCTATCCACTAACTTACTAACTTCCTTTCTCTCCTGCATGCTCTGTGTCAGGACCTGCTTCATCAGAAAGAGGTCCTGAGCATAGATACATATATATCAAGTACTTAATGGTTTTACTCTTCTTAGGTAGAGTAACATTTTCTCTTTTTGAAATATATATATTCCATTTATAATGAAAAGAAAACCCTAATGCTTACATTTATTATTATTAGTTGTTTTGTTTGTTTGTTTGTTTGTTTGTTTCTTTCTTTCTTTCTTTCTTTCTTTCTTTCTTTCTTTCTTTCTTTCTTTCTTTCTTTCTTTAAGATAGATCTTGCATTATAGACCAGGCTGTTGTTAACTAATCCTTCTACATGAGCCTTCTAAGTAATAGAATATGCTTCCAACTTAAAAGTCATTATTTTAAAAATGGGCTCTAGAATTTATTAATAACTCTTCAAATTTATGGGGAATCAAAAAGCTTCACAATAAGTCAATGACTTAATTGTAGCCCATCACAGCCATGGAACATTATTCACTATTATAAAGAAATGATCAATCATGCTACTAGAAGACATGAGGAAATTTTCAGTTACTGAGTAAAAGAGGTGAATTTTAAAGAAATCTAATTATAGAGTTCAATTCAATGACATCCTGGAATAAGGCAACTATTCCAGAGGACTGCAGGACTGTCCTGCAGGGCAGTGACACTACTCTGTATGACACAATAGAAGATACACATCAAAGATGGTGCCCAGAGTAATAAATCTCACAACTCCAAGGATGAATGAATTTAACATTGAGGATGGAATTGAGTTATGGTGATGCTTCCATGTAAGCTGATAGGTTGTAAGCAACATCCATTGGGAACACATGGCTACCAAAGAGATATTGAAAACGGGGGCACTTATGCATGTATGAACTCAGGAAATATGAATGAGTTTCCGTTTTGTTGTTGCTGTGACAAAATACTTGACTCAAGTATTTTGGAAGGAAAGGTTTATTTTGTCCTAGAGTTTAAGTGTTTAGCCCTGCATGGTGGGGAAGGAATGGAGACAGAGATATAAAGCAGCTGACCATGTGGCATCTGTAGTCAGGAAGAAGATAGAATGAGTGCTGGGGCTCAGCTTGCTGACTCTGGTTTGCTTAGTCCGGAATCCCAGCCACACCCATTAGCGATGGCTCTTCCGTCTCCATTGAAACCTTGCTGGAAATGTCCTCACGGGCACACCTAGAAGTTTGTCTCTTAGGTTATTCCAAACTCAGTCAGGTTGACAATTAAGATTAGTCATCAGGGGCTGTAAGCATCTCTTTTCATTTAAATTTACTTTTGTGGAAAACTAATCTTTAAAAATGAAGGTCTTAAAACTTTTTAAAAAATTCTTTCAAAAAGTTTTTTGATACATACACACACACATCTCTTTCTCTCTATCTCTGTCTGTATATGTGTGTGTGTGTGTGTGTATGTGTGTGTGTGTGTTGTGTATATGTGCACACAGCTACCTGCAGAGGCCAGAAGAAAGCATCACATTCTGCATTTGGAGTTACAGAGGGGTTGTGAGCCATCTAAGATGTATCCTAGGAACAAAACTCAGGTCCTCTGTGCTCTTACCTGCTAACCCATCTCTCTAAAGGTCCAAACCATTTACTGAGTACTTTTTGAGGTGACAAAAGTAGAGGAGTAAGCTCATTCCACATTTTCTCCCTACTGCAGCGAGGATTGAGACCACGTGATCATGTCCTGTCCATCCTGCCTCCAGAACACAGCGCATATGTCTATTAGTTTGAAGTCACCTCTAGCCTCAACTCTAGCCCAGAGTCAGTCAGACTCAGGCCAGGTGATATTTGCCTGAAGCTTCCTTAGAGTGATGAGGAAGATGAGGGGAATGCACAATGGTTTTCTGTCATATTTCTGGGGAAGAAAGGGCCATAGACACCTATGGCCGTTCATCACAGTCCCTTCATCTCCTTAACCAAATCCCATCATCTGTGATCCTTCCACCCAACAAATATTGTACCCATTCCTGGTTTTTACTCTTGACAGATCTAAAATATTAGCCAGCTGGCTGGAGACCTGACTCTTGTGTATGTGTACAAAGAGAACTAACTCTGCCTTCATAGTCCTGATTTGTGGTTGTGTCACATAGTTATAATGGAAAATGACAGTTTCGCAGCATGTTCTTGTTCTGGGCAGGATCTGTGGTAGCCATGTGTGGAATCTGAGGTTCCTGTAAGTTATACAGGAAAGGGAAATAGCAATAAGATGTTTCGCTGTCCATCAGTGAGGCTGAGAAACTCTTTCACTTGATCGTTTTTAGCTGCCCATGTGTTCTAGTTTGCTTTTTATTCGTATGAGAAACACCCTGAACAAAATCATTGTGAAGAAAGGGATTATTTTGTCTTACATCTTATGTTCCATCATGATGGTAATTCAGGGCAAGAACTTAGGGCAGAAACTTAGAGGCAGGAATCAAAGCAGAGGCCATGGAGGAATGCTGCTTACTGGGTTGTTCTCCACAGCTTGCTCACCCTGTTTTCTACAACCTAGGAACATCTGCCCAGTGTTGCGCGCACGCGCGCGCACACACACACACACACACACACTAAGCTGGGCCTTTCCCCATCAATGATTAATCAAGAAAATACCCTTACAGACTTGTCTATAGGCCAACCTGATGAAGACATTTTCTAAACTGAAGTTTCCTATTCCCAGATGACTCCTGCTTGTGTCAAATTGATAAAAAGTAACTAGTATGCCTTGTGTCTTAGTTAGGATTTCATTGCTGTGAAGATACCCCACAACCAAGACAACTCTGGGCTGGAAAGCATGTGATTTGGGCTGGCTTACAGTTTCAGAGGTTCAGTCCATTATCATCACAGCAGGAAGCTATAGGCCTGTGTACCAAAGGCTTTCCTTGTAGATCTCTGGCCTGGCTGGGTCCAAGAGTTCCAACGAAGAGAAGTGAGTGCAGGTAGGGAGGGGAAGTCGCTTTTGCTGCTTCAGCTGCTGAAGTTGGCTCCACCTCCATCTCAGCCATGCCTTCAGGTTACTCCTTACTCTGCACTGCTCTCCACTGAGTCAGGTAGGACTGGGCCACCCAGAGGCCAACTAGCCAGTGAAGGGTGCAGAGGCTGTAGCTCCAACAGGAGGAAGGGGGTTAGGGGTGGAGTGGAAGAAGGAGCCCAGGAGGCATGACCGAACACCTTCCAACCCCATGCAGGCAGGAAATCACCGCCCACTGTCACCGGGGTTCCAGAACTTTGCTCGACAGAGACTAGGCTATCTGTGCACAGCCTACCACCCCATAGAAAGCATCACAGAGTCCAGGCAGACATGGTGCTGGAGAAGGAACTGAGAGCTCTACATCTTGATCTTAAGGAAGCCAAGAGGAGACTCTGTCCTACCCTGGGCAGAGCTTGAGCATTTAAGACTTCAAAGTCCTACTTCCACAATGACACATGTCCTCTAACAAGGCTACAGCTACTCCAACAAGGCCACACCTCCATTCAAACACGTGAGTCTCGGTAGAGGCATCAAATCTATTTAAACCACCACACCCTGTCTTCCAACATTCTGAAGTCTTCTGGAATGATTTGTTTTACAACTTTCTGTGCCTGGCACAGAGTAGTATTATTAAAACACTTATTAAACCAATAATGTCTTCTAGAATCTTCTAGGTAGAATGGCAACTGGTCTTGGATGTTTGGGGATTCAAAATAGAAAACAAATTGAATGGAAGCACACAAAGAAATGGAAGCACACAAAGAAAGAAAGCCACTCTTAATAAGCTTTCTGGTTAAAGTGCCTGCTGGTTTGAAGAACACAAAGTACCCAAGGGTCTGGAAATAAATCCTAGCCCCCTTCCTTTACATAAGGAGGGCTTGGTTTTTTTAATTACTACCACTCTCTTTGGTTCCCATAACCACTTTGGAAGTGCAAAAAGGGTATTTCCACCTTGAAAAAGTAACAGACTTGGTTAAGTGATTTGCTCTAGCTAATCTGTGAAGAAGAAGCACAATGATCATTTTCTAAATTAACCACACATATGGCTGAAGTCTGTGATGTAATCAAAGCACTTCCTGCCTGGCCTTAGCCTGCTGTAGCTAGCAGTGGGTACAGTTTCTGAAAATAATCTCAAAGTTTGAAATGACAAGTTTATTACACATCCGTTTTAGATAGAGGAATTCCGATACACCCATCCACCCATCCTCCCACCCACACCTCCTCACGCATATACAGTTGGCTCTCTCTATCTTTTCTGCCCCTGTGGATTCAGCCAACCAGAGATTGAAACATATTCAGAAAGTTTTGCATCAGTACAGCACACGTACAAACCTTTTCTTGTCATTCTATAAGCAATGTAGTAAAATAAATATTTATGTCTTATTTAGACATTATAAATAATCTAGTGATGATTTAACAAATGTACAAGGACATGCATATGCTCTATGCAATGCCACAGAACTGGTGCAAAGACGTGAGCACCTGTATACTTTGTTGTCTCTGCAGGGTCCTAGACCCAGTGCTCTATGGATACCATGGGACAAGTGTACCTCCAGATATGTATGTGTACATTTACATTTTTTCTACAATATCTTAGTTATTATACATATGCTTATGAATAGACATACACTAGTATAATGACCTTGGAGTCACACTGAGAGTGTTATATAAAATGATGTTCTAGAGAATGACTCTCCTCAGATATAATTTTAAAAGTTATGGTAGAGAGAAATAGGTTTGAAAATTGAGATTAAAAGAATTCATCCCTACCCGTTTTTGCGATATGATCTTGTTATGTAGCCCAAGCTAGCCTGGAACGTAAGATACATCTGCTTTAGTTTGCAGAGTGCCCTGATCACATTAGCATACCAACACACATGGCTCACTTAGTTCTTATGCCTGGTTCAGAATCTTGGAAGCAGTTGGAAAAGGAAGGTCTTTTATGAAGCAAGAGCAAGAAGGGGTTGTAACACACGTTAATACAGTGCTAATAGTTTCCCTAAGGTCAAGGTTATTCATTTGGTCAGGAGAATCACCTGAGAATGTTGAAAGCTAATGGCCAAAAGTTTCAGGGCAACATGGGGCTGAAGTATTGGTGCTGCTAAGCAAGTGATGAGACTGTGGGGCTGGGGGGAGATTCTGCAGTGAAGGGAATGAATGTTACCTATGAACATCTTAAAAGTTGTCATGGGGGTGTCTACGGCATTGCTGACTCTGTTCTTTGGCATGAACAAAGAATGGGATGACTTGTGAAGATGGAAGATCAGGCTGCAGAGTGAAGAAAGTAAGGGGAAGACTAGATGCAAGTATACTGGTTTGGGGATTTTCTAGGGCCCCTGGATCTCCTTTTTCTCCTATTAGATCTGTTAGATACCTGCTCTGATGGCTTTCTGGCTCTTTCTCCTTGCAATGTCTTTCAGGAATAAGAAGCCACCATCTCAGGGAGCCTCCCTTCACTCATTACTCAAACCCTTTTTCCAAATGTCCCGCCCTTTGCCTAAATCAGAAGCCCAAGAGTATACTTGTGCATTCTCCAACATGTGCTCTAGAAGAGGGACAAGGATCAGTGGACAGCAGAAGGACACAGCTGGGTTTAGGATGAAGGAACTGACCAACAAGACAGTATTCCTCATACTCTGCTTGAAGAATAACCACTTTCAAGGCTATAGGCTCAGCCATTGCCATCCCAAATATGTATTTTAGATATCATTTCAACTCAATAACTTCATGGCATACTTCATGCCAAGGATAAAAGCTTTTTTTTCATTTCTTTAAGATTTAGTGTATGGCATACATACCCAAAGGCTGCTGGAGGCCAAGGCTCTGAGTCTTCTTTGTTTGGTGTCTAACACAAACCACACAAGGCTTTGTACTGACTAGTAGTAGCTCGGGAGATGTTCTATTTGAACAAGTTTCTTAAAGGCAGATAATTGGGATCTGTCTCTTGATTTAATTAAGTTCAATCAATACACTGTAAAACTTTTCCGGGAAATTCAGTTATAGGTCAAGCTATGGAGCTCAGAGCAATGTCTAAAACAGCCAGGATCATTATCAATCTCTGTTGGCATTTGGAAGAAGTTGACCCTTGTCCTCTTCTGCTGACTGAAAGTACCTGGCTGGCGCTGGGTGTGGTGGTTCATGACTGAAATCCCAGAATTTATGAACAGAGGCAGGAGGATCAGGGTCAGCTTTGGACACCTAGAGAACCTGAGATTAGGCTGGGTTGCAGTAGAGTCTGCCACAAAAAGCCAATCAAGAGTCTGAAGCACCCTGGCCGCTCTTTCAAAGAACCCATGTTCGATTCCCGGCATCTGCATGGCGGCATGAAACAGTCTGCTACTTCAGTCCCTCGGGATCTGATAATCTCTTTTGCACTTTTCACTGGACCTGGGCATACACTTGGGGCACAGACATCCACGCAGGCAAAATGCCCATACATGTAAAATAAAATAAGAATAAAAATTCTTAAAAATTGGAAAGAAACCAAGATCAGCAACATTAATAATACATTTAGAAAGGGACCACAAGCCGGCCGTGGTGGTGCACACCTTTAATTCCAGCACTTGGGAGGCAGAGGCAGTTGGATTTCTGAGTTCCAGCCTGGTCTACAGAGTGAGTTCCAGGACAGCCAAGGCTACACAGAGAAACCCTGTCTTGAAAAACCAAAACCAAACCAAACCAAAACAAAACAAACCAAACCAAAACAAAACAAAACAAAGCAACCACGTTCAGATGTAAGGGAGAGAACTGTGAGGCTGGCCTTGACATCCATTCCTACGGATCCTGCCTGTCTTTGGCAGCTTTTCAGGATCGACATTCGGGGCCAACGGTTTGCTTTTTGCCTATTGTTTCTAAGCAAATCAGATTTTTTGAGAATGCATCAACTATAATTACAACAAGTACCTAGAAGTCAGACATGTCCCTTGCAGAATGTCTTTATGTCTCTGACTATTTATTTCAGTGTTACATGACAACAGGGGTAAGGTAGGTGAACCTTGAACTGGCTGGCAGTGAAAAATTGCTTTTACTTTTTGTGATGGCCATGGAGAGCTGACAGCCTCAGCTTCTTTCTGACTCAATTAATGTGCTCCCTGACTCTTGAATATTAGGTCAAAGTTTTAAAAATCTACTTAGTGAGAGCTACCTGTTAGCGTTGTGGAACCAAGCGGATGATGGATCAGTCTGCCATCTCTTCCCAGTGCGCTTCATCAGGGCAGCAGCTCTCACCTGTGAACATGAACCCAGTGTCTCGTCTCCAGCCTGGAACACTGGTCCGAGGTCAATCCTATTCCATAATTCATTTAAAATTTACCTCTCCTAGGTACCCGGGTAGTATATATTGATGCTGGAGTTGAAATAAGATGTGATCTCGTTTTCAAGGAGTCCACCACAGTCTGCCATAGAGTGTTTGGGGTCTCATTATCAAGGAGTCCACAGACTGCAATAGGGTGTGTGTGTGTGTGTGTGTGTGTGTGTGTGTATGAGATAGGGATATGAGTCCACCATAAACACATACCCAAAAGACCTCAGGACCACTAAACCTGGGGTGAGATGGATGGAGCTTCCTGAAGGAGATGGCCTTTATGGATCATTTCCACATACCAAAAATTTAACATGTAAAATCAAGTATTTGTGACTTTTTTCCTAAACCCCCATGCTTCCGACTTTTTCTCTTCAATCTACCACACCACTCAGCCGTTAAATCCAGCCAGTCCTTTTTATACACTTCAGCCTTGCCTATAATAACATCTGGAAAATTTGTTCTTTGCCTTTAGCTATCACAGTTCTAAGCGCCTAAGATTGTCAGTGCTCAAAAAAACAATCGGGCCAGCTGAACCCACCTGTCTGTCCACACCCATACACCACTTACACACCCCGGCAGCGGCCTCTTGGCTGGTCTAGCTGGCGCCAGGCCTGCCTGCTATGGTCTTTCTGGGATGTTGCTGCATTTATTTGCCTGGAGTCAAGTGGCTTTATGATGCAGAGACAGGGAGGAGGGAAACACCTACCTAAGCCTGTGAAACCTGTGTGCAATAACGTGAGTGGGCAGAACAAGAAGAAGGGCAAGAGGACAGGAAATACCTAGAGATTCACCAGCCCAGCCAGAAAAAAAAAAAAAAAGCAATAAAGATAACAGCAAGAGGCAAGATGCCAAGACCTGGGGCCTGGGAGCTGGCATTCGCCTCCTGTGGCTGCTGCAGCGAATTACCCCAAACTTGATGGCTTAAGACCTGAGGAATCGATATTCTCCGAGGTGTAAGGCCAGAAGTCCAAAGTCATTATCACGGGGTTGAAAGAGACGCATTGACAGGACCACCACACTTTGCTGTCTGGAAGCTTCCTGATGGGTGTCTGCACAATGCCCATCTCTGCCTCAGGGAGGATGGGGGCTGTCACACTGCCTTCTCTTTGTGATTGGCCTCCTGCCTTTTCTTGTAAGGATGCATGCAGGATCCACTCAGATAGTTTGCATAATTTCCCCATATCAAGATGGTTATTTCTTAACATAGCCTTCTCTGCAAGCCCTCTTTGGTCTGAGAAGCCATATTTACAAGCGCTGGAGATGTGGATGAGGAATTCTTTAAAGGGGGCGCCTATGAGCATAACACAGTCAGCTCAAGATAATGACCGAGGCATATAAATTTGCTCTCATGTTTGCTTTAGAACTGTTGGGGTTTGGAGAGGCGAATGGGACACGGCAGCTACCTTTGCCAGGTTCAGGGGCACAGAGAATGCACGAGGACCTACACCACAGTCCTGGAAACATCTATGTGTTATTTATTATAATAGGAGACCAGGATAGCTATATAATTAAGGGGGAACCAAATAACAGGGGTGCTTGAGCAGTAGGGGACTGGTCTAAGCTGCTGTTTCTCCAACAGTAAAATGCTCCCTTGGAAGTTGTATTAGTTACTTTTATGTTGCTGTGATAAAACACCAGGACCCAAGCAACTTATATAGATGGAAAGGTCTGTTTGGGCTTTTGGTTCCAGAGGGATGAGAGTCCACCACGGTGGGGAAGAAGTATGTCAGCGTGAGGCGGGTGTCGCAGTTAAAGCAGCAGCCGAGAGCTCACATCTTGAATCACAAGCTTGAAGCAGAGAGAGCGAACTGGAAATGGTCTTTAAGCTTTCAACGCCTGCCTCCAACAAGGCCACATCTCTCAAACCTCCCAAATTGCACCATCACTGGGAAGCAAGCATCCAAATGTCAGAGATCATGAGGGTCATTTCTCATTCAAGCTAACAGATTTTGGCCCGCTGTAGAGTTGCTCTGTAGCCATCTTGTGATGGCAACTCCTTTCCTAGCTAAGAGACGATGCATCCTCTTTAACCAATGACCCAGGACTTCAGGTTCCATCCTCAGTCTCCAAGTCAGTGTTCCCTCCCACTTTTATGCCAGCAGGTCTAGCCTTTGACAGTGCTGTGAATATAATGTAAATGCAGCTGAGTAGGATCTCAGCAGTTAGGAAGTAAAGGCAGGGGGATTAGGAGTTCAAAATCATCCTCTCTAGGGTGTATAGTCAGTCTGAGGCTAGCCTGAGCAACATGAAAGCCTACCTCAAAAATAATAATATTTTTAATAAATAAATAAATACATAAATAAATAAAAATAAAAGTGCTCATGAAGTCTTCATAATTTGAGTTCTCATTTTCCTGAAACCCCCTTCTCCCCCCACCTCTCTCTCTCTCTCTCTCTCTCTCTCTCTCTCTCTCTCTCTCTCTTACACACACACACACACACACACACACACACACACACACACTATATATATATATATGGAGGACAAGGTCTGATTACATATGACTACATAGCTCTGGATGTCATTAAATTCACTATATAGACCACGTTGGCTTTGAACTCACAAAATCTGCCTGCCTTTACCCTTTCAGCCCAGTGCTAGGATTTGTAGCGTGAGTTTTTTTTTTTCTTTTTTCTTTTTTTCTTTCCATAACTGGCTGTGTCTTGGGATCTTTGGATGTCATTTTCCTGCCCTAGATCTCTTTCACAATTTGCAAGGCCAGCCTCATCTCATCACTATAATTGCAGACCAGTTGCCATTTCTTTCAGAAAGTCTCCTTAGAATCTCAGAGAAATCTGAGCAACTCCTCCCTCCACAGCATCTCCTGATCTTCTTACTGCACGTGGCTGGCTCTGGCACACGTATCAGACTTGCCCTTTTTCTTGTGTGTTTACTTGTATGCGCGTGTTTGGGCTCATGTTTGTGTGTGTGTAAGTGTGCAGGTATGTACATGTATGTGTGCACACATTCAATAGGTGTGTACATACATGTGAATATGTATTGAGGCCAGCCTCGGATGTTGTTCCTTAAGGCATCCTCATGGTTTCTTTCTTTCTTTCTTTCTTTCTTTCCTTCTTCCTTCCTTCCTTCCTTCCTTCCTTCCTTTCTTTCTTTCTTTCTTTCTTTCTTTCTTTCTTTCTTTCTTTCTTTCTTTCTTTCTTATGTGTTTTCTATGGATCAGACCCAACTCCTCATACTTGCAGAGCATCTTAGTTTTGTCTCCTATTGCTATGATAAAATGTCCCTTGAAAAGCAGCTTAAAGGAGAAAGGATTTGGCTTACAATTTCAGGTTACAGTTCATGACAAAGAAGTCACAGCTACAGGGTCTTAATGGAACTGGCCACAGTGTATACGTTGTTAACAGCAGAGAACGATGGGTTAAGGCAGGTACAGGAACACTCAGTTTGCTCTCTTCTTTTCATTCAGTCTAGGGCGCAGAACAGGAAACGATGCTAGCCACATTCAGTGTATGTCTTCACAGTTCACCCAACAAAACAGAAATTTCACAAGACAGCCAGTGTGGGGTGGGGGTGGGGGGTGGGGAATGATGATTCCAGTTTCAGTGAGAGACCGTGTCTCAAAAACTAAAGTGGAGAGTGGTTGAGGAAGGTAAGATACCTGTGTGAACTCTGGCCTCCATGTACACAGTCACGTCAGAAGCACACACAAAGACTGAAGAAGCCAGGAGGAAGCCAGGCTTCTGGAAGCAAGAAGGCAAGTGGGAGTTGCTGCCACAGCCCCCTGAGCTACACAGGGGCCTGCTCAACAGAGCTAAGGCGGACATGGAGGTCAGTGGTCAGAACATGGATTTATTTGAATTAGAATTCACTAGAATAGATTAGAAATAGAAAGTGGGAAAAAGGAGAATCCAAGGATGATGTCCTAATCAGGGATTTTTTTTTTTTTTTGGGTCAACTTGACACAAGCTAGGGTCACCTGGGAAGAATGAACCTCAATTGAGAAAATGCCTCCTTTATTTTTTTATCATTGATGTGGGAGAGTCCAGACCATCGTGGGCGGTGCTGTTCCTGAGCAGGAGGACCATAAAAACGGTAGCCTGAACAAGCCAGGAGGAGCAAACCAGTGAGCCCCATTTCTCCACCGTCTACTTCAGTTCCTGCCTCCCAGTTCCTGTCTATAGTTCTTGTCCTGACTTCCCTTCACAGACAGACTGTGATCAAGATGTGTAAGCCAAATAAACTCTTTCCTCTCCCGATTGCTTTTTGTTTTGTTGTTTTTAAAAAGCAATGGAAGCCCAACTAAGACAAATGAGTAGATATAAGGGATTTCATTATACAGAAATGTAGTCCTAGAACGTTACTATCAGACATCTATATGAAAATTCTGGAGAGAGGGAGGGGAGGAGGAGAAGAAGAGGGAGAGAAGGAAGATTCACACACATATGGGAAGAGGTGGGGAGGAGGGAGAGGTTGAGACACATGGGGTGCAAGAAAGAGGCTATGTGTAAGAACCTGGCCAGGGAGAAGGCACCATTGATGCACAGATTGTATTTATAGCCATCGGAATAAAGTGATAGTGAATTAAAGAAAGGAAACGGAAGATATGGAGACTGGCTGAACCATAATCACCGAAGATCAAAGGTCGTTGAGATGGCTCAGTAGGTAAAGGTGCTTGCTGCCAAATCTAGAAATATGGGAAAAGACTACAGAGAACTGACTCCTGAAGATTGTCCTCCGACCCCCGACAAGCTCACTGTGGCATGTACATACCCACACTCACCCAAATATCATGTGTACCTCCAATAATTACACACACACATATACACACACATACACACACACACACACACACACAGAGAGAGAGAGAGAGAGAGAGAGAGAGAGAGAGAGAGAGAGAGAGAGAGAGAGAGTTCCCATCTACAGAGCTGGATGGAGAGGGAGGGAATGAAAGGGTAACTGAGAAGAGATGCCAAGAGGTCAAGTTTCCCCAAAGGACAGGCATGGCAGCTGCCCCAGAGCTGCTGGAGAACAGGACCTGGAGTCTATTTTGTTGGCACTGCCAAGCTGAGTGTGAGTAGACGCTACATGGATATTTGTTGAACGAATAGAGTGGAGGTGATGTTTGTGTCTCTATTTGCCCAGCAAAGAGTAACTTTGTAGCCTTTGAGGTGGAATTACACGAGTTATTGATTCATATAGAAAAGACATCACATAAAGCCTTGAATTCTCCAAGACAGAATCAAACAGATGACGCCTTCATGGGTATCCAGGCTATCTAAAGTGCCTGCTGGTAGAAAAACCAGAGGTAAAAGTTTCTGTTTCCTGACATTCAAGCAGATCTGTAGGGTGCTGATGCAGAGAAAGGGGCCGGGAGAAAATCGCAACTGCCTACGTGTCCTTTTGTCTGATAAGAGAGACAGGATTTGCTCGAGAAGATACTAGCATGAGAGATCAAGCAGCAATCACACCCCCTCTTCCCATAAACGTCTTTCATGACTGGCCAAAGGTTAGTTACCCACCAGGCCGATGAGTCATAGTGGGTGTGGCCAGACCTTTGAGCGCTAAATCTCCTAGGGCAATGTGATCTCGAGGCACAGCTGTCTGGTTTTTGTTTGTTGGTTTGTTGTTTGTTTTTATGTAACTACTCATTTTGGCAGGGTGAGGGGCCAAGAAGGGAGTTAAGGAAACTCATTAGAATTCATTTTAATATTATGCTTTACTTAATTCAGTGTATGTCAGACATGATCGTCTGGATATGCAATCAAAGAACATCATTACTGAGAAGAAAGTCTATGCTCTTTTTCTGGCAATGCATCTGAAGTCTGGTGTATAGTTTACACTTGTAGCACATCTCAACACAGACCAGCCCCACACTCAACAGCTTCAGAGCCACATGTTGCTGGGACTCCCAACTGAGATAATGTAAGTCAAAACCTAGATTGTACTAGGATTGGAAAGTCAGTCCGGTGACTTGACCTATAAGCCAAAGGTCCTGGATTTGATTCTCATTATTAAGAACCAGCAAGCTGACCAACCTGTTACTTTTTAGAGGTAAACATTGAGATGTTTTTAGTGTAGCATTGATCCCTCAATTCAGTCGTCCCATTTAAATTTTACATCCCCGGCTTGTGGGGGAAGGTGTCATCAGGAACATAGATCCCAAGTCAGAGGAATGACACAGTAGCCTTCTCCTGAGTTTCTAGGCCATCTTCCCCACAACCAGATGCCTAGTTTATATTGATGGGAGCCTTCTGTACCACAGAGGACCAAATGGATGAACAGTTGTATGAAGCCCGGACACCAGCCAAACGGGAACTAACACTGTATGGGCATATGCCTCTTCCCAACTCTTTCTCAAGGCTCACGGGCCTACAGATGCTTTCTCTTCTTCCGTGCTGGCGGCCATGTGTTTGTGAAAGGTCAGTACTCACAGGAATTGTCTGAACACATTGCAGGATCTCACCAGACCGAGGTCTCAGTACATGAACAATTTGAGTGCCAATGTGTCCCACATCGGACAACACTTACTCTTGAACAACTGTGCCCTGAGGGAAGAGTGCTGCTTACCCTCTGTTTCCATGGGAGATTAGGTCTAGGCCCTCCCACAAATATCAAAATCTCAGGATGCTGTGGTCCCTTAGAGAAAATATGACAGTATGCACACATAACCTGGACATATCTTCCTCTGTATTCTTAATCATCTTTAGATTCCTTATAATACATAATGCAAGTGCTGTATAAATAGTTGTTATATTGTGTTGCTTAGGAAATATCAAGGGCAAAAAAATCTGTGTATATTCACTACAGACACAGTTTTCAACTATTTTATCTTCCTTTTCTTTTCTTTCTTTCTTTTTCTTTCTTTTTTCAGTGTCGAATATTGAATCTAGGCTCTACCTCTGCAGCAAGCATTCTGCAACTTAGTTGTGCTCTTTCTAAGTATGTAATTGTTTGAATCCATGGTTGTAAAATCCACGGATATAGAGATCTAGCTATGTTTAATTCAGAGAAATGAATACATAATGACATACTGGAGGTATATCTGACTTTTAATTAAGGGAGGGGTACAGTAGGGAAATGACAGGAGATAGTTGGCTGCCTAATGCCATGTCTTTCTCTCTGCAACAGTTTTTCAGACTGTGCCTACAGTTTTCCTCAAGATGGGACTAGAGATGGTAAGTTAGCACCCCAAGGCCGTCCTCTGAACCTGACCTGCTTTTATAGGTCAATAGCATAAGCAATAGCCTTTGCTTTTTTTCCATTGGGTTGTTTGACTTTATCAACACTTCATCACCCTAGCTCTCAACTGGGTTCTGCATCATGCCATTCCCATGGTAACCCACACCAGTGTGACATCTTATAAGCTTCATCCTCAGTCCCTCCCTACCAATGTGGTTTGGATCGCATCTTAATGATTGCATCATTAAGATCACTTAATGGCTTTGTTTACGAAGCAGCCACTATGATGCCGCCAGGTCCCACCCAGGCCTAGTGCTTCATGCACAAACATTACGTCACTTACTCTTCCTACCACCTTGCCAAGGGCTTGCTGTTATCCTCATCTTAAAGATGGGGCAATCACAACCCAGAGATGTTCATTAACTGGCTCATGGCCTCCCAGTTAGGAAACGGTAGCATAAAGGAGAAAATATCTCTATTAGTCTGAGTCCAAAGTGGAGATCAAATTCTGCTTACTGTCTGTGGTCAGAACCAGGTAGACCTGAGAAGTCTCAACAAGCTGCCATGAACCAGTTCACTCTCTCCCTTGTGTACTCTGTCTCCATGACTATGCTTCTCCTCTGGAGCCTCATTTATACCTCAGGACTTCACTATGTCCTGACCCTGGTTTACTTTGCTAAGATACTCATATCCTTCTTGACTTAGTTAATTCCTCTCTCCCAGGGACTGAAACTAGTCCCTTTAGCTGCTAGATAGAATCTTGTTTTCTACTGGGCAGATGTTCCTAGAACCACGAACCACCCTTCTGCCTTGTCTATGTACATGAACTCTACCTGGAAATGGCTGTGTGATATTGATACAAACTCACTCTCTCCTTCCTCAGCTGGCTTAAACGCACATATGTCACCCCATATTGGGACGGTTACATATAATGAATGTATATGTGTGGTATTTGCCCTCGGCATCTGCTCTTGACCAATTCACTCTAGGCTTTATCTTTTTTTTTCTCCCTAGTTTCAAGATCTCCATTGGAATTTTACTCACAAGTCTCAGAACTGATGTCAGTTAAACTTTTTTCCTTGAATTTAGTTTTGAATTTGGTTAAAGATTTGACATGACTCCCAGTCTCTGCTTTCAGCCTCACTCACAAAACCTACCATGACTGCTGGGTCTGCTCCTCAAGGTCTAACCAGGTTTCTGCTTAACAGCAGAGGCAAGGATTGGGCTCCTGCTGACAAATTTGAACACGGGTGCATTCATTAGATTTTTGTCAGCTTGACACAAATCCGGAATCATCTGGGAAGAGGGAACCTTGATTGAGAAAATGCCTCCGTTAGATTCTGTAGGCAAGTCTACTAGGAAGTTTCTTGATTAATGATTAGTGTGGGAGGGCTCAGCCTACTGTGCATGTGCCGCCCCTGGGCAGGGGGTCCTGAATGGTATAAAAAGCAAACTGGGTGAACTATGGAGAACAAGACAATAGCAGCATTCCTCTATAGTTTCTGCTTCTGCTTCCGCCCCTAGATTCCTGCCTTGGCTTCCCTTCATGATGGACTATAGACAAGTGTGTTTCAGTGCTTATCACAGCAATAGGAGACAGGCTCAGACACTGGCATTAGTCCATGGTAGACCCAGCTATGGTCTGGACAGCAGGCTCCTATCCTTGGAGTAGATCCCCCAAACCAACCTAATCCTTCTAGTTTTCTCAATGCTCTCTCTCTCTCTCTCTCTCTCTCTCTCTCTCTCTCTCTCTCTCTCTCTCTCTCTCTCCTCATTGCTTGAGTGCTCAGTCTCTTGCCAGTGAGAAACTTGCATGCCCCGTCATCAGATTAGCTCAACAAAGAGCATCCATACTAGATCAACTTCCTCAAGTTTTGCCTAAATCAATGTGCCCTCTTCAAACCTCAGCGATCCCTTTTTCCAGGGCTGCAGGCTGTCAGAACTAGTTGCCTGCTTCCCCCTACTGTGCTGCCCACCCTCCACATATGGGCTTCTCTGACACCAACTGCCTTTCTGGACCACTGTCAATTGCTTTACTCTATGGAGCACTGCCAGCTGGCTATGCATCCTACCAGGCCCAGCTCCATCCTCGGACACTCTCTGGTGCCCGAGTCCCATGTTCTCAGAGATGATTTGCCTGGTGTCTGGCTGTTCCTCACCAGCACTCTGTCTCCAGCTCTGGTGTTCAAAATGAGATGTGACCTACTAAGAGTGAATGGACGGCTACTTGTGGTTGAAACAGCATAGGTCTACTGTGGTACTGCTCACACAGCCTTCAATTGCCTCCCGTCCTTACTGCACACTGCTATGTGCTGGTTCTGGAAGCTTCATTCCTGCAAGTCTCACTCTGGTTTTGAACTCCCTTAGAGTAGTAAATGTCTTATTTTGAACTAATTAATATACATACATATGCCTGCATATGCACTGACATATATACTTATGCGAACATGTGTACACACACACACACACACACACACACACATGATAAATCAATGTAATGAGCGATTACAGGAAGTGCAAACCCACATAACCTGTGTCCTTTCTCTGCTTCCTGATGGATGTTTGGTGTTCTTCTTTCCACATTATGTGAGGCTCTCCACCATTAAGGGATTCACATGGCATTATGATGGTATTGCCTATCTACAGCTGGCCTGGGTAGAGGAAGTCAGTGTCTTTCAGAGGATTGGACACATTCCCATCTGTAGAACACTATGGCCCTGTTCACACAGGGGATAGCAGTCGTGATGAGCTTCATCAGGGCTGTCTCTAGCACCATCAGAGTGAACCTACAAAAATCAGCTCAGGGGCTCATAAGTAGAACCTGCTGCTGGTGAATCCTACCTCCTTGCTGTCTATAAACACTTGGGAAAGATGGGGAAACCCTCCCTACGGGCAATGTACTCTGTATTATGTACTTTGACCAGGAGTTCTCAGTTCTGAAATGCTGGCCTCAGTTTCTCTTCTGCTTTGAAGAGTGAGGATATCTGCCAATCAATAGAAGACCATGAAGCCCCAAGCCAATAAGCCAGTAAGGGCTAAGTATGCATGCATCTTTAGGATAGTCTGTGACTCTGCTCACTGCAGTCCCATGCTCTACCTTGATCCTTGTATCAAGTTAAATGCTTTCTAAGACATAAATAAGACCTATTCATTTCTGTGTGTGTTGGGGGGGGGGGAGAGTTACAGACAGGCACAGGGTTTTCCTGTTCATTACAGCATGAACCAGACAGAAAAGGAGACAGAATAGGAACTACATTTGGGTTACATCCAAGCTACTGTGACTCAGCCACCTTACAGCTGCCACAGTGTCAAGGATGTGTCAGAAGATCTGCTTCTGGTACAATGTTTACTGAGAATTTTTTCCCCTTAATTTGCCCAGGGTTTCAAATCAGACTATTTGCAAAAGTAGCTTAGTCCAGATCCATTGGATCTAAAGAGATTTTCTATTTTAAAAGAAGTAACCAGTTTAGCTTTCTCTTTAGGGACACACTCCCACCTTTCTGTGACCCTAGAGAGAATGAGAAGAGTCCCCCTTTCTCTTCTGTGAGAGAGAAAAAATCAATTCTCTCATTTCTCCAATTAGTGTAGAGCTCAGCCCTGAGAAGTGGGCAGTTTGTGTCCACCAAAATTAGAAACAGACAATTAATGGCTTGTTACCTTAGGCTTGGCAAATGCCAAGAAAGTGAACAGAAGATGATGGCACAGACAAGCTGTCGTGGGTTAGCGGTGATCCAGGCCCTCGAATAGCTCATCTACAAAAAGAGAAACTAACAGCTTTCTGTCTTCATTTTTTCATCTTTTTACTGACAAACATTATAGCATGGAACATATTTTCTTTTTCTAAATTTTTTGTTGGTGTCTATTCAGTGAGCACAGTAATGGTTTCCCAGAGACATCTCATGTGGGTGTTACCATGTGATTCTACCATATTCACCTCACTATCCCCTTCCCTTCCCTTTCTTGCCACCCCCCCCCACTGCCGTCTTTTCTATTTCCAGGTCATCTCCCTTATACTTTCATGTCACATATACATATATATTATTTTATGTTCATGTATAGAAGAACTAGAATTTGTACCTGACAGAAACATAATGTATTTAGCTCTCAGTGATTTATTTTGTTTAATGTGATGATGTCTAATTATATCCATTTTCCTGCAAACACTAAGATCTCTCCTCTCCCGTCCTCTCTTCTCTCTTCCACCCTTCTCCCCTCTTTATCTCTCCTCTCCGTTCTATCTCTCTTTTGACAGTGTCTGTGTAGCCCAACTTAGCCTCAAACTTGTGCCCCTCCTGCCCCAGCCTTCCAGTTTCTGGGAATATAGGTATATAGGACCACAAAGAGCTTGCCCATTGGACTCCACCACCACTTCTGCCCGGCCTCTCGCTCAGCACCCCTCGGGGCTTTAACACAGCTTCATGGGCAGGGCGACAGGTGCAGGAAATCAAGTGACTTTTCCAAGGCAGCAGATCTGAGCTCTAGATCTTCATTTCTCAGAAGCCCGAGCTGTCAATCAGCACGCCCTACCGTCATCGTATCAAGGGCCCAATCAAGTGTGGATTCTTTATAGTATGTATTTAGCATCTAACAATACAGTTTTTGATTAGGGAGAGCCTTGCTGGGAAGGCTCTGTACCTTAGAAGGCAATTAATGCTGAGCCCGTGCTTCCCTTTTTAGAAGCTGCTCTGTGGAGGAAAAGAAGCAGTAAGATGAAGCGCCAGCCTGGGACCGAGTACTCGCCACAGGAAGCTCGCAGAGGGTTTCCGGGGTGCTTGTGAAAGGTCTATTTCCAAACGAAAGATTCAGCTCTTCTGCCACTCACCCAAGATAAAGACACTTTCCCATGACACCCAAGGGAAGTTAACAGTCATTTAACAGTAGCTGAAAAGTTCAGCTCGACGAGACAGATTTAGACTGGAATGAGGGATGGGCAGCAAGGGCCTCTGCATTCAGTGATAGAGAATGTGAAGGTTGCGCCACTGGACATCCAGATACCTTTCAACGCATCTTGAATTTGGACGATTCGGTGCTTTACCGGCTCAGCTGCTTTACAATCTCTCCTACAAAGATTTGGGCTTGTGTCTTTTATCAGGGAAAACAAATGCATTTGTGAGCTTTAGGAACACAAACAGAAAATTGATTTATACCAAGAGGCCATTGAGGATTGGGGGGAAAAACTAAGTGTCAGGAAGAGAACTGACATGTGAGGCAAAACCAAGAACAGGACTCCAAGGAAGACATAAAAAAATGACAACAGGCAGAAGAAAGTAAATAGGCTCCTGGGTAGAGCTCAGCTTCTAAAAACACAGGGCAGAAAGTTCTAGATGGGAGGATGTTTAAAGGATTTGCCTTGACTCCCAAATGTATCAATGATGTATGTGACTCTGAGACTTGCAGTTACTCAAACTCTACTTTGTTACTTTTGAAGCAGAGTCACAGAAACACCTCCTAAGCTTTCAAAGACTGCTGGGGAAAAGTACAAAAGACCATGAAGAAGAAATGTGCTCATAGGTACAGGATGAGCCTTGTATTGCAAGCCATACTGCATACTATGATCAGTTGCCATTAGCTACTAAATACTGAATATTGCTTTAGAATGCAAAGTTCCTGCTCTGGACTACTCCCTTCTCCTTGAGAATGTGTTTAAAAAAATCAAACCTTTACTGAGTGCGGAAGCACATCCTTTTAATCCTAGCACTTTGGAGGCAGAAGTAGGTAGATCTCTGTAAGTCAGAGGCTAGCGTGGTCTACATAGAGAGACCCTGCCTCATATTTTTATATAAATAAATCAAAAGTTTATGTGTTACCCTAAGGTCTATATGAAGTCTGAAATAGAATACCTGTATAACTTTAGTGTCTTAAACTTCACTTTTATTTGAAAGCATATGGGATCATGAAAAGATCAGTGTGGGTGTTTTATCTTGTGGAGTACAATTTTTGTTGTCTTCTTAAGGCAGGGTCTCACTCTGATAAAAATGGCTGGCTTATGATCTGCTATATAGACAAGGGTGACCTGGAACTCACAGCTATCCACCTGGCACTTCCTCAACAAAATGCTGAGATTAAAGATATGTGTCACCAGGCTGTCAAGGAGCACTTTAAATAAATAAATAAATAAATAAATAAATAAATAAATAAATAGTAGTCATTTTGAGATGCAGGATACAGTGTAAGCGTTTAAAATAAGAATACGGGGGTGGAGGTGGGGCTGGAGAGATGGCTCAATGGTTAAGAGCACTGACTGCTTTTCCAGAGGTCCAGAGTTCAAATCCCAGCAACCACATGATGGCTCACAACCATCTGTAATGAGATCTGATGCCCTCTTCTGGTGTGTCTGAAGACAGCTACAGTGTATTTATATATAATAAATAAATACATCTTTAAAAAAATACTAAGAGAAAACATAGGAAAAATGAATCTAACAAAGTATTGTCACATATTAACTCCTCATAAGCCTTTTATAATATAGGGAGATTCTGTCAACTCTTGAGTTCCTTAGGGAGTCATTGGAGATGGCTGCTAACCTGACACCATCCTGGAATCCAGCACACGGTGTCACAGCTGCTCTGTGGGTTTTGCTGATGATTGTCCACATCTAGGGTGCAGCATTCCCTGGGGGAAGCTGGTAAAACCCTGTAAGATGGAAATTTCCCAGTGTGGCGGCAACTATATAGCTAGTAACTGAAGCTCTCTACAAAGGCTACTGAGTCAATCCTCAGGATATCATCCAGAAAAAATGGTGGGAGAGGTCATGGACTGCTCAGAAAGGAGACGCTTGGGGCTCTAAAAGAACACATTTCAGCCTCAATCCTTACTTCCTGGCCTCTACCTCGGTATGGCCGCTTCTTCCTGTCTGGTGTAGTCCCCTGATTAACCTACTTCTCACTAAGAGAACAAAGACCCGGTGAGGCTCTTTGGACGGGAGGAGGAGGAAATGTGGGCTTGCCTTTTAAAGATCACCATCTGTGTTGAAAGCGGGTAGAGAAGTCATGCCTGGAGCATAGGAGACATGCTGTGAAATGGAAATTACCTGGCTTCAACTGGGAGAGTCCAGGGAGGGCCAGAAACAGGAGGAACAAGTTGAGAGCAGCCTCACTAAGACTCCCAAGGACTCCCAAGGAGCACTTCCTTTCTCAACAATAAGATGAAAAGCCTCAAGTTCATACTTGGGGACACGCACCATGCTAGGCTTGGGGGGTCAGGGGTATTGCAGGAATATGGGCTATTTCGGTCGCTGTCTTAGTTTGGATTTTGTTGCTGTGATTAAAACAAAAAACAAAAAAACAAAAAACAAAAAACCCCAAAAACAAACAAACAAACAAAACAACAACAACAACAAAAACCCTGGCAAAAGTAACTCAAGGGAAAAAGGGTTTAATTGGCTCCCAGTTCCAGGCTCCAGTCCATCAACGGGCTTAAGAGAACTGGAACATTACATTCACAGTCAAGAGCAATGAATTAATGCTTGCATGCGAGTGCTCAGCTCACTGTCTCCTTTCTACTCAGTCTAGGGCCCAGACCATGAAATGATGCCACTCACGTTCTAGTGGGGCCTTCCTACCTCAATTAACCTTATTTAAAAAAAAAACAAAAACAAAAAAAACCAAAAACCAAAACCCAAAACCCAAAAAACTTTCAGAGGCATGCCCACAGGTCAACCTAATCACCATTACCTCGCGCACCCCGCCCCCCCCCCCCCCCCGCCGCCATTCCCTGAAATGTTAAATGACGCTAGATTGTGACAAGTTGATAATTAAAACCAACCATCACAGTCACTAGGCGTCCAGAGCGTGCGGGTTGGGTCATGTGACTCAGGACTGGCCAATTACTGCACTGAATTCTCCCAAGTGACCGACCTATAGTCATTCCTGTAGGTGATGACGTCAATTTAGTTCCTCCAATCAGAAGGAACACGAATGACTCGCTTTCATTTCTTATTGCATCTCATCACGATGATATTTTCTAAATATTATCGCTAGTCTCATTTGTAAAATGAGGATTGTAGGACCTCATCCAGGGATTTCTGTGAAAAATGATTATGGCTGATCGTTCCTGCATCTCCCCTAAAAGGAATGCGTGAACAATTAAATAGTTACTCAGAAAGTGCAGGACGATGTTTTTCTCCTAAGATTATGAATAGAAAAGATGAAATGAGTCTGGAATTTCCTGGAGTCACCATGTAGTACCTAAAGCACCCCCCTCCTCATATTCTGGGAGATGGAACTGAGAGAGAAGGATTGTGGATGTTCAGGATGGTGTTAGAGCCACTAGGTCAGGCTGGTTCCATCTGGTACCAGCCCTGCACTTTTCAATGACACTCCCTACTTTCCTTCAGCTTGACTTAATTTTTTCACTGAGTTCTGATGCAGAGACATAGATGGAAAGGCAGCCCTCTTGATACTGAGGTGTCAGACGTATCAGCTGAAGAGGATCCAACAGAATGGTTGACTGTGAAGGCAGAGATGTATTCTGTCTATAATGAGAATAGAACAACCTGGTTCTGTCTAGGGGAGTGAGTCTCAGCACGGGGAGGGGGCAGTATACTTCTAGTGAGCATCACATGCATTATCCTTCTTCCTCACAGGCCCTGGGCTAATTAGTTCTAGGAGGACCTAGTGATATGGAAAACACTTTTGCCAATTGCTTTCTTCGCAGGTTTTCCCTAGTGCATGAATTTCACAAACTGACTGTACTGCTGAAGGCTGCACAGTTGCAGCCAAAGATTGAGCAGGTGAAAATGGCAAGAGGAAAGGATTTTTTTTTTCCTCAGTAAGAAAGTAGCAGTCGACATTAATTCCTCTCCACTGTAAGAGCAGTTACAAAAGAGACCCACAGGGGCAAGGCGAGCATATGCATTGCACTAAGTATTTCTCAGGGCTAAACACGCTATCTGGAAAGACCTAAGGACAAGCACTAAATCTCTAGATTTGAATGTCTCCCGTGCCCTTCTCCAGGCTGGGCAGTCTTGTTCAGCGGTTAGTAGCAAGCTTGTGCAGATGTCCTTTGTGGCTATGTTTTGAGTTTGCAAGAATTGCCAAATACAGACAGACAAGGTTGCTGAGGATGCTCTGCCCTTAGCGGAAGCCTGAGACAGAGAGGTGGAGCCGGAAAGTATCAAGAATGCAACCTTAGAATCAGATGGATCCGGGAGCTGAGGCTGCAGCTTATCCAGCACACGCGAGGCCCCTGGGGTCAGTTCCCAGAACCTCCCCACCCCTTCCCCCACCACCAGATGGGCCTTTGACCTCCTGCAGCATCCTCCACTCTCTAAATATTGTTAGTCTCTTTTGTAAAGTGAAGATAACCTCCTTTTCGGGGGATTTTATAAAAACTCAATAAGATTTCTGTTCCTACCTATATCTACATAAAACTGATGGACCATGAATGGTTATAGTCAGTGAACACACTCTGTTAGACTTCTGTCTCCTCCCAAATCAAGATTTTATAAATATCGAACTATCCCTTCTCCAAGTTCTGTGTTGTATACTTTGTCTTCTTCTGCCCCTTAGAGGGTAAGGGCTGGAGTTCCTATAGATAATTACAAAGGAAGATGGAGGCCACTCTGAGGTGTGTGTCCAGTAGGATCACAGGCCTCAGTGACTGGTCATCTGTGGGAGGGAGGATCCCAAAAGTATGAGGAATGCTATTCTAGATGTGGTGCCATCACTGGCTGAGGTCACGTGGTAGCTTTCATCTCCATTTCCACAGGCACTGTTAGCTCAACTTTTCCAGCTCAGCACTCAAGCTCAGTCTCCTTACAGAGCCCATCTCGAGACCCTACTCCAGGCCTATGCAAGCTCTGTAAGACTGGAATCTGATCTCACTCCTCGTTGCAGTTTGCCTGGCACACTGTAACCCTGACCCTGCTCCAGGTCTCTGCGAACTCTTTAAAACGGGGATCTGACTCATTGCTCACACATCTCAGTAGGCAGTAGACACTCAATAAAGATGCAGGAAGCACCATATAAACACCGGTACCAGGAGCCAGGCAGTCCAGGGCTGGTTAGAGGGCGCTCATGATAACAGCAGGACTCAGTCTATGCTTCTTCTGTCACCGACCTCCTTAATGCACGGCTTCTTCATTTGAAAGCTTCCTTTTGAAATTAAGAGTATCCGTCCGAGTTCTCGGAGCAGACTCCCACAAAAGAGTGTTGTTAGATGACCTGTCTGAAGTCTTCCCAGATTTTTGTTGACTTTATTCTACAAGAGATGATGGGAACAGAGCCTATGCTGCAAAGCCATGATGCATTGGCTGGGTGTGATGGTTTCTGTCTGTACTCTCAGCTATCCTGGCGGCTGAGATAGGGGGACTGCTGAAGTTCAGGAGGTTAAAAACAGCCGGGGAACCATACCCAGATCCCCTCTCTCAAGACAAACAAGCACCATAGCATCTTCCCCCCTCTTTAGGACAGAAGGAGGAAGAGAATAGACATTATTAGAATTAGATTAGCATGATTGGCAATCGTGGAGAACTAAGGGTGGTGGCAAACACTTGTTACATAAATTAATTACTTACATGAAAAATTTGTGGTTTTATTGTTGTTAGATTTTTTTTGTGTTTGTTAGGGGGTGTTTTGTTTTGTTTTGTTCTGCTTTGCTTTGCTTTGAGATAGGGTCTCATGACACCCAAGCTAGCCTTGAACTCACTTAAATAGAGAGGAGAGCTCTGAAAATCTGATCCTCCTGCTTCCACTGCTTGTGGGCTGGGATTTCAGGTGTGCACAACCAGGGTCAGCTGACTGAGCTGGCAGCATCGTTAGATCTCTCCATAGATCCCAAGAAGCCAGAATAAGCATCTTCATGCAAACTCTGTGCTTTCTTCAAATCAATATGGTAGTTGTTGTTTTAACACGAATTGGACATTAGAGTAACTGAAGGGCCTTTTGCAGTGAACACCAATTTATTCATGAAAAAAAAAAAACCTATCAAAGGGTTTCCAAATAAGGGGCATTCTACAAATTACCTACCAGTTCTTGTAAGGACTGAATCAAGGTTACCAGGATTAAGTTGAGTAGCTGTAACAAGAAAAGCCTAGAGTTGTTACCCCAGCCCTAGTACTTGTAAGATAGTCAAGAGGGAATTCAAAGCCAGTTTGATGGGTTGGATAGATAGATAGATAGATAGATAGATAGATAGATAGATAGATAGATATATGGATATAGATATGTAGATATATAGATATGTGAATATCTATATATAGATATATAGATATAAAGATATATGATATAAAGATATATGATATAAAGATATATAGATAGAGGAAGAGGAGGAGGAGAAGCAGCAGCAGGACTGAGTGGGGGAAGGAGGCAGAAGTTGGAGAGCTGCTTCAGAAGTCAAGAACACTTGCTGTTCCTGCAGAAGACCTGATTTTTTGTTCCTAGTGCACACATCAGGTAGGTCACAACCACCTGTAACTCTAGCTCAGGAGGACCTGGACAGGTATGCATACGCACGAAAACATACAATGAACCTTTACAAGAGGAGGATGAGGAGGAACGTGAGCAGACAGGACATGTGAGTGTAATGGGAGGTCCCGGAAAGAAATTGTCATTGGGGAGAATCTCAGGAAACCCAAATAGAACACGGCAGCAGCTGGTCAGCATGTACACTGTGGATGCTGTCTGTGACAAATGTCCTGTGCCAGTGTAAAGAGGGAGGAAAGAGTGTGACGTCTTCAGAAGCACTGTGCTGGCTCTGCAAGAGTTCTCCAAATCGACAGTGTTCTCAAAGTGAGCAAAATCCGAGAATCAAATATTGGTGTCTAGGGCCCTCCCCAGACAAACCAAAGCAGTCACCCAGAGGATGGACTGGAGACCGTGCCGCAGCTTGGAAGGTCTCTCAGACGGTTGTGACGTGCGGTGGGGCTGCACGGATGTCTCCTTACATGTGGCACCTGACTTCTGTATTTTAAAAAACAGTGACACCAAGAGAATATACCTGTGCGGCCATGTGTGACCTGTCACCACCAATTTGGGATTTCTGTTCTACACTTTCAAGAAAATTACAGTATAGTTAGGGGTAAGTGTGCGTGATCAAGCACATGGGGCAATGATTGAAATCTGCACAGCCCAGGAGTCCTGAAGAGGCAGCGATGTTTCTGTTACGAGAGGAAAGTGCGGTGCTTCATGGAAGACAGGTTATAGCTGTGAGTCTCTGCCTGACGTTTTCCCACTGATGGCCCATTTTTTGCTTCTTGCATTTTGCCAGCTATTATTGTCGTGTGGAAGTGAGTCCAGGAGGCAAATACAATTTTGTCAAAGTGGAGCTTTGATCAAGCTGTCTTTAAATAGCGCCCATTTGACCAGTGGCTTGCTATCCCCTGGGAGCTTGGTAGAAATTCAGACTCTGAGCTCCTTTCCAGAACTTTCCAGAAATGCTGAACAGGAATCTGCATTTTAATGGGATGTCAAGAAGTACTAACGTAGAGGAGCCTTCCATGAACCAGCGAGATAAGAAAGCCACACTGATGAGGTGCTATGGAGACAGGAAGAGATGAGTTTAGTCTTGGGTGATGGACTCTCTCCAGGGCTGGGGACAGTCGCAGCAATGAGTTGACAGTCTTGTGGCATCCAGAAAGTCTGGTCGTTTTCAAAGCTTCTCTGTGCATTTTGGGAGAAGATGCAGTGTGTGATCACACCCCGACATGACCCAACTGCTGCAGAGAGCAGTGACAGAGGATGCGTCCAAATACACAGGCCCAAGCAGGGGCCTAGGTGCCTATAGACCTGCTTGGTGTTGAGAACAGACCACATTCTAGAAAGCACAGCACAGTGATCTTAAAGGCCTGATGAGCTGGTCAACCAGAGAAGTGTCCCGGGCTCAGCGTGAGAGACTGAGAAATCCTTCTGAATCAGAGATGACAGAGGCCTCGGGTTTATGCAGCTGGCAGGAACACTCTCTCACTGGGTCTCACTGCCAAGTCAGGCAAGCTTAAAGTCAACAGATCTTCTGTTAGGATAGTCAAGTGATATTTTGCTCAACAAAGCCAGGGATGTCATTACAGCACATTGCCTGGTTTCAATGACAGTTCTCCTGGATTCACATGCCTAGAAGTGCTGGGGTGCATGTGCTCCAGAGAGAAAGAGAGAGAGAGAGAGAGAGAGAGAGAGAGAGAGAGAGAGAGAGAGGAAGAAGGAGGAGAAAGGAGGAAGAGGAGGAAGGAGGAAGAAGAGGAGGGGAGGGAGGGAAGGAGGAAGGAAGGAAGGAAGGAAGGAAGGAAGGAAGGAAGGAAGGAAGGAAGGAAGGAAGGAAGGAAGGAGAAGTCCCATGAGAAGTTGGAATCTTCTCTATTCCCTGTCTCTCTGAAAGTAACAGTTTTAGACTTAATGAGACTGAATCACTTTTAATTGGCAAGTTGGGGTGCTCCAGCTCCAAGGGCCCCCCATCATGGCAGGAATAATACGAGAGGGAGAGAATAAACAAGGCCCCGTCTCTGGTTCGTCCGTGGGGGAAGCCTGCCTTTCCTCTCACTGCCTGAGCAAGGATTTATGGGAGTTAGAAGCTTGGGTTAAGGTTAAAAGGTGAGAAGCGTTTGTCAGGAGGACGAGAGGGCAAAAGAGGGCATTCCAGTCAGGGCCCTGGGCTGTAAATACCATCAGCAGTTTGAAAAGGAGCCAGTGTTTTGTGGGAAAGAAGAAACACGGGGTGGGAAGGGTCAGGTCCTGGAGGTCTTTGGATGCTAGGCTGTATGGATTGCACGTTTGGGGCAGTTGTGGAGAGGGGGATGGGCAGCATGGGGTTTGGGCGTCAGAGTTAGCATTTGGACACCAGGATGGAAGGAGAGCTGGAGGAGGGCGATACTGGAGGCAGAGGCCTGTTGAGGGGCTAATAGATGGGGAAGGAATCGCAAAGAGAGAAAGGGAAAGGGCTTAGGTTTCTCTGCTGGGTGACTGAGATGAGCTGTCAGTGAGCAAGCCAGAGAAATCAGGGACTCCACAGGGCTTTCGTCGCCATCTGCTCCAAGCTGCCCCTTTCCACTGGGCATCTGGGCTGTTCCTCAAAGTGCTGCGCGAACATTTCTACATGAGGTATTCTGGAGACTCGGAGTTGCCGGGAGTGAGGTGACACACCGAAACCGCGCTTATTTTGTATCTGGACAAGAATGTGACAATGCTTTCTACTGTGGACAGGTTGCGCCCGGGAAGACCACCCCGCCCGACAGAGTGATATTTAGTACACTCACCTGCACACAGCCCCAGCACACTGCATTTTATAACACTTAGGTGTTAGGATATTATATATCCACTTAGGTGGACCAAAAGCATGAAAGACTACAGATTTATCCCAACAATCAGTAAATGCACGAGGTGAGAGGCACGGAACTCAAAGAGGGCTGAGGTCCAATGAAGAAGCGTAATAATTTCAATAGCTTAGGCGGGCGCTAGCTAAAGAACATCTGTCCTGCTGTGGCTGGAGCACTGCCTGGTTCGAAGTATGCCATTGGGAAGCTCCTAACTGTATTATTTTATATTGGCTATTCCTTATTGAGTTTGAATTCTGTCTTTAACATTTTTTAATTAGAATTACTCATTTTATTTTGTGTGTATGGGTGTTTTGCCTGCAAGTATGTCTGTGTGCCTATGTGTGTGCCTCCTGCCTGAGGAGATCAGAACGGGGACTTAGATTTCCTAGGACTGGAGTTAGAGATGTGTGTTAACTACCCTGTCTGGGGGAGGGGGGGGGCTAGAACCTGGGTTCTCTGTAAGTGCAAAGAACCTTCTTAACCACTGAGCCATCTCTCCTAGCTCCCTTTTCTCCTTCCTTCCTTCCTTCCTTCCTTCCTTCCTTCCTTCCTTCCTTCCTTCCTTCCTTCCTTCCTTCTTATAGCATATATATTTATAAGAAACAGCTCAAGTTATATTTAGCTTCTGGTGGCAAATCAAGTGAGGTTTGAGGCCTACCTAGCTATATCTATTCAAAGCCTCTTTAGGCTTTGTCTCCCTTTCACACACTCCCCCTCCATGTGGTGAGCGAGAGAGAGAGAGAGAGAGAGAGAGAGAGAGAGAGAGAGAGAGAGAGAGAGAGAACAACTTTGTGCAGTCAGTGTACTGTGTTGGCTATGTAGAAATCAGACTCAAGTTGTCAGGTCTGACAATGAGTGTCTCACCAGCTGAACCATCTTCCTGGCTTCTCAGCCTTAGTTCTTAAGACAAGGTCTCTTACTTGGAGTTTCTTGAATTTCTATAACTGAATTGTCAGCAACCGTCCAAAATTCTCCTGTCTCTGCTTTCCCAGGGCTGGGATCACAGGCATGGACCATGGTACTTGGCTTTTTATGTGGATGCTGGGCAACCAAACTCGGTTCCTCATGGTTGCATGGTGAGGGCTTTATCAACTGAGCCCTAACCCTAGGCCTCTTTGGTTCTCTTTAACAAGTGAGTTTAACAGTTAGGTCTTAGGGTTGTCTAAGTTTTGATTTCTGTAATTAAATGCTAATGTTTCTGTGTCTCCATCTCCATCATCTTCTTAGCTTTTTGATAGCAACAATGATATCTATTCTGTGTTCTCTAAAGATCTGCCATGTTAAAGGTCTGTTTGGTCTCCAGCTTGCTGCTACTGGGAAGTGATGGAACTTTAAAGAGGCGGGGCCTAGTGGGAGAGTTTAGGTCTTTGGGGATGTGGACTTGATTTGGTTCATTGTTTGGTTTTGCAGCCATGAGGTGAGAAGTTTGTCTCTACCACATTGTCCTAATTGGCAGTTCACTAGAGCCCCGGAAGCAACGGGGCCAGCCAACCACAGTCTAGGACCTTTAAACTGTCAGCCAAAATAAAACCCTGCTTCCTTCCCTTCCTTGCTCCCACCCCATCTCTGCCCTTCCTTATTTATTTTATTTCATTTTTAGACAAGTCTCACATTGCCCAGGCTGACCTTGTGCTATTCTCTAGCAAAGACTAGCCTTGAACTCCTGCTCTTCCTATCTCCACTCCCTAAGATGTTAATCACAGGCATGCACCATCATGCCTGCCAAAACTTCTTTGTAAGCTGATTGTTTTAGGTGTGTGTTATAGGGACTGGAAGCTGACTAGCCCTGTCAGTCTTGTTGATATGGTCATGGCTTCTAGCTTTTAAAACAGAATACATTTTGTTGTAAGAGATAAAGTAGTAAATGACATAATGTTTGATATTGGTAACTAGTTATCCCCATAATAGTTGTTAAATACTGCCCCTTGCCCTATTTATATCTTTTGGGTTTTGAACTCAGGTCCTCATGTTTATGATGGAATTTCTCTTTTTAACTATTGCTGGTTTGTGAAACAAAACCTTTATTTTGCTTAAAATATATGGGTCTTCTCTATAGCCTGTTTTGTTGTTGTTGTTTTGTTTTGTTCATGTGTGTGTGAAACTCATTTATATTTTGTAAAAAGTGCTACAGTATTTCTTTTTTCATTTATATTCATAACTTTTTTCATTTTCATTATTTATTTATTTATTTATTTATTTATTTATTTATTTTTGAGACAGGGTCTTACTATGTAGTCTTGGCTGGCCTGGAACTTGTTATATAAACCATGCTGGTTTTAAACTCAGAAAGATCTGCCTGCTTCTGCCTCCCAAATGCTAGGATTAAAGGTTTGTGCCTCCATACTTGACTGAATATTTGTGAGTTGTTGTTTTATTTTTTTACATAGGATCGCCAGTGGCCAATGGCTGCAGCCCATGTTTGCGTAAAGCTCTTGGAGAATGTTACTCAGAGTCCTTCAGGAGGCTGGGTCCGTGGAGTGAAACCTAGGTCTCTGCCAGCCCTCTCAGCATTATATTTTAGATCTTAAAAACATCTACTTTATTTCTGCTAATGAACGTTTTACCATGTAATTGAAAACTGTAATCTCTCTGCTCCAGTGAAACAAAGTGTTGGTTTACATTAGAATAGATTTTTATTTGAGCTGGATATGACTAATTTTGATTTCCTTTTATTTCAATGATTAGCACTAAAAGATTGCCAAAAAAAAAATTCCTGCTGATAAACTGAGTGTAAGCGCTCAAGCCTGCAATGCAATGCCAGCACTCAGGAGGCTAGGGCAGGAGGCCAGTGTGGTCTGGACCCTGTCTCAAATAAAACAAAACAAAGCAAAAACAAAACAAAACAAAAAACCCAAAACAAAACAAAATTTTAAAAACCCAACCAGAACAAATAGACAAAAAAATCAGAACAAGGGGAGAGGGTATGGGGGACTTTTGGGATAGCATTGGAAATGTAAATGAGGAAAATACCTAATAAAAAATATATTAAAAAATCAGAACAAAACAAATTCCTGTCAACAGCCTTTATTTTTCTTACTTTATTTATGCATAATTTATTAGGTCTCCTTTTTCTTTGTTCTCGTAATGTTTTCTTAGAATGTGTATGTATATTTGTGTGTGGTGTGTATACATAGTTGTGCACATATGTATACTTCTACACATGTGGGGCCCAGAGGATGGCATCATGTGTCCTGCTCTGCCACTCTTCAACCCTTTTGCTTCGAGCCAGGGTCACTTGCTGAGGCTGGAGACCAGCAAGCCCCACTGAACCACAGTGCTGGGGTTCCAGGCATGCAGACAGTTACACCCAGCTTTTCATTTGGGTGGTGGAATTTGAACTCAGGTCCTCATGTTTATGATGGAAGTTCTCTTATCCATTGAGCCATCTCTCCAGTACCATTTTTTCCTCCCTTTAAAAGGGTTTGGGGAGAGAAGGTTGAAATTTGGAGGCACTTGAGAGGATGGTGTGGAAACCTACCACAGTGAAAACTTCCTGAAATCTATGATGGACCCCATGACAACTCCTAGTGATGGAGGATATGGAGTCTGTGGTGATTTGAATAGAGTTGGCCTCATAGACTCATGTTTTTGGATGCTTGTCTATAGGAAGTGACACCCATTAGGAGATGTGGCCTTATTGAAGGAGGTGTAGCCTTGATGGAGGAAGTGTGTCAGTGTAGGAATGGGCTTCGAGGACTTCTATGCTCAGGCTCTGCCCAATGTGGAATCAGAGACTCCTCCTGATGGGCTGCGGAAGACAGTCTCCTTCTGCTGCCTTCAGATCAAGATGTAGAACTCTCAGCTCCTTCTCCAGCACCATGTCTGCCTGGACACTGCCATGCTTCCTGCCATGATAGTAATGGACTAAACCTCTGAGACTGTAAGCCAGTTCTAATTAAATGTTTGCTTTTATAAGAGTTGCCTTGGTCATGATGTCTCTTCACAGCAATAAAACCCTAACTAAGACAGAGTCTGAAATGGCCATCTCTTCCAGAAAGGGCTTCCAGTGAGGGCCCCAGCTGCATTCGGTCAAGTTGTTAGCCTGAGGAATGCTATGGAGAACCCTAAACAACCAAGGCTGATGCTAGGGCAGAAGGTCCCACTCTGAAAACTGACAGCAGGCCCCATCACGGAGGACAACATCCACATAGCTCATTGAAAGTAGAGAGGTCAAGCTGGTGTCTGCATGGAGACTTTGCCCCTATGTTCTAGTCTTTTTGGGGCAGGAAGATACTCTACAGGCTAACGAAAGAAAAACCTAGACACCAACCCCGCCACAAAACTTTCAACCTACAATCGGTCCTGCCTGCAAGATATGCAAAGTTAATCAATGGTGGTGCAGAACTTGTAGGAGTGGTCAATCAATATCTGGTTTAACTGAGGCTCACACCATGAGAGGGAGCTCATGGCATACAATACCTGGGTGGCCAGGAGTCTGAGATAGCCCAGAGAGTCTGAGATAGCCCAGAGAACTAGGGCAGAACAAAATATCACACACACACACACACACACACACACACACACACACACACACACACACACCAATGACATAACTCCTAATGGTATTTTGCTATACTCATAGGTTGGTACCTTGTCCACTCATCATCAGAGAGGCTTCCTCTAGCAGCAGAAGGGAGCAGATGCGGAGACCCACAGCCAGGCATTCTGCAGAGAGAAAGTCTAAATTGGAGGTCTCCATCAGGTCCCTCCTCTTGGGAGAGGGAAGGAATGATTCTAGCAGTCAGAGAGGATGGAGGACACCAGGAGAATATGACCCACTAATAAACTAAGCAGGACTCACATGGGCTCACAGAGAGTGAACTGGCATGCATGGGGCCTGCCTGAGTCTGCACTGGGTCCTTGGCATATAGGTTATGGTTATTAGCTTGGTATTTTTGTGGTATTCCTAGCAGTGGGGCAATGGTGTCTCTGACTCTCTTGCCTGTTCCTGGGAATCTTTTCCTCCTGTTGGGTTGCCCTCTCCAGCCTCAACTGAGGGCTTTTGCCTTGCCTGATTGAATCTTGTTTTGTCATGTCTGGTGGTTGTCTCTCTGAAGCCTGCTTCTTTCTGAAGATAAATGGAGGGGGAGTGGGTGTGGGAGAGAGGGGAGTTAGAGGAGAAGCTGTGGTCGGGATGTGGTGTCCAAGAGAAAAATCTATTTCCAATTTTTAAAAAGTAGGTCATTTATGAAACTAAGGAGAAAAGCTGAGGTTCTGTCCTGCTACTCCAAAACCAATTACAGTTATTTTGAAGTGTTTACTTGTTTCTTGATTATGTAATTCTGTGTAAGTTGCATGTTCAATTTTACACATTGTTATTTCTATAAGTGTGTTATATAATATGATTTAAAAGAGAATATATCCATCTCGTTTTGTAGGTTTCTTCTCTGATTTATTGTTACTTAAGAGGTTAATTTGGGGGGACTGGAGGGGTGGCTCAATGATTAAGAGGCTTTGCTGCTTCTTTGAGTTCAGTTCCAGGACTCACATTGGTCGTCTGCCACCTTCCTCTGGCCTCGGCTGGCACATGCACAGAGGTGGCCCACAAACAAGCATGCACACAAATAAACAATAGAACACATCTTTAACACAAGATTTTTTTTTTAATGGTGCTAAGTTTTGAACTGAGAGCCTCACCTGTGATAAATACGTGCTCTCATGCTACGCTCCACCCCCTACCCAAGTATAAATTTAAAATTTTAACAAGTTCTTTACTATGTGTGTGTCAAACTGTATTCCTCTATGCTTGGAATGCAGCATGCAAGAACTTTCTCCTATAATAGTTTTTATGTTGTGTTTGATTGATATTTTTGATGAAAAAATTCATTGGAAAAAATATATTCTTTTGTGTTTCTACATGCCTTTTAATTCTACCTAATTGATTATACCAACGAACTCCAAATCCCTTCATTAAATGTGGGTCCTCTTGATTTGCCATGTGAAATTCTGACATTTCAAATTACCCTTCCACTTCTGCCTCCTTACCCCTCTCAATGTGTTTTAGAATTTTCAGCCTCTTCTTTATCCAGGAAACATGGAATAACTATGGTTATTACACTCTGAAGTTAAACGCTAAGCCAGAAAGTCTTGCTTTTCTTCTAACAAAGAGGTAAGCTGTAGTCCCGCCTAATTGATGTCCCCCAGGTATGCACCTTTCAGTTAGTTTCCTAGTGTTGCTGTAACAACATGCCACAGACCAGGAGGCTTCAGAGCTCCAGAGCCTAGAAGTCTGAGACCAAGCTGTGGACAGGGTCAGTTCTTATGGACGGTTCTAAGGGAAGGAGCAGCTCCAGGCCCCTCTCCTGGGTCTGCAGATGCTGCAGTCTCCCTGTTTCTCTTCCCACAGTGTCTGTCTTCTGCATGTGTTTGTGTTCACATTTCTCTCTTGCTATAAGGACACCACTTACATTGGATGAAGGCACATTCTAGTGACTCATTTTCAACTTGATCACTCCTGTAGACTCTCTGCCGTTGTTTGTTTGTGTTTTATGAGGCAGAGTCTCTTGTAGCCTAGACTTAGCCCAGACTGGCCTTGGCCTTCGCATGTAACTTAAGCAGCTGGGATCCCAGGTACCTCTGAATCCATCTGCACCTGGTCATGAATTGAAGTACTGTGATCGAGGACTTCAACATATTGTGAAAGAGCCACGATTTAATCCAAAACAGCATATTAATAGTTAACTTGATGGAATCCTAGGATCCTATGTTTGGAAAGCATCCATTAATATAATTAATTTTCTTGGAACAGTGTTTCTTGCTTGTATAATTTTCTATTTTAGGTTTTAAATATTCCTACAAGGATCCAACAAGTTAAACTCGCAGTACATGAAGTGTTTAGGGGATATTCACTTTAACAAATAATTTTGTCCCTTGATGCAGTGCTGGGGACTGAACCCTGGACCTCATCAAGGGCTATGCAAGCACATCACTACTCAGCTATGAGCAGAGCCCAGAAGATCTTTGCTATGACGTCTTATCATTATGTTCAGACAGGGAGCTAGTTTCATTGTTGCATCATTATTTTTGATCTGCTTTCTTCTTTCATTCTTGGAACTTTAAAAAATTAGCTTTAACTTTTAATTTCCTTTGGAAATTTGATCGTATTTATTTTTATTACTTTTCTGACAATTTAATTTTTAAACTTAATTTATTGTTGACTTTAAGTAACATCTTTAATTGGCAGTAGGTGTGGAACTTTTTGGTTGTTTTGTTTTTGTCTTTTTGGAGTCCTAAGTAGCCCAGGCTGGCCTCTGCTAAGGTTGGCCTTACTCAGATCCTCCAACCTCTGCCTCCCAGTTGCCGGCATGACTGGTGAGCATTAACATATTTGGCTCCTTTTCTAACATTTTTGAACACTTATTATTTAAACGATGTTTATTTTTATGGGTCTTATACAAATTGGTGAACATTTTCCCTACAGGTGGAATACAGGGTAAAAAGAATGCTGTTGTTTTCATTGAAAATTGATACTTTTTTACTTTTAAAAAATAAAGTTCCTGGGAGCTGGTGAGATGGCTCAGTGGTTAAGAGTGCCGACTGCTCTTCCGAAGGTCCTGAGTTCAAATCCCAGCAACCACATGGTGGCTCACAACCATCCGTAACAAAATCTGATGCCCTCTTCTGGAGTGTCTGAAGACAGCTACAGTGTGCTTACATATAATACATAAATAAATAAAAATAAATCTTTAAAAAAAAAAAATAAATAAAGTTCCTTTGGGACAGGTGGGGGCACAGTCAGAGACGAGACTAACAGCAGTGCATACGTGCGTGCGTATGCGTGCCTATGCATGCCTATGTGTGTGCTTGTATGCCTGCATCTACATGCATGCATATGTCTGTGTATGCATGTGTGAGAGCTTCCCTAACCAGGCTCTTCTGAAGCCTAGCACACCCATGCCAGCTTCTATTTTGACTTAACTTCTGATGATCCACAGCTGACCCCTCACCTGGACCCGAGTATTGCCCTCGGTGTGAGGCTGTTTCCCTCAGAAGTTACAACTTCAGAAGTCACTGAGCAAGCGCCAGCATAGAGAGCACAGGACGATGGGCCTTTTGTCTGTAGAGCAGGTGTAATGGCCCTTGAGGATCTCACTGAAGCTAGGAGCCCTGTTCACCTTCCCTGCCTCAGCCCTCTCTTGCTTCCTTACCTCTCATGTCCATGTACCATTTCTATCCACAGGGTCCCCATCAACACACTTTCTTATTTGCTAACATTCTCCCTCCTGAGACACCAGGAACCATCTTTCATTTTCTCTAGCACATTCTTGGTTCCAGGGCAGTATGCAGAGACCCTTCCTGTAAATCAAGCAAAGGTGCCTTTCCAGGCAATTGCAAGGGCTCCGCTTTCCTGTTTTTGTAGTTGCTAGGACGTTAGTGCTAGGCTGGAGTGTAGCCTTGTTTGCTCCTGTGACCACAGGTCTTTGCGAACATTATAGATCATATAGCTCTTCACAATGACCTTGACAAATGGAAACCAACTGCTCTGGGGAAACTGAAAAACAAGACAGCCACAAATAATTGGGTTTGGTCACAGAGACTCTAGGACATCATCCTCAGCAATGATATGGACAGCCACAGACATGGGAAGGGCTTTGGGGTAGAAATTTCAATGCAGGACAGTATCTGCTAGCATGTGTCTAATAGGGCCATCTTTGTGCTATGTTACAGTGTACCTATAATATATTTTCCTTCATAAATGGCATACAGAATGGTAGGATATTTATGTTTTACAGCATCCTAGCTTTGACCCTATACTTTCTGAAGACCACTTACGGATATTACTAAGCCACATATCAGACAACCTGAACTAATATGGTATCATCTAATATATTTTTCCTCAGGAAGCATGGAGACAGCAGTTTCATAATAGCACCTTTGCTTGATTTACAGGAAGGGTCTCTGCATACTGCCCTGGAACCAAGAATGTGCTAGAGAAAATGAAAGATGGTTCCTGGTGTCTCAGGAGGGAGAATGTTAGCAAATAAGAAAGTGTGTTGATGGGGACCCTGTGGATAGAAATGGTACATGGACATGAGAGGTAAGGATGATTGCTAATCACATATCCTTCTTCAATTTTCCCAAGGTGTTTGTTTTATTTTGTCTTGTTACTGTTCTTTTTGTTTTGACAGAGTCTGTATGGTTCTAGTGTGCTTGGAACTCTCTATGTAGACAAGGACGGCCTTGAACTCAGAGAGATCTCCTTGGTTCTGCCACTTGTGTGCATGAGTCCTTGGAGGCCAGGAGAAGGTATTGGATCCCCTGGAGCTAGAGTTGCAGGCAACTTTGAATTACCCAATGGAAGTCCTGAGAAAGGAACTTAGGTTATATGCAAGAGCAGCCAAGTGCCCTCAACTGATGAACCATCTCTAGCCACAGCTTATGGGTTTGTCTTTTTAATTTGGGGGGAGGTGTTTGTGGTTTTTTGTTTGTTTGTTTGTTTTGTTTTGCTTTGTTTTTATTCTCTCTGTGTCAGAAATTGCAATGTTTGAAAAGGATTTTTCCAGAAAAAAAAAAAAAAAGGATTGGCACTGTTCTTTCTAGAATTCATGTGGAAACCTGACACAGAGTGGGAGGTGCTGGGGGATTCAGTGAGAGGCTGAGATCTCCAGTACTCCTGACTTAATCCCTCATCTTATTGCTTGTCCTAATTTAAGAATTTGTATTTATTACTAGAGGTTTTTTTTATCATCTGTTAGCCATCTACCACAGCAAGAATCATCAAATTACAGGCCACAGATCAAATCTGACTGCCCCTGCACACTCCAGCTGTACCAGTTCACAATTCTATAGCTACTGTTAAGCAACAGGACAGAGCTGAGTAATTGTGACGTGGCATGTGACTTCCGAAGCCTGAAATACATATGATCCTACCATTAAAGGGAACGTTTCTGACCCATGCTCCAGACAGAGTCTAAGGATTTCCATTCAGCTCAGCTGTTACATAATGTGCCCAAAGGCACCTACCTCTGCCGTGACTGACCCCACATCAGACACTGTCACTCTGTGTGCACCTTTTACACACAACAATCTTTAAACCCCACAACAATCACTTCTCTTTGCAGATGTGGAATCCGAGGTTCAATATCCTATCCAAGACAGGAGAGTGGAGAGCCAAAGTGGGACTTGACTCAGTCAGTCTCAAGCCAACACAGTGGAGATGCAGCTTTGCCTCTAAGTGTCGCACTATTTAACTCCTTTCGGGTATGGGGGATTGAACCCAGAACCTCCTGGATGCTAGACCATTGAACTTAATTCCCAGCCTTTAAGTGTTTCATTATTAAATATATTTTTTGTCAAGGATTCTCTCAGGAGCCCCGATTTGATCCTTGCTTTGAAACTAGTCATAAGAATCCACAGTAACAAAGGAACACAAGGTTGTTCCTTAGGCTAGGTTGGCATTTGACAGACCCATCTTGGGCTCTTCAGTGCTAGTATTTTTTTCCTTTTAATCTTAACACATGTGAAGACATTGTTGGCCTAATACAGCAGGTCTGGCAGGGATGCTCTAGGTCTTGTTTATTCTATGCAATCTGTCATCTATGCTTTGTGTAGGCGAACAGGCAAAAGATTTGGATTTCTTTTGCAAGTCCATTAAATAATTCCATTGGGTTGGTTAGAAACATGTACTTGAAAAAAAAAGAGAAACTGAGCAGACTATCCCTGCTGTATTTCTTCTTGACCTTTGAACACAGAACACTGAAAAGTAATCATCATTTTATGATACTCAAAGACTCTTTTTTTTTTTTTTAAAGTACGTGTAGCCCATGTCAAATAGGTAGATTATCCACTTTTAGACTACGGTTTGGGGTTGTAATCCAGTCTGAATTCAACAGCCAGATGGAATTTAAAGGGACTAGAAAGACAGGCACAAAGAGCAGGAAGACAGACAGTTATAAAGCAGAAAGAAGAGTTAGAGAGATGGCTTAGTAGGTAGGAGCCCTGGCTGAGCAAGCCCAAGGACCGGAGTTGAAATCCCCATAATTCTTACAAAACACTGGGAATGACCATGAATCTTAGTTAGGTTCCTATGATCATAGACACCATGACCAAAAGCAACCTGGGGAGGGAAGGGTTTATTTTATCGTACGTTTCCAGTTAACAGTCCATCATTGAGGGAAGTCAGGGTAGGAACTCAGGCATGATTAGAGCAGAAGCCATGGAGGGCTGCTGCTTACTTCTTTGTTTCCCATGACTTGCTCAGTCTGCTTTCTTGTATCACCTAGGGTCACCTCTGCAGGGGTAATACCATTCCCAGTGGACTGGGTCCTCCTCTTTCAAATGGCAATCAAGAAAATGCTCTACAGATTTGCCTACAGGCAATCTGATAGAAGCTCTTTTCTCAATTAAAGTTTCCCTTCTCATTTGCCTCTAGCTAGCTCATGTTAAAATCACCAAGGACACGGTAGTTAAGTTGTAATCCTGGTGCTTAGTCAGGGCAGGAGGCCAGAGATAGGAAGATGTCTGGGGCTTATTGACCATAAGCCTCGCTTTGGTTTCAGTGAGACACTGTTTCAAAGGAATAATATAGAATGTTAGGGCAGGACACTCGGCATCCTCTCTGGTTCCCGAGGACACATGGCTGAGCACACACACACACACTCGTGCACACACTCATACACACAGACAACAAAGTCAAAACAAGAGAAAAAAGATACACAAATTCCCCCTTGCAGATGTCCACATGAGCCTTGCAGGCACAGACAAAGGGGGAGACACAGAGATAGAGGCTGCCACAGCTGTGAGGTTAGTCCTTGGTGACACCTCACATCTGAGAGCATCGCTGGAGCTGTTTCACACCTGGAGAGTGGAGCCCACTGCTGAGGTCTCACCAGGGAAATGAGCAGAGGGAGGGAAAGAGACACAGCGTGTTTTCAAAGAGGACAGATGTGTTATTCATACACCAACATGAAACCAAACAGCTTGTGAGGTGAAGCTGTCCGTCCAAGAGCTTCGTAGCTGGTGCGATATTTTATTTACATGTTGGTTTGTTTTCCTCTGGGTAATTCTGTGTTTGCTGTGCATCCAACAGGGAGGTGGTTCCTGGCTTGTGAGGCTTTTAATCGACAGCATCTGTAAATGGGATGCCTGCCTTACAGAATGCAGGAGGACAATTTGAAAGCCTTGTGGGGCAAGAGGTCCCCTAATAATTATATTTCTGCAAGTCTCCTTTTTCCTCCCAGGCAGTCCTGAGGCGGGCCCTTGTGTCCTAGCATGTGGCAGGTGAAAATCACACCCGGCAGTCTCTTAGAGTCAGGCACTGACACACTGGTTCCCAGAAGGCTATTTCTGTAAAGGTGTAAGATTTGGTTTGTTAAACTACTTTGAGCATACTTCCCATGATTTCGGAGACCCTTTTAACAGGGCCCAAAAGCCAAGTAACAAACTGAACCCCTTGGGTTTTTGTTTGTTTGTTTCTTAAAGAGACAGAGATATTTGAACATGAAGTTGATTAGGTACGGAGATGGGGAAGGATCTAGGAGGCATTGAAGGGGGGAAATGAGTATGATCCAAATATTGTATATGAAATTCTCAAAGAAATAAAAACAGTTTTAAATTTTTCTACAAAAGGTATTAGAGAAAAGCGATCTTCCCTCTCTCTGTCTCTCTTCTTTCTGCATATTTTTTTTTTGTTCTTGAGATAGGTTCTTGCTAGAGAGCCCTGGCTTGCTTCAAACTCTTGACAATCTTGCCACCCCATCTTCTTGAATGTTGGGATTATAGGCATGTGCCACTGCACTCATTTTAGCAAATACGATTTTTAAAAGACTGTGTGTCTGAGTGTGTGTGTGTGTGTGTGTGTGTGTGTGCGCGCGCGCACGCGCGCGCTCGTTAGAGTACATGCACATGCATGTAGATGCCAGAGGTCACCTTTGCATGTTGTTCCTCGGAGCCAATCACCTTGTGTTTTGAGACGTGATCTGTCACTGCACCCTGGGGCTTGCCATTATACTAGTCTGGCTGGCTAGAGAGCCCCACAAATCCTCTTGTCTGTGTCTTACCAGGGCTATGTGGCACCACGGTGTGATGTGCTATCACGTTCAGCTCTTCCCTCTGTGGATTCTGAGGATTGGATTCAAGTACTTAAATTTGCACAACAATCGCCTTATTGACCGAGCCATATCTTTAACACCCGCCCCTTCCCCCACCCCCTTTTGAGACAGGGTCTCATGTGTCTCAGGCTGGCTTTGAACTTGCTATGTAGCCAGGAGTGACTTACGCTCCTGATCCTCCTGTTTCTACCTCCTGAGAACTGGAATTGCATGGCTCATGAAATGCTAGGGATAGGATGCAGGGCTTTATGAGTGCTAAAGGAACACACTACTGAGTTATATCCTTCACCCTGATATTGTATTATTATAAGAACTTTTTAAATTAGTTATGACATCAGCCTTAAGTGCCCAAAGCACTGCTATCATAATTGCCATGTCTGTTTTTTTTTTTGCTTCAAAGCCTTGCAACAGGACAAATACATCAACACATTTATTAATTATCTTTATTTTTGTTCTGCCAGCTTCATCATACCACTGAAAGGAATAATTGCAGAATTATTGGGAACGTCTAATGATGCATTTAATGAGAGAATAATCAGGTGATGTTTCATTTGTACTAAACAGATTGCATTAAGCAGAATAAACAAAAGAATTCACTTACGAAACAGGACTGTGGACTAGGTCAGGGTTAAGAGAGTGTATGAACTGAGTGGCCAGCAAATGACCTCAAGGGGGTACTGGGGAGAGCCACCAAGTGGACTGGGGAGAGCACCGTGAGCCAAAGGAAAGTGGCACTGCTTTTCTGGCTCATTTAGAATAAAGCAGTGACTTCGAGTGGTTGCTTACAGGAAGACAGTACAGCTTACTGGCTTGGTAAACTAGTTTCCACCATCACAAACATGGGCATTCTCTTGGTCCATTTTCTGCTACTATGTCAGGGTCCCACAGACGAGCTACGTGTCAGAGGTATCAAGGCTGGAGAGCCTACCACAGGAGGAGTGTCCAATGAGGGTCCCCTTGTTGAATCACAATGTGGCAGAAAGCATCAGAAGGAATTGAAGGGATGGGGGGGGGGTGTCAGGAAAGGATGGCAGTCTCTCAGTAACTGAAAATTAATCTACCCTCACAGGCAGGGTCGCCAGTCCATTCAGAAAAGCAGAGCCATTAGACCCAAATCACCTCAAAGGTTGCAATTATAACTATATTTCAACATAAGGATAGGCGAGGGCATTCAAGCCACCACAGGTAATGTACAAATAACAACACAAAGATGCCTTGATTTAGGGAATAATCAATAGTGGGAAGAGGACAGAGAGAACACATGCAGGTTCTATTTATTTTTATTTGTTATTTTAAGTCCCAGAATAATTGAGCCAAGCCACAGGCATAAGAACACAGAGACACCCTCTGGAGGGCTCTGGGGTCTGCGCAGACTTGCATTTGGTATTCATATCAACTCTCTCCATGTCACTGGCCTCTAAGGCCAGAAATGGTCTCTGATCCTGGGTCCATTATTTTTATTTTAGGGTGTTTATTAAGCATCCAGTGCCCATACTGTGTGAAATTAAGTTTAGACAAGTGACTGGCTCATGAAAGGCCACTGTCCCCAGTGTGGGGCAGGTAACAGGCTGAGGCGACACATGTACAAACTTTCTCAGGGTACTCTGGTTAATTCTGGAGTTATATATCATGACAGTGGGGGAAAGAGGAAGCTTTCATGACATCCAAGGTTGTCTTCCTGTAGCCAGTAAAGGTGGATTTCACCCAATAGTTGCGCACTGGGCTGACATTTCATCTAAAAGAAGAAAAAATATTGTTCAGACATTTGCCCACCTGCTTCCTGCAGTTAGAAGACTGAAGAAAGGAAGAAAGGCCTCTTGGCTTCTAAGGCCTAATAACAGTGTCATACGTCAAAGTGAGGGAGGGTCAGCAAGGGTCTAGGAGGCAACCCAGTGCTGGCAAGATCTTAACGTTTGCATTGACTAACGCAGTTGATTGCAGCGCTTTGGCCTCAGTGTGGTAGAACAGATCTTTGCAGAATGATGGATGCAAAGAAAGCCAGCAGATGGTTTATAGGGATCTGGCCAAGGCACTAATAGCAACAGAGCCAGTGCTTGCAATTGCTTAGTCAGCTGAAGCCACACACACTACACAGACAAGGGAGTGGGCTGTTCCAAGGTTGTGTAAGGACAGACACAGTGCAAGTCCCCGTGGGCCAAAGCAGATTTCACCTAATCTCCTAAGTGCTGGTCCCGCAGGGTCAGCCCTGCAGAGTTGCACAAATTCTCTAGGGGTGTCTCCATTCATGTGTGTTCCTAGGATATTATATCACATCTTTGGGTCATATCTGGAGCTCATTAAATTAGAAAAGTGTATGTGTGTGGAAGTTGAATTCTGATACTTACTTTTTCTAGGTTCTCTCTTTCTTTCTCTCTCTTTTAATCAATGATTTTGGCTGAGTATAGAAAATCAAACTGGATCTGATTAAGAAACCTGACACAGGCAGTTTCCAGTCAGGAGGGAGTGTTGGGGACCACATGTACAAGTACGCACACACACACACACACACACACACACATTGAGTATCCTTTATCCAAAGTACCTAAGACCAAATGTTTCAGATTTTGAACTGGGACCATTTAGCTGATCATAGTGAAATCATGAGATGTCTTAGGGTGGGGGCCAAGAGGAAAGATGAAATTTATTTGCATGTCCTGTGTAGCTCGTACATGTAGTTTGGAGGTGACTTTGTACAGAGTTTACTGTTCCTTCACCTTGACCCCAGCCCACCACGTGAGAGGAGGTGTGGAAAGTTTTGCACGTGCTTGCTCATGAAATCTCTGATTTGTGAGCATTTTGGTTGCCGACATTTTGATTAAGGATGCTCAGCCTGTAAATATAGTCCTAGGCCCCACCCACAAATATTCTGATAGGTTCCTTCCAAATCATTAACTTTTCCAGGGAGGTAGCTCATTAGTATTTCAGTTAGCACAGTATTCAGCTATGAGAAACAGAAAATCCATCTACAGGAGCATAAACAAAGTAAAGAGAAACAATTTTTGTTATACAAGGCTGGGAGAGAGCTCTGTGTGAGGCGCCTGCCGCATAAGCATAAAGACAGAGTTCAGACATCCAGTGCTCATTTAAAAGCCTGGCATGGCCGCCTTTAACTCTTAAGGTCTATAACTCTTTCTCGGAGGGTGGGGACTGGTGGGTCCCAGGGTCACACCTAGTCAGCATGGTGAGTTTCAGTTCAGTTTTTAAACAAAATGTGAAAGAATGAGAGAGAAAGGTCCTTGATGCCACCCATGTACACTCGGACGGCAGAGTACACTAACATAGAGGCATATGTGTAACAGAGGGGGAGGAAGGGAGAGGATGGGGCAGGGAAGAGGGTGGGGACACAGGGACAAGTTTAGGACAGCTGCAGCAGCTCCAACCATCTTGTCCAGACTAAGGAAATGAAAATGCAGAAAAGAACACCCATGTTCACCCAATATCTGCTTCTCAGGGCCTTGAACTGGGTCATGTGGATGTGGTAGTATGGCTATTCTAAATTTATCCCCTACTGGCTTAAAAATAAATGAGCCTCAGACTATGCTTATTTTATTTGGCTTTGACAATAACTGGGGGGTAACCCCAACCTACTTTTCTAACTGCTGGTCTGGCTGCCTCCCCAGCGGTGTTACCCCCCACCCCCCACCCCCTTGCTTGTTGTTTCTCCTGGCCAGGTGCTCAAGGCTCATCTCCTCTCACAGGGCCTTCCATCTTCTCCTCAGTCCTCTCCTTTCTCATCTCTGCTCCCACTCAACCAGGTAACTCGAAACCCACTGCCTCTAATCCCTCCAGTAATTGGTTGTGCCATTTTGATTTAACCAATAGTTTTAAATTAAGGAACAAGGTTTGCATAACAAAAGCTGGTAACCTTTTGAATTCACCTTAGGCCTAAACCTACAGAATTTAGCATCATAATACATAGCAACTGAACAAACTGCAACAGGACACACACACACCTACTGTGAGGTAACTCCTGCAGGCAAACTGGAGAAGCTGTGAAGAGAAATTTAATTCTGTCGCAGGATCTGGAATGGAGAGGAAACTCCCAGCTTCCTCTGCCTGCCTTTCACAAGAGGCCATGTTTGCTTCTGCCTCCACTACTCTATTTTCAATGCTAAAAGCCATCACTACAGTTTGGTTCTTTGAGATAGCCTCAAATAGTAATTCTTAGTCCCCCAGTCAAGACCAGCCTTTGAGTGGTTGCATGACCTAGACTCTAGCTAGGTATTTTAGCAATGTGACATCTGAACACGCCCTGGCGATCCTATCTTCATTCTTTAACAGTTCTACTACACACCTTCAACAGTGCATTAAATTTTGCATCAAGAGCAGAATTTCAGTGCTGATCACAGCCTCACTGGCCAGGACATATGGGAAACTGCAGGATATCTAGGTAGCCTCCGAGAGCCACAGTGTAACAGCACAGCAATGTACCTTTCTAAATGCATCCTTTGCAACACAAAGCAATCCACACAGTTTACAAACACTAAGAAACAGTCAGAGACCCATTTTCCCATGTAGCTTTGCTTCAATCCCATGTGATCATAGGCAGGGCAGGGGTGTCTCTGGGATTTTAATTTCTTCATGTGTGAAAGGAGGATGCCAGACTAGAAACTTCCTTCCTTCCTTCCTTCCTTCTTTCCTTCCTTCCTTCCTTCCTTCCTTCCTTCCTTCCTTCCTTCCTTCCTTCCTTCCTTCCTCCCTCCCTCCCTCCCTCCCTCCCTCCCTCCCTCCCTCCTTTCTTTCTTTCTTTCTTTCTTTCTTTCTTTCTTGTTTTGGTGTTAAATGCCTCATGATTATTAAGCACAGGTCCTACCACTGAACTGCCTTTGGCTAGAGAAGTTTCTCTCCCTCTTTCTCTCTCTCTCTCCCCTCCCCCTCTCTCTTACTCTTTCTTTGACATGAAGTTTTGCTACACACTCCAGGCTAATTTTGAACTCATGATACTCTTTCCTCAGCTTCTCAAATGCTGCGTTTAGGAGGTATGAGGACACAAGATATGTACACACACACACACACACACACTAAGGGGGGTTGCACCCACCCATAAGTAACTAAATAAAAATGTAACTTTAAAAAGCTATTTAAAAAGAACATTTTGGAAAGCTACGCACCAGGAGGCTTACACACGGTTTTAACAGGGGGTAACGATGGATTTTTTTGTGCTTTATTAACATGATCAAAGATAGACAACATAAACTTTACCACTTTAACCTGTCTTGCCATTGAATGGCACCATGGGACACTAATATTGGGGGTGTGATCATGACTAACATCTGTTTGAAGAATGTTTCCAGGGTTTCAAACTGATATTCTGTAGCCATTACACAGCAGTTCCTTCCCCCCTCCCCTTGGGCCCTGGCTACCACCATGCTACTTTGTCTCTAGAAAGTTGATGACACCTGTGCCTTGGAATGTAGAGTCAGGTCACACTTTGCCTTGTCGCTGATAGTTTCTTTCCTTTTTAAAATTACATTTTTATTATACCAATTTGTGCGTGTGCGTGTGCGTGTGCGTGTGCGTGTGTGTGTGTGTGTGTCCTATTTTCCTTCTTTCCCTCCTTTCTTCTCTTTCTGTCATATGGCACACTTCCTGAGTTTATGTGCTGTCTTCGCCAGTGGCTGGTCCTAACTTGCACGTTCCAGTTTTACTATGTGTGCTGCTGGGTTAGACACTGGCTTATGACCTAGCCCAAAAGGTTTGTCTACGTGAATCAGAATTTCATTTCTTCCTAATGCAGAAATGTATTTAGTTATATTGCTTTCTTGACACCCACATCGTATGGCTTGTCCTTTCATACACTGATGGATATTTGGGTTGTTTTCTTTTTTGTTATTCCCAAGGATACTGTTATTAATATGGACATAGAAATATTTCTTTGAGATCCTGATTTTGGTTTTTTTGGTTTTTGTTTGTTTGGTTTTTTCCTGGGGATGTGAGAGAGGTCTTACACAGCCTAGGCTGACCTTGAACTCCTGATGTCTTCTTCTGCCTAAGGGTGCTGAGATCACAGAGACTGGCACCCTGCTTTCCTTTCTTTTCAGTGCGTGCTCAGTGCTTAGATTACTTGACTAACTGGCAATTCTAATTCATCCATTTTGAAGAAAGAGACAACAGAGGCTCAAAATTTTCAGTGGCTTCCTTTTGAGCTTAGGTAAAGGCCTAAGTCAGTTCAATGTGATTTCAGCGTTCTTTATTGCAGACAACAGAAGAAAATCAGACAAATGGGATTGCATCTAACTAAAAGCTTTCTCTGGGCTAAGGAAACAACTGTAAAAGCTTCAACTGAGCTCAGAAGACAACTATAGACTGGAAGAAAATGCCCACAAAATCTGTACCTGAGAAGAAATTGATACCAGAATATACAAGGAACCCCTAAAACTCAACAGTGAAAAGACCAAATAATGAAATTAAAATAGGAGCCAAAGGGCAGCTGCGTTGATACTGTGTGTGGTCTCAGCCACATGGAAGATTGAGGGAGGAGGAGAGGTGGAAGCCAGGATAGAGGACAGACTGGGCAACAGGAGGCCAAAAATAAATAAATAAATAGATAGATAGATAGATAGATAGATAGATAGATAGATAGATAGATAGATAATCTCAAAAGCCATAAGACCAAAATGGGTACAAAGCCCTGAGCATCTCAAACCCTCAGGGAGATAACATCCTCCTTCTGGCTAGAAGAGCTATTAGCAAAAGGATGAAAGAAAAATGCTGGCAAGGAGATGGAGAATTGGGAACTCATCAACACTGTTGGGGGGGCGGGGCTGTAAATGAGGGCAGCCATTGTGGAGAATGGCGTAAAGGTCCCTCAGTCAATGAGAAATAAAACTATCATGTGGTCCATCAATGTCACTGGCAGGTATATACCCAAAGGAGAATGGTAGAAGGAAGAGACATTTGCTACTGCAGCATCATTCAAGAAGCTAGGTCCACCAAGGAATGAGTATATAAGTGTATTAGTTAACGTCCTTTAAAGTTGTGGTTCTCAACCTCTCTAGTGCTATGAACTTTAATAGAGTTGCTCATGTTGTGATGACCCCAACCAGAAAATTATTTTCATTGCTACCTCATAACTGTAATTTCACTACTGTTATGAATCCTAATATAAATATTTGTGTTTTCTGATGGTCTTATGAGACCCCTAAGAGAGAGTCATTCAACCCCCAAAGGGGTCACGATCCACAGGTTGAGAACTGCTGCTCTAGAGGAACAGTACTGATAGAGTGAATATGAGTATTAAACGGGTACTTGTCAAAGTGGCTTACAGGCTGAGGTCTATCCAAAGATGGCAGTCCCCTGATGTTCAATCAGTGAGGCCAGATGTCTCACTAGTCCCAGTCCAGTGCAGATTCCTGGGAGCCACTGTTCTTTAGTATACATTGAAATCTCAAAGAAATAGGTTCTAATCCCAGCAGAGGAATGCCTTAGCAACAGGATAAATGAACTCGCCAGTCAGTGTGAGGGCAAGCAGGCAGAAAGCAAAGGCTTCCTTCTTCCACGTCATTTTATATGGATTGCCTCTAGGAATAACTAGATTTAGGGTGGATCTTTTCACCGTCATTTTATGTGGATTGCCTCTAGGAATAACTAGATTTAGGGTGGATCTTTTCACCTCAAATGACCCAATCAAAGAAAGTCCCTCATAGGCATACCCAATTGCTTGAGTTTTAGTTGGTTCTAGATGTAGTTAAGTCCAAAACAAGATTATCCATTATGCGATAATCTGATGCTACTATATATTCAATGCTAAATTCCATACCCCAAGATCTGGTTGCTCCAAGACAAAGAGATCCTCACATATACCAGCTTTTGTTGTGTAAACCTTGTGCCACCCCCCCCCAAGTTATCCCTTATTGGTTAATCAGCATGAGCTGGCCAGAAGAGAGAGGCAGAGCAAAGTTACTTGGATTGGGGTACAGGCAGGGACCAAGAAGGGATAAGAAAGGACATGGGGAAGAAGGAAGGTGCCATGGGGTAAGTAGGTTATGAGTGCATGCCTATAAGGGCTGGTCAGTTAGCATAGGAGCAGCCCAGGCAGAACATGGCAAGTGATGTCTCAAAGATATTGACAAGGAAGTAGACAAATTAGCAAAAAAGTTTGATATCTACTAGTACTTTAAGGGTTACGATAAATATAAAAATTTTATATCTTTCATTTGGGACTAAATATCAAAGGTGGGGGTCAAAACCCCCAAATAATATTTACCACAGCATCATTGCAGTAGAGAAAATGTGATGTATACACACCACAGACTATTGTTCTGTCATCAAAAGAAAGGAATCTTGTCACTTGTCGCATCTTGAGCAGACCTGGAGAACATGACAGTGATATATCAACTGGACACAGACAAATCCTGCGTGACTTCACTCATGAGCTGAAGTGGAAAGGGTTGGTATCATTAAAGTAGAGAATAGAATAGTGTTTGCCAAAGGTTGGGGCGAGTAGGAGGGTCATAGCGATGGAAAAAATACAGCAAAGCAGACAAAGATAGGGAACAACTTGGCAGTCAGGGACCCTGCTTGGCTTGGACCATACACACCCTTTCCCTAGCAATGCACATGGCAACTGTGGGCACCTGGACCCTCCCTTCCACACCTGCTTGGGGACATGCCCATGGGCTTTATGCAATGGAAATAAGTTAATCCCCAGCCCCCTTAGTAAACATATGATAAAGCACCATTTCCATTCAAACACATGCTGGAAGCCTCAGAGAACTGCTTCAATCTGGCCTGAATTGGTTTGGGGTGCATGAGAAATAAGGCAAACTGTGTCTCCCAAGTGAACTTGACGGAGAATCCCCTATTACCATCTTAGGCCTATATGTTTATATGATTAAGATCAAATGCATCATGGGAAGGAACATGTTCAGTGGAAAAAAAAATAGTTTAGACAACTTAATCTACCAGAACTGAACTACCCAAACCACATTCCTTAAAAACCAAACTCCTCCTTCTCTTGCCCCGCCCCCACTAAACAGAAACCACAAACAGCAATCAGGGCCTTTGAATGCCCTCATCATGTGACCTGCTGTCAAACTTGACAATGTATTTCTTTCCTTTTATAGAGTTTCCTTGCTACTTTTGCAATTTGTGTGAGACTTTATTTCAATTCCTTGAATGAGAGGCCATAAACCTGGAGACACCTAGTTCAGACTCTGACACTGGTAATAAAGGGTACAGAGTTCCGGTTAGAGAGTAGGATTGAGTTTTGTGTACTGTTTCATGGAAGGGTAATTATAGTTAGCAATATTTGTTATATATTTAAAAATACCCAGAAGAGATGATTATGAATATTTTATTGCAAAGTCATGGTATTTGAGATGATAAATAAGTGAACTATCCTGATATGTCCCACCACATAACACACACAGGCATCAATTTACCACCGCACCCTAAAAATATGCAGTTGTTTTGTTAACCAAAGAAAAAATTCCTGCATTGATTTCACCTTAGTGTCTCATACAATCTTCCCAACCCAACCTAAAGTTTTAGTGAATTTCTTTGAATCCCTGGAACAGGCCATGTTCTCTTTCTCCTTCTCTTCCTCTTCCCCTGCATTCTCAAGTCTCCTCTTTCTCCCCCTCCTCCCCCTCCTCCTCTCCGTCCTCCCTCTCCTCCTCTTCTTCCTCCTCATTCCTGTTCCTTCTCTTCATCCTTTACTTAATTTTTTTCCCCCACAACAGGCTGTGACTCAGGAGTTCAGGCTAGTCCTTAACTCATAGCAACCTCCCTGCCTCAGCCTCTCAAGTGATGGGATTACAGGTGGGAATCACTGAGGCCAGCTCAGCTTGGGTTTTCTAATGTACCTGCTCTTTTTCTTTCCCATGCATTTTCCCCTTGAAATGCTGTAGTTCACTGGTCCATGTTTCCTCCAGAGCCACGTGCTGTGCCTGACGGGGTCCTGATGCATCTCAGGTAAAATAATACTGTATACGTGAACAGAAGATGAAGGAGCCTGGAAATTTTGCTTATCACTTGTGATATAGTATTATAAGATGTAAGTCAAGGTAAAAAAAAATACTTTTCAGAGGGCAGACCAATCACCTAAATGTGTGGTGTGGGTAGCTAGGTCTAGATAGAGTAGAGGGCTGTGACTTCCAGATCCTGCCAGAGCCATGCTGGGTGACAACTTTTCTTCTAACTGCATGTTACCACTTAAAATTAGGGGACCAGGGATATGGCTCAGTCATGAACAAAGCTCTGGCTTTATTACCCATCACCGCATAAAGCAGGCATGGTGATGCATATAATTCTAACACTCAGAAAATGAAATCGGGTAGACCAGCAGATCAAGTTATCCTTAGCTACGTAGTAGATTGGAGGTCAGCCTGGGAGACATGGGACTCTGTCTCAAAGAAATACACAAGGGCTGGGGAGGTTCCTCAGTAGGCAAAATGCTTGCTACTCAAGCATGAAGACCTGAGTCCCATCCTCTGCACTCAAGTACAAAGCTGGGTGTAAACCAGCTGGAACCCCAGTGTTGGGGAGGTGAAAACAGGAAGATCCCTTGGTGCCCACTGATCAGTCCTTCTAAAAGAACTATGAGCTCCAGGCCGTCTGAAAAAATAGTTTTGAGTGTGATTGAGGAAGACACACGACACGGACCATTGGCCTCCATATGCATGCACACACATGTATGTATGTACACATACATTCACCCACACACAAATAGTAAAAGTCAGTTAAAATCAATTACAATGTACATTCTGTTTATCAAACTCCCTGGTCGTAAGTCAGGTGCCCTGCAGGATGCAGTTCCTGTCACCATCCTCAATGGTACAAATGCAGGCTAGTCCATCATCACAGAGACCCCCTGAGTGACAACTCAGCAAAGGAAGGCATGCCACAGCTGACCATCTAAATTTAACATCTTCAAACACAAATCCAGTCAAGCAGACTATTTGGAGTACCCTTGTTTCTAACTCTTGCTCTTAAAGCAAATCTCCAAATGAAGCCAGACATCTGTGGAGAACTAAATGATTCTCTGTAGAACCGAGAACCAGTCTTGTAGAGGAGAAAAATGTGCTGATCCCAGTACTTATATTCCATGGTGGAACCGAGATATATTTTTGGAGGCAGGGTGTCATTGTGAGCCTGTTTGGCCTGGAACTTACTACATAGACCAGATTTACCTTAAGCTTGCAGATATCTGCCTGCCTCTGCCTCCAGAGTGCTAGGATTCAAGGAACGTACCATCAGGCCACATCTATGATAGACAGTATAAAATCCATGGAGGGAAGGACTCTCTCCAACTTTAGTGTTAGCAGTAGGTCTCATGTGGTTAAATCACAGTATGATCCTCTTATCTGTCACTTTCCCTTCTGCATTGATGTGAATAGTCACAGTCATGCTATGACCCAAATCGGGCAGATATTTTAGCTCCCTTTCAGAAGTACCTTCTTTAGTGAGCTGCAGAGATGGCTCAGGAGTTAAGAAAGCATATTCCTGCTGGGTGGTGGCAGTGTCATGTGTTAGGGAGCCGGAGGCAGGCGGATCTCTGTGAGTTCAAGACTAGCCTAGTCTACAGGGGGAGTTCCAGGACAGCCAGGGCTGCATAGAAAAACCCTGTCTTCAAAACAAAACAAAACAATTCATATTTCTCTTCAGAGGGTGCAAGTTCTTAAGTTGGGTTCCCAGCACCCACATCAGGAGCCTTACAACCACCTTTAACTCCAGTTCCAGGACATACAATCGGATGCCTCTAGCCTCTGAGAGTGCCACACTCAAGTGCATAAACACACACACACACACACACACACACACACACACACACACACACAATTAAAAAATAATAAATCTTTTAAAAATCCTGTGATATGTGTTTCATAGGGATGGATTGCTTTTAATGAGCCTAACCTATTTACCTGGGTGCTATATAACATTCCATATTAATACTCTAGTTTAATTCTTTCCCCCTTTATTGTCAGATATTTGGGTTGTTTCCATTTTTTCTCTATTACAAATAATGTTCACATTAATGTATGTTCACACCCAGAAATAGGACTGCTGGGTTGTAAGAAATCCTTATTTTCAACTTTGTTTTGTTTATTTAATTTAATCTTGTGCCTGGCTAGCTGCTGCTCCAGTTGCTGTTGCTGCTGCTGTTGTTGTTGCTGCTGCTGTTGTTGCTATTGTTGTTGTTGCTGTTGCTTCTGTTGTCACTCTTGTTCTTGCTACTGTTGCTGTTGTTCCTTTTGCTTCTGTTACTGCTGTTGCTGCTTTTTCTGTTGTTTCTATTGCTTCTGTTACTGCTGTTGCTGTTGTTCCTGTTGTTGTTGTTGCTGCTGCTGTTTCTGTTGTTGCTGTTGCTGCTGCTGCTGTTGTTGCTTGCTATTCATTGTTGGTTTTTTCCGGTGCCAGAGATCCAACACTGAGCTATGTGTTTGCAGCTCTGAGGTGCTGCCCAAGCATGATCCAAAACTGTCTTGTCAACCTTCCCACCAAGCATGTGTGAGATTCCTCCATCATCTGAAATGATCATTTTTCCCAGAATTGTGGGTTTACGTGGTCAGATCCTGTTTTGCATTTTCTCATCCTCATTTGTCCAACTGAGTTTTCTTCACTGACCTTCCCTTGCTCAGTTTCTACTACACTACATTGCTTGTTATTGTCCCATGGGTTATAATTAGGGGAATCTATTTTCTTGGTGTTTTATCTGTAAACCTACACTTTGACAGCTGATCCATCTCCCCAACTCTGTTTTCCAAATGCTGTTTTACTGGAGACAATACCTATATCAGAGAGCTCACTCCTTTCAAAAATATAAACCGGTGCTCATTCCATTCATCCACAGAGCTGTGCACCTAACACAACTCTTTATGCTATCTTACTTTATTTTCTCTATTTTTTATTTTTATGTATATGTGTATTGCCACAATGCACATGTGGAGGTCAAAGGACAACTTAGAGTCTTCTCCTTCTGCTAGGTCAGGTCCAAGGTTAGAACTCAGGTTACCAAGCTTGACGGGCAAGCACCTTCACCCACTGAGCTGCCATGCTAACCCCACATTATTGTTTAAGCCATCGTTTTTATGACCTCCCAAAGAAAGCTCACATCTATTAATCCATTTCCTTCCTCTGCCATCTCCTAGCTCCAGGCAGTCACCAATCTAATATCTATTTTATATTTTTTTCCTGACACTTCTTATAAATGTAATCAAACAATAAAGTCCACTTTGAAATAGGATGGTTAGCTTAGTGAGTGATAGGATACTTTTGCATTTTTGAATTACATAACAATAGCCCATTTTGCTTGCATTGAAGAGCTATTTTTTCCCCTTCCACCATAAGTCATGATGAACAAATATGTGTTTTTAAATCCCGGCTTCCTGTTCCTGGTATCTTTCACCTTTAAGGATTCCCGAGGGAACCAAGCCTCCTTTTGAAAAGCACTGGTCCAGAGCAAATTGTAGTCTAAACACAGCTCTTGAGAGAGCAGAGTGAATGTTCGGTTCTGTTTACATTTGGCTGAACTAAAAGGGGTCATTTCAAGAAAGAGTCAAGGACCAGAAGAAGGAAATGGCCTGGAATGAGTCTAAAACATTTAATGTTTAAAAATCAGGGATGCGCGGGAGAGCTTCCAGCTATTGTCAATGGCGTGATGGGAAAGACATCAGGTGTTCATTTATTCCCTGCAAACCAAAGTTCCTTTAAGGACAAACCCCCATAAAACACATATTTTCATATGTATATAATAGATTGTAGAATACAAAAAAGGAAAAGGAAAAGAAAAACAAAACAAAACAAAACAAAAACAACACGTTTACCCTGAGAGCCCCCTGGAGAATGCATCCCTTGAGAGCTGTAGGATGTAGCTGGGGGAGAAAAAGTTGGTCCCTCAGCAGGCTGGAAAGTGTCTGGTTCAACAGCAGAGCCTGTGAGTTCTGATCAGCCTGACAAAGATAACATCATATATTTCGCTTTCCTAACTCTTCCAAAGCTAGCAATGGTGACCCATTGATTTTCCTTCCACATACTGAGAGGCAAGATGATGTTTTAATTTTTATGGATTTAGAGTTCTGCCTGCATTATTTCCAGCAGCAATCTTTTTATGTCTCGATCCAATTTATGGCCATATATGTTCCAATATTAATGTGGTATGATTCCCCCCCCCCAAATATAAAAGTTCTAAAGATGCCCTGTAACTTATCTAACATCTCCCACAGTTCCAGTGGGCTTAGACGATGCTGCATGAAGCCAGTCACAGATAATGACCGTGGCCCTGTTATACGGGCTGACATCTTCTCCTAGGAAGTGTGTATAGATCAAGATCCTTTGGTGTGCAGTAGATCTCAGCGTAGATGAGATTGCAGTATAAATGCGGTATATTTTATAGACTTGAAGCCCTCCCTTATTTCTTACCAGTTGGCCTCATCTTTTTATCCTGCTTTTAAGGAGAAAATTGCTCAATCCTCTCGTGGTCTCTTGAAGTAAGGGCAAGGAGATTCATGAGACATTCACGGAAACACTTCAGTAACCTCAGCTAACAGTGGGAACACAATCTAAACCAGAGAATTTTTTTTTGAAGAACCGAAGTTTATTACTTTCTGGCACATTCATAAACTAAAGCTGCGGACAAGGTGTTTTCATGTCAAGGGATCTCGGTCTGTGTTTATGTCTCATTTGTGATGGATGGTGAAGACACAGGCAGGATGCAAACGAGCTGTAAGCAGCTTGTGCGAATACACACGGAAGTGCAGATCCTATTATTTTCCTTATTAACCTGCTTATGGAAATGTTTTAAAGAAGAAAGCGGCAGCACTTTAAAGTATTTAAATGATCAAGGTTAAGTCAATAATAGCAAACAATTAAACCACAGATACTCGTGAAACAAATCAGCCGGGACTTGGGGTAGAATTCAGTGGGTAGAGTGCTTGCCTAGCAGGCAGGAAGCCTGGAGTGGAGACAGGTGAGGCAAAAGAAAGAAAGAAAGAAAAAGAATAAAAGGAAAGAACATGACTGCTTCAGGGCGTGTGGAGGAAAGGTTTATGTAGGTAGAGGGGAGAGCATAGCCAGAGACATCTGCGAAACGCCAGAGCGGACATCACCCTGAGCCATGTGAGGAGAAGGGGGGAGGGGAGAGAGGAGAATCAGACAGAGACGCTAATAAGGCCAAGGTACAAAAGGGGCGGGTAACCAAAATGGCTGAATTGTGTAGGGACGAGCTGCTGGGGAAAGGGCAGCCAGCCCCTGGGCTGGAGAAGTTTAGGGCAGAGCTCAGTGTAAGCAAACCAGGAGGAACTTAACTAGTAGGGGCTGAGAGATGCTGAGAGAAGCAGGCAGCCAGGTTCGCTTTGATATGTTAAGTAGGCATTTCAGCCTTTTGTCCCAGGGTTTGAGACTTAACAGTAGAAGCATCAATGTTCTGAGGGCTGTAAAGTTTCTTTCGTAGAAAAATGGCACCCATCCCAAGGGAGCGGATCCTCCTACAACATGGCTTCCGAGATGCCACTTCCTGTTCAAGAAACAGTGCTGTCTTTCGGTCAGCACCAGCCCTCCAGTGTTCAAGGCTCCCTGTTATTTGGTTCTTTTTAAATGATCTTGCCAGCCTGCAACCTCACTAGTACAGAATGCCGTATAGGCCTTAACAGTCCAGCCCGTGAACGATTCCCCTCTCTGAATCCTCACAGTGCCCCAGGGCCTTTGCTCATGATGGTTCCTTGTAAGTCATGCACCCTATCTCATTCACGTCCCCAAATCCCAACTACAGTTCTAATACAAACATGGGACCAAATTTTATATGCCTTGGTCATGGTCTAAAATTGTCTTTATTACAACGGCAGGCTAAATCGTGTCCCTTGCCATGATCCCCAGACCCATACACCCTAGCCACCACTTTCCTGGTTGAGCTATCTCAGCAGTCTATTTACTGATTTATTTAGAGAGTGGGGTGTGTATGTGTGTGTGTGTGTGTGTTATAGAAAACTATAGGGTAAAAGAAAAGGTTGACAGAAGATGGGGTGAGGAGACAGGCTAAATAAAGGGAATCATGACAGAATTCATTAGCCCTTATTAGAATTTCTAGTCCATGGAGGTTCTTACCCCCTCCTCCTCCTCCTCCTCCTCCTCCTCCTCCCCCCCCCTTTTCTTCTTCTTCTTCTCCCTCTTCTCCTTCTCCTCTCCTTCCTTCTCTTCCTCTTTTGAGATACTCTAGTGGTTCTCAACTTTCCTTATGCTGTGACCGTTTAATAAAGTCCCTCATGCTGTGGTGACCCCCAACCACAAATTCTACTACATAATTGTAGTTTTGCTACTGTTGTGAATCATAATGTAAATATCTGTGTTTTCCAATGTTCTTGAAAAGATCATTGGACCCTCAAAGGGGTCACAACCCACAAGTTGAGAACGACTGAGACAGGCTCTAATAGAGCCAAAGCTGGTCTCAGACTTACTGTGTAGCTGGGCTCATTTTGAACTCCTAATCACTCTACCCACCTCTTGAGTGTCAAGATTACAGATGTGACCCACTGCACCTGACTTCTGTATTGTGTTTGTATAGGTATCTTATACACATGCTAGAATCAGGGCATAGGTTTAAACTCATAGATTATACACGAATGTGGATTCTCTTCTGTGGAGTATTTTAAAAATGAGCAAGCCATAGAATTTGAAAAATATTTATAGCAGACATATATTTGATAAATTACTTGTATCTATATATTATTTGAATATATATTCAGATGTAATAAAACAAAGTAATCCATTTAAAAGTAGCAAGAGATTGGAACAAATATTCACCAAAGAAGATGCTCAGGGGTTGGGGTTGTAGCTTACTACATAGATCAGGTTGGCCATGAACTTGGAGATCTGCCTGTGCCTGTTTCCTGAGTGCTGGGATTGAAGACAAGTGCCACCATGCCATGATGGGGTTATAGTTCAATGGCTTGTCTAGCATTTGAGAAGCCCTGGCTTTGTTCCTTGCAGCACAGTATTGCTGGACAGATGAAAATGAAAACCATGATGCAAACTTTTTAGAATCGTGAAAAACTAATAAAGTCATCAAATAAAGTGACATTGTCACGTGCCAGTGGAGCCAAGGCTAGAGCTGGTGGGGTTGCTGGTGGTAAGGGTCTCACTCTGTCTGGAAAACAGTGTGTGGTATTTTCTTCAAATGCTCAGCATACCACATGATCCAATAACTGCACTTCTTCGTGTTTAGCCAAGGAAAATGGAAGCATATGTTCATACAAAAACCTGGACATGAAGGATTATAGCAGCTTTATTCATAATTGCCCCAAATTGGAAACAGCCCAAATTCCAAATGTCATCTGGCTGTTGAAAGGATAAACTCTGCAATCTATCCATGCATCTTAGCATGCCACTTGGCAAAAGGAACGAACTACTCATATGCACAACAAGGACAAACTTCTCATCCTCATTTGTATTATGCTAAGTGAAAAAAGCCAGACTTCTGCACCAGATTATTCCCTCTAGAGAAAAAAGAGAATGCTCCAGGGACAGAAAGCAAATCAGTGGTTCCTGGGGGTCCAAGGAGGTCCCATGGCTGCCAAGGGACATGGAAACACGTTTAGTCACATACTGTTCTATGTCCTGATCAGGACAGTAGTCACATATATATATCACAAACACACACACATATATATGTATGTATATATATATATATATATATATATATATACATACATACATATATTCAGAGATGTGCATACAGCAAAGAGCAAACTCATTGCACATAAATTATATTGTATAGTTTATAAAATATCAACAAGGGCCTTCAGATGGGAGAAACTGACATTACAAGTTTCACTATTTTCCTTCAAACGTGGTTTCCCATCAATTCAACAGGGATTAAGTGTATATGTGTATCATTAATTGTGTTAAGCATTTTGGAAATCATTAAAAGAAGTTTAAGACAATCTTGAGTTGTCTATGGACATGAGTAATGATTCTACATCTTCCAAAGGTTTTGTGTTTTTTAGATTATATAGCTGGGGCGTATGAAGAAGGAGATGAAGAGACTGGCCTCTGAGCAATGATGCTGACAACAGAGATGGAGGGTTGTAGGATCTGGATCCTGCCTGGCAGATTAAGCACACACTGTAGGACAAATTGTGGTTGACTGAAGACAAGAGCTCCTCAGGTTGCGCAGAATTTTCAGACATTTGTTACTCAGAAAGCTGGGCAGTTCACAGTTTTAGTCTTGGGCCCAGGCCTTAATCTGTGTCTATGTCATGACAGTGGGGACGGTGGAGGGAAGTGGGTAAATCTATAAATCTTAAAACACTAGAAAGGGTTGGGGTGTTCTTTCCAACAGAGCTGTGTGGTACACCCACGCCCCCAACTTCTGTATGTAAGCCATTCCTTCTAAATGAGGTCTACCCAAGTACCCTAAAAAAACAAACCAAAAAAACCCGAAACCCATTATCAGTCCTCGCAAGCCTAACCATTATCAGTCCCCGCAAGCCTCCATATCCTGCTCTACGTTCTTTCCCATAGTGCTTATCTTCTTGCTTCAAAGCATTCTTGACTGCCTGGAATGCCTGCTGTTTACTGTCACCTCCTCGCTAGAATGCAAGCCCACCATGTTAGGAACCATTGGTTATTTTGTGCATGGACAGATAGTAGGTGCTCAGCAGATATTTGAAAACTCACTAATAATGGCTCTGATTAGCATTCACAGAGCAGATCCCGGACCCTGACACACCAAGCAACGTCAAATAGTTACCGTCCCTTGATGAAGTAAGACAATTCTTGTTTGCCATTTCAGAAAGAAGGAAACAGGACCACAGACAGGTTAGGAGGAACCAAGGTTGCCTATAAAACTAGTAAAAAAGTGGTACCATGGTCCAGACACGAAAATACTTCTCAACTCAGAAATATGGATCCCAGAAAGCAAGAATGAGCAAGCTACTGGGGACTGGCTGGCACTTGGAAGCCAGATGGTTTTGGATCGGCAGGTCTAAATCCTTAGCTAACTGTGTCAGAGGAAGCCATTTTAAGGAGTACATTCTCCATGAAAAACCTGGCAAGACACAGAAAAACATAGAGGCGAGGAAAGGGCTTTTATAGAGTAATACAAGTGAGAATTATACTCAAGTTTTTCATTTCTCAGTAATTAGATTCCGTTTAAATTCACATCTTTAAAAAAGGTGAATGCAGGCTGAATTTCCCTTATCCCATATTTTGGGTAAAATGTACCTAAAATAAAATCTACCTAATGTTAGCAAATTACTAACATCTCTTCATGTAAGTAATTAATTTGGTTTCTGTTTTGCCCTGCAGATGGGACAATTTATTATTACTGCTAATAAATCTCTAGGAATTAATTGTTGAGATGGGATTAACAACCCCAAAATGGTTGGAAGAAAATCTTAATTTGGATCATGTTTTCCTAACTCTGTCAGCAGCTTCTGATTATAAAAATAGTCTCAACCCCCTTAGGCGGGACTTACTCTTCCGGTGTCTGCGGAGGGCAGGGTGACCTTTCACTCGCTTTTGATGACCGCCCTCTTGTGGTGGATCGTGAGGATGCACGCCTAGCTCCAAGGTTCTTTGTGAGAGAGCCCAGCCCCGCGTGGTCTAGAATATTCTGGGATCTCCCTGGTGAAGATTTCCTTGCTCCCCTCTTCTTCTCGGGGAGTCTGTAATGTTCTGTAAACACAAGGACAAATATATTGCTGTTGTTTCTATATTGTATTTTTGACTGTTTATTTTTGTGGCAACTGCTGTTACTGTGGCCAATTTTAGTCGTAATTATTTTCCTCTTCCTGCTTTACAGAGGGTTGTAAGAAAATGTGAATAGAAGAAAATCAAGAAGGCTAAAGGGATTTCTTCTCATCCACGCTTTTAACTTCACTCCACCAAATGGCTGCGATAGTTTTTGTTTGTTTTGTTTGTTTGTTTGTTTGTTTTTCTTTCCTTAAAAATACAAGGTAAAACCAAACAGAAACCTGGAGGTGGAGAGTGGTAGCACAGGCTGGTGTCTAATCTCAGCACTTGGAGGATCTCAAGTTCGGGCCTAACCAGGGCTACATAATAAACAAATGGACAAAATGCCAAAGGATGATAGATACATAGTTACGCCTGAGAAATAACAGGCTTGAGATTGTAAATTCTCTCACTTAGCAGTTGCTTTAAGTTTTAAGGTTCTAAACCTTAGGAGAGGTCGAACATCAGATATCCTGTATGTCAGCTATTTACATTATGATTCACAACAGTAGCATAGTTACAGTTATGGAGTAGCAACAAAAATAATTTTATGTTTGGGAATCACCACACCATGAGGAACTGTGTTAAAGGGTCACAGAATCAGGAAGGTTGAGAAGCGCTGCCTTGATGTTAAAGAGAAAGTATAAAGCTGACAGAGGAACGGCATTTGTATCAACTCTTCTACAGGGTCTCTCATGCACAGACACTGTGTATAATGTCTCTTGGAAATGTAAACCTATGGTCCTAGCTACAGCTGAGCTTATTTAATGGGTGTCACTTAAATTTTACTTAAGCAAGGGACAATGTCTCTATATACACACACACATATATATATAATATATATGCATGTATATACATATATAATATAAACACATACAATATATACATATATAATATATACTATATAATGTTTTTATTATTGAAAAGTTCATACATGTATATAACATTCAATCAATAACATCCACCTCCCTTCCTCCACCTGGACCCCCCAGACCCACTCCTACCTAATTTCGTATCCCCTCTTTTCTAGCCCACTGATTACTATTTGTGCTGCCCATATGTGAGCGGGTGTGAGACCATCCACTGAAGCACTGTTGTCGTACTATAGATCACACTTGTCTTTGTTAGGGTTTCTGTTGCTGCGATGTTGTTGCCATGGCCAAAAAGCAAGCTGGGGAAGAAAGGGTTTCCTTAGCTTGTACATCTACATTGCTGGTCACCACTGGAGGATGTCAGTGCAGGAACTCAAGCAGGATAGGAACCTGGAGGCAGGAGCTGATGCAGAAACCATAGAGGGGTGCTGCTTATTACTGGCTTGCTTCCCAGGGCTTGTTCAGCCTGCTTTCTTACAGAACTCAGGACCACCAATCTAGGGATGGCAACACCCATAATGGGCTGGGCCCTCTCCCATTGATCACTAGTCGAGAAAATGCTTTACAGTTTGATCTCATGGAGGCATTTCCTCAAGGGAGACTCCTTCCTCTCTAAAGACTCTAGATTGTGTCAAGTGACCTAAAAACCACCCAGTACAACACCTCTAAAAATAATTCTCTCCTTTCTAAGCAGCTATCAACTGTCAAACAGTCTTCAGCTACGTGTGAGGTCTTGGAAGCCCCTTCATTCTTCATGATAGGGTACTGAATGGCTCAATCTTAGCATCCACAGATGCTGTGATTTCATGAGCGCAGGGGGCATCCTGGCACCTCCAGAAGATACTGTTTCACCTTGCCCCAGTCCCCAGGCTGGCACTTCACTGTTTCTCTTCCCTCTTCTGCCATGCTACCTACAGCCTTATGGCAAGGGATGTGTACAGCTGACCATTTATGGCTGTGCACGGAAAGTCTATCTTGGGTATACTTTATGACATACTGAAAGAGTCTTGGATCTCTAGGATCTGAACAGAACTGGAGTCTGAACTCTCATACTTAGCTGTTGTGATCATTCGAATAAAAATGGCCCCCATAGGCTCATAGATCTGAATGGTGGTCACTAGAATTAGGAGGTGTGGCCTTATCGTAGGAAGTACTACATCAAAAGACCATGCCAAGCCCAGAGTCTCTCTCTCTCTCTTGGCCAGCAGATCAGGCTATAGCTCTCAGTTACCTCCCCAGCACCTTTCTGCCTGTGTGGGGCCATGCTTCCCACCATGATAATGGACTAAACCTCTGAAACTGTAAGCCAGCCCTCCACTAAATGCTTTCTTTTTTAAGAGCTGCCTTGGTCCCCGTGTCTCTTCATGGCAGTAGAACATGACTAAGACAGTGGTCTGACTCTGGGCACCTCGCTTCACCTCTCATTGCAAACAGATGTCATTCTTCATTTGTTCGAATCTGGTAACTCAGAGGAGGTAATCAAAGAACATGGTCCACAGTCTCTCCTTTAAAACCTCAAATGAAAAGTCCCCCAGCTCTGCTTCATCACCCACTCAGTGTCCACTCATCATAATGTGCCTAGGAAGATGAAGCGCTCAGAAACACCAAGCAGATGAGATAGAACACATTGAAATTTGTTTGTTCTGTGTACCATCCCACTATCAACGGGTCTGTGTGGCTGGCAGCTATCTGAGTAAGAGCACATAGATGTAGAATTGTGATGTTGTCCAGGTTAGTTAAAGTCCTTACAAACACCATTATTTATCAGTGTCTAGTAATGTTTGCCTGAGAGTCTGTTTTGTTTGCTAAGGTCTTAGGAGCCTCTGCTGCCCCTGACTAATATTAGTGGCCTGATTCAGGTTTGTAATTCTCCATTTGCAATTCAGGAAACCAAAGTTCCGAAAACAAAAGGTGGTTTTTTTGCAATTCTCCTGGCAGCAAACCCCATCTGTGCCCACAAGGGACTATTTGTAATGTATTATTTTACTTAGTGTGAATTCTTACGTTCTTTTTGTAGTGGTCCTACTCTGTTTGATCACGGTGTGCTGTCTTCAGTCCCAGTGCAGCTCTACAGGTGCCCTGTGATAACTTTTAAATGGATCAATCTGCCTTAAACACATTTGGGCCCAGGGTTTGAGCTAAGAGTTTATGGCTCTCTTTGTGCATACTGTCTGTATTTTTATTTATTACATAGATGGAGGTTATACTTCACACGGTTTGCTCTTAATGTAATATAATACAATAATATTTATTCATGCATTTGTCACTTGTTTTGAGGAAGGGTTCCCCATGTCCAGACTGACCTCCAACTCTCAACCTGCCCACCTCAGCATCCCAAAGTCCTGGGATTTCAGGTGTAACCATATATACCCAATTTTAACAAACTATCTCTATCTTTAAAGTGGGAGATTAAATTAGTTTGAATCTTCTTTGATGTATTTGCCCTTTTTGTCCTCCTTTTTTTTTTTTTTTTTTTTTTTTTTGCTTTCTGAATATGCCACGTTGCACCTCCTCCCCCCTCCCAGGGTTCTATTGGATCAACGGAGAGTCCTTTCTCTTTCTTTTTCTAACACTTTACTCATTATTCAGAAAGCCCTGCCCTCTTAATTCTTTTTACAGTTACTTTTGAAATGTATTTAACTCACAAGATCCAAAAGAAATCAATTTTTATTGCAATAAAAATTAGCCTCTGAGAGCTGGCAAGATGGCCCCCAGGTAAAGGCACTTGCTGCCACGCCCTCTGACTTGAGTACAATACCAGAAGCCTACACAATGGAAAGTAGAGAAACGACTACACAAAGTTGCTCTTCCACATGGTGGTTACCAAGGCACACAAACAGGCTCTAAAGTGTGCTAGTTTGTATCAACTTGACACAAGCTTTATTGGAACGGAGGGAACCCAGATTGAGAAAATGCCTTCTGACGATTCAGCTCTAAGGATTTTTCTTAGTGATTGATGAGGAAGGGACTAGCACATAGTGGGTAGGACCATCCCTGTGCTGGGGGTTCTGGGTTCTAAAACAAACAAACAAAAAGGCTGAGCAAGCCGTGATGAGCAATCCAGTAAGCAGCATTCTTCCATAGCCTCTGTGTCAGCTTCTGTCTCCAGGTTCCTGGCCTGCTTGAGTTCCTATTCTGTCTTCCTCCAATGATGGACTATGATGTGGAAGTAGAAGAAACTCTTTTCGAGTTGCTTTGGTCAAGGTGTTTCATCAGGGCAATAGTAACCCTAATAAGTAAATGTTAAAACAACAACAACAAAACCCAAAACAACAACAACCTTTTGCTTTAGCAGTGCCAAGCCAGGTTGCTGCTGTAGCTCTGACCAAACTCTGCCAGCTTCTGTGCAGTTGTCTACTATATTTGTCTTATTTATTTGTATCCCAGCTGGTCTTGGACTCACTATGCATCATGTATTGGCAGATACATACTATGATTACCAGAGTTCAGGATTGCTACTGTTGATGCTACTTCTACCACTCTTTCTCCTCTCTCTCCCCCCTCCCCCTCCCCCTTTCCCCCTCCCCCTCCCCTCCCCCTTCCCCCTCCCCTTCCCCCTTCCCCTCCCCCTTCCCCTTCCCCCCTCCCCCTCCCCCTTCCCCCCTCCTCCTCATCTTTTTCTTCTTTGATGCAGGGTCTCACTAGCTTAGGACTTACTATGAAGAGCAGGCTGCGCTTAAACTTCAGCTTTCCAAGCTGCCGGAGATTACAAGCATGTGCCATCATGTCTTACTTGTATTTCCTTTTTATTAAAAGTTTTCGTGTTTTATTAATGTCGATGTTATTTTACATGAAAGTTTTGCTAATAGCATTTTAAACCTTTTATTGTGATAGCATTGGAACACTCTGAATTTTATATATTGAGCTTTTATTTTGTGACTTGCTGAGTTGATTTATCAGTGTTTTTAGAAAAATTGTGATTGTTTTCTGTATGCAAGATCATGCCCCCCATGAAAAGGTAAGTTTTTGCTTCTTCCCAATGGGAATCACTGTTTTGGAATTGGCTTATGCTTGTATTATGTTAATTTGGTTCCCAAAATTGCATGAGAATCCTGCATGTAAGATGCTGAGGGTCCCTGCCCTGAGTTGAGTCTAACTAGTAAATAAAGTTGCTGGCGGCTAATGGTTGGGACAGAGGCGGGACTCACCATGTCAGGAAAAGAAGTAGATACAGGCGTGAGAGCTGCAGAAGACAGAGTGCCGATCATGTAAGAGCCAGGGAAGAGTGACCAGGGTGCCCCCCTGGTTGGATCTAGGGTATCAAAGATGGAATATAGATTTTAGTTAATAACTCAGGAGTATCAGAGGGGAGACATTAGCAACGTGGAGGTTTGGAAGTGCCTAGCCATATTAAATATAAGACTCTCTCTCTCTCTCTCTCTCTCTCTCTCTCTCTCTCTTTGTGTGTGTGTGTGTGTGTGTGTGTGTGTGTTTCATTCGAGAACGGAGAACACTGGAATGGGTAGCTAGGGACACATGCTGCTGATTCTGGGGAGATTAGATTGGATCAATCACTTTTTTTCTTGTTCTTCTCTCTTCTCTTCTCTTCTCTTCTCTTCTCTTCTCTTCTCTTCTCTTCTCTTCTCTTCTCTTCTCTTCTCTTCTCTTCTCTTCTCTTCTCTTCTCTCCTCTCCTCTCCTCTCCTCTCCTCTCCTCTCCTCTCCTCTCCTCTCCTCTCCTCTCCCCTCCCCTCCCCTCCCCTCCCCTCCCCTCCCCTCCCCTCCTCTCTTCTTTTCTTTACTTTTCTTTTCTTTCCTTGCATAACTCCTGCAACAATTTTCTGTTGAATAGAAGTCGTGAAGACTGATACCCACCCCTTCCTTGTCTTAGGAGGAAAGCACTCAGCCGCCCTCATTAAGACGAATTTTTCAGTATGTTTTTAATCTGGCTCATCCCCATTTCTAGATGATGGAGGATTTTCAATCATGAAATCATTTTTCATTTGGCCTTGCACCTTCTCAGCATCTGTTGACATGGTCTTGTGGGTTTTATGTTTGATCTGCTGATACTTTAATTACTTGGTGTTGATCCTACTTTGCATTCCTGAGGACAGGTCCATTTGGCTGCTGCATTCATTACCAGTTTCTGCTCTTGCTGAAACAAAACACCTGGCAGACATAACTTAAGAATGTGAAGGTTCAATTCAGCTCATCATGAAGACAGAACAATCCACCCTCATCTCAGCAGGGAATGCGTGGTGACTAGAGCCCACTTCTCACCTACGCACTTCCTCCAACAAGGCCCTACCTCCTGAGGGTCCCATAGCCTCCCCAGATAACATCACCATCTGTGGCTCAGGTATCTAGATACGTGATCCTTCGGAGACATTGTCTGTTCCAACCTCCGCAGGCACAATACTTCATACCATTTTTTTCATATTTCATTTGCTTGTATTTTGTTGAGGACTTTTGCACCTATGTTCAGGACATGTCTCTGAGTTTTTTGATGTGTTTCCCCTCCCCATGATGATATTGTTTGACATCGTGGTGGTATTAGATTAATACTAAACTCAGAATGAATTTGGGAAGGAGCTCCTTCATTTTTGGAGCGGTGGGGAGCTTTATAAAGCACATAACCATTCGTTAATCAACATTTTCAACTTTGAAGTCAACTGGACTTGTGATTTTTTTTTATAAAGGCTTTTGATATAACAAATTCAGAGTCTTCTTGTATGTTACATGTCTACTCAAATTGTCTATTTCTTCATGAGTCAGCACTGGCAGTTTATTTCCTAGGAATCTAATTTTTTCATCTAAGTTGCATGATTTTTTCATATATTATGATTCTTTTCATTGCTATGAAGATGGTAGTAGCTCTCTTTTTCAATGTCTAATTCTATTTACTTAATTCCTCACCCTTTTTTTGGTCAGTTTAGCTTAAGATTTCTTGATACATTCAAGGAATAAGTTGTTGGTTTTATTTATTTTCTCAAATCATTGTGTGTACACTGTAAACATGTATGAATATATATGTGTGTGTGTGTGTGTGTGTGTGTGTGTGAGGGAGAGGGGGGGAGAGAAGGGGAGGAGGGAGGGGGAGGGGGAGAGAAGGGGGGAAGGGGAAGGGGGAGGGGAGGGGGAGGGGGAAGAGGGGGGGAAGGGGAGAGGGAGAGGGGAGAGTGGGAAGGGGGAGAGGGAAAGGGGGAGAGGGGAGAGGGGAGATGGGGAGGGAGAGGGAGAGGATCATGTCCATGAGTGCACATGTGAAGGCCAGAGGACCAGCTCAGGGATCAATCTTTACCTTCTGCCTTGTTTGAGACAGTCTCCTGCTCATACTCCCGGTGAGCTAGAATTCTCCTGTCCTTGTTACTCATCTCCCCTTAGGAACACTGAGATCAGAGACCTGTTCTCCTGTGTCCAGCATGATGTAGGTTCTGAAGATTTGAACTAAGGTCCTCATGTTTTGCAAGCACTTTACCCATTAAGCCATCTCTCCAGCCCAATTTTCTCTACTATTTCCATACCCTCTGTGTCATTACTTTCTTCCCCAGTCTTTATTAGTTCCTTCCATCTGCTTGTTTTAGATTTTAGGTTTGCTCTTCTTATTCTAGTATGTTAAATTAGAAGGTTAGATTCTTGTTGTACCATCTTTTTCTCTTAATATACACATTTCTAGAAACACCTTTTAATCTTAAGTTCCAACTTAGCAGCATTCCCAAGTTATAGCATGATGCGTCTTCAATTTTATTCATCTCAAATCTAATATACCATTTAATTCTTCTTTGTCTTAGCATATATTTTTTTCTCTCATGGAGCATCTTTTTGGCACCATGTTTACTTAACTGTTGGCAAACACAGAGCCACCGAGGTTTTCTTCAGAGTTTCAGAAGTGCATGCACTCATATTTCACAGTTAGATCTGTGGTCCATATCCCAAAAAATGTGAGGCGTGAGCTTAGTTGCATTCAAATTTTCTAAATGTAATTTAAAATTTTATTAATTATATGTTTGCAGTACCCGAGGAGACCAGGAGAGGGCATCAAATACCTAGGAGTTGGAGTTAAAGGAGGTTGTGAGCCACTAGATGCAGGTGCTGGTAAGAGAAATGCAGTCCTCTGCAAGAGCACTTCCTGCTCTTAACTGCCAGGTCATCTTCACAGCCTGTAGATCAGTGGTTCTCACCCACCCAGTGCTGCAACCCTTAATACAGCTCCTCATGTTGTGGTGACCCCCTAGTCATAAAATTATTTCATCACTACTTCATAAGTGTTATTTTGTTACTGTTAGGAATCATAATGTAAATATCTAATATGCAGGGTATCGGATGTGTGACCCTTGTGAAAACGTCATTGGACCCCCTAGGTTGAGAACCACTGATCTAGATACTTCTTTTTCTTTTGCACACAGCTACCTGTTCCTCTGTTTCAGCAATGTTTCTTGGAAAGGCTAGTCCTACTCTGTCAAATTGCCTTTGCTCTCTACACTTGTTTGTTACAATTTTTGTTACCTTTTAGGAATTCTTCTGGAACTCATATACATTTCAACTTAGCACCAGCCCTAGGTTCATGTGAACTTCATCCTAGGGACCTGTAGGAGCACTGCTCTGCTCTGTCCTGCTCTGCTGTGCCCCACTCCACCCCACCCTTCCCCCCATTTCCTCCCCCCCTCCTCCACCACTGCCCTGCTCAGCTCCGCCCCGCTCCTCCCTACTCTATCCTGCACTCCTATGCTCTGCACTTCTCTGCCCTGCTCTCTGTGCACCTCCACCTGCATTTTCTTCCTTTTTACTATTTTTTTTTTGTTTACACATTCTACTTATAAAGGCTTCAAACAAAACAGCACATTCTTACTTTTCATACTACTGTATCTTTAAAAAAAGATGAGAAATGCCAGGCATGGAGGCATCAACTTTTAATCCCAGCACTTGGGAGGCAGATCTCTGAATCCAAGGCTAGCCTGCTCTACAAAGCAAGCTTTAGGACAGCCAGGGCAACTTAGAGAAACCCTGTCTCAAAAAAAAAGAAAAAAAAGAAAAAAAAAGAAAAGAAAAAGAAAAAGAAAGAAAGAAAGAAAGAAGAAAAAAACCCCCCAAACCTCATCCAATCAACAATAACCACCAAAAAAGAAAAAAGAAAAAGAAAATAAAGGAAAGGGGAAAGAAAGTAAGGGAGAAGAAAGAGCAAGCTGAGACATTGGATGGACAGTTGGGACTAGAATGATAGATCACTGGCTTTCTTTGGTCCTTTAAGTATGTGTTGGAGCTACACTGATGGCTTTGTATTTCAAGAAAGAACTTCGATTTAATCTGATTTGTGCATGTGTTTTCTGTGGTTCACTTGTGTGTTGTGAACCAACCACCACAGTCTTTTACAGTTTTTTTTTTTTTTTTTGAATTATGTGAATGTGTGTGCCTAGAAGTGCCGATGCCCACGGAAGTCAGAGATATCTGGTCCCTGGGGGTGGAGTGATAGGTGATTGGTTGTGAGATGCCTGACTTGGGTCATAGGCTCTCACCTTAGTCCCTCCGCAACAGCAGTAAGCCTTGAACCACTGAGCCATCTCCTCATCTTTCCTTACCAACACATTCTTTATGTGCCCTGCACAGAGCCTTTTCCACTCTCAATATCCTGAAAGAATCATAATATAAAACATAATATATATCCCAGATTCATCTCTCAAGGTCTTTGATAGCACCTCTACCTTCCCACATATGCCCTCCCAGCTCCGCAGCCTGTGTATTCTGGACACAACAGTCTATGTGTATCTCCTAAAATATAAGCCAGCTATTACTGCTGTTCTGCTCAAAGCTTACAGGGCAGGCTGGGGATCTAGCATAGCGGCAGGGCTCCTGCCTAGAGTGCCCCCAATCCTGGGTTCAATCCCCCACTGCTGTAACAAAGCAAAGCAGCTCCCATCTCCAGGGATCATGCCTACAGAGGCCGCTGAGCTCCGGACTTTAGAACCTGGCTGGTCCTGCACACAACCAACCCACCTGGAATTTCTAGTTTCTGCAACACCCCACACATTCTCCAATCTTGAGATTTTGACTTTTTTGGTATCGCTGGTGGGGCCTTCTCTTACCCTTTCTCTTAGCAGAGTCCTCCACTGGGTTTTCATGTTTCCTCATTGCTGCAGGCCAAAAAAAAAAAAAAAAAAAAAAAAAAAAAAGCAATGTGGTCAACCAACCATGGGACTGAAAACTCCAAAACAGTGTCCAAGTTTAGCCTTTTTAGCTTTATAAGTTGATGAAATCGGCTATTTGGTCACTGTAAGTGAACGTGACTGCTATAGCTTTCCTGCCCCACCCCATTAAATTGCACATATTTATCTACTCTCCATAACCCTCAGTTTAGTTCATTTTTCTTCATAGCCCTTGTCAGCTCATAAATAATTGGTTTATTTTACACGTTTTTTTTCTCCCTGTGTGTAACCCCCTAGGACAAAAAGTCCCTGTGACTGTTATTGATTCCACATCCTAATGGTAGCCTACACCACACCGGGCTCCCAATATTCATATATTCAATAGAAGAAGTGTAATCATGGAGAATGCATGGGTTGAAGTTCTAGGGTCTAGCATGGGAAAATATGGAAGTTCTGATCACATTAGAAGCACAGCTGTGGGTGGGGGGGGCACAAGGGGCCCACGAGAAAGGAAGGGAACAGATAACGTTCTCCTGCTTGCGCAGCTTTTTTTGGAGCCTTTGGGTGCATCTGATGTCTTTGGCCCCATCTTCCTTGGTTCTCTATGGCACATACTTCCTTCCTTTTGAAGGCCCTGAAAGGGACTCTTGCCAAATACTTCTTAACTGACAGCTTAATTGAGTTATTAGAAAGGGATTTCTTCTGCATGACTCATAGGGAAAAAAATAAAGCCATTCTCAGATTTGTTTTGTTGGGCAAGCTTATTCACTGAGCTCCCCAGAGAGGAGAGATCAGGGGTTTCCTGTGTTATGTGAGGAGCCCGGATTTGGATCACAGGAGACACTGTGAGGAGGTGGCGATACAGGTTGATCAGATACAAGGCTACCTGAGACAAGGGCAGGGCCAGTGAGATGGACCAGTGAGAGAGAAGCAACAGTACAGGTGAAGTCCAATATCAACTTGTATTGGTGGCTACCTTTAGCAAGGTGTTACACACTCTCTAATTTATAAATTCAAATGCTTCAGTTTGCATGTACATGTTAGAGTTTGTCTTGTGGGCTGGCGAGATGGCTCACCTGTTAAGAGCACCGACTACTTCTTCCGAAGGTCCTGAGTTCAAATCCCAGCAACCACATGTGGCTCACAACCATCTGTAACAAAATCTGATGCCCTCTTCTGGAGTGCCTGAAGACAGCTACAGTGTACTTACATATAATAAATAAATAATAATAATTATTTAAAAAAAGAGTTTGTCTTGTATACCAGAACATAAACTGAGGAAGAAGATCTGATCATTGTGTCAGCTCTACTTCAGGCAAAAATATTTGATCATGTTGTGGCTCACATATGGCAGCGATTAAATATTTAAAACATGAAATTCCAAAGAGGAAGGAAGTAGCTGACCTTTAACCCCAGTTGTCACAACCAAACGCTATCCATCAGCAAGGGGTGGGCTTCTAGGGGAAAGCTTTCCCTTCAGTCAGAATCTTGTCTGAAAGTTACTCTTCTCTTTCTTCTTCTGTTGAGAGACAAAGGTTTGTGTTTTTCATCAGAAGAAAGAAAAAGAACCCGAATTCTGGGACACACGTCAGCATTAAGAAGTGCTATATCTAGAGATAACAAGGTTGGAAGCTAGGATCCTGAGAGGCTAAGCTTTGAGAACCACAGCTCTAAATGACTAAGAGTCGCTCCTGCAGTGCACAGGGCAGGAGGCAGACCGTGTGGTCTGGGCTAATGCAGGTGGGCATGGGGCATGGACCAGCATGATGTGTGGTTTGCAGAAACATCTGAGCAGAGACTCAGACCAAGGAGATGAGCAGAGAGCTTCGTGGTGGAAGGGGACACTGCTCAGACAGAGCTGTAAATGACAGACAGCAAACCAGGGTAGGGGAAAAAAGGGGTGATCTTTTTTTGGATTCATTCATGTGTGCATGAGTCTCTCTGCACATACATGTGTGCAGAGCTCTTGGAAGCCATAACAGAGCACTGGATCCCCAGAAGCTAAGTTACCTGGTCGTTATGAACTGCTTGGTGTGGGCACTGGTTACTGAGCTTGGGCTCTTGTGTGGAGCAGCAAGTGCTCTTAAGTGCTGAGCCATGTCTTCAGCATCCCTTCCCCACTGCCAGATCTTTATCAGAAGAATAAAGGAGCTACTCTGGAGTCCAAGGGACCCAAACTATCAAGTCTCTCCTTCTTCCCTTTCCCTTCCTTTCACTGTCCTTCTCTGACCTCCTATCTGTCCCTACCTGTGTGTGTGTGTCTTTGCCTTTCTCTACTTTCCTCATTCATTCCCTCTCCCCACCTCTCTCTCCCTCTCTGGCTACACTGAGCCTTCCTTTCTCCACTAATAGAGATGAACGTTCTCTGCCCATCAGGAAAAAATGTCTTCTAGCAAATGTCAAAGACACATCCTGAAAGATCTGTAGCTAGACATGAAAAGATGCTCCTGTCAAGTGCCCAGGTTGGATTCTCTGTCTCTTTCCTTCTGTCTCTTTCCCTCTGTCTCTGTCTCTCTGTCTTTTTTACTATCCCCACCCACTGGTCCCTTTGTATATGTGTTTTTTGCCACTGGCGCTGATGAGAGTCCCAGGACCTCAGCAACCTGGCCCGTACAGTCTGCCCAAACCTTGCTTCTCTTTTAAGAACTGTAACACTCCGGCATTCCTAGCTGGACCAGAGCCCCGTGGATTGTGTCGTCCCAGCTTGCTTTGCCCACTGGGCAGACAATGGCCAACAACTCTGTAGAGCAGGCTGGCCTTGAACTCAGAGATTCACATGCCTCTACCTTCTGAGTGCTGAGATTAAAGGCATGTGCCGCCACACTCAGCTCAGATTGAAGTCTTGCGTCTACCTCTTAGACAGTCGTTGGGGCTGGGTAGTTATCCCATATTAAAAATATTTACTGTGCCTCCACTAGCATAGGTGTCCCTAAAATAACAACAGAAAGACAACTCATTCAGTACAGACAGGCTTCATGCCGCCTTACACGCACTCCAGTTTCCTCTCATTGTCCGTTGCTCAAGCCAGGGTGTCTTTCTCTTACGATCTCAAGCAGTTTTGTCCCTGCGTTACTTTTCTCCTAACTGGGGTAAAGTGTCTGGAAGAAGCAACTCAAAGGAAGGGCTGTTCGCTTTAGCTCATGGTTTGGGAGGGTACAGTCCGTCACGGCAGAGAAGGCAGAGCACGTTCAATGGTATCCGTGGCTGTGGTGGTGGGAACACAAGGCTGCTTGGTTACATCCCAGGAAGCAGAGAGCCTATGAGGAAGATGGTCCAGTCTATAACCTACCTTAGTGCTGGTTGCTGGGTGACTCATTTCCTCCAATTGAACTCCACTTCTAAAGCTTCCACAAGCTTCCGAAGACAGCACTGCCAGCAAAAACCAAAGTGTTCAATCACATGAGCCCGTGAGCAGCGTTTCCTATCAAAGCAAAATACTCAGCCGGGCGTGGTGGCACATGCCTTTAATCCCAGCACTCGGGAGGCAGAGGCAGGCAGATTTCTGAGTTTGAGGCCAGCCTGGTCTACAAAGTGAGTTTCCCGACAGCCAGGGCTATACAGAGAAACCCTGTCTCGAAAAACCAAAAAAACAAACAAAAACAAAAAGACAAAAAAAAAAAAAAATAACACTCTTCAAAGTCAAGGTTCTTTTAGGACCTCAGAGGCACAGCCAAACTTTCCTCTCTTTTTCTCTCTCTGTCTCTGTCTCTGTCTCTGTCTCTGTCTCTGTCTCTCTACACACACACACACACACACACACACACACACACACACACACCTCCCTACAGCAATGGCTCCTCATCACTATGGTGACTTTAGGTCCATCCCCCTCTACATATCACACAGTCCACTCATCCCTAAGTTATAGAACTGTACATTTCTAACTGCCTGTGTTCCTTTACCTTTTTTTAAAATAATTTTTTCTTTGCTTTATTACAGAAGATGCTTCCATCTTGATCCATCTCAACTCAACAAGTGCTACCCGAGGCTCTACTATATCCCGACATTATTCTTCACACCATTCCCTCTCTCTTCTTCCGTCTTTAGTCTCCCATTCTCTTTTCAGATTTCCTCTGCAGAGAGAGTGACAGCCCTCAAGTACACTCATATACTTGAAACAGAATTCTCCTGCTGAAGAATGTATTTCAAAATAAATGTTTTCATTTGATGTGAAGGGATGCCAGTTGGGGCCAGGGTGCGTAGATCAGACTCTGTCTGCAGACAATATGCTCTACACTGTAATTTCATAGTGTGGGCTCTTTATTCTCAGTTGAACTTTTTGTTCCTAGCTTTTAAAGACATACCTTCAAATACCTTTTAGAACAGCTAGGTCAGGTTGTTCTACCAACTTTTATGTTTTGTTTTGTTTTGGTTTGTTTTGTTTTGGTTTTTATGGAGAAGAGAGCAGGAAGATTGTAAGAGCGGAGGTTGGGAGAACAGAGTGCAGCTGTGGGGACATTCAAGAGAACTGTAATCCTGAACTCACAGCAGCTGTGCCTGCCTGCACAAGAGCAAGCCAGTCAGTTTCAGCAGGGAGCAGGAGGGCTCCTGAGGTCCACCCCTAGCGGAGAAGCTATTACAGATGGTGGATGATTCGAGAGGCTATTTTCTTGAAGTGTAAAGCTCCTGGTAGGTTGACAATGCTCCAATGGCTGCCCAAAACCTATGGCTGTATGGGAAGCACACATCAGACTGGGTGGGTTATTTATAAAAACAAAATGTCTGGACATAGTAGCACATACTTTTAAATCTAGCACCCAGGAGACAGAAAGAGCTAGATCTCTGAATTTGGGGACGGACAGGTCTATATAGAGAGACTGTAACTCAAAAAAGAAAAAACCATGAGGTTAAGAGGAGGGGAGTGAGGAATCTGAGAAAGGCTAGGAGAAAGAATGGGAGGTGAATACAGAAAAAATATATTAAATGTATTTATTAAATTCTCAAATAATAAATAAAGATATTTACGAAACCTTGCTGGGGGGGGGCGTGGTGGTGGTGGCAAACACCTTTAACTCCAGCACTGAGAGGCCAAGGCAGGCAGATCTTTGAGTTCCAGGACAGTCTGGTCTATATAAGTGAGTTCCAGGAGAGCTAGGGCTATACAGAGAAACCCTGTCTCTAAAAATCAAAACATAAACAAATACAAAACAAAACAAAAACCAAACAACTCCCTCAACCAAACCAAACCAAACCAAACCAAACCAAACAACCCAAACATTTATGGTCTCTACTTGGTTTCCAAAGGTGGTGAAATCCAGCCAGAACAGGTGGATGCCTCACGAGGAGTCACTCCTGCCCAAACATGTTATCTACACTCCAATGTCCTTAAGTGGCAGTAATAATCCCGCAGTCTAGAAGAAAACAGGTTAATTAGATGCAGGTAAAACTATTTACGTTGCTAGGTAACTAAAGAAAGTCATGATTATTAAGTAGCTTTTTATATAAACAGAATCACTGGGAAGACAAGGATCTACAAATCATACAGTTGTAGAAATACTCTAAATTTTATTGTCTCCATATTTATATCACAAGTGTCACTCACACACTCATTTATAAATCATTAGTTAAGCACCTTCTATGTGACATGTACTGTGCTCTGAGCTGAAGAACCAACAATACAGTGATATTTCAATCCCACAGCACTACATAGTCACACACAAAACACATTCTTTTGTCATTGATAAAATGGTTTACCTTTCTATGAGGACTAATCTTGGTTGTCAACTTGACTATGTCTTGAAGCAACTGAAATCCAAGCAACTGGGTATACCAGTAAGTGATTTTCTTGCCTGGATCTTTGAGTTATGAAGAATCACCCTAAATCTGAGCTTTCCCGTGTGCTGGCAGCCCACATTTAAGGGCAGGGACAAGGGAGCTTTTGCTTTGTTGCCTGTTTGTCCTGACTTTCAGTGACAAGGTCGGTCATATACCCTGCTGATGAGGCATTTTTTGGCTGGTATTAGAACCTCGTTCATTGGGAGCTCCAACATAGACAAAGACCAACTGAGACATCCAACCTCATGTATGGAACAATTATGAGATCCTTGGTCTTTCCTTTGAGAGACAGATATTGTTGGACAAGTCGGACCACAGTCTATAAGCCACCACTCTAATAAATCCCCTTTTATTATATAAATATTCAAACCATCAGTTCCTTTCTGAGAACCCAACTAATATACCTTCCAGTCATAGGAATTATTAATTTACTTTTACAATGTTTATCTTTTGAGAGCCTACTATGTCCTAGGCACTGGTGTAGGCACAATGTTTTTATGCACTGTATACAAATTATCCTTGTATTATTCAAATGCGGATTTCTCTGCTCCCATATCATGTGGCAATCTGGACATGGCATTGTAATGATTATTCTATGTATCTCTTGTTTCAAGTTTATGTAAATATTGTTCCCCATTTATTCTCTGACTTGTCAATAAAAGCTGATCAGCCAGTGGCTTGGCAGAAAAGAGAATAGGGCTGGACTTCCCATCCCAGCCAGGAGAGGAGTAGAGAGAAGAAGAGAGGGCTCACCATGAGAAAGGTCGAGAGGAGAAACCATGGAAAAACATCTGGAGCTGAGAGAGTCAGATCATTATTAAAATGCAAGTATCTTGGGGATTTTGGCTGGGAGGTAGCCAGATTATCTCACAGGATTAGAATAGATCAATGACTGCCCAGTTATTCTGCCATAAAGCTTGATTAAATAAGTCTTATAGTCTCTGTCTCATTTATTTGGGAGCTAGCCTAGGTAGAGAAAAAAAATCTCTTTAAATATTTTTACACAGTGCAGAGAGAGAAACAAACAAGGCTGGTGTCTGAGTCACTGTTCTATTGCTATGAAGACATGCCATGACCACAGCAACTCAAATAAGGATGGTGTCTCAGTCAGAATTCTATCACTGTGAAGAGACACCATGACCAATGCAACTCTTACAAAAGAAAGTGTTTAAATGGGACTGACTTAGTTGCACAGGCTTATGTCTTTATGGTCCATTGTCTTTATGGTGGGGAGAGTGGTGGCACACAGGCAGACATGGTAGCTAAGAGTTCTGGATCCACAGCCAACAGGAAGATAGAACCACTGTGCCTGGCTTGGGCTTTTGAACCCCCAAAGCCAATCCCCAGTGACACATTTCCCTAACAAGGCCATACCTCATAATCTCTCTTAAGTAGCAACACTCCCTAATGGCCAAGCATTCAAATACATGAGCCTATGAGGGGCCATTCCTATTCAAACCACCGCAGATGACAAGGTCTGTGACCCCATGGAAGGTCATTACTTCCAGCATAAGAAACTCACACATCCAGAAATCTGTGCATCCATAAGTGTTGTGTAAGGAGGTGGTGAGACGGCTCAGCAAGTGATGGCAGTTTCAGCACAACCTAACAACCTGAGGTCAATGCTACAACCCACATAGTGGAAGATAATTAACTCCCTCCCTTAAGGACAGACAGACAGACAGACAGACAGACACACACACACACACACACACACACACACACACACACACATCAATGAATGAGTGTAAAAGAGTATAAAGGCATGTGAGTGGGCTAGGACTTACGGGCAAGTGTTTGTCATGGAGGCATGAGGATCTGAGTTCAATCTCCACTTTTCACCCCCAAAACTGAGTATGCTAGCATGTGCTTGGAAGTGTTGGGAGGTGGAGACAAGTTGATCCTTGGATCTATCAGTGGGCCTCACGTCTCTTGTCTCAAAAAACGAGGTAGATGGAACTGAGGCACAGCTCCTGAGGTTGATCTCTGGCTTCCACATATATACGCACATGTGTGCACATACATACATACATATATACATACATACATACATATATACATACATGCAATAAAGGTGTGTGAGATGGATAGCTTAAGGCTATACTCTGAATAGAATTTAGCTCCTCACCTCTCCTGTGTTCAGATTCCAGGTTACTATGTCGTCTTTCACTGTTGCTCAACTGCAGAACCTGGGACACACCGGGCTGACTCTTTGGATTTTAATATGCACAGCAGCCTCTTCCCAGAATGCCTCTGCTCTTTTCCCCCTCAGTGCTGGCTATCAAGGCTGAGTTAAGCATGACTTTTCAAAACTCTTCTAACACCCCCCACAGTCTGATTAGGTATAATTTTTAAACATTTCTCTGAGCCCTGAGTACAGTTCGATCCTAAAACTTGTCTAGTAAAAAAACTGTAGTTATGGATTTAGTTGCTATTTTCAGCCTTAGCTGCCTGGGCCTAGGTACTGCACCTTCTCATGGACTATGTCAAAGGCTCCTTGTGAAAATAGATGTATAAACAGCAAGAACAATTACACAAATACTGACTGTGGCCCCAAAGAACAAGTCCCATCTACACTGAATAATAAAGTTGTTCCACTTGCCTTGGCCAGTCTGATTTTATTCAGAGAAGAATTAATTCTGAGGGCTGGAGAGATGGCTTTGTGGTTAAAAGGACTTGCTGTGCAATCTTAGGAACCAGAGCACAGATCCCAGCATCCACATAACAATTTAATAACCACATACCCACATATACACACCTGAAACCCAAGCTCCAAGGAGGGTGGGGATAGTGGGACCACTTGAGCTCTCTACATTCCATCCTAGTCAAGGAAGTGAGAACTCCAGGCCAGGGAGAGATTCTGCCTCAAATGAATAGGCTGAGGATGACAGAGAACCCCTGTTCTCCCAGCCTCCGCATGTATACAGGCATGTGCTTATTTGTGTGTACAACCTGAAGATTCTCTCTCTCTCTCTCTCTCTCTCTCTCTCTCTCTCTCTCTCTCACACACACACACACACACACACACAATTATATAAAACTTTTTAAAAAGAAAAGATATTCTATATAGAATCACTTGTTACCCCAAATGCTGGGAAAAGTTATAATCAAGCCTTGTTAGAGGATAAAAACTTGATCTCACAGCTGTATTGGTATAAGAATTAGAGGAGTCAGAGACGCTCCAGTAGTTTTTTAAAAAAATAACGTTTTATTTTAAATCTCTGTGTGCACATGCACATGTGTATATGTGTGTGTTTCTGTGTGTGCTTCCATGTGTGTGTGTGTGCGTGCGTGTGTGTATGTGTTGGGGTGTGTGTGGTATGTGCACATGAGTGCCGGTGCCTGCAAAAAGCCAGAAAAGGATCCTCTGCAAGAACAGTATTCACTCTAATGGCTGGGCCATTTCCCCAGCCCCATGAGCACCCTTCCTCTGCGCAGCATCCTTTCCTTCTGTTTTATGCAGCCAGCTCTCTTGCTGTCACCTTCAGCCCCTGGACAAGCTCAGGTCATATGTAGCTGTGGGCCTTAACTTGGGCAAGAGGGCTTCCAGAGTAGAGAGCTTAGGCTGGCACCCATGCTGCACCCAGGCAGAAGTGTTCCTCCCCCTCCTACCCTAGTTCTAGTTTGAGTAGGCACATACAATGCAGAGCCAAGACCTAACATGCAACCTACCCACGCAGAGCAATTTGCCTATGCCCTGCGAGCCTTGGGCTTCTGAGACTAGAAAGCTCTTGAAAGGAAGATGGTTTTATATAAAGAATTCGTGTATGATTGTCCTGAACTTGCTCCCCCCACCCCCAACCTCAGTGCCAAGATCAATGAACCTATGGCCCTGTACATGGTAGGCAAGTGAACTAACATTGAGCTACTGCCCAAATCTAAACTTCTGAAGTTTGAGTCAGTGAAAGAACTTCTACAGAATTCTCAGAACATGAGGGGACTTAGTTCTAGAGATACACACATCTGCAATGCTCTTACAGTGCTTGTGACCAAAAAATACAAGAAAAGAAGACAAGAGTGATTATGACTGTGGTCTCATGAATGAGCGTCTTGGATATGATGATATTCATTCCACCCTGGCAGTCAGAGGAAATGAATGGAAATGTGCAGCCCTTCTGACAGAACCATAAATTGTTGCCCTAAGTCCAATGATAGCATAATATCTATCCACTGTCCAGCTAGACCTCTTTTCTAAGGTTCTCCATGGAGCTAGTGCTACAAAGGACAAGGCGCCCCTGTGCTAGTGAGGTCAATGATGGTGGGCTAGGGCCAGGGCAAGGAGTGAGATTATCAGGGGTGCAGGTACGTTGATACTTGTGGATGCAGTCAAATTGGGAATGGCCTGTTTGCTGTTTTCGAAGGCTACAAGTGTGCTGTAGGTATTTGTAGTGGTTAGAATAGACATGGACCGCATAGACTCACGTGTTTGAATGCTTGGCCCATAGGGAGTGGCACTGTTAGGAGGTGTGGCCTTATTGGAGGAAGTGTGTCCCTGTGGAGGTGGGCTTTGAGCTCTCATATATGAGCTCAAGCTATGCCTAGTGAGGCAGAGTTTCCTCCTGACTGCCTACAGATCAAGATGTAGAACTCTCAGCTCCTCCAACACCATGTCTGCCTGCATACTGCCATGCTTCCTGCCATGATGATAATAGAGTAAACCTCTGAAACTGTAAACCAGGCCCAGTCGAATGTTTGCCTTTAATAAGATTTGCCTTGGTCATGGTATCCCAACAAAACACAAACGAAGACAGTACTTAACAGTGAAAGGAGAAATTTTGATTCATTGTGCCTCATCTGGAGAGTGAGTGGATTCATTCTCACCAAGACATTTTTAACCACCATGCCATGAATGACCAACAGCAGAACATATTGTCCATCTCAGAATCACCAAATGAAAAAAGAAAGTTCAAGTAAATATGTTTGGTGAAGCTAAAAAGAGAAAAAGTTTTCCTGACCGCATGCCTCTTCTTTGTTTCAGAATAGTTTCACGTAGTCTAGGCTGGCCTCCAACTCCTTAGGTAGCTGAGGATACCCTTGAACTTCTGATCCTCGTGCCTATCCCTCCTAAGTGCTGAGATTATAGGCCTTCTCCGCCAAGCCTAGTTCATGCAGTGCCGGGGAACCATCCCAGGGCTTCCTTTGTGCAAGGTGGGCACTCTATCCACTGAGCTACGTCTCCAGCACTCTCCTTCCTGTGCCTTCTAGATAGACTTTTAAGACATGTTTACTCACCGTAACTGGCAGTTTGTGGCGATGCTCTTTCTGTGTGTTCATTGTGGGCTCCAGAGACAGGCCTTTGATAATGAGGATCCCTGGCAACAAAACCCCTTCAACAGTGTTGGCGTCGGGCTGTGTAACGGATTCCTGCACTGTGTCATGGTGCATTTAAAAAGCCTTTGGTGTCGCTTTGCTATCTGGAGGGTCTGTTGAGCAGTAAGGAAAGATACCTTAGCATCCCTGGGTGTTGCTATAGTAATAACTAGTGTAAAATTCGAGCTCCAATCGAATATTTATAGAATTAAAGTTGTTTCAATATTTTGATAGTGCTTTCTCTAAAATAAACCAAAACACAGGAAACTCATTAATTTTTTAAATATTGAATTTTAAAGATTCCTTTGTTAAAGAAACCTAGAAAAAGTAGCTAGAACTTTAAAGCAGATGAGAAGGCTAGAGACGTTGGAAAGCCGTAACCCATCCTGACACCTCCATTTTCTTTTCTATGAAAGACTATAGCCCCCTTTCTGCTATTGCCATGAATTATTGACACCAGGTTAGATATTTCTTTGCCAGGGAAAGCATAATAATCTCCTTGACAGACTGAGAAACTGGTATGCAGCAAAGAGGCAATTCCCCAGGACTGCCCAAATCTGAATTGCTGGGAATGCCATAAGTAGCCAATGTTGTATGGAAACACACAGTGGGTCCACCCACTTCCGCCTTCTTCAGTGCTCAAGCAAGAGTACAAACCTGATAGGTCTCAAAGTTATAAACCAATTTAACAAACTGTTAAATATCGAGGCTTTCTCTCCCTCCTTCCTACCTACCTACCCAATTTCCTACCTCCCTTCTTTTGTTCCTTCCTTCTTCTTCCTCTTCCTCCTCTTCCTCCTCCTTCTCCCCATCTTCCCCTTCTGCTCTGTGGTAATTTGAATAAGAATGCTCCAGCCTTCCAGAGGCTCACATATTTGAATTTTCAGTCATCAGGAAGTGGCACTACTTGAGAGGATTACAATGATAAGGAGGTCTGTCTTGGGGTTGTATCGCTATGAAGAGACAACATGACAACAGCGACTCTAATAAAGGAAAACATTTAATTGGGACTGGGTTACTGCTTCCATTATTATTGTGGCAGGGAACATAGCAGTATGTAGGCATATATGATGCTGGAGAAGGGACTGAGAGTTCTTCACCTTGATTCTAAGGCAGCAGAAGGAGACTGAGCTTCCAACAGGGCTATACCTCCAAATACTGCCACTCCTTACAGGCAAAGCATTCAAACATATGAGTCTGTGTGAACCATTCTTATTTAAACCACCACAAGGTGTGTCATTGGGTGGATTTGAGGTTTCCAAAGCTCACACCAGGTCCAGTCTCTCAGGATGGGGATCCCAGCTACTTCTCCAGTCACGTGTGCCACCATACTCCTCAACTACGTGATAAGGGACGGAACCTCTGAAACTGTAAGCAATTCCCCAATTAAATTCTTCCTTTTGTAAGAGTTGCCTCAATCATGGTGCATCCTCACAGCAATAGAACAGTGCCTAAGTCCCCCAACTCTCTTTTCTTCTTCTGTGGCGAGACAGGGCCTCAAGTTGCTCAGGCTGCCCTCAAACTTGCTGTGTAGTTTGGGATAACCTTGAACTCCTAATCCTTCTGTGTTTGCTTCCTGAGGGTTGGGAGTGTAGGTATGAGTCATGACGCCTAGTTTATGGGGCACTGGAGATGGAATCCAAGGTTTTATGCATACTGGGCAAACACTACACCAAATACCCATATCTTGTTTATGGTCTATTGATAAGAATACTTTCTTGTCACCCAAAAGGTGAAATCTGATTTCACATTTTGAAATTACTTAATGCTGCTGCCCATGGGCTTGTGGTCATCTGAGGATAGGTGATCTAGTTGCCTGCTACTCCTGTACTCAAGGAGTCCCTGTGGCACCTGGGATCTATAGGAACAGCCTAGCCTTGCAAAGCTCTATCCATCTGCTAACAGCTGCTCACAGATGCCTGTACCTTACAGGTTGGGGTAGATACTCCAGTTAGACACAGAGAAGACACCAATGTAAGACTGAACCAGAAGAAGGCTCAGAGTCATTTGAGAAGAGGAATCTTGGGTAGCTGCAGTAAGATTTAGAGGTAAGAGTAATCAGTGTGTGTGTACAGGAGAGGGAGAATTAATCCTCTAAAGCATGAGGTTATGGGTTGGACATCTTACCCACCCTATAAGGCAGGGCCCAGAAGCCTCCATGAGCTAGCATTAAGGGCTGAAACTATCCTCCGAATGTTGAACTGTTATCTTTTTCCAGAGTGAACTGTTCACGTTTCTAGCTTGACTACCTTTATGGGCTTCTGGATGTGCCATCACCCACAGTGAAATAGGTAGCAAAAGGCAAAAGACTTCCTAGGAAGGTGCCAGATGTTACCAGAAGCTTGGGTTGCAGAGAAAACACTAAAGCAGGGCCCTGAGACCATGCTTTCTTCTAGGATGTCTTCAAACGCACGATTACCACCTTACTTGACTCTGAACCCTTTGACAAGGTGCTCATGACTTCTCCTTCTCTGCCTTCTCTCCCCATTTAAAGATTCCAGCAGGGCCAGCTGAGATAGATTCATCTCCCCTCTAGTGATGATCCACCCACTCACCCACTCACCCATCCATCCACCCACCCACATCCATCCATCCATCCATCCACCCACCCACCCACCCATCCACCCACCCACCCATCCATCCATCCATCCGTCCATCTATCTTTCCCCATCTGTTATTAATGATTTTGTGTATGAGTGCGGGAGGGCTCAAGGACAGATCACTCCCTGCTAGCCTCTGTATAGTGACTCATCTGGGGGTGGAGCTCGAGGTGAGCCACACCTGAGAAATGTGCCTTTTGAGTACTGAAGGCTTTGCACTTGATTTAACTATTTCAAACAAGGTAACTGGGGTAATGAGAACAAAACTGCTGTTGACATTTCCTCATATCATACTAGGAACTTAGAAGGAGTTCCTTCGCCCTCCTCTCCCCTCCTCCCCCTTCTTCTCCCAAGCCTCTCCCATTCAATCTATGTTCCTTAGCTCATTTCCTGCAGGGTGATTTCAGGTTCAACCTGTTTTTAAGTTTATGAATCATATCAGTGACTCAAAGCCAACTTGGGTGAAAAAAAGTTAGCTTCTATAAGAAACCAAACCTAGAAAGGAATGTGGGATCTTATTCTCAGAACCTTTGGCAGACACCCACTAAAGCATTATTCATTTATTGATTCAGCAAAAATATGCTGTGGGCACACTCAATGACACTGTGTAGGAAGGCAATTAAAAGCTTTTATCTGAATTATCTGAATGCCACTAGGTTGTCTTTATAGATATATATTAAATAAATATAAATAAAATGTGGTATATATACATATATATAAATATAAATTATATATATATAAGCACAGAGTGGAACCATACTCAAAAGTACTGCAAACTATAAACCAGTCAAGAGAGGGCCAGGCATGGTGATATATGCTTTAATCCCAGCACCTAGGAGGCAGAGGCAGAGGCAGAGGCAGAGGCAGAGGCAGAGGCAGAGGCAGAGGCAGAGGCAGAGGCAGAGGCAGAGGCAGAGGCAGAGGCAGAGGCAGAGGCAGAGGCAGAGGCAGAGGCAGAGGCAGAGGCAGAGGCAGAGGCAGAGGCAGAGAGGCAGAGGCAGAGGCAGAGGCAGAGGCAGAGGCAGGAGGCGGAGGCACACAGGTCTCTGTGAGTTTTCGGCCAGTCTGGTCTCACCCTAAGTCACAGGCCAGATATCCTACTTCATCGATCCTTGCCTGGCTACATTCATTGCGGCTCTAGTTGCAATAGATAAGAAGTGCATAGAACACAAATACAAATATACTTCAAGTGCTGAAGCAATGTGACTCAATGTGGAATGCTATTCAGTTGTTAAGAAAAATGAAATCATGAATAGATTTAGAAAAAAAATTATCCTGAGTGAGATAACCCAGACCTGGAGAGACAAATATGGTATCAAATACGATATGTTTTCCCTTATCTAGAACTGGAGGATCAGGCAGAGAAGGGGCTAGAACTGGAGGATTAAGTGGAAAAGAGGGACCTGGGAAGGAATATGGGGAGAGTCACTTAAAATTAAGGGCCATTTGAGGGATTGTATGGAAATTTAATATGGTAGAAGCTTCACAAATAAATACATATTTAAAGGCAATCTAAATGAAATTGCCAAATAAAGGGGGAGACACAGGCCCAGCCAGACATCTCTTGTCACTAAATGAAGCTTCCAATGCTAGAAATTGGTTACATCTCATTGAATTGTTGGCCAAAGGAGTCCCATGTTTTATACAAATTGATGGCAAAGCTGTATTGCTGAAGACAACGCCTACCCGAAATTAAGCTGGTGCCTATCCAGAGCCTTCATCCCTATGGGTAAGTGTTCTTGGTACTGGAAGAATTTTGGTATTTTTTACGACCTAAGGAGAAAAATAAACACTAACTGCCAATCCTTCCATCTAAAGTGGTGTTCTGCCTATCAGATATGTTAGTGGATTAGGGATGGGTATGTGTGTCCACTTCTCGTCTCAGCTCTAGGACCCCCATCTGGTGCAGATTACTGCAGGCCCTGCGTACGCCGCCTCAGTCTCTGTGAGCTCATAGGTGTGTTGGTCATGTTGTGTTTGCAAGGTCTTGTTTCCTTGGGGTCCTCCATCCCCCCTGGTCTCCTCTTCTGCAGGGTTCCCTGAGCCATGAAGGGAGGATTTGATGGAGACATCCTATTTAGGGCTGAGGGTTCCAAGGTCTCTCTTAGCATAGTGTCTGGCTGTGAGTGTTTGCTCCCATCTGCTGCAGGAGAAAGCTTCTCTGACGATGGCTGAACTTAAGGCACGGCTCTATGAGTATACCAAAATGTCATTAGGTGTCATTTTACTGTTAGGTTCTTTAGTAGAGCAGTAGTTTTGGTTTTACTCTAGGTTTCTGGGCTATTTATCTGGTCTCAGGTTCTTGGTTATCCAAGCAGCACTGGGTATTTATCCCAATGTGTGGGGTGGACCTTAAGTCACATCAGATATTGGTTGGTTACTCCTGCAAGCTTTGTGCCACCATTGGGCAAGCATATCAGGAAAGTTTTACTTCAAAGGCTTGTCTCAGAGCTTTGATATCTTTTCATCTAAGGAAAATATATGTGGAGATTAAGTAGTGTGGCATTTAGAAAAGTGTCGCTGTACATAAGAGCAATGCTAATTGGATTCACTTGTTAAAGTAAAAGAGATGTAAGTTGGAAGGAGGACATGGTAAGAGGGTGGGGCCTGGAAGGAATTGGAGGGTGTAACAGGGTGGGTATACTCAAAATATGTTGTGCATGTGTAGACATTCTCAAAGAATAAAAGTGTTTATAATACTTGGCCTTTATAACTTTCTTTCTTGTATTAGTTTTTCTCTGTGTAAAATATTGAGAACACCTTGAAGAATTTTAAAAGGTGCAGTGGACATAAGAAGTAGCAGCCCTCCTGATACTCAGTATCCAAGGATGACTTAGGGCTTGCTCACTCAAAGATAAAATGGAAGATAGACTGTGGCAGCCAAAGAAGTAGGAAGTGCTACAGGGGCACAGTGTTAGGAAAAGTAGAAACATTTTGTATAATTTAGAAGCTTTCAGAGCTCTGGGGAAGATATATATTAGAAAGATTATGGGTTATTTTTTTTCCTTTGGCATTTGTGTGATTTTTCTACATAGAGAAAGGCTGTAATGGTTTGTCAAATAATAATTTGCTATGAAATTTATATGTATAATGTGAAATGACTAAATCAAGCTAAATAGCGTATGTGTCACCAAAAGTACATATCATTTTTGGTGGTTTAGGTTGTCTGAATTTTACTCAGCCATTTTGAATATAAACTACAATATTGTTAACTAGTGTCCCCCCTTATGTAATTAATCTTCAACCTTATTTCTGTTTCTTTGGGCTGATATTCTGTACCCTTTAACCAGCATCCTCCCATCCCTCCGGTCTACACTCTACTATAAGCTTGCTTTTTAAGATTCCACGCGTAAGTAAGGAAGTCCCGTTCTTATACATGATACCTGGAATTCTGAATGTCGGCGTTTTCTCCACATTCCACCTGTGTTGCAAATATCAAAACCACTGGGGGACTGATGACTCCATGACCCTGCAGTCACAGAAGTTCCAAATAGGGGATTATCTGGACATAGCCATCACACCTCCAAATCGGGCACCGCCTTCGTCAGGGAGGATGAGACCATACTGAATTCTATTGACTTTCTTGAAGTTATTTTTCAGCCAGTTTGTAAAATAAACTTACTTAATCCTTTCTTCCCCCCTGGGGGGAAATTACTCTTTATTTGTTTGTTTGTTTTGAGACAGGGTTTCTCTGTATAGCCCTCGCTGTCCTGGAACTCACTTGGTAGACCAGACTAGCCTCGAACTCAGAAATCCGCCTGCCTCTGCCTCCCGAGTGCTGGGATTAAAGGTGTGCGCCACCACCGCCCGGCAAAAAATGACTTTTTCCCGGAAATGGTTACCTGCTAGCATTCCTCAGGGAGAGGTGGGGGGGTCTTATGATCAGGTCCCCATCTCTGATGGAAGATTGATGGAAGATGAAGTGACCCTGTGCAGGTCACTTCAAGATGCTAGGAGTTCATAAGGGCAAAAGCCATATTGTGTCCTGAAGACAGCCTTTCACAGCAGCCTTCCCAAACAGACTCTCACATTTTCCCTCCTTCTTCTGTGATGTTCCTGGGTCTTGGAGCGGATGAGAGAGAGGCCCCATTTAGGGCCCAGTGCTTGGAAATTACTCTTAGCCCTTGTTTTGTTCTGGTTTGCTCTCCCTTACCCCTCCCTCTGTCTTCTATCTATCTATCCATCTCATATCATATATATGATATATATGTGTATATATAATAAATTCTATCTTGCTACAGGTCTAACTTTCATTTTCCTACAATTCATGATTTTTGAGAAGTTTTTCATAAAATCCAACCATTCATTGTCTTTTTAAAAGCAATATCTATTTAGGGTCTTTGCTCTTTTTTAAAAAAAATCAGTTTATTTATTTTTCTTACTATTGAGAAATTTCAATTCTGCATCCATTTTAGACATTGACCTTTTACCAGCTGAGTGACTCTGAGAGACCTCCCATCTGCTGGTTTCCTCCTTCCTGTCCTGTCCTTTGCTGTAGAGGAGCTTTCCAGTGTATTGCAAATGTGTGTCTGTTTTCCTTCTGTTGCCTACGCTGTGGAGGTAGAATTAAAAACTCTTTGCTGAGACAGATATTGGGTAGTTTCCCCTGTTCCCTTCTAGTAATGTTATACTTTCATATCTCATGTTTAAACTTAAAATCAATTTTATATTAATCTGTTAACATTGTCGGTTTTGTCTGAGGAAAAGGCTCTATGTGATGCTTGCTGTCCTGGAACCGACGTGTAGACCAGACTGACCTTCAATTCATAGATCTGCCTGCCTCTGTGTCCCAAATGCTAGGATCCAATGCATATACCACTATACCCAGCTTAATTTTGTATTTTTTTTCACGTGGTACAAGACTGAGGTTCAATTTCATTCTTTCATGTGTATCTGGTTTCCCGTATTCTCTCTGTGGCTAAGCCCATCCTGTTCCCATTGTGCCGATAGACCATGAGCAGGAGGGTTCATTTCTCAGCAATCTGCTGTGTTCTGATGACTGTAGTACACAGTTTCTGTCATCACCCCATTATTTGAGTTACTATGGCTTTGTAGAGAGTTTGAAACCAGGAAGTACGATATTTCCAGCTTTGTTCTTTCTTCTCAAGATTGCCTCAAGCAGGGTACTGCTCATAGCAAAATATTAACTATGTTTTATGTTTTCCAGATGAATTTTGGGATCATTTTTTTCTATTTGTGTGAACAAATATTATTGGAATTTTGATGGGACTCGCTCTGTATCTGTAGATTGCTTTGGGTAGCATACATTTCTTAACACTAAGTGTTTAAGTTGTGAATATAGGCTATTTTTCTATTTATTTGTGTTTTTATCTATTTTTAGCACTAAAATTTTACTATTTTGAGTGAATAAGTCTTTTCTATCTTTGATTAAATTTATTTCTAAATATTTTTAATTGTTGTGGTAAATGAGATTACTTTCTTAATTTTTTTTTTTTTTTTTTTTTGGTTTTTCAAGACAGAGTTTCTTTTTATAGCCCTGGCTGTCCTGGAACTCACTCTGTAGACCAGGCAGGCCTCGAACTCAGAGATTCTCCTGCCTCTGCCTCCCAAGTGCTGGGATTAAAGGTGTGTGCCACCACTACCTGGCCTACTTTCTTAATTTTTAAAATTTTTTTGGTAATTGTACATATGTACATATGGTATTTTGGTCCACTTGAAGTTCCCATTCCTTTTTCTCAGTACCTTCCATGATGTTCCATGTGTCTCAGGGTTTGTGTGTGTGTGTGTGTGTGTATTATTTTGTTTACTTACTTTCTTTTCTTTCCCTTCTAGTATAGGATAGAGTTTATTCAGGGCATGAGGAGGGGAGTTAACAGGGTAGTAGAGGCAGAGAGAGAGAGAGAGACAGACAGAGAGAGACACAGAGAGACACAGAGAGAGAGAGAGTAGAGGCCGGGATGAGCAAGTGGAGGGAAGGGAGGGACGCAGGGAACGAGTAAGAGACCAAGAGAGGAGCAAGAGCTCTTGTTTACTTTCAAACTACACTTAAATACAACTTCTTCCTTATTTAAACAACAATAAAATAACATTCACCATAGCTCTAAATTTGAGCCTCTAGTACACACACACACACACACACACACACACACACACACACACACACTTCAAATTGTCTGAAACAAGTTATATAGTGAATAATTTGAGTCAAGGATTGAAGGTTGTAAGTCTGATGGCACAGGTCCTGCTGTTTGAAGGCAGCCCACACCCTGCTTTCCTACCATGTACAAGGTCTGTGTGTGGTCCCACTGGGAGGTGGTTGAGCCTCTCTTCTCCCTCTCTGCTCTCTATACCCCCACTTCTCTCCTTTCCTTCCTCCCCCGTTTCCTCCCTGCGTTCTACTTCCTTATTTTCTATTCTTCTTCGCCCTTCTCTTCCTCTTCCTTCTCCCTCTCCTTTTCCTCTTCATTTTTCCTGTTCCCTTTCTTCCTCCTCCCCTTGCTCATTCTACTTTCTTCTTTTCCTCTTCCTGGACAGTGAAGTGAGCAGTTTGCTTTGCTATGTACGTTTTCTACTCTTAACACTGGTGGGCTGCTGTATCAGCAGACATACTCCTTATAAGGTCAGTGGGTCACTCGAGTCTATTACAGAACCTAGCCCTGTGTGTCCTTTCTCTTGGCTAGTAAATATAGTAATATATAATATATAATTATGTATATAAAATTATACATATGAAAGCATATATATACATATGTATATATATCCTCATACTTTTTATGTAAACTCGTAATCATTGCTATAGAATTATCAGAAATTTTATGGGCATTTTAGGAACCATCCAGTGTGAGGATAGGGCCAGGGTCACTCAGACTGACAGTCAGTGAATCCCAAGTTCAGTTTCCAGCACCCACACAGGGGAGCTCAAAACTGCCTGTAACTCCAGCTCCAGCGGGTCTCCCGCCCTCTTCTGGCCTTTGGGAGCACTGCCTGCATGTATGCATACCTCCCCACAGACACACGTAATTAAACTGAAATGTTTTCAAGAAAAGAGCGAAAATTGAAAGAGCAGATGTATCTAAGAAAGAGGCGCACATATTGAAATTATCTAGTCAACTAATTTGTGGATGTTTATATGCTGTGATGTATGTGCAGAGGTCAGAGGACAACTTGTAAGAATTCTTTTTTTCTTTCTTTCTACTATGTGGGGCTTGGGGACCAAACACAGGTCTACAGGCTTGCCAGCAAGCACATTTCCCTGCTGAGCAGACTCTCCGACTCTGTGCCATTGTGTCTTGGCACTGTGAGGCGGGATATAAATATAGGGAAGGTTGGGGTGCAGGAAGGAAGAGGTGCTGCTCACGGGAAGTCTGAGTGAGACTTTCACCCTCTCAAAGGTCACAATCGCAGCACAGCAAACACTTGCTGTGAAGGCTGGGTGCATGTAGATAATCCGCTCTTATATGGATTTTCAAATAAAACTGTTAAAATAGCAAGGAGTCATGCTTAAGGCCTGGGCACGCGTAGCTCTTCCTCTTCTCCACCAATAAACCTGATAATTTCTAGGAATTTTCCAAGGACCCCCATTTACGATAAAAGACACATTTCATCTCCTTGTCCAACCTTTGCGTCTCACGATTTCACAGTGTCATACTGTAAGTCCGTCTAAGGCCGAGCTATTCTATAATCCCATTCATCAAAAACTGGAACAAAAGGAGATAAAAGGAAAAGAGTGTTTTAGAAAGTCTTTTAAAATATAGACTCGAAATCCCTATTCCAGCTAAGGCACAAAGAGCAACCCTCTCTTCAGTAGCCACTTCCACAAACTTGGGTTGTATTGTATCATTTCTTTGAGCATCTCTCTTTTTTTTTTTCTCTTGAGTACACGGTCCATTCAGCTTTGCTATTCTTTTTTTTTTTTCATTTTTTATTAGGCACTTAACTCATTCACATTTCCAATGCTATACCAAAAGTCCCCCATACCCACCCACCCCCAATTCCCTACCCACCCACTCCCCCTTTTTGGCCCTGGCGTTCCCCTGTACTGAGGCATATAAAGTTTGTGTGTCCAATGGGCCTCTCTTTCCAGTGATGGCCGACTAGGCCATCTTTTGATAAATATGCAGCTAGAGTCAAGAGCTCCGGGGTACTGGTTAGTTCATAATGTTGTTCCGTCTATAGGGTTGCAGATCCCTTTAGCTCCTTGGCTACTTTCTCTAGCTCCTCCATTGGGAGCCCTGTGATCCATCCATTAGCTGACTGTGAGCATCCACTTCTGTGTTTGCTAGGCCCCGGCATAGTCTCACAAGAGACAGCTACATCTGGGTCCTTTCGATAAAATCTTGCTAGTGTATGCAATGGTGTCAGCGTTTGGATGCTGATTATGGGGTGGATCCCTGGATATGGAAGTCTCTACATGGACCATCCTTTCATCTCAGCTCCAAACTTTGTCTCTGTAACTCCTTCCAAGGGTGTTTTGTTCCCACTTCTAAGGAGGGGCATAGTGTCCACACTTCAGTCTTCATTTTTCTTGAGTTTCATGTGTTTAGGAAATTGTATCTTATATCTTGGGTATCCTAGGTTTTGGGCTAATATCCACTTATCAGTGAGTACATATTGTGTGAGTTCCTTTGTGAATGTGTTACCTCACTCAGGATGATGCCCTCCAGGTCCATCCATTTGGCTAGGAATTTCATAAATTCATTCTTTTTAATAGCTGAGTAGTATACTCCATTGTGTAGATGTACCACATTTTCTGTATCCATTCCTCTGTTGAGGGGCATCTGGGTTCTTTCCAGCTTCTGGCTATTATAAATAAGGCTGCTATGAACATAGTGGAGCATGTGTCCTTCTTACCAGTTGGGGCATCTTCTGGATATATGCCCAGGAGAGGTATTGCTGGATCCTCCGGTAGTACTATGTCCAATTTCCTGAGGAACCGCCAGACTGATTTCCAGAGTGGTTGTACAAGTCTGCAATCCCACCAACAATGGAGGAGTGTTCCTCTTTCTCCACATCCACGCCAGCATCTGCTGTCACCTGAATTTTTGATCTTAGCCATTCTGAATGGTGTGAGGTGGAATCTCAGGGTTGTTTTGATTTGCATTTCCCTGATGATTAAGGATGTTGAACATTTTTTCAGGTGCTTCTCTGCCATTCGGTATTCCTCAGGTGAGAATTCTTTGTTCAGCTCTGAGCCCCATTTTTTAATGGGGTTATTTGATTTTCTGAAGTCCACCTTCTTGAGTTCTGTATATATGTTGGATATTAGTCCCCTATCTGATTTAGGATAGGTAAAGATCCTTTCCCAATCTGTTGGTGGTCTTTTTGTCTTATTGACGGTCTCTTTTGCCTTGCAGAAACTTTGGAGTTTCATTAGGTCCCATTTGTCAATTCTCGATCTTACAGCACAAGCCATTGCTGTTCTGTTCAGGAATTTTTCTCCTGTGCCCATATCTTCAAGGCTTTTCCCCACTTTCTCCTCTATAAGTTTCAGTGTCTCTGGTTTTATGTGAAGTTCCTTAATTCACTTAGATTTGACCTTAGTACAAGGAGATAAGTATGGATCGATTCGCATTCTTCTACATGATAACAACCAGTTGTGCCAGCACCAATTGTTGAAAATGCTGTCTTTCTTCCACTGGATGGTTTTAGCTCCCTTGTCGAAGATCAAGTGACCATAGGTGTGTGGGTTCATTTCTGGGTCTTCAATTCTATTCCATTGGTCTACTGGTCTGTCTCTATACCAGTACCATGCAGTTTTTATCACAATTGCTCTGTAGTAAAGCTTTAGGTCAGGCATGGTGATTCCACCAGAGGTTCTTTTATCCTTGAGAAGACTTTTTGCTATCCTAGGTTTTTTGTTATTCCAGATGAATTTGCAAATTGCTCCTTCTAATTCGTTGAAGAATTGAGTTGGAATTTTGATGGGGATTGCATTGAATCTGTAGATTGTTTTTGGCAAGATAGCCATTTTTACAATGTTGATCCTGCCAATCCATGAGCATGGGAGATCTTTCCATCTTCTGAGATCTTCTTTAATTTCTTTCTTCAGAGATTTGAAGTTTTTATCATATAGATCTTTCACTTCCTTAGTTAGAGTCACGCCAAGATATTTTATATTATTTGTGACTATTGAGAAGGGTGTTGTTTCACTAATTTCTTTCTCAGCCTGTTTATTCTTTGTATAGAGAAAGGCCATTGACTTGTTTGAGTTTATTTTATATCCAGCTACTTCACCGAAGGTGTTTATCACGTTTAGGAGTTCTCTGGTAGAATTTTTAGGGTCACTTATATATACTATCATATCATCTGCAAAAAGTGATATTTTGACTTCCTCTTTTCCAATTTGTATCCCCTTGATCTCCTTTTGTTGTCGAATTGCTCTGGCTAATACTTCAAGTACTATATTGAAAAGGTAGGGAGAAAGTGGGCAGCCTTGTCTAGTCCCTGATTTTAGTGGGATTGCTTCCAGCTTCTCTCCATTTACTTTGATGTTGGCTACTGGTTTGCTGTAGATTGCTTTTATCATGTTTAGGTATGGGCCTTGAATTCCTGATCTTTCCAACACTTTTATCATGAATGGGTGTTGGATCTTGTCAAATGCTTTTTCTGCATCTAACGAGATGATCATGTGGTTTTTGTCTTTGAGTTTGTTTATATAATGGATTGCATTGATGGATTTTCGTATATTAAACCATCCCTGCATCCCTGGAATAAAACCTACTTGGTCAGGATGGATGATTGCTTTAATGTGTTCTTGGATTCGGTTAGCGAGAATTTTATTGAGGATTTTTGCATCGATATTCATAAGAGAAATTGGTCTGAAGTTCTCTATCTTTGTTGGGTCTTTCTGTGGTTTAGGTATCAGAGTAATAGTGGCTTCATAAAATGAGTTGGGTAGAGTACCTTCTACTTCTATTTTGTGAAATAGTTTGTGCAGAACTGGAATTAGATCTTCTTTGAAGGTCTGATAGAACTCTGCACTAAACCCGTCTGGTCCTGGGCTTTTTTTGGCTGGGAGACTATTGATAACTGCTTCTATTTCTTTAGGTGATATGGGACTGTTTAGATGGTCAACTTGATCCTGATTCAACTTTGGTACCTGGTATCTGTCCAGAAATTTGTCCATTTCGTCCAGGTTTTCCAGTTTTGTTGAGTATAGCCTTTTGTAGAAGGATCTGATGGTGTTTTGGATTTCTTCAGGATCTGTTGTTATGTCTCCCTTTTCATTTCTGATTTTGTTAATTAGGATTTTGTCCCTGTGCCCTTTAGTGAGTCTAGCTAAGGGTTTATCTATCTTGTTAATTTTTTCAAAGAACCAACTCCTCGTTTGGTTAATTCTTTGAATAGTTCTTCTTGTTTCCACTTGGTTGATTTCCCCCCTGAGTTTGATTATTTCCTGCCGTCTACTCCTCTTGGGTGAATTTGCTTCCTTTTTTTCTAGAGCTTTTAGATGTGTTGTCAAGCTGCTAGTATGTGCTCTCTCCCGTTTCTTCTTGGAGGCACTCAGAGCTATGAGTTTCCCTCTTAGAAATGCTTTCATTGTGTCCCATAGGTTTGGGTACGTTGTGGCTTCATTTTCATTAAACTCTAAAAAGTCTTTAATTTCTTTCTTTATTCCTTCCTTGACCAAGGTATCATTGAGAAGAGTGTTGTTCAGTTTCCATGTGAATGTTGGCTTTCCGTTATTTATGTTGTTATTGAAGATCAGTCTTAGGCCATGGTGGTCTGATAGGATACATGGGACAATTTCAATATTTTTGTATCTGTTGAGGCCTGTTTTGTGAACAATTATATGGTCAATTTTGGAGAAGGTCCCGTGAGGTGCTGAGAAGAAGGTATATCCTTTTGTTTTAGGATAAAATGTTCTGTAGATATCTGTCAGGTCCATTTGTTTCATAACTTCTGTTAGTTTCACTGTGTCTCTGTTTAGTTTCTGTTTCCACGATCTGTCCATTGATGAAAGTGGTGTGCTGAAGTCTCCCACTATTATTGTGTGAGGTGCAACGTGTGCTTTGAGCTTTACTAAAGTGTCTTTAATGAATGTGGCTGCCCTTGCATTTGGAGCGTAGATATTCAGAATTGAGAGTTTCTCTTGGAGGATTTTACCTTTGATGAGTATGAAGTGTCCCTCCTTGTCTTTTTTAATAACTTTGGGTTGGAAGTCGATTTTATCCGATATTAAAATGGCTACTCCAGCTTGTTTCTTCAGACCATTTGCTTGGAAAATTGTTTTCCAGCCTTTTACTATGAGGTAGTGTCTGTCTTTTTCCCTGAGATGGGTTTCCTTTAAGCAGCAGAATGTTGGGTCCTGTTTGTGTAGCCAGTCTGTTAGTCTATGTCTTTTTATTGGGGAGTTGAGACCATTGATATTAAGAGATATTAAGGAAAAGCAATTGTTGCTTCCTGTTGTTTTTGTTGTTAAAGTTGGCATTCTGTTCTTGTGGCTGTCTTCTTTTAGTTTTGTTGAGGGATTATCTTCTTGTTTTTTCTAGGGCATGGTTCCCGTCCTTGTATTGTTTTTTTTTCTGTTATTATCCTTTGAAGGGCTGGATTCGTGGAGAGATAATGGGTGAATTTAGTTTTGTCGTGGAATACTTTGGTTTCTCCATCTATGGTAATTGAGAGTTTGGCTGGGTATAGTAGCCTGGGCTGGAATTTGTGTTCTCTTAGTGTCTGTATAACATCTGTCCAGGCTCTTCTGGCTTTCATAGTCTCTGGTGAAAAATCTGGTGTAATTCTGATAGGCTTGCCTTTATATGTTACTTGACCTTTTTCCCTTACTGCTTTTAGTATTCTCTCTTTATTTAGTGCATTTGTTGTTCTGATTATTATGTGTCGGGAGGAATTTCTTTTCTGGTCTAGTCTATTTGGAGTTCTGTAGGCTTCTTGTATGTTCATGGGTATCTCTTTCTTTAGATTTGGGAAGTTTTCTTCAATAATCTTGTTGAAGATGTTTGCTGGTCCTTTGAGTTGAAAATCTTCATTCTCATCCACTCCTATTATCCGCAGGTTCGGTCTTCTCATTGTGTCCTGGATTTCCTGGATGTTTTGAGTTAGGATCTTTTTGCATTTTCCATTTTCTTTGATTGTTGTGCCGATGTTCTCTATGGAATCTTCTGCACCTGAGATTCTCTCTTCCATCTCTTGTATTCTGTTGCTGATGCTCGCATCTATGGTTCCAGATTTCTTTCCTAGTGTTTCTATCTCCACTGTTACCTCACTTTGGGTTTTCTTTATTGTTTCTACTTCCCTTTTTAGGTCTTGGATGGTTTTATTCAATTCCATCACCTGTTTGGTTGTGTTTTCCTGCAATTCTTTAAGGGATTTTTGTGTTTCCTCTTTAATGTCTTCTACCTGTTTGGTTATGTTTTCCTGTAATTCTTTAAGGGATTTTTGTGTTTCCTCTTTAATGTCTTCTACTTGTTTAGCAGTGTTCTCCTGTATTTCTTTAAGTGAGTTATTTAAGTCCTTCTTGATGTCCTCTACCATCATCATGAGATATGCTTTTAAATCCAGGTCTAGCTTTTCAGGTGTGTTGGGGTGCCCTGGACTGGGCGAAGTGGGAGTGCTGGATTCTGATGATGGTGAGTAGTCCTGGTTTCTGTTAGTAAGATTCTTACGTTTACCTTTCGCCATCTTGTAATCTCTGGAGTTAGTTGTTATAGTTGTCTCTGTTTAGAGATTGTTCCTCTGGTGATTTTGTTACACTATATCAGCAGACCAGGGAGACTAGCTTTCTTCCCTGAGTTTCAGTGGTCAGAGCAGTCTCTGCAGGCAAGCTCTCCTCTTTCAGGGAGGTGCACAGTTATCTGGTGTTTGGACCTCCTCCTGGCCGAAGATGAAGGCCCAAAACAGGATTTTCCCCAGAAGCTGTGTTGCTTTGGCCTGCAGACTGCCCGCTGCAGAGTCCCAGAATCAAGGTGGCCCCCGCGGAACGTGAGGCAGAAGCCTCACGGGCTGTGCGGACACCTGTGCTCTGACCAGGAAGGTGGCAGGTTGTCTGGAGCCGAAAATGGCACCGCCTCAGAGGCTCTGTGGCTCTCGCCCGGTCCAGAAGCTGCTGGTCTCTGTATTCCACACTCTCACCCGCAGACCGCCCGCCGCGGAGTCCCGGAACCAAGGTGGCCCCCACGGAACGTGAGGCAGAAGCTTCTCGGCCCGGGTGGACCCCTGTGCTCTCACCAGGAAGGTGGCCGGTTGTCTGGAGCCGAAAATGGCGCCGCCGAGCATCTCTTTCTTAACCCCCTTGCTTGATCCATGTTAAAACCTCTTCTTGATAAACCGCAACTCTTTTTTTTTTTTTTTTTTGTCCAGGCAGGTCCCCAAATTCTTTTTTGGCGGCACAGTCAAGAATTCAGTCTTCACCTGAGGAGGGGCCTGTGAAGAGCAAGTCTCAGGCTCAGAGTCAGCAGCGGCAGCACAAAGCTGTTTGCGGCCCATGCTGCCATCTTGTGATACTGAGTGTCTCATTTCCGACTAGCCATAAATGAGAATGTTTATCAGGTCAGATCTGTTGGTGGAAGGCGGGAATCTTCTGAAGGTCAAGGACTATTTGTATTGTCCTTGTATTTGTATTCTCTTGAGATGCGTGTGATCTTCCTACACCAGAGCAAAAAAGACGAAGTGGGATGGGGGAGGGGGCTTCCTTCAGTTCTGCAACCCGCAGAGCTGAATGGAGATGCCCATCACATGGTCCAAGGCCTTATTTTCCTTTTATACACACCATGCCTCGTTTCAGGATGTGGACTCTGATACCAGGGTTGTGGATACCGTGTTGCGTGGGACGCACTGCGTTCACTACTTTCCCCATCACTGGGATGAGCTCACTGTCATGGTGCCATTTTCTTGGGTATGATTAAAATACCCATCAGAAGCAGATTAAGAGAGGAGGGTTCGTTTGGCTTGTGGTGGCTGCAGAAACTCTCTTCACGGCAGTGGTGGTGGGTGGCATGAAGCAGTTAGTCACATGGTAGTAGACAGTAAGCAGAGAGAGCTTGGTCTGAGAGCAGGCTCAGCTGTGACCTTCAAAGGACCCTGGTGACTCTCCTCTGTCAGCCATGCTTCCCACCCCAGGGGTTCCTCCACCCCTCCAAGTGGCCGGAGATGAAGTGTTTAAATACATGAACCTGGGGAGTCCATTTCACATTTCAAATTAACCCCTCCTCCCCCCCCCCACACACACACACACGAGCACTCATGCACATACATTTGATTTCCCTGCTCTTATTTGGTTAACGAGACTCTTTTTAAAAATCTGAATTATGGGCCAGTGAGATGGCTCAGTAGGTCATGGCTCTTGCCCTGTGATCTGGCTTCCACCAGGACCCAGATGGTTGACAAGAGACCTAAGTCCCACAACTATCTTCCTTCCTCTACATATCCACTATGGCAAGCGTGTGCCCACGCACATAGACACACACACACAAAATAAATGTAATAAAAACATTTGATAGCAGAATTACAAAAAGACTGTAATTTTAATCTATTTCTATCTTTTTAGTTGTCATCTTCTTTCACCCTTCTAGGGTCATGTATAATTATTAAATCAGTTTTTTTTTTCCTCCTGAGTACTTTCTGAGAGTCCTTCGCATCTGTAAGCGCTTGCACAGTAATTGATCTGAGGTATTTATTTCGGGAATTTAATTTAGGTGTTCTTGGGGAGCTGGTATAAATTTTTACAGCCACAAGAGTGTTAATTTTATCACTGCTTTCTGTTGAGACTACATTTCAAAGTCTCCCTCTCTTCACTCACTTAACATGTGTATCGAAAAATGAGTGAATTAAGAATGGAAATAGCCTTGGTAATTATTTTACCTTCCTCTTCATGCTACAGTGAGTAAATTAATTCAAAGAGACTAACTAATTTAGCCAAAACCTGAGAGGGAGCTTTTGAAGCTATCAACAAAATCAGAAGAGGAATTAACGCATAGAACATCCAGAGCTGAAGTAGACGCCTGCTTTTATTGGAAGCTTGCTGTTGATTCCCTGTGTATTGATTGCAGAGCCCCACTTACTGCCCTTTTCCTACCTGCAATCCAAAAGGATTCAGTTCCCTCTTCAGCCCCACAGAAGGGTATATGGTTCAATTACAGTGCTACATCCATCCCTTGGTTCAGAGGTCAGCACATGACCCTCCCAGGGCCAATGAGAATCTATCCTGGGATTTCATCTGGGAAGACAGAGCAAGTCTGATTCTTGAATGTCCTGGTTAGCTTGACTGCCAACTTGACAGTCTAGAGTCATCTAAGAGGAACTGTCTACGCCAGCTTGGCTTGTGGGGCAGATAGGGAGTGTCTTGGTTGTTAATTCATGTAGGAGGATCCAGCCCAGTGTGGGTGGCCTTGGACTATGCCAGGAAGTTAGGTGTAAGCCAGTCCATGATTCAGTTAGCAAGCAGCGTCTATGGTTCCCAAGGTAGTTCTTTAGCTATGAAGTGAGCTCTGTGGTGCACTACAGAGTAATTCTGTGTGGAACACTGAGCAGTCTGCCTTTACATTCCTGCTCAGATTCCTGCCTTGCCTTCCTTCATTGGCAGACTGTAACAGGTTGGATGAAGAAAATCCTTTTATCCCATAAGTTGCTATGGATCAGAATTTTATCCCGACCCCAGAAATCAAACTGCGACAGAGTGTTAGGCAATCTTGTCAGCTGAAAGGGGGGAAGGCAGGAGACCACGTGAGAAAGAAACCTTCACAGAAGAATTCAATATTAAAGATGGTCAACGACCAATCCCTAAACCATAGAGACTATGGTTGGAGCTGTGTTTTTTTTCTGTAGCTTCTGGGGACAGAACTTAGGACACTAGGCTTAGGTAGTAAGCTTTCTATCCACTGAGCAGTCTCAAGTATTTTTCTTTGACAAAATAGTTGACAGGAGACACTTGAGAAAGGAAGGGAGTGTTTTGGTTCCCAGCTTGATGTTAGAGTTTGTTGTGATGCGGAAGGATGGAGATAGAGGCAGCTGGTCATGCTGTACCTAGCACTGGGAAGCAGAGAGAGACAAACACTGGTGGGCAACTCACTTTCTTCTTTTAGTTCAGTCTTGAACCCATGGGGTAATGCCGCCCACATTCAGGACGGATCATCTCTCCCCAGGCTGTCTGGGAATACACAGGTACACTAGAGGTGTGTTTCCTAGGTGATTCAAATCCAGCCAAGTGGACAGTGAAGAGGAACCATTATGACCACACTTTCTTCCCCCACCATTGTTGCTGTGACTTACTTAAGGAAGTGATGTTTAAAGAGGACCCTGTCTTTGGGTATGAGAGCCTGCCACTAAACACAGAGAATGTCAAAGGGCCAAAGACAATGATCGTAGATCCAGGATCACACAAGTCAATTTTATGAGGGACCTGTGTCCAGAACCAAGTCATGGGTCCCAGAACTCCAAGTCAGGAGAAAGTGGTCTATATGCTGAGTTAGACAGATGTGGGTCAAAACTAGTTGGAATGTGCCTGACTTTTCTAAAACCCTAGAGCATTTTCAAGGTCCATTAACAAACTGTCCAGTCATCAGTAGCCAGCACACTATGCCAGGCTGACTGCTTAATAGTGTTAACCTAAAGGGTTTGTGACACACAACAGGGCCATGTGACATGCAAAATGGAAAGTTAATAGCCACGATGGCAACAGTCATAACAAGTTAGACAGTTCCAGACACACAGCTTATAGTCTCTGCTTTTTTTTTTTTCTATAGCTATTTTCTTTCACGAAGTAGCTGAAATGGTTAATATTGTTGTCAACTAGACAGGATCTAGAGCCACATAGGAAAGAAATCTCTGAGTATGTCTGTGAGAGAATTTCTAGGCTGGGTTAACTAAGGTGGAGAAAATAACTCCTAACTGTGGAAAACCCAGGGGCTGGAGCCCAAGATTGACTAAGTAGAAGAAAGTGAGTTGAGTCCCAGCGCTCTTCTCTCTGACCGTATGTACAGTGTAACTAGCTGCTCTGAGCTCCTACCACCAGCCTTCCTCACCATCATGGACTGTAACTTAGAACTGTAAACCAAAAGAAACACTTCCTTCTTTGGTTGCTTTTGGCCAGCATTTTGTCACAGCAGTCAGAAAGGGCAAAGGAGAAAGCCAGCTGAGTGACAACGTCCCCTTTCTCAGCCTCCCAATCATGGACCGATGTGACTACATTACCAGCTGTCTCATATACTGAGAAAAGAAAGAGAAATCTGCTTGGTTAGTCATTTACTCCCTACAGGTCTTGTTCTCTGGGAGCAGTCGGAACTCCTCTGCTAAACACTGGTATGTATATGTGAGTTGAAGTTCACAGGGAAAAAAAGCCCAGCCTACATTAAAGATGCCCCAAGGCTGACTATGAATGACATTGCTGTGGAGAGTTGAAATGCTGCAATCAATGTGGTCTTGAAGTTGAACCAACTTGTCCTTGGCCAGCTGTACCCCAGTCATAGCCACTCATTGTCCCCCTCTACGTCAGATCTAACACCTTCATGACTGTCATGTGACACCTTTTGGGACATAGGAACTTAATAGACCACTGGGTTTCATCAGAATGTCATATAATAGGATCAGAGGCCCGAGCAGACCTTTATTCACTTAGTTATTGGCTGCTGGCCTGAGGGTTCTACCACCGTTTTTAAAGAAGTGCTTTGATCCATGACTTTCTCCTGTTGTACAATTATAAAAACTGTAAAACCTTCATGAAACTTAGCACAGGGTACATGGGCTGACTGGAATCTGTTTTGGTAGGTGGTGATCACTCATATGTAGGTCTAGAATGAGCTATCTCTTATCCTTTGGTGGCTAGTTAGGGCTACTTCTGCATTGACCTATGTAATCCACTAACCCCTCTGCCCTGCTGTAATTTTTCTTTTTTCTATGTATTTATCACTGTCTAGTAAGTAGCACTGGTTTTAAGTGATGCATTGGATGTGTGGAGATGGCATGAAGGGATGGATTTTGTAGGGTAGGGGCTGCTTTCGGTGTATCTGTGGCCCAGACAACAGAGCTTTACAAACCATAGCCCTGCCATGCTTAGTGGCACAAGCCTTTAATCCCATTACTCAGCACATGGAGAAAGGCAGTTCTGTGAGTTGGAGGCTGGCCTGATCTATACAGTGGGTTCCAGGTTGGATTGGGCTACACTGTAAGACCTCACCTCAAAAACAAACAAACAAACAAACAAACAAACAAACAAACCCACCAAAACCAACCAACCAAGCAATCAACAACAAAAACAAGCCATAGCCTCTTAAAATAGGTATTTGCTGGGTATAGAATCAGTGTTCACGAAAGGAGGTGCCATTCTCCAAGTGTGAGAGGTGGGATGTGCATCAGGAAGCAAGTCATGCAGACAAGGCTGCGGTTGGATCATTTTGAAGACTCTTCTTGGAAACAGACACAAGAAATGAAGAGGTCTGACTGCTCTTCCAAAGGTCCTGAGTTCAAATCCCAGAAACCACGTGGTGGCTCACAACCATCTGTAACAGGATCTGATGCCCTCTTCTTGAGTGTCTGAAGACAGCTACAGTGTACTTACATATAATCAATCAATCAATCAATCAATCAATCTTTAAAAAATGATATGGGTATGTTAGGTGCACATGAAAAGAGCCAGGGGTTGGGGTATATGAACGCCAGTCCATAAACATGCAGTGTCTGCACTGGCCAGTCTAATGTGCTGACTGACCACATATAGGCATAGAACAATGAGTTAGGTCATGAGGCTTTTAGTGAACAATAGAAGAGATAGTCATGAGTCTGGTTGGCTGTGCTGATTGCCAGGAAGCATCCAATGATTTCTGCCACAACCCTGCTATGCTTGGTCCTAACACTGGCTCTGGGGAATGAGGTTGCTGAGCAGGGAATGAAGAATAGAGTGAAATCTAAGAGCCAAAGGTGACTCTGAATACTCTTAAGAGCACAGCCTGGGTTGGAAGGGCTTATTCTACAGAGCTCTGTGATGGTGAAGATAACAGTGGTTTCACCGCCAACACCCCTGAAGGGCTGGGAAGGCAGGAAGGATGGAATATGTCAGGTTCAAGCATCTTAGGATACCCCAAAGCTTCAGGGATGTTTGCTAGTAGAAATCAAGATGCTTTTTGAAGCTGAACCTAGGCCATGAGTGGTGGTTCATGCTTGTAATCATAGCAATTTGGAAGTCTGAGGCAGGGGGATTATAAATAGTTCATTGTTAGCCTGGGGCATATATCAAGACCCTGTGTGAACCCTTCCTTTAAACAACAACAACAACAACAAACCCAACAACAATGCCCCCTCAAAAACAGTAAAAATAAAACAAAACAAACAATGAACAAAAAACCCACCAACCCTTCCCCATAGCCTACCTCAGATGCTAGCTTTATCAGTTTCTATCTCTAGATTCTGAATCCTTAACTTTAATGATGCTTTATTATTTATAGGATTATTATTTTTTTTACAATAAAAATTATCTGAGACCCCAGCAAAGCAACAGGGTATGTGTGACACAGGTCAGGGTGGAGTTAATGTTGAGATGGAACACTTTCTTCAATAACCCACTGTGTGCACTGCCAATGCTTGCAACTCTGTGGTAATCTGTAGGGTTCCCCAGACCCAAAAGAGCAGGCAGGTGGTGACAAGACTGAGGGAAACCGTCTGATGAGGCTCTGATGAAGATAACGGAGAGCAGAGGTGACAATGGAAAGCACAGGTGACAACAGAGAGAAAAGATGTTGTTTTGAGTACTGACCTCCCTGGGCCAGTTAGTGCAAGAGAAACTTGCCAAGTCTCCCTGGACTGAAGGCTGGGTTTTCCTCCACAACAATAACCATCTTAGTAATGATAACTAAGTTATGGTCACTAGCTCTACTTAAGTATGAGAAATCATGAAAAACATCTCTTTCCTCAAAGACTAAAAATAACAGACATTAATTCTGAGGGCTGGCGAAGTGGTTCAGTGGTTAAGAACACTGACTGCTCTTCCAGAGGACCTGGGTTTGATTCCCAGCACCCATATGGTGGCTACAACCATTTGTAACTCCAGTTTCAGGGAAGACAGTGCCCTCTTATGACCTTGCAAGCAACAGGCATGCATGTGGTACCTAGATACACATGTAGGTAAGATATCCATACACATTAATTACATTAAAAAAGAGATCACCAAGGGTGAATACCAACTAAGCAGGGTTAATAATGTACAGTCATTTCCTGCTGTGTTATTTTATATAACCTTTCCTTCAGTTCTCATTCCAGACATGATAGGTCTTCATCTTAGGTGTGTGTGTGTGTGTGTGTGTGTGTGTGTGTGTGTGTGTGTGTGTGTGTGTATGTGTGTGTGTGTGTGTGTGTGTGTGTGTGTGTGTGAGAGAGAGAGAGAGAGAGTGTGTGTGTGTGTTCGCACGTGCATATGGAAACCAGAGAACACTCTCAAGTGTTGTTTCTCAGGTGCTGTTCCCCTTTACTCTTTTTGAGACAAGGTGTCTCGTTAGTCTGGAAATTCTGCCTGTCCCTGCATCCTCAGTGGTGGCATTGCAAGCATGCCCAGCTTATTTTCTGTGGGTTTTGGGAACTCAGATCCTTGGGTTTGCAAGGCAAGCACTTTATCAACACACACCTTCCCAGCTCTCTTCTCCTCCCCTCTCCTCCCCTCCCCTCCCCTTTCCTCCCCTCCCCTCCCCTCCTCTCCCCTTCCCTCCCTTTCCCTCTCCTCCCTATCCCCCTCCTCTTCCCATTTCCCTTCCCCTCCCCTCCCCTTCATTCCTCTCCCCTCCCTTTCCCCCTCCTCTTCCCCTTCCCTTCCCTTCCCCTTCCCTTCCCTTCCCCTCCCCTTCCCTTCCCTTCCCTTCCCTTCCCTTCCCTTCCCTTCCCTTCCCTTCCCTTCCCTTCCCTTCCCTTCCCTTCCCTTCCCTTCCCTTCCCTTCCCTTCCCTCCCTCTCCTCCTTTTTCAGATAGCATATCTCTGTGTAGCCCAGGCTGGCCTTGTACTTCAATTCTCCCTGTTCTATCTTTCCTAGTGCTGGCATTGAAGGTCTATACCACCACACTGGACAAAAGTATATGGATGGCAGCCCTTCAGGATGGAGGGATTTCATTACCTGCCTTTGACAGGACATTTGGTCTCAAATGATTACTACCAGGATACACAAAATTGTATTTTAAAACATAATTAGGAGTGTTTTTTTTTTTTTAAATCAGGCTTGGTCTCTGCATCTGGCTTTCACTTTGCCTCTGCCATTTCTCATGATGAAAGAACCTAGTGGGAAAACCCCCACTCAATTCCCGATTCCGCGTGCACCCAAAGAAACATGAACAGACCGTCTTGATGTAAATACACGAGGTAGTTTAATAGCAGAGCTCCAGATCGAAACGTATCTCATGCAGGAGACAGTGGATTCGACCACGAGGCTTGAAAGCTAGGGGTTTTTATAGAAAAGGTCTGGGGCTGGGGGAGGAATTGGCGGTTTCACATGATTGGTTCATTTAAACATCAGCAGACTGTACATGCAGATCGAGGTAACAGCAGAGCATCTGGTTAACATTTAACTTAGGTCAGAAGGGCACCGCCGGGCCAGTCCGGACATTCTTGTATGTCTTCCCTATCTTTATGGCTAGTTGGTTCTGTGATGACTTTACAGCCTTTGTTCTTTGCTCTAAGCCCAAAAAGCCCTCCTAACTAGCAAGCCGCATGAGTCATGGACCTTGAATAAACTTTCTGGCTAGGGCTTTGAAGTCTTGAATTTTCTTTCTTTCATTGACTGAGTCTCTTGACCTTATTATAGATTCTGTTGTCTTTGGATTTATCAGTATCTCCTGGGTGTCAGAGGCTAGCTCATTGAGATAACTGATATTGATATATCTCAACTGCAGACATGCAAAAATCCTTAAGGAGAAAATAAATGTGGTAAGTGTGATAGTAGCACATTGAATCGTTTTTGGTTTTATCAGTTTCTTCATTTTTTTTGAACACGTGAAAACAGAAAAATGGTGTCATCTTTGATCTCCAGGCTGGAAAGCCATGCTTGGCTGGTAGATAATAACATAAGTCCAAACACACACCTATCAGTTGAGCTAAAACTCAAAACTGGAGCCTGGATTGCAAAATTGAAGTTCCTTGCAGCTTTGTGGGTAGTATTGAAACCACTCAAAGCCCAAAGACAATGCTCCCTGGTGGGTGGGGGGGTCTCCACTCTCTCCAGATCAGTTCTCCAGTTTAACATCACAGGCAAACAGTTTCTGCTCTTTCCTGAAGGTGGACTCCTAGCATAATAAAAAGACCTCTAGCTAATTAAAAGTAGAACGGGATCATGGGTTTTATTTGCACCTTTGCCATGTACTAGCTGAATAAGTCTGGAGACATCTGCAAGTCACCAGTAACTTGGTATTCTTAACAATAGACAGAAATGTAATAGTAATAGAAGTGCAACCATCCTTGAGTCGTTGAGAGGATCAAAATACAAAACAAAAGAAAACAAAACAAGAACCAAAAAGCCAAAAAAAAAAATCCCAAACATATAAATGCTCCGTGGCTCTGTGCTACCATTATGTAGACATTCTAAGAGGCAAGTGTCTTAGCTTGACACAGGGTATGATGATAGTTTTCGTTGTTCTCTTAGGGGTTTGCATCTTTGAAGACTTTGAAGACGGCCTTAAACTCTGTTGTTCTTTGATTACTCAGTAGGACAAGTGTGAGACTGGAGTTATTTCTGTGTGTGTTGGGGGAGGTCGGGGGGAGAGGATGGATAGGAGGGAAAACAGTGGGACTTGCTCTGTAGACCCATGTTGCCTAGAACTCATGATCCTCTTCTGTCTTAACCCACTGGATGTTGGGATTACAGTCCGGTGCCACTGGTGTGGTCCCTCCAACAACAGTAGTGTATACTCTTCCTGAACAGGCTACAATCTTGATCAGAGCTGTATGTACCTGACTGTTAGTTTTTATCTTGATGTGCTGTGGTAGATAACATTCATTTTCATGTTGATCTCCCCCTACCTTTTCTACTTCCTCCTCCTTTTAAAGAAGCAGGTTGGGTTGTTTATGATTTTAAGTGCGAGTGTCCTTAGAGGCCAGAAGAGTGAAGTTCCCTGGAGCTGGAGCGACAGGCAGTTGTGAACCACTGACCTGGGTGCTGAGAAACAAACTCAGGTCTTTGGGTCCTGGGGAAGTGCAGCAAACACTCTGAATGACTGAGCCACCTTTCTTGCCAGAGGACAATTTCTACAAATCCAAGAAACCTACCTAACTTTATTTATGGAAAACATTTACTTGAGAACACTGAGCCATGGTCTACTTCTGTCCACTCCTAAGGGGTTCTTTCCCTTTCTTTAACTAAAGTCTAGGTGTATCCTAAGCTGTCTCCAGACATCTGGGTTCAAGGATCACCCTGCTGGATGATCCTTCCCAGTAGCTAGGATTGCATGCCTCCCTTTTCATTTTTAAATAAATGCTTGTAGCCCCTATCTGATTTTCAGATTCCACTTAAGCGCTTACCTCACTTAAGATTCGTATTATTTCAGGTTGGTTATCTACCAGGGTTGATGCTTGGTGACTCTGACTAGTCTCATTAGTCTCAAGCATATTCCTGTGTGTGTCTCTCTGTGTGTATGCATGTGTATATATGTGTGTTTATATGTATGCATGTACACTTAAGAGTACATGTATGTGTGTGCATGTGCTGTGAATCTGCTTGGCAGAAGCATAGTGTAGACTTTTCCCATTATTCCTTGGCAGAGGACATGAGTCTAAAACCTGTGGCCTACCCATTTAGTGTTGGCTGTAGCTTTCTAGGAATGGTATTGCTAAATGTCAACAGGAAAACCTATGTCTCTGGGAAGACGTTCTTGCAGGTGTATATTGGGCATCCATTTAATTTGAAACCTGAATCCACATTCATAAAATCTATCTAAAGTCATTGACTACATCTCTGGTTGGATATTTCTGCTAGCAAATCTTTGGCAGCTTCCAGATGCTTCGCCTGGGCCCACAAAGCTCCTTTTTCCTTGGCTTTCTACACATTAGCCCAGTGCCCCGTGGTCCTAAAAGCCTCTTTCTTTATCAGCTAACATTTAGTGTTTCCTGGAAAGGGTGTGTATTATTATTATTATTATTGATTTATTTATTATTATACATAAGTACACTGTAGCTGACTTCAGACGTACCAGAAGAGGGCGTCAGATCTCATTGCAGGTGGTTGTGAGCCACCATGTGGTTGCTGGGATTTGAACTCAAGACCTTCAGAAAAGCAGTCAGTGCTCTTACCCACTTAGCCATCTCACCAGCCCATATTATTATTTTTAATGGAGTCTCAGGACATTTCTTAAGCAGGTCACCAACTTCAGGCTCAAACGATCCTGTGTCCTCCACCTCGCACATAGGGAGGACTGCAGGTGTGTGGTTTGAGGGACTTACAGGGCTGATGTTTCTCTATTTGCACAGTTTACTCTCATCCTAGGTGGAGAAAAGAGCTATCAGTCATGAATCTGTAAGATTCTGCAGTTCTTCAGAAAGCAACAGTGTTTCTGTTGTTTTCATTGCAGGTCTGGATGGGCACAGAGCACGGCTTGGGCTTTCCTGGGCCAAAAGCAGGAAGCAGGCATGGAAGCGCCTATGGAGGACTCATGTTTCAAGGCTCGCTCCAGGGTGCTAGAAGACCCCTCCATGATGATGAAACATGGGTGATGGGGGCCACTGAGACTTCCTAAGCGGAGCAGAGATGCCACAGTCCTGAAGCTGGCACATGGTACATGGAAGTTGGAGGGGCACAGATGTGGCAGGGACACTGGAGGTGGAGGGCATGCCCATGCCCCAGTGTTCTGCTCACATCTCTCCCGAGGACAAAGCACTGGTTTACTCCATAGTCTTTGGCTGCATGAATAGTACAGTAGCTCCTGTAAGCTCACAGGCACATGGCTACATCTCCAGTTCATCGTTATCCACCATCTTGTAAAGATGCTGAGAAGTTGCTTTGCCGTCAGTGTGGATCTTCTCCTCTCTTCATGTTCAATTACTTCCCACACCTATAGAAAGTCACCCCACAACCTAAGCAAAGGGCTGCAGGGGCTGACAAGATGGCTCAGTGGTTAAGGGTGGTTAAGAATGTTTGCAGCTCTCCCAGAGGACTGGACTTCAGATGCCAGCACACAGGACGTGGATGAACTGCTCAGTACTGCCTGTAACTACAGCTCTGACTCTCCCTTCTAGCCTCTACAGGCACACACACACACACACTCTCTCTCTCTCTCTCTCTCTCTCTCTCTCTCTCACACACACACACACACACACACACAATCTTTTAAAAGGTGTTTGTGTGTCCAGAGGGATCTCTTGGTTCCTGGCTTCCTTTCTCTTCAGTAGGTCCCTGGGTGTTTCTCAGACTTCCAATGTGAGCAGCTACTTTGACATCAGGTTAGATGCAGCAGAGACTGGTAAAGTGCTAGAAGGGTCTCTGTGATGTTTTAAAATGTCTGTTAGTGAGTTGAAAAGGATTTCTCAAGAAACAGAGATACAGAGCTGTTTCAGCAAGTGAAAGACCCGTCATCACGTGGGTAGTAAACAGTAAACAGAAGCTTACTGGAGAGAAACGGCCCAGATGAAAATGAGACAAGTCACAGAAGGAAGCAGAGATAGTGGATTAGGGTGCTAGAAACTGTGGCTTGACCAGAGAAGGTAAAGAATGACAACCTTGGGTGCTGGAGAGATGGCTCAGGACCTGAGAGCAATCTCTCTTGCTGCAGAGGGCCGGAGTTCTATTTCCAGCACCCACATGGTGGCTCACAATCTCCTGAAACTCCATGGACTCTTCCGGTCTCCAGTGGCATCTACTCACAAGTACATACATACATGTAAAGTAAAAAACATATGAGAGAGAGAGAGAGAGAGAGAGAGAGAGAGAGAGAGAGAGAGAGAGGAAAGAGAGAGAGGAGAGAGAGAAGAGAGAGAGAAGAGAGAGAGAAGAGAGAGAGAAGAGAGAGAAGAGAGAGAGAAGAGAGAGAGAAGAGAGAGAAGAGAGAAGAGAGAAAGAAGAGAGAAGAGAGAAGAGAGAAGAGAGAAGAGAGAAGAGAGAAAGAAGAGACAACCAGACAGGGAGCACCAGGAATTCAGAACACAATCAAAGACACAGGGAAGGAGGAGAAGGAGACGCGAAGGAGAATAATAATCTGGAGTGGAGTTTTATGTTTGTGCACACCTGTAATTTCAGTATTTGGGAGTTTAGGGAAAGTCTGGGCTACAGGAGACCCTGCCTCTAAACTGCAAATAAATAAATCTTTAAAATGTAAGCAAAATGAGCGGTGTTGGTTAGCTCTTAGGTCTCTTCTGGCTTCCGGAGTAGCAGCAGGAGCCGGGCCTGAAACTGGAGCACAGGACACCCCAGCTGCCTGGGAGGAGGGTGAGACGGCTTCGGAGGAACCCGGATCGGGCCCGCTGCGCGCCCGGGGAGGGCGGCGAACTGGGGAACAGACTGGGCGTCTCCCGGTCTCCTGCCCCGGGCCGGGCTCCCGGGGATCCGCGCCCATCTCTGCCCGGCTCCTCCTCCGGGGCGTCCCCGGCTGCTGGCCAATGGGCGGCGGGCGGTGCGGAGCGGGAAGCAGAACGTGGGGGCCCTGCCCTCCCAGGCGCGGGGTCCCGCAGCGCCAGGTCCGCGCCCTGGAGTCGGCGCCAGGTTCCCGCGAGGTCCTCAGGAGCCCTCAAGGTGGCCAGTGTGCAGCTCCCGGGCGACAGAGCACCCTGAAGATGCAGGATGGCAGCACGGCCGCCCGCCAGCCTCTCTTACCGTACCACCGGCTCCACCTGCCTGCACCCGCTCAGCCAGCTCCTGGGCATCCCGCTGGATCAGGTAACAGCGTCCCACCCGCTACCCAGACCCTCTGTCTGGGAACAGGATTGCGACCTGGATTCGCTCAGAGCCTAGTTTATGGCTATGAACCCTACACGTGCGAGAGCTTTTTCTTCCCTTTTTTTTCTTTTTTCTCTGAGTTGGCTGCTTTTTCTGCGTGAAAACTATACGTCCACCTAAGCTAGCAAGTTGGACTGAACTTTTAAGTTTTGCTCTGTGATCGAATTATTTAGTGGTGTGATCCATGAACCCAGCATTTCCCCCACCAGTGTAGATAAAAGTCTTTGTGATTTTTAAATTTAGGCGATCCTACTTTAAGAGTAAGTCTGATCCAGCTGGGTGTGGTGGATCACGCCTTTAATCCAGGTCTTCAGAGCCCGGGGCAGGGAAATTGCAGCGAGTTCCCGTCTTCTCTGTCTAGGATGCTGAGGAGAAGCCTCAACTCTCAAACAAAACCAAACAAAAAGTAAAAAGCCTGACTAACCAGATGCGTAGGTCTATAGTATAGTATATGGTGATGACTTTTTTATTCCGTTTGTTGAGACAGCATCTGGCCCTGACTGTCTTGGCACTCACTCTGAAGTTCAGGCTGGCATCGAAGTCTCTTATTTTGTCTAGGCTGGGCTAGAACTGGTGATCCTTTCGCCACAGTGTTGAGATGCTTCTCAGAGGGCCTTACTCAGTTCTCATCCATCCCTGCTGTGCGAAACTGATGAGTAGGGCGGGCCCTGGGAGGAAAAGGGCTGTGGGGACTTCTTTGGAACTGTTCAGGAGTTGCCTGCTACATTAGAGGTAAAACTGGCAACAGTAACCTGGTAGGAATTTTGCCAAAGACAGCTGGAGTGCAATTCAGTGGTAGAGTTTGTAGTATGCTGGAGGGTCTGTCCTGTCTTCTGGCCTCCGTACTGAGGTCAAGAAAAGTCTTCCTGAGGTGTATGTAGTCTTGCCTTATTTCCTTCGGTGCCTCAGGCTATGTCCCCTGTGTAGGATGTAATGGTTTGAATGGATTCAGGCAGGACAGGTTGGAGTAAGACCCACTGCTCTCCTTACTAATCTGTTTCCTTTGAGTTTCCCCAGTTTAGTTTCCCTTCCTTTGCTGGGTCTCGAGGTGCATGCTTGTATTTCCAGTGCCAGGGAAACAGGCAGGAAGATTGCTCCGAGTTAGAGACCTGCCTAGGCCACGGGGAGAGAGTACCAAGTCAGCCTGGGTTACCCAGTAAAACTCCCGACTCGAAAATGCAAAACAAAACAAAATGTTCCTGTCTTCTTAGAGCAGTTTCTGTCCTTCCTATCTTTCTTTCTTTTCATACTAGAGCTACCTGTACCTGCGCCTCTTCTGTTTGCATTCCTTTGACAATGAGGAAGTTGGCCCTGGCTGTTTGCATTACTCACAGGGTTCGCCCTCATCCTAACTCTTAGGTTCTGACTACTACTGCCTTCTCATCAGTTGCAAAACCTTGAGAATCAGGAACTTGGTAGAAGTATCAGATATTGAGTCAAGGTCAGAAGTCCAAGGGACCCTGGCAGGGGCAGGCACAAGAGCGAATTCTTTCATCCAGAAGCCGGATGAATTTGTTGCTGAATTTCCATAGGAGGAGTTCATTTTGCATTGACGTCTCTAATTACTACTAGAACCTATAGTAATTGCATTTTCTTTTGCATAATAATCTATTTTACAATAATATAGAATAGAGTGGGCTTTCCTCCCCTCCCCCCAGCCACCCCCCCCCCATCCCTGACCCAGACAGAAATACATGGATTGGTGAAGGGCAGTTGTGCGGGGAGGAGCTGTTGTCATTAAGCCTCTGGCTGCATCCACGTCCGTCCCCAAACTACAGGGTTTTTGTAAAAGTTACTCTGGTTTTTAGAAGAGACTTAGTACTTTACAGTGTGTATGTGTGTGTGTTGCCTGTTCATGTGTGGGTGTGTGTACATGAGTGTACGTGTCCACCAAGGTCAGAAGAGGGTCTTGGGTCCCCTGAAGCTGGAGTTCCAAGCATTTCTTTTAACCTCAGTGCCATCTATTCAGCCCCCAAAGGAATCCTGGTTTTAATTTATGAAAAAAGGAAAAAAGAGCACTCCAGACATGATAGATTTTACTTCATTCCATAAATGAACTCGGATTATCATGAGATGGATGAAAAATCATGAGGAACACTTGGTTTCTCTGAGATCCTGGGTCAGCCTGACCAACTGGGTCAGTTTGAGCAACTTGGTAAAAATGTTAATCATACGATACCCCAAATCACTTGCTTTCAGCCTGGGGAAAAATCCCAAGCCATCAATAGTGCGATTTGGGGGCAAACTGTGGCAGGAGGTTTGTCTTTGAAGCCCTTTCCCAGTGTCTTAAGATTTCATGTTCCTAACTGGAAAGGGGCTATCCCAAAAGCTGTTGCCTGTATGTGGGATAAGCTCTCTGGCTGGATTGCCTTGTCTGGCCTCAGTGGGAAAGGAGGTGCCCAGCTTCACAGAGACTTTAAGTGTCAGGGGGTGGGGAATATCCAGGAGGAAGCCCACTCAGAGGAGAAGGGGAGGGGGAGAGAGGAAGGATTGTGTGTGTGTGTGTGTGGGGGGTGATGACTGGGAGGGGGGACAGCGAGTGAGATGTAAAGAGAATATGTAAAACAAAGATTAAATATAAAAAGATTTCATGTTCTTGTTTGTAACTTCTAGGAAACTGCATTTCTGTGATTGCCCTCAGTGTCTGGGATTCTCCGCATGAGGAACTTTCTTACTGGGGTTGGAGAGATGGCTGAGCAGTTTTGCCCGTGCTTTCTGCTCTCCCAGAGAAACCGACTTTGGTTTCCTTCACCTGTGTCAGGCAGCTCACAAACCCCAGCTCCAGAGGATCTCATGCCCTCTTCTCCATGGTCACCACATGCAAGAGTCTGCACGCATCCACATACCTACGTTTACAGATGCACACACACACACAGACACACACACACACACACACACACACACACACACACACACACACACACATCAATCAAAAGAAAATCTTTTTAAAAAGTTTCTTATCTCAGTTTCAGGACTGTGCTCTGTGTTCTGGCTTGTGAGGGAAACTCTTCATTGCTGCTCACCAGTGTGCCTGTGTATCTATTCCTCTGGGCAGTGTGAAGTAGGAAGGCTATAGCTTCTTCCTTGGGGGACTTGGCTGATAAATGCAAAACTCTTATTTAAGGAGAGACACTGACATTCAAATGAAGTACAGGAATTGGGGGTGTCTCAGGGTGTCCAGAGTGTGCATATGTTTGCTGAAAACTGTATTGTGGGGTCCAGAGATGGCTCAGTGGGTGAAGTGAGTGCCATCCCAGTAACTCATCCAATGAGAGGAGAAAACCGAGTTCCACAAAATATCCTCTCATGCATGCACACTTACTTGTGTGCCATATAAATGAAGACAGTGTGAAAATGTATTTTTAAATGAGCCATTGTCTGTGTGAACACGGAACTATCTAGACACAGAGCTTCAGTGGCCCAGGAGATGATTCTGAGATTAAAGTAGCCAGGGTTTAGGGGTTGAACACAGGCCTGTGAACGAGGACTCTTGAGGATGGAGAGATGACTCAGTGGTTAAGAGTGTGTGCTACTCTAGCCAAGGACCTACCTGGCTTTGGTTCCAGCACCCACGCAGTGGCTCACAACCATCTTGTAACTCTAGTTGCTGGGGAATCTGACCTCTTCTGACCTCTGAGGGTACAGGGCATGCATGTGCTATACGTACGTACATGCAGGCAAACCACTCATACACATGAAAATAAATACTATTATTGTTGTTATTATTCTTTCCTAAGTGTATTCATGAAGGCCAGCCTTGGAGTCCTGGCACTAGGCTAATGGTGACACAGCAGAAAATTATTACACTGAGATCTGTGACTTTAGGTTTCCTGCAGCTTTCGGTCACCTGGTTGAAGTCCTTGGGTATGCCTGGAAAATCCAGCCTTCGGTTCTGTTCTTATCTAAGTCTTGCCCTATGTTAAAATCTTGGCTCACACTCCACAGCCATTGTTAAATCCATTAAATATTTATTTAATCCTGCTAGTACCAGGTACTTGGCTGCGTGGCGAAATAACATCAAGGTCCCCATCCCAGAAGGGTATCCACCAGTAGAGGAGAGGCCGCACGAGTAAACAGGCAATGTGGATTACAACGATTATAGTTGGCACCTCAGGGGAGCAGGAAGGGAAGCGCTCAGGGCACGTTTGACTCCTGTAAGATTTATTGTGTACAACCAAGGCGCTGGGCGATAGTTACCTTGTATCGTGACCTTGCTGAGTTTGTAGTCTTGATTTCAAAGTCTAGTTTTTTTTTTTTTTTAATGGGTTTAGATTTTGCCTCTCCAAAGGATTTTAGATGTCCACCAAGTGCCTGTTGTTCATAACAGTAGGTGCTAAGGCTGTCAGTTATTAAAGTCCCATGCAGAACACAGTATTTTGATTGCGTGATTTTTTTTTTGGTCCTGGAGACTAAATCCAGAACCTTAAAAACACTAGGGTCCAGTCTCCACCAAAGAGACATTCCCATCACAGGGATCTTGTATTGAAAGGGGACAGAGGTTGGTTGGCCTTTTGGAAGAAGGTGCCTCATTCTAACATGGCTATTATCTGCAGCCTCCAACCTGTGAGCTCTCCTCAGCTCAGGACGGGAGTGAACACCCATCAGGACACAGGACTTCCCACCCCCAGCTCCCTGCTCTCCATCCTTTTCCCTTCTCATTTTTCTGTGATTCAGTCTTTTTTTTTTTTTTTTTCAAAACCAGATCTCTTCCCAGTTAATATTCCTGTCACTGGTGGATGTCAAAAATGACAGGGTCACAGGAAGAAATTAGTCTAGGTAGGCCACAGACCACACCCCTCTGTTGTGTTCTGAGGGTTTCCAGAGCCATGGGAGGTGGTGATTCAAGCCTGAGTAAAATGATGCTAACCCTCAAAGCTCACTCTGGGTGAGGCAGGGATGCATTTCCTGGGTGCCACCTGGACTGACAGAGTCTTCTCCAGGCTTGTTAGCAATGACACATCTAAGCCAGGTGTGGCAGCTCACATCTGTAATTTTACCAGTTAGAGGCTAAGGCAGGAGAATTCTGAGACTCCTAAGTCCATCTGGTCTATAGAGAGAATCCGAGGGAAGACGTTGAAGGGTTCAAAGTATGAAAAGATTGTCATATCAACGATACAGGAGATCATTGCTGAAGGAGGCAAGGATGCAGGGTGGAGCAAGGGCTTTGAGGATGGGCAATGGTTTGGAGAGATCACTAAGGGGCTACTGTGACTGAATACCTGAAAAGAAGCAACTTGTGTGAGGAAGGACATGTGAAGGTGTGGTCCATTATGGTAGGAAGGGGAGGTAATGGGGGAGACTCAACGGAAACATGAGGTCCAGCCTATCAAGGCAGAGAAGGCAGATGGTGGGAGAGATTTAGAAGCATTAGGATTAGCAGAAGGATTAGCCCATCATGGTGGGGAAGGCGGGTGATGGAAGAGGCTGCGCAGAAGCCTTGGGTGCAGTCAAAGCAGGGAAGGCAGATGGTGGGAGAGACTCTGTGGAAGCAGGAGCTTGGGATAGTTTCTTCTTCATAGCCACAGGGATGGAGAAAACAGAGAACATGAAGCGATGCCCGACTGTCAACTTCAGGGCCTGCCTGCCACTCAGCATCCCATTTTCTCTAGTGACACTTCACCTCCCTCAGGTTTCAAACCAGTGTCACCTTCTGGGGACCAAGCAGCATTCTATCATAGGAGCCTGTGTGTGTGTGTGTATGGGAGACATTACACATCCAAATCACAGCAGGGGGATTAGACAAAGGGGCCAATTTAGTGAGCATTTATCAACTTGCTGGAAATTAAATTCTTAGTTGTTTACTATGCCTGTGTGTATACTTACATGTGTGCAGGTAGGGCCAATAGATGGTATAGGTGACAGAATACTCCTTTGCATTTTAAGCAGTGACCCTGGGGTTTTAACTTTCCTGTTGTGAACATGAGATGGTCTTTCTGTCTTGGCTTCAGCTTAACCTGTCTGGCCTAAGGACACTCTCAGCTCCACATGTTGAAGGTTTATGCCATTTGCATCTAGCCAACTGTTCTGAATACACCTACTCAATCAACTGATAGGCAGAACTAAATAACCAAAAGTCAGGGGCCGGGGAGACAGCCCATTTGGTAAAAGTGCTTGCTGTGCAGGCAGACATCAGGACCTGAGCTAGAGACCATGGACTCTTGTAAAAAGCTGTCACACTTGTAATTTTAGTGTTAGATGGAGAGTGGAAGGTCCCAGGGGCTCATTAGCTAGCTAGCTTAGCCCACTTGGCAAGCCCTGGGGCCTAGAAAGAGACCCATTTACAATAACCTAAGCATCCCCTAAAGAATAATACCCAGAGTTGACTCTTGGCCTCCTCATGCACGCCTGTACCTGTACACATGAGTATGATACCTGCACAACACACACACACACACACACACACACAATTCAGAGGCATTTCCCCTATTTTCAAACCAAGCTCAGGATTTGGGGGGTTTATCTTTAGTTCTTCAGGATGAAAGGAGAGGGGTAGGGTTTGAACCCAGCACTGTGTCTAAAGGCTCTGTTTCCCCACCACATGGTGTCCCAGACACACTGAGCCATTTTCTCACCACAGCGGATGGCTGATATTCCGTCCCTCCAATGTCTTCACAGCCTCTGTGGACACATTGCCCCCTCCCCACCCCACATGTTATTCCTAGTCTGTGCCTTCCTGTCTGCTACCTCCCCTCCCCCTGTCCTCCTGTCCCCCCACAGCTTGGAAGAGCTCTTTTTTTCCCCAGGTTTTTTTGTGACCGTTGTGATTATTATGTTTTAAAATTTATACAGATATCCGAGGGCTGCTCCGCTGGGCACAGCATCTTAGAATTTGAAAACAGCCAAGTTTGAATGAGAATACAGTCACCTGACTAGAAAAAGGAATAAAACAGAGCATATCATCCCGTATAAAAGGATGCATTCATGCTGAAGGTACATTTGGTTTTTTTTAAAAGAAAATTATGCCCGGTATGGTGTCACATGCCTTTAATCTCAGCATGAGGCAGAGGCAGAGGCAGAGGCAGAGGCAGAGGCAGAGGCAGAGGCAGAGGCAGAGGCAGAGGCAGAGGCAGAGGCAGAGGCAGAGGCAGAGGCAGAGGCAGAGGCAGAGGCAGAGGCAGAGGCAGAGGCAGAGGCAGAGGCAGAGGCAGAGGCAGAGGCAGAGGGGCAGAGAGAGACAGAGACAGAGAAGCAGAGAGAGAAGCAAAAGGCAGAGAAGCAGAGGATCTCTGAGTTTGAGGCCAACCTGGTTTACAAAATGAGCTCCAGGACAATCAGAGCTATGTAGAGAGACTTTCCCCTCAGTTGTCAAACAAACATACAAAGGGATGAATGAATGAACAACAAAAAAGTCCAAAACCAAAATAACGAACACAAAAATTATAATCTTGCCCCTGGTTTACATTTTATTGGCGTTCACAATAAATGGCGAAAACTATTGCAGCTGATTTCTTTCTTTCTTTTTTTTTTTTGTAGCTTATACAATATAATAGCAATAAGCACCAAGCCTTGTTTCCCTCGAAAGTTCCAACTTATAAAATAAAGTCAGGGTGTGTGTGTGTGTATGTGTGTGTGTGTGTGTGTGTGTGTGTGTGTGTGTGTGTGTGCTGGAAACTGAACCCATGGCTGAGCCACACCTCTAACCCCCCACTCTCCATTCTTCAGACACCTCCATTCTTATTATTGGGCCACTTCCCTCATGGCTTAGGCATGCATTTATTATTCAGTGCTTTCTGCCCTGCCCACCACGGATAAGCTTCCCGGCAAAGTTACGCACTGAGTACCCTAAGTGCTCGGTGTCCAGGTACATCTCGGCTTAGTGTGAGATGCAGAGAGGACCCTGAGCTGTGCCCTCCAGGCGGACCTGTTAATGCTTGTTAAGCTGCTCTCTTGGTGTGTCCATGGACTTAGTATATGTGCACTCCATCCCCTAGGCCTCAATGCGCCCAGGGCCAGAAGGAATGCTCTAGGAGAAGGCAAGAGAAAAGAAGAATTTGTGGGGGAGAACTGGACTAGGTGGGATAAGCAGAATATTCCAGAAAGACGCTGCCTCAGCACAGGCCTGGAGACTCAGGAAGAGTCACATTCACTGTGGGATGCGATCCCCATCATAGTGCAGAGTGTCAGCAACCTGAGTGTAAAAACCCGATTGTCTTTTATTAGTAGTTTAGGAGTCTGAGTTGTACAGAGGAGGTGGCTTTACAGGCAGAAAAAGCAAGGGAAGCAGAAACAAGAAACAAAAACCAGGCCCAGTATGTCAGAGGAAACTTTTCAGGGTCAGTGAGATAGAAGAACCCGCGGGTAAAGGCGCTTGCCACCAAGCCTGACTGTGTAAATACACACACACTCACACAGAGACACACACAGATACAGACACACACACATGCACACATACATACACTACACAAATGAAGACAACAAACAAACAAATAGCAAACTCAAAATTACTTTACATACAAGGTTAATAAAGGCAGGACTTCCTTGCCAAGTAGCTTAGATTTCCTGTGTTGGGAGGTCTGATTTGTGTGTGTGTGTGTGTGGTTTTTGTTGTTGTTGTTGTTTTTGTTTTCCTTGAAGAGGTTTCTTGTAGCACAGGGTGGTTGCTAGGAATTGAACCCAGGGCTTCATGCACACAAGTCAAATATTTCAATAACTGAGTACATTCCAACCCAAGGAGACCTACAGAAGCATTGCGTGCTGCAAGCCCTCCTTAAACAGACAAAACAGCCACTGTTATGCCTCGTGTGTGTGTGTGTGTGTGTGTGTGCCTGTGTGTGTATCTGTGTGTATGAGTGTGTGTGTGTCTCTGTGTGTGTGTGTGTCTGTGTGTGTGTGTATGTATATGTGTGTGTGTGTGTGTGTGTATGTGTCTGTGTGTGTGTTTCTGTGTGTGTGTGTGTCTCTGTGTGCATGTGTGTGTGTGTGTCTCCTCACACCTTGTCTGGTTTATAAGATGCTGGGTGTAAGAGCAGGAGCTAGTTTTCCACAAAGGCCTCCGTAAATATTTTAAGTAACATCAGTGAGAACGCGTGCTAGGCACCTTTGTATGCTTGCAACAAAGTAGGACCTAAATCTGTGTTTGTTGAATTGTGATGGAATTTTATTTACATTCTTGGTCTGGAATGAATGACTAAGTTGGGATAAATTTGGGAAGCAGGTTTTTTTTTTTTTTTTTTTTTTTTTTTTTTTTTTTGCCAAGAGCTTTAGGTCTGTGTATTATTTAAAGCCTGCATTTCATTCTAATTAGACCTATCTCTGGTTTCTGACCCCGTTACTGATAATTTAATTATGCTTAATTTTAACATCTTCTGTTCCTGATCTCATCGTGTGGATGATACTGTTCGTTTCTGTGCTGTTTCTGGGTAAGTTGTCTCTGATTTATGTTGTACAGTGTGTAATGTTTTTCTTCTCTAAGTTCAAATCACACCTAAAAAAAACCCAACTCTCAAATATTCTATGACATGGTCCTTGATTGAGCACTCTAAGAAAAATTGCAGGGAATAATTACATTCGAAGAGATACAATCTGGAGATGACTCTGGTGACAGCAACCTGTACACATTCAGAAAAGTGGTTATAGATTTTGGAGATCTCCTGTTTGAGCAAGTTAGGCCCCTGAGTTGATAAGATATAGGAAAACTTTCGTCAGTCTAATGGCCGTTTCTAGAAAATTTACCAGGTGCACAAGACTAGGTTTCGAGTAAAAATGTGTTTTATTGCAAGACAGCCAACCCCCCAGGCTGAACTTCCTTCCCACAGAAGACTAGAATCATTAACCCATTTCTAATGTGCTTTTTAGTTCTCTTAAAAAAAAATGTGAGCTTGGTGAATCATTGACCAACTTCCTTGTAATACCAGGGCTTGAGCTCTACTGTTTTAGCGCAACTTACGATTTCAGTGGTTAATCTTTTATGTTTTTGTGATCCTGTCTGACTTTAGGTATGGATTTGAAGTCCACAGTAGCGTTAACATAGCTTAAAATACTGAATTCAGATGTCTGGGCTGAGCTGCAGAGGACCTCCCATGGCGGTCACTACCATCTCCCACCTTCTAGAACAACACAGGAATCTGAGCTCAGGTTCTGGTCCAGTTTAGAAAAAGAGAGGGGGACAAAGGATGTGATGTGCATGCGCTCCGCTTGGTCCAGCCTCTGATTTCACACCAGGGGTTGAGGTTAACAATGCTCTCAGGCTTTTCTGTCTTTTTCCTTCTCTACTTGATCCTTCTCCATCATTTTGCAGTTCCAACCTGTGGCAGATGATTCAGCAGTATGAGTCAGCTGAGGTCCTCAGAGAGGGGCTGCGAAGAGGCCCTGGCCCCATTCAATGGTCTCTTGTCCCGGTCAAAACTCCTTTGTTCCTAAGACTTTTTATTTATTTTTTATTAAAAAGTATTAGGTTATTAAAATTATTTTTTTTTTATTTTACTGAAGCCAATGGGAATCTACTATGTATCTTTCTCATGTATTAAATGCTTTATCACCAATTTTGTTGTTGCTGCTGCTGAATTTAAAAAATTCACCTTTTAGTAAGGCATGGTTGCTCTTGAGTATTATCCCAGCACTCTAGAGGCTGAGGCTGCAGGATCGCTAAGAGTCTGATACCAAGCCTGGGTTACATAGTTGAGTTCCAGGCCAGCCTTGGTATAGAGTGAGACAGCATCTTGGAGAGAAAAAAAAAATAGTAATTAAACAAACCCTTAGCCTTTACACTGGTAGCATATACTCTTGGTATTAAATGCATGGGTAGACAGAGAAGAATGGATAATGGAGGCCAGTCTTTCTACTGGCTCTTCTCCTAGACGGCTCTTTCTCCTGCATCTTCTTCTAGGGGTTGACTGTGTCTACTTGTACCCAGGATGGTCTCTTTTGTCTGCTTTCTGCCCACGTGACCGTGCCCACGTGACCGCGCCCACGTGATGGCCTACCTTTCTTCAGTTTGCTTTTTCTCTCTACTTCTATTTTGTGCTCCTCCATTCTTACCTTGTTTCTTAGAAGCTGCTTCATATCAGCACGAGGAGCTTTGAAGATATCTGACCTCCTTCCTGCCCTTTCTGTTCCATTTCAGGAACAGCCGTGGCCTTTTGTACATATACTTATTGACCTGCTCTTGTTTGGGGCGTAAGAGGGCTGGGTCAAGGTCTCTTAGCACCTAACCCAGGAATATGAAGAGTTCCCGATCACCCCTTCATGCGGGAGCTATGAGAGGAGAGGTTGTTTTCATTTTCCCCTCAGCTAGATGGGAGCAGCGAGACATCTGTGTAAGAACTTCTGTGTGTTGGACTGAAAACTGCTCTGCCTATAGCTAGCCTACTGACCACCGTACTTGCTTAGAATTCTTGATCATCCACGAGAAATCATACTTTTGCAATTATTATATGATGAAGTACATCATTCTCAGAGGCATTGTAGTACCAGGTGGATGCATGGGGTAGACAGAGAAGAGTCTTTCTGTTTCAAAAAAAAATCCATTGACTATATTATTGTCGGATAAAGGACACACCAGATATTAAGCTGGTAAGAACACATGCTACACTTGATTCTAGCCAAAAGAGGAGAAGCTGTGGAAACTAGGCTCTCTCAGACCCACTTAGCTGTGTGATTCCAGTGCCTTTGATGGTATTGAGGATGGGTGGGCTGGCTTTAGGTTAAAGGAGGACCTATTAGAGTCAGGACCACACACTAAGAACCTTCATTTTTGTTTCTACTTTCCAGTGGTCTTGGCTTAAAGGTTGTAGCAGTCTCTTCGACAGTTTTTATTATTTTTCCACATAATGAAAGGGGTTCATTTTGGTGTGTGTTGACCAGAATGGATTGACCTTTGTGATTCTAGAATCTTCTCCCTGTTAAAGGTAGAGTGTCTTGGGAATTTGCATTCTACTCTGGGAAGAGTTCATGCAAAGAGAACAGCTGTTCACTCTTGTTTGTCAAGGATGAGATTTTTAGCCTCTCTCTCCATTCGAAAGGAACACTGGCCTGGTCTCCCAACAGTAACTGTCAATTTACCTATAGGTTATTTAACAAGAGGGAAACAAACAGATGTGGTAGATTGTGTAGCGAAAGTAAAATTACTTTTTTTCTTAAATTAACCTTACTTAGCTGCTCTTCCTTTCAGTCTTGTGAACATTTTGCAGAGTCTACCTTTTTATTTTTTATCAGAGTCTCATGTATTCTAAGCAGACCTCAAACTCTATATGTGTGGGGAAGATAGCTTTGAACTTCTGATCTTCCTGTCTCCACCTCTACAGTTCTGAGATTACAGGCATGCAACACCACACTTGCTTTATGAGACGTTGGGGCTCAAAATCAGAGCCTTGTGTGTGGTAGGCAAGCACTCTGGCAACCAAGCAAGCTATGCCCCTAGTCCATATTCTCCGTTTTATGGCTAATTTTCTACTTTACAAAACATAATTTGCTGTATGTGTCATCTTTCTACTTAAGCGTGTAGAGTGTTTTAAGGGATGTCGCTGTTTGACTGTTGGCTTTTGTTGTCGTAGTTTATAGGATAATGAGGTTGTAAATGAAAAACAGTCATTTCATCAAGGTGGGGCCCTGACTCATGATGGTGAGTAATGAATTATGATTATGTGACTTAGTTTGATGAAATTGTAGGGAAAATTTGAAAGAAAGCAGTGGGTGATAAGGCAATTTAGAGATAAACTACTTATGGCTTTATCAGAGCGGCAAAGCTGCATTCTTTGTACGTGGTGACCTTCAAACACCTTTAGAGTAGTGTGTGTCTAGGTTTGGTTCCATAGGGAAGTTTCTAGAAGAGTGGAAAGTGTTAGGAAAGAGCAAGGGAAATCGCTCTAAGAAAATCAGGCTGGCCAAAGGCTGAAGGAAGTGAACCGAAGTGAGGAGATGGGCTGACCAAGTAGGATGAAAAGCTGTATGATCAGGAAGACCTCAGGAAGGTCAGGCTCAGGAAGACCTCAGCATGCCACTTAGGCAGCCGGGTAGGGTAGGCTACCATCAGTGTAGCAGGGTGTGGTATTAGTGGGGTAGGGTGTGGCATCTGTGGGGTAGGTGTGGTATCAGTGGGATAGGATGGGATGTCATTAGTGGGGTAGGGAAGGTGGAATATCAGTGAGACTCATTTCCTGAAGAGGACCTTGAACATAGAGGGCAGCTTCTTTGTTCCATTAACTTCTAAGGAGCTCTCTACAACTCCTGAGAAAATTCTATCATCGTTACGGTATTTATAAAAATTAAAACCACCAACATTATGATGTAACTATTAAATAACCCCAGAGGTTTTTGATATTTACTGATTTCTCTATTGTCCTCCCTGTGCTAGTATTTCATAATTCATGTTTCACCTATTTTATATATTTTAAATGTACTTAAAGGTTGCCCAACGATTGTCGCAACCTAATTCTTGAATGGTCCATTCTGTCTGAACAGAAGCCCCGTCTCATTAGCAAGTTTCTCATCCTGGCACATCCGGCCTCTGCCTTTCCTCTCCCGCTAGCCCAGGCAACCCTGGTCTTCATGCCCACATAACTGCCTGCTGTGGACATTACCTCTGAATGGACTTCTGCTGTGCATGATTCTGTGTGACTGGCACCTCACACCCAGGGTCTTTGGTGATTTTTGGCTGGGTCATTACGCTCTGTTTGAGTTCTTCCATGGGAATGCTTTGAGACAGGGGCTTACAGGGCACACCTTTGACATAATTTGGCTTTACTCTTGCCAGGTACTCAGGGAATTTCTCAGAACTGTCTCATTTAAGCAGCATTTCCTACGTGTGACGTGAACTGTCATCCTCAGGGGAGACTGCATTGTTGTCTCAGCCCAGAACCAAGGCCTGTCTGTGCGACATGTGGAAGCTGGTTCTCTTCTACCGTGAGGGTCCTGGAGATCGAGATCAGGTCATCTGGGCTTGGTGGCAAGTGTCTTTACCCACTGAGCCATCTCACTGGCCCTAAGAATCTCATTTTTACTAGATCAGGTGTACATGGAACTGACCAATCTGTTGCTGTACACCCATGCTTAACAATGTAAATACAGAAAGTTACAAAGAAAAAATACAGCTATTTGAAGATTCAAAGGTTAACACACATACTGAGAGTTCTTTAGTTTGTCAGCTGAGTGGTCTATAAGAATAAAACTTCCATCAGCAGCGAGTGTTCCTGAGGTTCGATCATCTTTCTAATGCCCTTCCTCATCACGAGGAACTGGAGTCTTTGGAGAAGCACGTGTAGGGCTCAACTGTGAAATCTGTAAGATGAACCTGGAGTTTTGTCTTTTCTGCTTTTTTTTTGTAGTTCCAGAAAGTATAGAAGTACCCTAAATAAAAACCAATTAATTAATTAATTAATTAATAAAATTCATACACGACAGTGGAAAGTCAGATAATCTCAGAAGCTGGTTGAAAAATGGGGAATCCTGGAGCAAAGTGTAACTAATCAAGAAAGAAATCTAAGGCCGGGGAGGATATATTAAAGAAGATTACAACATAGTCTACTTAGAGATGATATGCATTCTTCAATATAACTTACAGTGTAAAGTCGCCGTTCTGTAAGTTCACACCAGGAAGTGAGGCTGCCTAGATACATGGCTGCCTAGATAAATAAGCGGAGGGAAGCTGAGGAGTACGGTCCTCTCAGAAGAGATGTAGAGGTATAGATTACCATGTATTTTACACAGAACATCTAGAACCTTCTATAGAATACTAGTTTATTTGTACTCTTCCCCCATTACCGCTTTCAATAGCATCGTGTGGGAACAGGCCGGGTTAAATAACCTTACAGTGGAGCCAGGTCGGCGTCACCTCTGCAAGAGAGGTGGCTTTGCCCACAGCAGGTCACCCTGAAAGTGTGCAGGTGGCATTAACTGCTCTGACCTTCCTTGCAGAAACCCATAGCCTGTGTGATTATGAACAGAGTATCAGACAGATACTAAGTTTGAGTTCCTAGTGGCATTTTTTTGGAGGGGGGAAAGAGTCTCATGTCACTGTGGCTGACCTCAGACTCCTGCACAGCTGGGGCTGTTAGCCCCAGATCCTCCTGCCTCCAGCTGCTAAGTGCTGGGATTCCAGAGGTGCACAATCACACCAAATGGGTTGAGAGTTTCTGTAAAGATTTTCCAAAGCTTTCTGGGGGCAAACAATTAATGTGTTGTTTATTTCAAAGTGGGAGGAGGGTTTTGATATTCATACTGTGTGTTAAATGTGAGGTGACAGATATGCTAAAGTTATTCACATTTGATTGTCATGTAGAGGGTACCTATGTGGGAGAATCCTGCTGTATACTATGTGTCTGTATACTCATTGTCTGTAAGTTCAGACTAAAACCCAAGAGCACTGTTTAACCTGAATTAATTCCTTGGCTTTTTGAAAATGGTCAGGTAAGGGGTTAATTTTAGGGGAGGTGGTAAAGCACAGGTTGAAATTGACTGTTGGGCCAATTCTCTGCAAATAAAAAAATGTTTCAGGATGAAGAAGTTAAACAAGCTTTACCTTGGGAAAGGGACAGAGACCATGGAATATTCCAGCACTGTGCAGAGTGCACTCCCAGCTCTGGACTTTCAAGATCTGAGCAAAGTGAGCCTGTGGTGTGTAGTGTGCTTGTGCTAAAGTTAGCACATGGGGTTGTGTGCTGTGTACATGCACCAAACTTAGCATCCAGGGCTGTGTGTAGTGTACATGCAATACACATCAGGCAGTGTGTAGTGTTTTAAAGTTACCCTGCAGGGTGGTGTGTAGTGTGTATGTAATAAACCTAACACAGGTGAAGAAAACTGTCAGAGTCATCAAAATCAAGGGAACTCGGGTAGTGTTGCAGCAGAGGAGGCCAAAATGACAAGGAAATGTAATGTAGCATTCTGGAATCCTGAAGCAGAGAAGAAACATCGGGAAAAGTCAGGAATCTGACTGAATGAAGCGTGGATCTTAGTTACTAGTGCCAAAGGCTCAGTTATAACAATGTAAGGAGAACAATAGGCTTTTTCTCCTGTTTGTTCTTTTAAAGTCCTTTGGTGCTTTGTTTCCTTAAAACTCCCTCCCTCTCCCTCTCTCTCTCCCTCCCTCATTCCCTCCATCCTTCCCCTCTCTCTCTTACTCTCTCCTTTTCCATCATCTACCATCTATCTACTTACCTATTATCTACCTACCTACTTGCCTACCTGCTATCTACCAATCTACCTTTCTGTCATCTATCATGTATCTATAATCTCTTATGTTTGTAATTTAATAATCTACCAGTCTTCCCTCTACCTCCCTAAGTATCTACTTATTTTTGGTTTTATTTTCAATTGTAGAGTGAGTCAGCCTCTCATTCCATACAATTGAATAAGGATTCCTATGATCTGGGAAAAGCATCTTGGGTTGTTGGGCCCAGCTCTCGAACCATGCAGAAACAAAACCAGAACCATGAGTGGTCATTTTAGCCCCTTCTCCTGTGAGGCAGGGCCTATGAGAGGATGTTTGTCTGTTTGCTGTTGCTTTGTCAAATTATCTGAGACTGGATCTTGACTTCAGAGGATTCAAGTTCCCTGGTCTTATTGCTTTGCAGGTATGGTGTAATAGTAACCTCACTGGGCATATGACAGAGGAGACCACTTATGGTGGCCAGGAAGCAGAGAGACAGGAAATGTCCTAGGACTCCATATCCACTTCAAGGGTGTACCTCCAATGATTTAACTTCCCTTCACTAGGCTCTGCCTCTTGAGACAAAACCATCTTCCCATAATGCTATAGGCTGTGGACTAGGTCTTTCACACATTTAAGATGGAAACCGTAGAAGATAAAATACTAGGGAAATAGCTAATTAATTGGCATCAGGTGTGTATGTGTGTGTGTGTGCACACGTGTGAGCGTGTGTGCTCGTGTGTAAGGATAATGGCAGAGAGAATTTCATTATGATGCATCTTGACACTGATGGAGGAGCACAGTGATAGAGACCTTGAAGGGGTGACTTTATTTTCAGCCTGTTCTATTTGGATCCAATGCAGGAGTCTAATCAAGAACAATGATCCCTGTTAACTTTCACCTAGTTGTAACTATGAGTCAAAACAGTTCTTTGGCTGTAGTAAGTACAGTCAACTAGTGGGAGATGTTGATAGGGTGAGCGTGGGCACATTTCTTGCTCTTCCGAGACTTGCATAAAGCCCATGCTGATGCCTTTTAACTATAAAACTATAACCTAGAATTCTTAGTTTTATTCTGCCAATCAACTTCATATATACTATATTGGTAGAAATTGAATTAGGACCAGTACTTTTGTGGGCCTTCTCTTTCTCGTCTCTCTTTTCTCTCCCCTTCCTCCCTCCCTCCCCTTCTTCCTTCTTTATTCCCTTTCTCATTCCATCCACCTCTGTTTCTCTTCCCCTTCTCCCTTTTGCAATTTTCCTTGTGCTGGGGATAGAACTCGGGGCCTACACTGGGCAGTGCTCTTCAACTGAGCTATGTTCCCAGCCTCCACAGGATTTTCCAGTTAAAAGACTGGAACATCAATCTACAATTGCATCAGTATGTAATTGTGCTTGGTTTTACTTTCATCTTACAGTTGGCTTTATTAAAATCTTTGCCTACATCTTAAGTCATTTCTGTGATGATGAAAGAACTTTAGCTTGTCTTAAATCTTCAGGTTCCTGGTTGGGTAATCTTTGAGAATGAACAATTCTTAACTTCTCTTTCTCTAACCCTCAACCACAGAGGCCCGCCCACACAACCCGTCATGCGTTTGGCACAGCTCACAAGTTCTCCTTAGATTTTGACCTTGGTAATGATCATAGAAAGTTGCCGCCATCTCCTCTCCATTCACTCTCCTCATTATAGGAACTTTTAAGTGCATGTTGTTCAAACAACAGGAGGCTGTAATATACTTGTAAGGAATGTAGGTATCTGCCTTGAGATAATTAAAGCCCTCTTAAGCACCATTAGGCCAGTCAGGTGATTTTGGCAAGTGTTCCAATCCTTGTAGGACAAAGTTGCTAAGACAGCCAAGAGTTTCAGTACAGCCACTGACACTCTGGCTGTCTCTTAACCGACACTGACATGTTGCTAGTGTTTGAGAGACTAGCAATGTGAGAGGTTGAGAGGTTACAACATTCTAATTGGCTTGAGCTCCCTCCTGTATAGACTTGCATCTGAGCCCCTAACTCCTGCTCTGGGGTTCAGGGACCCACCTGTCTGTAAGGCTTTAATAAATGCTACTTGTGTGATCCTGGATTTGAGTGCTGCTTTTGATTGCCACTTTCTTTGGTCTCCTAGGACCTTCTGAGAGTCCCATGTGAGTGCAGGTGCCTGTGGAGACCAAAGACATCAGATTCTTTGAGCTGGAGTTATGGGTAACTATGAGCTGCTGATAAGCACACAGAAAGCAGACTCAGGTCCTCTCTAAAGGGCGGTATGCTCTTCCCTGCTGAGCCATCTCTCAAGCTCTGGGAGGAGGCTCAGCTTCTGGCAGAGGCTGATGTACACTGGGACTCTATTTTTCTAATGCAAGGGGTTTGGAGTGGCAAGTTGAAGGAATGAAAACACACAAAACTTCAGAGCCTGGTTGGGTGACAGATTTTTGTGTTTTCTGTTGAGATCTGTTTGTGACCTCACCTTGCTCAGTGATGGCAGTTATAGCAAGAATTGGTTTATGGAGAGTTCCTTCTAGGCTTACAGCAGATATTTATTAGTGCAAGCCAGTTACACTTTTGGGGCCTCATCTCTGTAATGTGAGCATATGATTCAGACGGTATGGCCAGCTCTTGGGAAAGCTTTAGTTAGTAAATGTTTGGTTAACACATATTATCTGCTCCTCGGTTTTGAAACTCAGATAAAAAGTCTTCCTTGTTAAAACACAGAGGCAAAGAGTTATCTCTCAAGAATTGTCTTAGGGTTGTTTTGGTGCTTCTGGGGTCAGAACCCAGGGCTCTGTGCATGCTGGGTAAATGCTCTACCACTGAGCTACACCTACAACCCTAGGTGCTTTCTTCTCAGTGGTCTAAGATGGACAACTCCATCATACCATCTTAGATTTACCAAGCCTGTCCTTGGAGCTTCCTTAGTCAATGTCTGGGATGCAGGGACAGGGAGGCAGTGTGAGAGGTATTTGGGTAGTTTCTAGAAGAGAAACTCAAGGTAGGATTCATGACAGGATAAAGGGATATAAGGTCCTTTAAGGCAGGGAAAAAGGAGGTGGGGTGGGAATCAGGAGAAGGCACAAGGAGAGATATATGAATGACAGATTGCAAGGAAGAAGGTTTGATTGTAGTGAAGTTGGAGAATGGAGTTATGATCAGAATTCAAGGAAGTTTGATGTATCCAGGAAGTGACAAAGCCTTTCAAAGGCGTGGCTCTTGTAAGATAAAGCCTGTGAGTTTTTTAAAAAATCTCTGAGATGCTGAGGTGATGAGCCTGATGGGTTCTTACCACCCAAGGGGCTCTGCCTGTGCAAACTCCTTCCCTTGTCTTCTGAAACAGGCGTCGAGCTAAAGAACCACCAGGTTTACTTTTCTTTCAGCCACCTGCGTACATAAAGAGATGTAATTTCTGTTTCTTATAGAGAAAAAAGATGAACTGATTTTTGTCTTTTTTAGCAAGGGTCTCATGGGTTAGTCTCCAGCAGCCTGGAATGCTTATATGACTTGGGCTGACCTTGATCCCAAAGCTTTTGTGTCTCAGCCTGCCCGTTTCTGGGATTTCAGGGATGGGCTACCATGCCATGGCCTGGAAATGTTTACTTCCTGAAGAAGTCTGGCCTGAGGTATCCTTATTCGTTGCATTACACAGGGGTCTATTGCCCACACTGCCTTCAGCTTCTGGTTATATTGCTAACAGAGCTGTGAGTAAGACTTTCAAATTGAGACTTCCTTTATTACCATATTATGTCTTTGAAGCCACAGTGCATCTTTATGTGGTAAGAAATAACATTCCCCCCAAAAGCCCCATTGGCTATGTGACTTGTATTGTTTCCATGGCTGGCCAGCAGTGCAGTCTGAATTTTGACCCCCCCCCCATTCTTTAAAAAAAAAACTATTTATTTATTTATTTACTTATTTATTATATGTAAGTACACTGTAGTTGTCTTCAGACATCCCAGAAGAGGGCATCATATCTCATTATGGATGGTTGTGAGCCACCATGTGATTGCTGGAATTTGAACTCAGGACCTTTGGAAGAGCAGCTAGTGCTCTTAACTGCTGAACCACCTCTCCAGCCCCTAATTTTCCTTTCTTACTTATTCATTGATGTTTATGCTTCAAAGCAGGGATGACTTGAGAATATTTGGGTAATCGTGGGAACACATCATATCCTCCGAGACGTGGTCACTGGCAGGTCAGGTTTGTGCAATGACCAGGGGACTTGTTCTCCACCATTGTCCCTTGCATGTGATACAGTAGCTGGGCAGGTGGGTCACACACAGTGTTTTGCTCTGTGCAAGTCAAGTCGTGTCCCTCTGTAGGTGGTTATGGTTTGGAAGGACACTAGTTCACTGAGATGTGGCTGAGGGAACAGGGAAGCATTCAACCTTGAACAGGTGTCTGATCTTTGAGCAGGCACTGCCAGTGCAATGGAGGATTCCCCAAGAGAGAAGGCATCCCAGAGGCCATTTAGCAAGGGAATGAGTGTTGCAGGCCCACAGGAGGAGGGGGAATGTTAAAATTTCCTAAGAAGAAAGCTGGGGTTAGTGAAGAATGAAGTTTTGTGAGCATAGCTAATTGCTGAGTTCAGGAGGGGCTGCGGTGTGAGGAAGTGACCATACCTATCGTGGACTGATCACAGGTAAGTTTGATAGCTTCAAAGAAGGGAGGTGAAGATGACAGGAAGGGCAAGAGAGCTTTGCTTAATGTTTTTTAAAGAGAGAAAGGAGTTGGCTGTATTGGAAGACAGATGTGAAGAAACCATAAAACCTGAGAAGCTGTAAGAGACAAAGTGACGTTGAAATGAAGAAGGATGGGTTTGGAGTTTGGTGGACTGAACTCACTGGGAGGGGAGTGGGGTTGGTGGTGAGTTAGAGTCACTTCCGGGTACTTAACAGAAGAGCACTGATGTGTTTATTATTATTTTTTTTCATTAAGAGAGAGCCAAATAGATGGAAATAGTCAGATAGAGGGAGGGGTCCAAAGCCAGAAGGGGCGTGTGTCTCTCAGGGACTGAATGTTTCCACGCTGTGATGTCCAGTCATTGATGCTTCTCATCACCATGGTCACCCCAGGCCTACTCACACTGCTGTCAGCTTCCCATCTTTCTGATGATCTTAGAAGCTTCCTGGGGTGCACTGAGAGGCAGTAAGAGGACCAGGATTTTCCAGGTCTCAGACAAAGCCTGAGCTTTGGACAAAGGGGTTATTTGAGCTTTTACCCCTGTGGGGGTTTGGTCTACATTTTTACTCCCTTGGAAATTTCCTGTCTGCTACAGTAATCAGACAGCTTACTGTTCTCAAGGCTGAGTGGTCTCTGAGTTGTAGGTCTGTGTTTGGTTCTCTTTGTGGTCCTTAGCTTACGGTTTAGTTTGTGTACACCCTTGAGTTCTCCTCTAGATCCCGTGGGTTCGTTCACACACTTCCCTGGCTTACCTACGGCATGCCCGCTCCTTCCTCCTCTCCCTTTCCATTTCTTCCATTTCTCCTTTCTTTCCTGTTCAACAGTCTTTCATGTAGCCCAGGCTGACTATAAACTTGCTGTGTAGCTGAGGCTGGCTTTCATTCCTTTCCTCCCTGCCTTCATGCCCCAAGTGCTGGGATTACAGACATGTGCCACCATACTTGGTTCTTGCTGCTCCAGTTTCCATTGTAGATAGAAAACCCATGGGCATTATCCTTTTAACATTTCTTTCATAAATGACTCCAGTGACCTAGTGCTCCATATTATGACCTACCCCCCCTTCACTGTTGAAAGCAGAGATTGACTTTGTTGTTCGTTGTTATTGTAATTTTCAAAAATATTTTCTAAAAGTTTAGGATTACATGTATGTGTTATGTGTCTTTGTGTGTGTGTGTGTGTGTGTGTGTGTGTGTGTGTGTGTGTGTGTGCATGTGGGTTGTCTTTGGAGGTCACAAGAGGGCATTTGGTTCCCTAGACCTGGACTTACCGGTGGTTGTGAGCTGCCTGATACAGGTACTGGGAGGTGAATACAGTTCCTCTGTAAGAGCCACGAGCAGTCTTAATCACTAAGTCACCTCTCCAGCTCAGCAAATTGTTTTCAGTTTATAAAACTAGAATTTGAATCTCTCAGAAAGGGTATGGGAAGAAGTATGTGCATGCTTTGGGACCCCATCACTCTTGCCTTGGTGACTGCACCTCATTTAATGTGCTGTGGATGGGCCATTTAGATGCCTTTGACATGTTTTATTTGTTTTTGATTAGAAAGTTAAAAAGCTACCACACCTATAATCTGATTCCTTTCCTTACTTCGTTGTTGATAAGACCCAGGCACATTATAATTTGATACATTGCTCAGGGACACCAAGCGAGCTTTTTTGTTTTTTTTGACATGTCATATTCTTTCCAATTTTGAATTCTTTCTAGTCTGTTCTTCTCTTCAGAATCAGTAAAATGTAACCGCATTAAGACGGCTAGGCCTAGGGTAGGGTAGGGGACTGCACACACCTTTGAAAACTCAGCAATTCGGGGGCAGAGGAAGGACGATCAATATTACCTTGAGGCTAGCCTGATCTACACCTTGAGTTCCAGGTCAGCCAGTGAGACTCTGTCTCAATTGAATGAATGAATGAATGAATGAATAAAAATAATAAAAAACAAAGAAAAGAAAAGAGAAGGCTAAACATCCAAATTAGGTTCCTGCAATTGGAGTTGTTGACTGGTGTTTAAGCATCCCAAGCAGTTTGGGAATTCTCTCTGGGGTTCTTCGGAAGATTTTGTTAATATCTGAATGAACGAGTTGTGGGAGTCAAAGGTGGTTTAGAGGAATAAATAGGCAAAGCTATTTTTATCCTAAAGATGTTTAAATTTGTCATAAGCATTTCTGACCAACTTGTGAGTAGTTTATAGCTGTGTTTACAAGCTCTAGCTTGTGCCCAAGGCTGAGCAGGTCACCATGCCAACGCCTTCCTGTGCTCTTTGGAAGGCAGAGAGTGGAGCTGTTAAATGAACTAGAACCAGTCATTGTGACTGACCCCAGGTTCTGTGGTGCGGATTTCCTCCTGAACTTCTGGTTAGTTTAATTTCATTCTGGAAGTATATATTTTCTCCTAAATCCCACGGCAAGACACAGTTTCCACCTCTTTATACTGTGACTCCAACATGTACCATGTCTTGAAGGGTTTCTCACGGGCTCTGCCTGTAAGTGATGGAATTTCTGGCTGGCTTTCTGTGGACTCTCCTGATTCAGAGCTTCGCAGCCAGCCAGGGTCCTGGGTCATTCGCTTTAAGCCACTGACCTCCCGTTCTGCCTGGTTCATGCTCGGCTTTTCTCTCTTGTTTCTCAAGCCATCGTCTTTGGCTGTAGGAGGAATGAGCTGTGTGGATCTTCAAGTGCTCGGACTGGAGGGTGGAGGCCGAGCTCCCAGGCATCGGGCTTGCCTGGTGCATCAGTTGTGGTAATGTGGAGAACAATGAGTAGAGGAAGCTAGAGTCTCCTTGTCGGTGCCTGGAGCCTGCAAGCGAGTTTGCACCAGCAGTGAATTGAGTCTGTTCCCTTCTCCCTAATCACATAGTGATCTGAGGCTTCTAGTCAGAAGCAACTGGAAACATATCAGAACTGGTGAGGCTTTAGGCATGCAGTCAGTCCTTAAATGTTAGCCTTCATCTTTTGAAAGATGATGACAGGTAGGTTCGGTGGTGGTATGAAAAAAATGGTGAAAGTCTTTGGATCTTAAAGAATAAAATAAATGTGTTAAGGAAGTTTTTATTTACTTATTTTTATTTTTTATGTACTAGCCCGAATGTATGTATGTGTGCTATGTGCCTGCCTACAGGTGCCTGTGAGGGTCAGAAGAGCTACCTCCCACCTATGTGAGTGGTGTTGGGAACTGCTGTTTTTGTTTTGTTTTGTTTTGTTTTGTTTTGTTTTGTTTTGTTTGTTTTGTTTTTTTGAGATCATCTCTTGTAGCCCTGGCTGGCCTAGAACTTGCTTGGTAGACCAGGCTAGCCTCCAATTCAATAGAGATAACCTTCTTCTGCCTCCTGGGTGCTGTGATTGAAGGTGTGTGCCACCATACTGGCTCAACACACTTGGGTATCTCCACAGAAGAAGGCATTGGATCTCTTGGAACTGGAGTTATAGATGTTGTGAGCTGCCATGTGGTTGCTGGGAGTTGAACCTGGGTCTTCTAGAAGTGCAGCCAGTTCTTTTAACCACTGCACCATCTCTCCAGCCCTTCACATTCCAGGAAAGGTTACATGGAAGAGTCAGTGTGGACCCAGAGATTAGGTAGGTGATTCTACATCCTGGGGTGAGCTGATCTGTCTCAATTGCAGGTAATGCTACTGGAATGCTTTGGGGAACTTGATGTGTGTGCGTGTGCGTGTGCGTGCGCGCGTGCGTGCGTGCGTGTGTGTGTGTGTGTGTGTGTGTGTGTGTGTGTGTGTGTGCATGCGTGCAATAGGAAGGTGATAGCAGCCTGTGGCTGGAAGCAGGAGAGAGGGTCAAAGGGTGAGTCCTTGGTACATTGGTCTCCCCAGAGGAGGGAAGAGTGTTCTCATAGCAGTCTTTCCTCTTCCTCAGGCAAGGTGACTGAGGACAGGGAGAATGGTAGAAGGTCACTTTCTAGTGTTCTAGGAGTGGAACAGCTCTGATAATGTCTGGACCCAGATGGAGAGATTGACAGCCTGCTTGATTTTGCTGGTGGAACGCTTGAGTCTTCTCCAGAATGATAATGAGACCACATGACCAATGCAGTAGTATTAAGAGAGGGCTGTTCCCTTGAAGGAAATTCGTGTCTCTGTGAAAAGAAGTGGAAGGAACTTCTGCCAAGTATAGGAGGCACTGTCTAGAAGACAAAAAGTCTATTGGCAACTTGACCTGGGACTTTCCAGCCTCTAGAACTGTTTTTGTTGTTTACAAATTACCTAGCTCAAAGTGAGTTGTTATACTAGCACAAAAACACCAAGACAGTTGTCTGGAACTTTCCAATGAATTATTTATACAACTCTGAGATATTTATACTTCCATGTAATCATCATCATCATCGTCGTCGTCATCGTCATCATCACCCTCCTCAGCTTCATTTTTTTTTTTTTAGGACAAGTTCTTTCTGTATTGTTGTCAGTCCTAAAATTTGCTGTCTAGAACAGGCTAGTCACAAACTCACAGGGATTTGCCTGCCTCTGCTGGGATTAAATGTGTGTCACCACACAATGATTTATACTTCTGATTTATAGCTAAGGAATTTGAGCAATGTGTCTTGACTCACTGGCCTTCTATGTAGGTGAACAATGACCTAACCTAAGTACTTCTAACTTTCTAGCATAGGTTGTCTTGTGATACCATTCTGCCTGTAAAAATGATGTGTGTTGGTGTGTGCTCCTTAAATTCACTGCAGACGTAGGGTAGTCATCAGTCATTTGAGGCATTAGACCTTAACTGTATACAACTTTCCTTAGTGCTTGCGGTTGGAAACACAGAGTCTTAGGTACTTTTCCGTTGCTCCAATAAGACACCATGACCAAGGTAATTTATTAGAAGAAGGCTTTATTAGGAGCCTATAGGTCCAGAGGGTTAGTCCATGACCATCATGGCAGGGAGCATGGTAGCAGTCAGGTAGGCATGATGCTAGAGCAGTAGCAGAGAGCTTATGTCACACTCTACAAGTAGATACACAGAGTGGGGAGAGAGAGAGAAAGAGAGAGGGGGAGGGAGGGAGGGAGGAAGAGAGAGAGAGAGGGAGAGAGAGGGAGAGAGAGGGAGAGAGAGAGAACTAGGAGACATGCTGGCTTTTGAAATCTCCAAGTCTAGCCCCAGTGACACACCTTCTTCAAGGCTACACCTCCCAATCCTTACCAAACAGTTCCACCAACTGCTCTGAGTGTATGTGCACCATTCTCATTCAAATTACTGCACAGAGTCTCCATTTTAAGCGGTTTTTCCTTTCTCATTGCATCTATCTCCATGTAGACATGAACTCTAGACATCGCACGGGTTGCACCTTCCTTATGTGATGGGCACTGAGGGTGTGTCCTATTAGCAGTCCATAGTGTGCGGGAATTCCTCCTTCTAGAAGGTGGTACCCAAGCTCCTGCCATTTGTAACATGTACAGCACGTGCTGAACCCAGAGCGGGGCTAGGTGGGATCCTGACTGAATTCACTAGATCTGTGTCTCCTGTTCCTTCAGTTTAGGATTTAAGAAGAAGAAACCAGAGGCTGTGGAGATGGCTCAGGCTATAAAGTGCTAGCTGTTCAAGTTGAAGACCTGGGTTGACATCCTGCCTTAGGGTTTCTAGTGCTGTGAAGAGACACCATGGCAACTCTTGAAAAGGAAAATGTTCAATTGAGCTGGCTTACAGTTTCAGAAGATCAGTCCATTATCATCATGGCGGGAAACGTGGTATGCAGGCAGACATGGTGCTGGAGAAGGAGCTGAGAGTTCTTCATCTGCAGGCAGCAGCAGAAGACTGAGTGCCACACTGGCCATAGCTTGAGCATACGACACCTCAAAACATGCTCCATAGTGACACACTTCCTCTAACAAGGTCACATCTACCCCAACAAAGCGATACCTCCTAATAGTGCCAATGTCTGTGGGCCAAGCATTTAAACACTTGAGCAGGGCAGAGACAGGCTGATCCCCGGAGTTTGCTGGCCCCCCACCCTAACTGAGTTGATGAACCCCAGGTTCAGTGAGAGTATTTCTAGTCAATGGCATGTCTACTTTAATTATATGTCTCATTAAAGTCAGTTTGGGTTACATCCAACCTCTGTCTGGTTAGTTCATTTTCTTTTGTTCCCAATTTTCAAATTCTAATTAAGCTTTTGTATACCTCCAATTTAAAGCAGTTTGCAAGTTTCCTTAAGAGAGGCCAGTTACTAAATGAAAATTTTAATCAAATTCATTTACGCGTGGATAAATTATCTATTTGAATTTGAAAAGAAGTCACAAGTAATTGGTTTTTAAGTGGCAGAAGGAAGAGTTGGGGTCACATTTAGAGGTCAGAATTCTATTTCAAAGTACAGCAGTTCCAGTGACTCCAAGGGCCAGGCAAGGTAGATTTACACTGGCAGCTTTCTAAGTGTTGACGGGTCTTGAGCTTAGTTAGCAGATTATTGGAGCAGCTGTTTTTTGTTTTTTGTTTTTTGTTTTTTGTTTTTTTTTTGAAGACTCAGAAAATAGGATTTGAGGCAGCCTGAGCTGGGGGACTCACTGGCATCAGCTACCAGAGGGTAGCTCACTGGGTATACTCTTAAGAAGAGGGGGCGGGGTATCGAGACTTGGCAAGCTGTGGGCTGGAAGACAAGGGAAGTGGCACTGGAGAATGTATGGTGTAGTGAGGTCAGAGTAAGTGAGGGTGGTTGGAGAAAGGGGTGGTTAGGGAAAGTGGAAGGAGATAAAGGTGTCTTGGGGTTCCTGTAAAGAGCCCATGAAAGCAACAGTCTGTATTAGTCCATGAAGATATAACCTGTATTAGGTACTTTTCTGATGCTGTGATAAAAGTACCTTACAGAGGTAGCTTAAGGAAAGGAGGAAAGAAGAATTCCCCCCCCCCCCTTTGGGCTACAATTTAACAGGGTATAGTAAGTGAGTGTGTGTGTGTGTGTGTGTGTGTGTGTGTGTGTGTGTGTGTGTGTGTGTGAAAGTCTGTTTCTGTGTGTCTCTATCTCTTTCTCTGTCTCTGATCTCTCTCTCTGTGTCTGTGTCTGTGTCTCTGTCTCTCTCTCTCTCTGTGTGTCTGTATCTCTCTGTGTGTGTGTATGTGTCTGTCTGTCTGTCTGTCTGTCTGTCTGTCTCTCTCTCTCTCTCTGTGTGTGTGCATGTGTTCACGGTGGAGTTCGTGTTGGTGGGAGTTGAGTTCTGAGACTCCCGTCATTGTGATGGATCAGGAAGTAGAGATGGGCAAGCTGGTACTCATCATACTTGTCCCAAGGACCCCTTTTATTTAGTCTGGGACCCTGGCCCATGGAAGAATGCCGTTTACACTCAGGGAGGATCTTCCCTCTTCAGTTAGCCCTCTCTGGAAAAGCTCTCACAGACTCCCCACCATGTGTCTCATTAATACCCTATATGATTATTAATGCAAGCCAGCTGACAATCAAAATTAACCATCATGCAATCTGTTGGTGGAGATGCTTGATATCCCAGACTGGATGTCACAGGCACAATAAAATTGGCATAGGTAAATGATAGCCATCATCAAAAGCAGGCAAAGGTTGGGTACTTTCCTCTCTTCCAGAGCCGGTATGGACATTTCTATTTCATTTATCTTTCTGCTGGGAATTCCCATGCGCGAGATACTGCTGGCGTGATCATGGCTGTCGAGAAGATGTTTGATGAGTTGAGATTGTTCCGCCCCTATGGAGTGTGCACATAGCATACCTGATAGTTTCCTGATTGTCTCACCAATGGCAACTTTATGTGCAGGGAGGCAGCTCATCATTTGTCGTCAGAGTGGCCAGGAACCCACTCTCTTAAGATAAGTCATGTTATCTTAGCAAAATTACTAAGCACTTTTATAGGAAGTTTCTAGGCCAACAGGAACCTGATGGATCATTCACATGAGATCCAGATTTTGCTATTCAGAGCGTTTTAACACTGCAGGGTAAGACGAGGAGAGGCAAGCACTCGTTCTTTACCTCCTTTGGATGACAGTACAGTTTACCTAAGACAGCATTATTACACCTGTGCCCATAGCATCTCCATAAAGGTTCTCTAATGAAATTTATACCAGAGATTGACAGCAATCCTTCTTGCTCCTGTCACAGACCTAGTTAGTGGCTGTTACAGGACCAGGGAACCAATATCCCCACTGTAACACCAGGTGTGCTTGGAAGGACTATCATGTTTAAGATAGTAGTAACTTTTAAAAAAAAATTAATTTATGTGTATATACATGAGTATAATCTATGTATACCATGTGTGTGCAGTTGTCTGTGGAGACCAGAAGATGGCACCAGGTCAGAGTAATAGGCAATTGAGAGCTGCCTAATACTGGTGGTGGGAGCAGAACTGGGCTTCTTCCTAGAGCAGCAAGTGTCCTTAACTGCTAAGCCATACCTCAGTAGCAACTCTTAATTTAAACGTATTTACGTCCCGTGATTCTCCACACTGGCGGGCCACTAGCTGTTTGATAAGGATTGTGATGATGAGTTTCATCTTACTTGGTAGCTCTAAGAAGTTTAGCTTCTGCTCAGAAGGAAGTGGCGTCCTTGGGAAGGGGCAGGGCACATCCCAAACAAAATTACAGGCACTTTCATGTCCTATTTCCTTGTATGCAGGCATCTCCCCCCCCTCCCCCCCCCCGCCCAACCCCCCCCCCCCTCCTTCCCCTAGAACTTGCATTCCTGGAAGCTCGCTAGTAGCAGCAGGTAACAGCTTCTGTTTATGGTGTGGAATGATCCAGCTCAAATGTGAAACAGAAAGAGAAGAACTAGCCAGAGGAGACAGGAAGTTTCACGTGGGCTTAGAATAGAAGAGTCTGGAGGTGTGAGATAGCATCTGCCATTGCAGCTCCTAAGCTCAACGTGTAGAGGACTGGCCTTATACACGTCCTCCTCCTGTCTCAGACTCTGAAGTGAAGGATTATAGGTGTGCACCATTATGCTTGGTGAGAGTAGCCTTAGTGTTAGTTTACTTCGAGAACCTTTTGGACAGCTGAAGCATGTGAGTCTCTCAAGTGACGCTCAGTTCTGCCATCAGGACTTGGTGGAGCTGTCCTAGAGGTAAAGCGAGGAGGGAGGTGAAGCTCTAAGGGGTGGAGTCACAGGTTGAGATTTGGGGAAAGTAACGGAAATGAGAAAAGAAGAAAAAAAATTAGACAAAGCTGGCCTCTTAGGAGATGACTCCTAACAAACCTGTCAGATTCTAGGAGGCATCAGGATACCCACTGCACTTGCTGTGTATAGCTGCATTTCTTGGTGAGTTTTAAAAATAGTCATATTTGTTATCACAGCATCTCCAGATAGATCAGAGGCCTTTTGTTTGCTGCTTAAGAAACAGGAACAGATGAAACTTCCTGAAGATCAAAGACCAGATTGTTGGCAGAAAATGATTAGCACCAGCCCGGTTTTCACTGCCGAAGCTCCTCCCCAGCAAGGTTCTTGTTACTGTGTTCTGAGTTATGAGAATAACTAGTCGTTCTTGATGGGCGAGTTAGACTGTTAAGGAACGTGGGCAGTCTCCTCTGTGTGAAGTACCTGGTAAGTGGTTGGGTTCTGCTCATAATTATAATTGTAATTATGAGTCTACACCTTTCCATAGTCTTTGAAATAGAATTTAAAAAGAAATGAGTACTTTTGGTCATTTTCTCCACGGAATCATATAATAGACCTGTTTAAAGGAAAGCTATCAGGGCTGGGGAGACGGCTGAGCAGGTAAAGGTGCTTGCCACCAAACTTGACAGCCTTGACTTTGATCCCCAGTGCCTGCCTGTTGGAAAAAGAGAACTGACTCTCTCTGTTATCCTCCGACTTCTGCACACACACAATTCGAAATGTAATAAAATAAAAATAAATTAAAAAGGCTCGGCTTAAAACAGTTACCTAGTTTTGAAACAAAACATCTGCTCTTCAATTAACAGAGACTCCTTGAGGGCACTGATATGAGTATTATGATTTTATGAATCTTAATATGCTTAAAGCCTTATTTCCTCTGAATGTGGTAGGTCGCGTGTCCATTTTATAGTTGGAGGTAATACATAGTGGGCGAGTAGCAGATCAGGTAGGCTCCAGGTTCTGGGCTCAAAGCCACAGCACTTTGTTTATGTTAAAACAGAGACAAAACCAAGCAAGGTTCTCAGTAGCCAGCTCTCTGCAGACAACCATGAAAATGCCCTAGGGCTACATGACACACTGCAATGCTGTTTTCAACAGACTGTATTGCCCCTTCAGTTTCTCTTCAAGGAAAAATAAAACAAGATTTGTTTTGAGAACCTAAGTTCCCGTCCTGTGCTTAGAAAGCAATGTATGTGCTAAAGGTGATTTGATTTCTTGAATGTTTTTCATAATTATTTTTTTCATATTTGCTTATTTGTGTATGTGTGTGTTTGTGTGATTGTGTTTGTGTGTGTGTTTGTGTGTGTGTATGTGTGTGTTTGTGTGTTTGTGTGATTGTGTTTGTGTGTGTGTGTTTGTGTGTGTGTGTGTGTGTATTTGTGTGTCTGTCTGTGTATGTGTGTTTGTGTGTGTTTTTGTGTGATTGTGTTTGTGTGTGTGTGTTTGTGTCTCTGTCAGTGTGTGTGTGTTTGTGTGATTGTGTTTGTGTGTGTGTGTGTGTGTGTGTGTGTGTGTGTGTTTGTGTGTGTGTGGGGGGGGGCATGTTGAACTCAGCTGACTATTTTTCTTTTTCTATTATGGACTCTGGGGATTAAACTCAGGTTGCCATTTTGGCAGCAGGCGCCCTTAACCTACTGCTTCTATTTATTTGGCTCACAGTTTTGGAGGGTAAAAGTTCATAACCAGGTAGCCATATCTGTTGGCTTCTCGTAAGGCAGCTGCCTTTGTATCACAACGTTGCATGAAGAGGGAAAAGGGAATCAGTGGAGTGCGCTTGGGTGGCCTCGCTTGATAACCTACTTTGTAAGGACTACCTTGGGTCTTAGGAGAACTATATTAACCCTTTCTGAAGATGCTTCTCCCAGTGATTTAACTACCTTCTGCTAGGTCCCACTCTCCAAGGGTCCAATGATGTCAATCCTGATGTCAATCCACTAGGGTTCATGTGTCTAGTAAATGAACCTTTGGGAGGCACATTGTATTCCAGCCATGATAGCAAGTATATTATAAACCTCAGTTTTTCACTCTCGAAGTAAACCATGCATCACTACTACCTAGAAGGTGGGCATGGGGGTCCCTGGCATCACAGACATTCTCTTCAAACCCTAGTGAATCCATAATGTACCACTGGAATTGGTTTAGGTTACTGCTATTTTTAAGTTCCTTCAAATCCTTTTATTTAAAGCACATAAATTCTTCAGAAGACCCAACAGTTATTAGCTTCATTTTTCATTCTAAGCTACAGGCTGTAAAAAAAGTGCCTGGCTTGTGTTATTGGCTTCTGTCATGTAGCGTGTAAACATGGCCCTCGGAATTGTTTGAGGAGCTGCTCTTGTTCTCTGGTCTGTACTGCTCTGTACCAGTCTGTACCAGTCTGTATCGGTCTGTACTGCTCTGTACCAGTCTGTACTGGTTTGTACCAGTCTGTACTGGTCTGTATGCTTCCCCATGGCATGATTGAGTCTTTGGGCATTGTGAAGAGTGAACAAGGTGGTATGAGCGTTGAGCTAGGTTTTCCCTTGCTTTTCAGCTTTAAAGCAAACAAAAGCCAGATAGTCTTCCTGTTCACTGAAGCAGAACGTATGCCTTTGCTGGCTGAGCACATGGCTTACTGAAGGCCGAGTCAAGAAGAAGGAGGGTTTTATTCTTGGAGCCACTAGTCATGGGAGCCATTGATACCTGTTGATCATCTGAATACTCTGACTTTTTTCACCTGGATTTTTTAGCTTCTCCTTGGTGATTGCATGTAGATTCAAAGAGTAACAAACTGCTTGACAAGAAGATACAAACTAACATCTGTTCACCTCAGATAGGGCAGCTGTGACACAACAAAGCACCTAAGAATGGTGAACCAGTGGAGTTGTTGGAATTACTCATAGGATCATGGGTGGGCAGTTACTCACAGGAACATGGGTGGGCAGTTACTCACAGGAACATGGGTGGGTAGTTGCTCACAGGATCATGGGTGAAAAGTTACTTACAGGAGCTTGGATGACTCAAAGGTAGCTGCATCACTGAGAAGCCCACTCCTATGGCTAACCAAAGTCACATCCCTGGAGCTCCCTTCCCAGACCCCTGCTTCTCAGGTAGCTGTAACAAAAAGTTTCCTCTCTCCAGCAATGATCCATGAATGTTGTAGCCTTGGGATGGGGTGTTGTAGATCCTGTAATGTTCATGGGTTTTCTGAACCTCTTTAGCTTTCCAAGTCTTATGAGCCCCTGTCCTCTTTCCAGGAGGCAACAATTTGGTTTGGAGGTGATGGTCGTTCCGCAGAGCCCCTCCTGTTTTACCTGGAGTGTGTTCCCGCAATGTGGAGAGTTTTTATTGTTTTCATTGCTCTGTCAATGTTAGGTTCTCATCTGAGCTTTACAACTATCTTGAGAAGATGGACGGCTTCCATATCCTTTTTGCTACTCCGCTTTTTACATATTTTCCTTCCCAAACATTTACATCTTTCCACCCTCCATTCTTTAAACTCCATGTTCCTAAATATTTACCTGCATGACTCGATCTTACATTCAGTTCTCAGAGTTTGAAAAGTGGTCTGATCTCCGGTCTCCCTCTTCGTCAGACAAACACTTTCAAACTCTCCTTTGTGTGTTCCGGTTTGCAAGCAGCCAAGTGCGTTTTGACTCAGTTTCTGGTATTTTTTTCCAGCATGAATAATTCATCATTTCTGAAGAAAGATTCTCATTAGATTGTGGTGTCTTTTAAAACCTGTTTAACCTATGAGTATCTTGTGGAAGTTTGAGATTCAAATCCTAGCTTTACTGTTGGAACTCTTTTTTTTCTCCTTTATGGAAGCAGGGGTCCGGAAATGCCAGCTGCCATACTGAGTGAGGACACATGTTTTCCTATGACATTTAGGCAACCACATGCCTCTACTCTCTTGTATTTAACCCCCACTGTGTTTTGGTGTCGCCTATTATATTGAAACATAATTTACTGTGTTTATAGTTTTATTTAGTATGAACTACATTATTAATTGTACTATTAATTGATAAATATACTCAAGATACATAAGGTTAATATTATATATGCACGGAATTTTATATTTTCACATTTACATGAATTTTCATTGTGGTTCTTTTTAAAAAATATTAATCTATTTTATGTATATGAATACACTGTAGGTGTCGTCAGACACTCCAGAAGAAAGCATCGAGTCCCATTACAGATCGTTGTGAGCCACCACGTGGTTTCTGGAACTTGAATTCAGGACCACTGGAAGAGCAGTCAGTGCTCTTAACCGCTGAGCCATCTCTCCATCTCACTCCTTTTTTTTAACCATTAACATTTTTTATTGGATATTTTCTTTATTTACATTTCAAAAGTTATCCCCCTTCCCCATTTTCCCCCTCTCCCTAGAAATTCCTTATCCCATCCCCCCTTCTCGCTGCTTATATAGGGTGCCCCCCTGCACTCCTGCTTCCCCACCCTCACATTCCTCTACATTAGGGCATCAAGCCTTCGCAGGACCAAGGGCCCCTCCTCCCATTAATGCCCGACAAGGCCATTCTCTGCTACACATGCAACTGGAGCCATGGGTCCCTCCTTGGTTGGTGATTTAGTCCCTGGAAGCTCTGGGGAGTCTGGTTGGTTGATATTGTTGTTCTTCCTGTGGGGTTGCAAACCTCTTCAGCTCCTTGGGTCCTTTCTCTAACTCCTTCATTAGGGACCCCACACTCAGTCCAATGGTTGGCTGCAAGCATCTGTCTCTGTATTTGTCAGGCACTGGCAGAGCCTCTCAGGAGACAGCTATATCAGGCTCCTGTCAGCATGCACTTCTTGGCATCCACAATAGTGTCTGCATTTGGTGACTGTATGAATCCCCAGGTGGGTCAGTCTCTGGATGGCCTTTCCTTCAGTCTCTGATCCACACTTTGTCTCCATACTTGCTCCCATGAGTATTTTGTTCCCCCTTCTAAGAAAGACCAAAGCACCCACACTTTGGTTTTCCTTTTTCTTGAGCTTCATGTGGTCTGTGAATTGTATCTTGGGTATTCTGAGCTTTTGGGCTAATATCCACTTATCAGTAAGTGTATATCATGTGTGTTCTTTTGTCATTGGGTTACCTCATTCAGGATCATATTTTCTAGTTTATCCATTTGCCTGTGAATTTCATGAAGTTATTGTTTTTAACATTGTGCAAATGTACCACATTTTCTGTATTCATTCCTCTTTTGAAGGACATCTGGGTTGTTTCCAGCTTCTGGCTGTTACACATAAGGTTGCTATGAACATAGTGGAACATGTGTCTTTGTTATATGTTGGAGAATCTTTTGGGTATATGCCCAGGAGTGGTATAGTTGGGTCCTTAGGTAATACTATGTCTAATTTTCTGAGGAACTTCCAGACTGATTTCCAGAGTGGTTGTACCAGCTTGCAATCCCACCAGCAATGGAGGAGTGTTCCTCTTTCTCCACATCCTTGCCAGAATCTGCTGTCACCTGAGTTTTTTATTTTAGCCATTCTGACAAGTGTGAGGTGGAATCTTAGGGTTGTTTTGATTTGCATTTCCCTGATGACTAAGCATGTTGAACATTTCTTTAGGTGCTTCTCAAACATTCGATATTCCTCAGTTGAGAATTCTTTGTTTAGCTCTGTGCCCCATTTTTAGTAGGGTTATTTGATTCTCTGGAGTAACTTCTTGAGTTCTTTGTATATATTAGATATTAGTCCTATATCGGATCACCCCCCTTTAACATTTTATGTATGTATGTATGTATGTATGTATGTATGTATGTATGTATGTATACAGTGTTCTTCTGCCTGCAGGGCAGAAGAGGGCACCAGATCTCATTATAGATGGTTACGTGCCCACGTGGTTGCTGGGAATTGAACTTAGGACCTTTGGAAGAGCAGTTAGTGCTCTTAACCTCTGAGCTATCTCTCCAGCCCTATCATTGTAGTTCTTGTTGGCATTTTCTTTGCAAAAATTTAGGCTTATAAAGCCTTTGGTAACTACAGACTTGAGAGGGCAAAAATTTGACTTTATGTATTTATTTTTATTTGATGTGTATGGATTTTTGCTTGTGTGTATGTTGGTCCAGTGTGTGTGTGTGTGTGTGTGTGTGTGTGTGTGTGTGTGTGTGTGTCTTGGTGTGCCGTGCCTGTAGAGATCAGAAGGGGGTGTCACATCTCTGGAAGTAGAATTACTTTTTTTTTAGAGAGAAAGCTTCTAGCAGGAGGTGACTCTAAACTGAGATCAGGGCTAAGGAGGAGAAATGGACAAAACCAGGATTGGAGGTCAGTTAGGCAGTTTCTGGAATTATTGTAATGCCGTTGTGATATAAAGGTTTGTCAGGAGGATGGTAGGTATAGGGGGAAGTCAGTGGATTTAAGATGGGCCTGATGGGCGGAAGAGGCACAGAATACAGTGTGGACAGATTGAGCCTATTTAGGTGTGTATAAGACAGAGCGAGGCAGTGATCTGGTCTTCCTCAGAACGGTGGTTCTCAGCCTGTGGGTAATAACCCCTTTGGCAAATGTCTATCTCCAAAAATATTTCCATTGCAATTCATAAGAGTGGCAAAATTACAGTTATGAAGTAGGAACAAAAATAATTCTATGGTCAAGGTGTCACCACAACATGAGCACTGTAGTCAAGGGTTGCAACGGGACGAAGGTTGGGAAGCACTGCCTTGGATAAGTAGTGGAGTTGAATAAACAAAAGGAAAATTGTGAGCTGTTATAGGTGGATTGAAATGGAAGAAGGACAGGAGGGTCTATGCTGGGAATTCAGGAGAGACATCTGGGTGGAGCAGAGAACCCAACAGTAACAACTGGGTTTTGGTGCTGTAGAAGTGGTTGGTGACCCTGCTTTTATAACATGGTAGAAGAAAAGCCTGGTATAGGCCGTGGGAGGCAGCATCCTCAAAGGAGAGGAGATAACAGTGACCAGAAAGGCAAGAGAAGCGGGGCAGGAGGACCTGGCTCTTGTGTCAAGAAGAAGGGCAGAGGTGTGGCAAGTGATGCTAAGAGCCAATCTGCTCACTGGCTTTGGTCAAGTAGGAGAATTTAGGCCTTGGCCAGAGCACCTGTGTGCTCTGTGGCCTGTGTGCTCTGTAGTTTGTGAATGAAGGGTGGGAACCAACAATGAAGTCTGATTTTAAAAATGGGAATCCACACTGAGTGTGGTGGCCCATGCCCGTAGTCCTGGCATTTGGTAGGCTGAAGCAGAAAGATCTGAAGTTCTAGTCCAGCATGGGCTACCTATAGCCGGTTACAATAAAACAAACAAAACTACGGATAATTTTATTTTTCTGTACAGAGCTGATAAGGTTGGTACCCTAAAAAATTAATGCACCCTAAAGAAAAGCTTGCCCACTATTGAAAATCGACTTAATCTGTAGCTGGTAATTGTGTCTTTGCACCTGAAGAAAGGGTGATTCTTAGGGACAGGCAGTTGGCTTTGCCTCTTGGTCTATGTTGACTTCCTTTCTATTTTACACAAATATTTTGGAGAAAGTGATGGTGTAATGAGAGCTCAGAATAGCCTAGGTCCTAGGGAATACACAGTATCCCTCTTCTCACAGCCACCTCCTCCATTCCACAGTGGCCACTGAGCCCTCGGGTCCTTCCACTTTTGGAGATGTGACATTTGTGCTGTATTCCACCTGGCCCCACGAGAGCTTTGTTTTATCAAAACTAAATGGCAATGTATTTTATTTTCAAATTAAGACAAATTAAAATTAATTTTGTTTTGGGACTTTTGAGAATTTCACAACATATTCTGAGATAATTGGTTTTGCCCCCGGGTATTGCATAAGACAGCAGCCCTCCCTCTGCTTTTACCTTTGTCCCCAAAGGTCTCACGCATGGTAAGATCTCAACAGGAACAATAATAACAATTATAGTTATGATAATAATTATTATTGATGGGTATGACTGTAGAGAAACTTACTTTGGAATAATAACATTTATCTTAAGGTCACCAGGAAAAAGATTGCCCATAGTTAGTCTCATTTGTTTGTTTAGGAGACAACATAGGTTATGGGACAAAGAAGCCATTTGGGAACTTGTCTTTTTTGTTTTGTTTTGTTTTTTTCTTTACCTTATTTAACCTTCAATTTACCCAGTGGGAAAACACTGGTGATAGTTATACTGACTGCCTTGTTAGTTACAGGAAACAGCTAAACATCCTCTGTGTGTGTGTGTGTGCGTGTGTGCACGTGCGCGCATGAGCACTCAGAGAGAGAGAGAGAGAGAGAGAGAGAGAATTTTTTTATAGGGCACTACCTTATCACATTATTGATGCTGGTTGGACTCATTTTTAAAATTAAATTTTGCATTTCAAATGTGAATATAAATACTGAAGAATTTAAAAGTAGAGAGGAGATTGGGCATCGAGTTGTGAATGTTGTCTCTTTAAAACACAGTGATGAATCCGAATGTCATTTGGGAAAACTGGCAGGCAATCCGGTTGCCTTTTTACACGTAGGGCATGCTGGCTACTAAACTGTGTAGGAGTTTATAATTTGTTAGGTCATTGTGACTTGGGGTAGTTTTCTTCATCCTATGCATGAAGGGTTGACCTCTACTAAGGGTTATTTAGAAACATGATAGCCTCTAAGTAGTGCCTCCGAGTGTCTCTCCCGTTCCGTGTCAGAAAAACAGTTCAAAGGTGCAAAAAAGAGGCTAGCCGCAACATCTAGCGTGTGCTGCACACTCAGTGCTGGGGTGGGTGCTATGTGCATCACCTGACATGGATTAATTCTGGGAGAGCAACTACAGTAGTCTAACTTTTGTGTATGTATTTTATGTGCGTACATTTATTTGCTTATCTGTGTATGTGGGTTTGTATGTGTGGGTCCCGGGGATTGAACTCAGGCCATTAGGTTTGGCAGCAAGTGTCTTTACCTGTTGAACCCTCTTGCCAACCCTGTATTTCCTTGATAGAGACACAGGCTGCGTGATTCAGCTGAGGTTATAGCAGGGGACAAGTTGGCACTTGTGCCACTGTTTATTGCCTCCTAGTTTCTGCAGACTGAGGAACTGTGTTCAGCTCATCTGGGTGTTGCTCCCTCTCTTCAGTGAATGCTTGAGGATGTTAGATAGTCTAGTGACCACGGAACCCCTGCCTAAAGGCCAGCCAGGCAGGGAAATGGGCTCAATTACTAATCAGAAAATCGGAAGTAGTGCCCCTCAGTTTCTCCCCACCTGATTGAAAACTACAGGGCAGAGTCCTCCATCCAATGCCAGCCGCAGGAGGGGCTGTGGCAGGGGAAGAACCAGTCTTACTAGTAGCAGTTGAAACTGGCTTCATGTTTGGAAAACAGAAGTAATGGGACTTAGAATTTTGAATAACTCTATCATTGGGTGGAGCTAGGACTTTAACTGACAGCCATATAATTACATCAGCGAGTAATTGTTATATAGGAAAGTGTTCTGTATGGTGCAGCTTATAACAACAAAAGCTGTAAGCAAATGAGCAATTGTAGAATGGTCGTGTGAATGCTGTCATGAGCATAGCATCCTGGACACTTGATACACAATATGCATGCTTTTTCTCCTTGACTTAGGACCAATTTGGAAATAAGACCCAAGCAACTATTACCAGTGATTGAAATATTACTTTAATAATGATGGAACTCTTGGATCACAAAGGGTTTACTGGCGATGTATTATTTATTAATGACTATTACTGGTGGAGTATTGAGGGTTAATCCCAGCCCTACCCCTTTCTTCACTTTTTATTTGCAAACGATATTTTTCCAAGTGCTTTGTATTCACTGTGTAGCTCAGGCAGGCCTCTGCACCATCAGGCCTTGCCATTTGTCTTTACTCTTGAATGGAAGTGACTTCTTGTCCTTACATATTGATGCTGCAGAGCAGCAAGACTCCTGTGTGGGATAATGTGCAGGGAGCACAGGTCTGGGAATGCTCCGTGTAGACAGGCTGGTTCTCAATGAAGAAACCACTTGGGGCCCGGACTGGGCATGCTCAGTGCTTCCCTTTAACTTTATTCCAAGCGACTCCTCAGGGTGGACAGGAAGTAGAATGCATCTTCCTCGTTATGGTTTGGATCTTAAACATCCTGCAAAAGCCGTGGTGTTGAGGGATTGGTTGTCAGCCATTGACACTGTTGGGTAGAATCTTCTGCAAGACAGGGGACTAGTTAAAGGGTAGGGGCAGGGATAGCATTGAAGGGCGAATGGAGACCTTGGCCCTTCCTCTCTCCTACTTTGCTTCCCTGCATTCATTTGGTGAACTAAGCTCTTTCCTCATGCCTTTCCCACCAAGGTGTTCTGCCCAGCAACAGGACCACTGCTATGGGACCAAGTGGCCCTGGATGGAAACCTCTATAGCTGTGAACCACAAAAACCTCTGTGGCTTGGTTTACCCCCAAAGTATTTTGTCACACAAACCAAAAATACTTGGTTTACCCCAAGTATTTGTCACAGCAACCCAAAGCTGACTGATATAACTTCCCAGGAAAGGAACCATCTGTAAAAATCTAAGGCTGAAGGAGGAGTGTTCATTCACCTTCGACCACCCCATGCTATGATGTACTCTGCAGCTTTAAAACATACAGGTTAACTAGAGATGAGTGAATTTGATGTGTTAAGTTGCTCTTCTCGCTGCTGCCCTACTGTAGAGGAATTACTTGAGGAAGAGAAGTTTGCTCAGGCTCACAGTGCAGGAGACAGTTCAGCCTAGAAGGGAAGCCATGGCTGTGGAACCAGCTTTGGCTATGGTGGCAGAACACCGATTGTTCACATCATGGTGTATCAGGGAGCAGAGCCGGGAATCCAGTGCTCAGCTGACCCCTCTTTCTCTCTTTATTCAGTCTGGATCCCAGTGTGTGGCATGGTGCCATACATTCAGGATCGGTCTTTCCCTCTCAGCCAGTCTTCTTGGAAACACCCTCACAGGCATATCCAGAAGAGTGCTTGGCTAATGCCCCAGGCATTTACTAATGCAATCAAGTTGACAGAACTAATCAACATACCGAGAAAGATGCCCGCCTTCATAGCAGAGAGGAAAACCACATCCCAGGGTTGTCATTACACCACGACTGTATGAAGCCAAAGGAGAAGCCAATGCCCGTGATTAGAAACCACATTTTTCTATTGAGATTAAATAAAGGAAACAAGGAATGTTCTCTGATCTACAAGGAAGGAAGGTGGATGATGAGAGCGTCCCTTCATTTAATTTTTTACATCTTCTATTGAAAATAGATTCTGTCATTTTATTTAAAGTGAGGATTTATTCATTTTAGTAATAAAATGAAATCTGTGAAAATTCATATGGCTTCTTATGGTGGACTTCATTTAAATGGGACTTTATCTTTTAATTTGATGCTTGGAAGAAGGGAAAGTATGCATCCCTGCAGTATGTTTCATTCAGTCTTGGAAGCCAGGGCAGTAGTTTAACTTGTCTGAATCGCCTTATGCACCCCATATAGACCAGTTGGTTTTATGTGTCTTTGTGTGTGTATGTGTGTGTGTGTGCTGTGAATGGGATATGTGTGTATATGTACATGTTTATGTATATGTACCTCTGTGTGTGTATGTATCTGTGTCTATATAGAGAGGCCAAAGGTTGACATCAGGTGTCTTCTGTGATGTCAGGCACATCTGCTTGGCATCCATATTCAGTCCCTATGCTTTCATGGTGGGCACTCTATCAACGGAACCAACTCCACAGCCCCTCACTATTCATTCATTTGTAAAATTTTAAATCACACTACGATTTTGTTCCGTGCAACCTAGCAATACTTCTTTCATATGAAGTTTAGAATACTTGAAGATATCGTCAGCTATAACAGTGTTTAAAAACAAAACCCTGGGCTGGGGAGATGCCTATAAAGATAAGAATACTTGCTAAGCAAGCAGGAGAAACTAGGTTCAAATCTCAGCTTCCATGTGAAAAGCCAGGCATGGCTTCCCAGGCCTGCTACCCCAGTGCTGTGGAGGGTCTGAGACAGGAAGATCCCAGCTTGTTTTTTAAACTTTCTGTAAAACCTTAGGTCCACAATGCTCAAAGTCTTCCTTGTAAGGTTCTTCTGATGTGTACAGCAGAGGATGTGGAGGAGCAAGGGAGTGTTAATAAAGGCACTCAGGATTTGAGCCAGTACATAGGAATGCCAGGTCAAAGAAGGCTCATTTGATGTCGTAGTCCCCACTGGCCAGGTGGTAAAAACAGAGTTAGCTGTTTGGAGACTCCATTTCCTTCTCTAGAGAGTGTGGACATCTAGGGACCACTTGAGGGGTTTGAACCAAATCAATGGAAAGTTTGATAAATTTTTGTAATGCCTTTAAACCACTGTAGCTTACATATGCTTATATCTCCTCTTATCTGCCACTTAGCAGTATGATAAGTCTAAGCAAGATCTCAGCTCTGTCTGCCTGGTAGAATCACTCAAGGAAGTTTTATAAGAGAAAGGATGCCCTTCCTCCATTGTGGTTCAGTGTGAGGCCCCAGAATCTATGAATATTATTTTTAAAAATTTTTGTTTTGGGAGGAAACAAAAGTTTTTAATTACATTGTATGTGTGTGTGTGTGTGTGTGTGTGTGTGTGTGTGTGTGTGTGTGTGTTTTGCATGGGTTCAGAGGTCAGAAGACAACTTGCTGGAAGTGGTTCTCACTACCCACCACGTGAGGCCTGGGAATTAAATTCAGATCATCAGGCTTGGTGGTGCATTTACCTGATGAGCCACCTCTGGTCCAAATATCAAGTCATTTTCGATCTTTTTTTGGGAGGAATTTTTAAATTTTTAATTAAATTTTTTTTAAAAGATTCCTTTTGCTTTTTCTTGGGGCACTGTTGCCCTTACTCTGAGCAAAGAACTATGGGCAGAGGAAATCAGGGTTAGAGAGGACTGGAAGGCAGACACTTTCCTGTGTTCAAACCAAAGTCAAGGGTGCAAAAATGCGAGTGTGGGACTGGATCCTTCCAGTTTCCATCTGTTCCTAGAGCTGATCCTGTGGCCCAGTGCTCCATACCCAAATAATGCCTGGAGAGAGCTGGCCTCCCAGGAGTGCTGACAGGCCTGTGAACACAGGTAAGACCACCACTGCTGCTCAGAGGGATCTGCCTGGAGCCCTCAGGACACAGGAACCAAGGAGCAGCCTGGGACAGGATCCTTCCAGTTTCTGCACCGGGAACACTGGGAAAGAACTGGTCTTTCAGGACTGACACACAGGCTTGCAGGTGGGACAAGCCACAGTTAGAGACAGCAAGACCAGCTAACACCAGGGATAACCAGATGTTGAGAGGCAAGGGCAAAAACATAAGCCATAGAAACCTAGACTACTTGGCATCATCAGATCCCAGTTCTCCCACCACATCAGTCCCTGAATACTTCAACATACCAGAAAAGCAAGACTCTGATTTAAAATCACATATCATGATGATGATAGAGGTTAAGAAGGATATAAATAATTCCCTTAAAGAAATACAGGAGAACACATGTAAACAGGTAGAAGCCCTTAAAGAGGAGACAAAAAATAATCCCTTAAAGAATTACAGAAAAACACAAACAAATAGGTGAAGGAAATGAACAAAACCATCCAGGATTCAAAAATGGAAATAGAAACAATAAAGAAATCACAAAGGGAGACAGACACCCTAGAGACAGAAAACCTAGGAAAGAGATCAGGAGTCATAGATGCAAGCATGACCAACAGAATACAAGAGATAGAAGAGAGAATCTCAGGGGCAGAAGATACCATAGAAAACATTGACACAATAAAGAAAATGCAAAATGCAAAAAGCTCCTAACCTAAAACATCCAGGAAATCCAAGAGACAATGAGAAGACCAAACCTAGGGATAATAGCTATAGAAGAGAGTGAAGATTCCCAACTTAGAGGGCCAGTAAATATCTTCAACAAAATTATAGAAGAAAACTTCCCCAACTTAAAGAAAGAGATATATACAAGAAGCCCACAGAACTCCGAATAGATTGAACCAGAAAAGCAATTCTTCCTGTCACAAAATAGTCAAAACACCAAAAGCACAAAACAAAGAATGAATATTAAAAGCAGTAAGGGTAAAAAGTCAAGTAAGATATAAAGGCAAACCTGTCAGAATTACACCAGACTTCTCAGCAGAGACTATGAAAGCTAGAAGATCCTGGGAAGATGTCATACAGATGCTAAGAGAACACAATGCCAGCCCAGGTGCTATACTCAGCAAAACTCTCAATTACCAAAGATGGAGAAACCAAGATACTCCATGACAAAAATAAATTTACACAATATCTTTCCACAAATCCAGCCCTACAGAGGATAATAGATGGAAAATGCCAACACAAAGAGGGAAACTACACCCTAGAAAAAGCAAGAAAGTAATCGTTCAACAAACCCAAAAGAAGATGGCCACACAAACATAAAAATAACATCAAAATTAACAGGAATCAACAATCACTATTCCTTAATATCTCTTAACATCAATGGACTCAATTAAAATAAAAAGACATTGACTAACAGACTGGAAATGTAAACAGGACTCCGCATTTTGCTGCATACAGGAAATGCACCTCAGTGTTAAAGACAGACACTACCTCAGAGTAAAGGGCTGGAAAACAATTTTCCAAGCAAGAGATTCCAAAAAAACAAGCTGGAATAACCATTCTAATATTGGGGAAAACCAACTTTCAACCAAAAGTTATCAAAAAGTATAAGGAAGAACACTTCATACTCATCAAAGGAAAATTCTACCAAGAAGAACTCTCAGTTCTGAACATCTAAGCTTCAAATGCAAGGGCACCCACATTCATACAAGAAACTACTAAAGCTTGAAGCACACATTGCCCCTCACACAATAATAGTGAGAGACTCAACACCCCACTCTCATCAATGGACAGATCATGGAAACACAAAGTAAACAGAGATACAGTGAAACTAACAGAAGTTATGGACCAAATGGATTTAACAGATATCTATAGAACATTTCATCCTAAATCAAAAGAATATACCTTCTCAGCACCTCATGGCACCTTCTCCGAAACTGACAATGTAAGTGGTCACAAAACAGGCCTCAACAGATACCAGAAGATTGAAATAATCCCATGCATCCTATCAGATCACCATGGACTAAGGCTAGACCTCCAGAGAAGCTGGTTATATTAAAAAACCCAGCAGTTTCACAAGGAGAGAGAACAGCCACCCAGATTTGCACAGGATGGAGCGGACTAGAACATTCAGGAAGCTCCTGCGAAGCTGGAGATGGAGGTGGAGGCAGCACACCAAGACATGATGCTAGGATAGCCGGAAGGATTCAAGGGAACCTTCCCTGATGCAAGATAACAAGAGATACGGATGGGCCAAATGGCCATGGGAGGTGCTGTGCACATAAACAATAGGAGTGCCGGGACCACTGCTCCTGTGTCACCTGGTACTCTGGCCCCTCCAGGACCTGACACTATGATGGCAGATGGAACCCTGGGATTGACCCCACTACCAACTGAACGATTTGGCCATGCTGCTACAGCCGAAGGAATTGGTGGAACTCCTGCATTCAACGGTCCAGGTCTAGGAGCTGAATTTGCTCCAAATAAATGCAATTTTAGGGGAAAAAATCCCTTTGATACTAGTGGTCAATTGAGAGTATTTATCTCAGGGCGTTCTTGTTAAGCAATTCACTTTAAAGATTTTTGGTTTTGTTTTTAGTTTTTCAAGACAAGGTTTCTCTATGTAGCTCTGGCTGTTCTGGAACTCAAGATGTAGACCAGGCTGGCCTTAAACTCATAGAGATCTACCTGCCTCTGCCTCCCAAATGCTGGGATTAAAGGCGTGTGCCAACACTGCCCAGATAACTTTACAGTTTGTAGCCCAGCTAATACATGTGGCATTTTATAGCTTAGAACGTGCTAACACATTCCACTGAATGCCCATTATAATCCTGTGCATAGATGCTATTTTCTCATATAACTGAGAACATGGTGGCAATTCTTTACTGGATGTTATATTTTATTATTCAATAAGATAGAAATTGATTACAACATCAGCTGAGTGGAACTGAGTCACATGAAAAATTACTACACATAAATATACACTCATGCAATACATACATATATATATACATGTTATAGTAATATATACATAATGTTAATGTCTTATATTAGCCATGTGGACATTATACAAATGTGTATTATCCATATGCACTGCACACACACACACACACACACACACACACACACACACACACACACCTGCTAGTAGTAGGGCTATTTTCCTACATGTCTTCAACCTCCCTACATTCAAGCTTATAACATCATCCACAAATGTTCTACCTTCTCTCCCAGGCCTCTTCAGTGCCCTTACTCTCTCCAGATGCTCAGAGTTCTTTGATAAGACCCTATTCTTACATGAGTCCAAATATCAGTTGTTTTCAATTTTGTTTCTGGAGGAATTTTAAAAAGAATTTAATTAAAATGTTTCTTTTCTAACATTCTTTTGATTCTAGAGGTTAATTGAGAGCCTTTATCTTAGTGCGGTCTATTAGTCAGAGACATTTACAGTTACATTGTACAGACTCTGTGTCCAAGGATGTAGACAGCCACAGGAAGGCTTGCTGGGTGTGAGTCAGGTAGCTGTATTTGTGCCTGAAAGGTCTTCCAAATGCCCATGTATTGAGGTGTGTGGCTGGAGGAAGCTAAGTTGCTGGGGCATGCCCTTGGAGGAGATGTTGAGACCCCTGCCCCTTTCTTACTGTATTCTGGACCTTATGAGGTGAGCAGGCCTCGCACTCCATGCTCTTCCACGATGTTCTGTATCGTCTTGTGCCGGAAGCAGCAAAGCTCACTGTCCATGGACTGAACATGTGAGCCGAAGTATACCTTTCTTCTTTTTAAATGGTTTCTCCCAGCTATGTATTATAGTCACAGAAAACTCACTTCACATAGGATGCTGGCTTCTAGTCCCAACTCTGAGACTCAGCAGCCCTGTCACCCAGAATGCTTACTTAGCTCAAGTTTCTTCATCTGGAAAATGAGGTATTCCTATAGATACAGAGTGACAATGTTGAGTTCAGTGTGTTCATTGGTGGACTCAGGAACCAGACTCCCCGAGTTGCTTTTCTTTAAGACAAGCCTTTTCATAACCCAGGCTGGCCTCAAACTTGCTGTGTACCCAAGGATAGCGTTAAACCCAGGGCTCTGTACAGGCATTGTATCCAATGAGCCGCACTCTCAGCCTTAGACTCCCTGGATTCAAATCCAGTATTGCTACTGACTTTCTGGTATGAGAACTTTTGATAAGTTTCTTAACCCTTTTGTGACTTAATTTCTTTGCCTACCACATATTTCAAATATCCTCAGAATTGTGAAGATGAAAGACTTATTTAGACAGAAAAGAGGGCGTGGCCAAGCTCTGGCCATGTGCCTGGTACCAGAAATGCCAGCCACACTGTCGTTATATATTGGCTCTTAATACTGGCTAACAGAGGCAGTGAATTTGTTTTCAGAGGAGGTGGATGAGAGTATGTTGGAATACAGGGTTTTAATCCTACATGGTCCTGAATTCTATTCATCTCTGTCTGCTAAGCCAAGGGATATAAACAGGACTTCTAGGTTATCCTTGTCCTGGATAAAGAGACACCGTGACCACTTGCAGACATGATGACCACTTGCCCCCACTGTATTCATTTTTAAAAGGTTTTTGTTCCGAGCAGTAACTAATACAATGTACATAGTATTTTCAGGACACAGCAAGCCAGAAATCTTCCCGTGTAATTTAAACTATAACCCAGTATGTGTGGGTTGTTTCTCTGAGAATTAAGAGGGATAATCTTATCTTACTCAGAACTGCTGAAGGAGACTTGGTATGTGAGAAGACAAACGCTGGAGACTTGCAGAGTTTCATTCAAAAAACAGTCATTGGCAAGGACTTTTAGCCCTGTAGTGTTACTTTACATCCTCTCTGGACAGCGCCCGTGTCTTGCCCGGTGATGAGGAGCCTCAGTTTAACTCAGAGTGCTACTAAAGATTTGAGTGTTTTAAGGAGTTGGTGGTTTCGTTTCCTTGGCAGTTATTGGCAGTCTTTGAGATGATTAGATGATAGGTGTGTGTCGCTTTGAATGACAACTGACAGTTGTTGAGCCCCTGGCATATAACATACTCCAGTAAATGCTGAGTGCCAGGCTGGGGAGATGGCCCCGTAGGTGGATTGCTTTGCTACATCAGCATGGAGAGCTGGGTTCTGCCTTCAAGAAGCCGTCGAAGATGTGTGAGTCATATCCACCTATGGTCTCAGTGCTGGGGGCTGACACAGGTAAATCCCTGGGGTGGCTGGCTAGCCAGCTCAGGCAAATTGGTGAGTTCCAGGTTCAGTGAGAGGCTGCCTGGAAAGATAAGGTGGGGCGCGGCAGAGGAAGACACTAGATGGGTACCAGTTCACGTACACGAATACACGCATCTCTAAAAAGTGCTTTTTGTCACTGTTTTCGAGCATCTGTGTTTGAAACAGAGGCCAAAGGATAATGAACCCTTTTCAACACTTACAAACCTAGAATGAGCTATCAAGTTTTCGACAGGAATAGCAGCATCCAAGCAGGGCCAGCAGCTGGGTGGTCCCGTTGGTGGTCGTTTTTGTAGCCTCTAGGTAGCTGGCTCCAGGTTATGATGAGACCCATAGCATCCCAGGAAGCCTTGGCTTTGGGCTCTGCCTGCTCTCTGTCTTCTGGGGATAAGAACAGTGATGTTAACTTAACTCATGGGTTTGAGAAGAGGGTTTTTATTGGACACTGTTACAGGTTAGATTCACACACTGAAGTCATAACCCCTCCGTGTCTGAGAATGTGGCCATGGTTGGAGATGGTCTTTAAAGAGGTTCTGATGAGAATGGGCCATATGGAATCTAATGTAGCTGCTGTCCTTATATGGAAAATCAAGACACTTGATACACAGAGAGAAGATTATGTGAGGACACAGAGCGAGAGAGTAAAGCTAAGGAGAGGGGCTCCAGAGAAGCCAGTCTCAGCCTTCCAACTTCCAGAATCAAGACGATCCGTCTCTGCTGTTTAACTCGTTTGTGGTGCTTTGTTATGGCCTATAGAAACTACCATAGGCACCCAGCAAAGTTTCTCGGGTGGTATGCTTGGCAGAGAAGACTAGGAACTGAGACGGTGAGTGGCGTGTGACCTCCATGGACTTTGCTGTGACTTTAGCCATTGCATTTCACAGTGCTGCTCTTAATTATTTCCCTGTGTCTAGGGAAGCAGGCTAGTGCATAAAGCTGTCAGAATCCTTAGTGTGGTAGTCAGGGTCATTGTCCTCCACTCAATAAAAGACATTTTATGTTCAGGATGAGAGGAGATATCAATTGAAAGTTTGCTGGGTTGTAAAATTATGCACATTGATTATCCATCTTTAATAACATTTGCTTATCCACGGGCAGTGGAGAAAAATGGGCTCTTTGGTGACTTAAAAGCATGTGTTGCTAACATTCCAAAGCACTGGGAATAAGGATCTCTTTGAAAGTGAAAAGTAGCTAAAGGGTGGGGACAGACACTTTTTGTTCTACAGAACAGAAGGGAGTCACAGTTTGAGTTCCCTTTGGGAGGCGGGCATGCAGTGCAGGCAAGGAAGCACTGTTTGTGGTGGAGAACGACTTTGCTTTGAGTCAGGGCTCTTCCAGTTGGTTTTGTCTTCTGCCCTCTCACCTGCCTCTCCTTGGTACACCACTGGACGAGGGGAAATCGTTTTGGATAGTTGATATTTGCTATCTGTTAAAAATAGCGTGCTTGCCTTTCTTCAATTAGGAGGAAGGCAATATTTTTTAGGTCCTGACACAGTTTGTTTTTAGTTGGAAGCCATGAAGACTATGAGACAGAAATCCCCAAATAACAGCTTTCTAGCAGAGTGTGAGCGTAGCGGGGGTGGGGTGGGGTGGGGGGGTTTCTTTATGAACCACATTTGAAAATCGCAGCCTAGCACACCCTGGGCTGGTGGAATAAAAACACACACACTTGGGGGGGGGGGTGGTGTTTGATTTTCTACCAGCACCTTTGAAATCTTGCAAAGGCTGTGGAAACTGAGCATGTGTTGGCTCTGACTCATGCCCGCCTAGCTTGTGTTTGGGAATCGGATCAACAAAACAGCTGGCGTCTTGGTACAGTGGGGTCCACACAATACTGTAACTGTGGGAACAGTGTCGTTAAGAGCTCAAGAATGAAACTGCAGCCCCCAGCATGCCTCTGGAGGCCGCAGCAGTCACGCCTCTGTGGGCCACAGCACTGGAGAAGGAAATATCCTGCTAGCATTCCTTGTAATTGTGAAGGATTTAATAAAGGATATTACAATGCATGTTGGCACACTGTCTTTATCCTTGCTTCCTCTGAGGGAAGTTTAATCTTTGGGGGATTTGGTATAAGTCGAATCCTTTTCACAAAGACAACTTTTTTGAATGAAATTTTTTTTTTTTAATTAGGTATTTAGCTCATTTACATTTCCAATGCTATACCAAAAGTCCCCCTTACCCACCCACCCCCACTCCCCTACCCACCCACTCCCCCCCTTTGGCCCTGGCGTTCCCCTGTACCGGGGCACACAAAGTCTGCGTGTCCAATGGGCCTCTCTTTCCAGTGATGGCCGACTAGGCCATCTTTTGATACATATGCAGCTAGAGTCAAGAGCTCAGGGGTACTGGTTAGTTCATAATGTTGTTCCACCTATAGGGTTGAAGATCCCTTTAGCTCCTTGGGTACTTTCTCTAGCTCCTCCATTGGGAGCCCTGTGATGCATCCATTAGCTGACTGTGAGCATCCACTTCTGTGTTTGCTAGGCCCCGGCATAGTCTCACAAGAGACAGCTACATCTGGGTCCTTTCAGTAAAATCTTGCTAGTGTATGCAATGGTGTCAGCATTTGGAAGCTGATTATGGGGTGGATCCCTGGATATGGCAGTCTCTACATGGTCCATCCTTTCATCTCAGCTCCATACTTTGTTTCTGTAACTCCTTCCATGGGTGTTTTGTTCCCACTTCTAAGGAGGGGCATAGTGTCCACACTTCAGTCTTCATTTTTCTTGAGTTTCATGTGTTTAGGAAATTGTATCTTATATCGTGGGTATCCTAGGTTTTGGGCTAGTATCCACTTATCAGTGAGTACATATTGTGTGAGTTCCTTTGTGATTGTGTTACCTCACTCAGGATGATGCCCTCCAGGTCCATCCATTTGCCTAGGAATTTCATAAATTCATTCTTTTTAATAGCTGAGTAGTACTCCATTGTGTAGATGTACCACATTTTCTGTATCCATTCCTCTGTTGAGGGGCATCTGGGTTCTTTCCAGTTTCTGGCTATTATAAATAAGGCTGCTATGAACATAGTGGAGCATGTGTCCTTCTTACCAGTTGGGGCTTCTTCTGGATATATGCCCAGGAGAGGTATTGCTGGATCCTCCGGTAGTACTATGTCCAATTTTCTGAGGAACCGCCAGACTGATTTCCAGAGTGGTTGTACAAGCCTGCAATCCCACCAACAATGGAGGAGTGTTCCTCTTTCTCCACATCCTCGCCAGCATCTGCTGTCACCTGAATTTTTGATCTTAGCCATTCTCACTGGTGTGAGGTGGAATCTCAGGGTTGTTTTGATTTGCATTTCCCTGATGATTAAGGATGTTGAACATTTTTTCAGGTGCTTCTCTGCCATTCGGTATTCCTCAGGTGAGAATTCTTTGTTCAGTTCTGAGCCCCATTTTTTAAGGGGGTTATTTGATTTTCTGAGGTCCACCTTCTTGAGTTCTTTATATATGTTGGATATTAGTCCCCTATCTGATTTAGGATAGGTAAAGATCCTTTCCCAGTCTGTTGGTGGTCTTTTTGTCTTATAGACAGTGTCTTTTGCCTTGCAGAAACTTTGGAGTTTCATTAGGTCCCATTTGTCAATTCTCGATCTTACAGCACAAGCCATTGCTGTTCTGTTCAGGAATTTTTCCCCTGTGCCCATATCTTCAAGGCTTTTCCCCACTTTCTCCTCTATAAGTTTCAGTGTCTCTGGTTTTATGTGAAGTTCCTTGATCCACTTAGATTTGACCTTAGTACAAGGAGATAAGTATGGATCGATTCGCATTCTTCTACATGATAACAACCAGTTGTGCCAGCACCAATTGTTGAAAATGCTGTCTTTCTTCCACTGGATGGTTTTGGCTCCCTTGTCGAAGATCAAGTGACCATAGGTGTGTGGGTTCATTTCTGGGTCTTCAATTCTATTCCATTGGTCCACTTGTCTGTCTCTATACCAGTACCATGCAGTTTTTATCACAATTGCTCTGTAGTAAAGCTTTAGGTCAGGCATGGTGATTCCACCAGAGGTTCTTTTATCCTTGAGAAGAGTTTTTGCTATCCTCGGTTTTTTGTTATTCCAGATGAATTTGCAAATTGCTCCTTCTAATTCGTTGAAGAATTGAGTTGGAATTTTAATGGGGATTGCATTGAATCTGTAGATTGCTTTTGGCAAGATAGCCATTTTTACAATGTTGGTCCTGCCAATCCATGAGCATGGGAGATCTTTCCATCTTCTGAGATCTTCTTTAATTTCTTTCTTCAGGGACTTGAAGTTTTTATCATACAGATCTTTCACTTCCTTCGTTAGAGTCACGCCGAGATATTTTATATTATTTGTGGCTATTGAGAAGGGTGTTGTTTCCCTAATTTCTTTCTCAGCCTGTTTATTCTTTGTGTAGAGAAAGGCCTTTGACTTGTTTGAGTTAATTTTATATCCAGCTACTTCACCGAAGCTGTTTATCAGGTTTAGGAGTTCTCTGTTGGAATTTTTAGGGTCACTTATATATACTATCATATCATCTGCAAAAAGTGATATTTTGACTTCCTCTTTTCCAATTTGTATCCCCTTGATCTCCTTTTGTTGTCGAATTGCTCTGGCTAATACTTCAAGTACTATGTTGAAAAGGTAGGGAGAAAGTGGGCAGCCTTGTCTAGTCCCTGATTTTAGTGGGATTGCTTCCAGCTTCTCTCCATTTACTTTGATGTTGGCTACTGGTTTGCTGTAGATTGCTTTTATCATGTTTAGGTATTGGCCTTGAATTCCTGATCTTTCCAGAACTTTTATCATGAATGGGTGTTGGATCTTGTCAAATGCTTTTTCTGCATCTAACGAGATGATCATGTGGTTTTTGTCTTTGAGTTTGTTTATATAATGGATTACATTGATGGATTTTCGTATATTAAACCATCCCTGCATCCCTGGAATAAAACCTACTTGGTCAGGATGGATGATTGCTTTAATGTGTTCTTGGATTCGGTTAGCGAGAATTTTATTAAGAATTTTTGCATCGATGTTCATAAGAGAAATTGGTCTGAAGTTCTCTATCTTTGTTGGATCTTTCTGTGGTTTAGGTATCAGAGTAATAGTGGCTTCATAAAATGAGTTGGGTAGAATACCTTCTACTTCTATCTTGTGAAAAAGTTTGTGCAGAACTGGAGTTAGATCTTCTTTGAAGGTCTGATAGAACTCTGCACTAAACCCGTCTGGTCCTGGGCTTTTTTTGGCTGGGAGACTATTAATAACTGCTTCTATTTCTTTAGGGGATATGGGACTGTTTAGAAGGTCAACTTGATCCTGATTCAACTTTGGTACCTGGTATCTGTCCAGAAATTTGTCCATTTCGTCCAGGTTTTCCAGTTTTGTTGAGTATAGCCTTTTGTAGAAGGATCTGATTGTGTTTTGGATTTCTTCAGGATCTGTTGTTATGTCTCCCTTTTCATTTCTGATTTTGTTAATTAGGATTTTGTCCCTGTGCCCTTTAGTGAGTCTAGCTAAGGGTTTATCTATCTTGTTGATTTTCTCAAAGAACCAACTCCTCGTTTGGTTAATTCTTTGAATAGTTCTTCTTGTTTCCACTTGGTTGATTTCACCCCTGAGTTTGATTATTTCCTGCCGTCTACTCCTCTTGGGTGAATTTGCTTCCTTTTTTTCTAGAGCTTTTAGATGTGTTGTCAAGCTGCTAGTATGTGCTCTCTCCCGTTTTTTCTTGAAGGTTGAATGAAATTTTAAAAGAACAAAACAAAACCAAAAACAAAACAAAACACGTTTCTCTTTTCCAGTCCCCTTTCTGGAACTGCCTTGACTTTTAGGTTTGTCTCTGTTGTAGATTTGAAAAACTCATCTCAGGAGCTGAAAACCCAGAGGCTGACTGGATTCAGGGCTGTATTGCCTCTTGGTGCAGAAGGAGCTTGGGCTACCTTGTGAATGCTGGGTGGGGGAGAGAATGGGTACCAGGCAGAAGCTGGGGAGGTCACTTTGAAACAGCCCACAGTAGTTGGTGAGTCCATCCCGTCCTCAGCTCATGCACATGCTAATTTTGGTAGTGTAGATTGCATGCACTGCTTCAAGTGGTCATGTATGTTAGCTTCTTTAGTCCAAAGGTGACAGTGAAACAGGGGACTGATCAAATACTAAGGGTGACAGGCAGGAAGGATGGAGTGTGGTTCTTGCTACGACTGGAGATGGATCTAGAAGACGTAGGAACTTCAGTGAAGTTTGGGCAAGCCAGGAACCTTTGTTAATTCAGACAATACTTTGCAGTCACTTTTAGGCTGTATTGTTTTTGTTTTGTTTTGTTTTGGTTTGGTTTTGAGATAGGGTCTTTCTATGTAGCTTGGCTGGTTCTAAAACATACTAGGTTGCAACCTGGGCTGGCTTCAAGGTTGTGCTAATTCTCCTGCCTCTGCCTCCCAGATGCCAGAATTATAAATACACACCATTCTACCTGGCTAGCTTGTGCCATTGATTATTTAGCCCATTGAAAGCTTTCTTTCTCATTCATATCAGTGTTTCAAAGTGGAGTATGGTGGGGTAAAGAGGCCCACAACACATGTTACTGGATTCCACCCATGAAATGCCCCACTTCAGTAGATCTGGGTTCCCAGAGAAGGTGCATCGTTAACTGGTTTCCAGGCAGTGCTGTTGCTACTGTCCCGAGGGCTGTGTTCCAAAGAATACTGTATTCCCTGAATCATTTCTCATCTACAAACGCTCCATATTTCCTGGCCAAACAGAAGGAATGGAACAAATATCTCTGTGGGTACTTTCCTGAATAAATATGCCCTATTCTAGGCTGGTTGCTGGGCTAAGAAGAGTCTCCTTCTCTCTCCCTCTCTCCCTTTACCTCTCTCTTCCCCTCTCTCCCTCTTCTTCTCTCCCCCCCTCTCTTTCTCTCTATCTCTCACACACAAATACACGCACACAAGTTTTCATTTGTTTAAACAGGATTCTTTTTTTAAAAAAAAATTTATTTATTTTATGTGTATGAGTACACTGTAGCTGTTTTCAGACACACCAGAAGAGGGCATCGGATCCCATTATAGATGGTTATGAGCCACCATGTGGTTTTTGGAAATTGAACTCAGGACCTCAGGAAGAAGAGTCAGTGCTCTTAACTGCTGAGCTGTTTTCTCCAGCCCCAGCCAGGATCTTATTATAGACCCTGTGGCTGGCCTTGAATTAGCAGTCCTCCTGCCTCAGCTCCCCTCTGCTGGAGTGACAGGAGTGCTCTCCCACTAGATTCTCACTCTTGTGTGCCAGTTGTTGGTTGCTCATTTAGCCTAGATTAAAAGAGGGTCAAAACTTGCATAGTAGGCTTTTAAGTCCTTTTCTCTGGGTCGTTTAAGAGCCCAAGTAAAGGTGGAGTCTAGTGGGAACAGGTGTGTTTGAATGTCTGGCGAGATATAATCTTTTCAACAGAGAGGAAACTACAGTCGTCATCAAAGCCAGACCAAAAACTTTCTGAAAGTTCCATTTTCTGTAAGGGGTCTAAAGTATTGTTGCTTTTTTTTCTGGAGAAAACAAAGTGAACTCAAGTGGAGCTGATGCCCCCCCCTTCTTCTTCCCCTCCCTCTCCCTCTTCCCCTCCCTCTCCCCTTCCCCTCCCTCTCCTGCCCCTCCCCTAGTACACAGCTAATGAACATTAGTAACAGCTGCACCTCTTTGAGGCTTGGGAAAGTGCTGATGAAATCCTGTGGTTTTATTCATGACTTAAGATTTTTTTTTTAACTCTTTGCTTTCTAAAAGTGCCTTGGTACTGATTTTCATCCTAAATACTTTGAAGAGTTTACATGACTTTTCCAGCTTTTGATAATGGTCAAACCACTCAACATGTTTGGAATTTGATTTGCCTTAAGTTTAAACTGCAAAGATAAACGTTAGTGCTTTTTTTCAAAAATTAGCTGATTTTTCCCATGGGTTTTGAGGAATTTTTAAAAAATGTTTTTTCTCTTTTTCTCTCTCTTTTTTTTTCCCCCTTGGCTTGCATAGAGAGCCTAGGCTGTCCTTGATCTCATATATGCAGCGAGGGGTGATGACCTTGAATTCCTGATCCTCCTGCTTTGACCCTCGAGCGCTGAGGTTTTAGGTGTCAACTACCATACCCAGGTTTTAATGTTTTAGGTAAACTCCTCCATCTCTTCTTCTGTCTCTGGTTTGTCTTCCTCTTGTTCCTCCTCTTCCTGTCTGCCTTAATCTCATTTGCCTCATTGCCAGTGCTGGGGACCAAGTCTAGGACCTCATACACACAAGACGACTGCCCTACTGCTAATCCAGCCAGGCCCACACCTCTTACAAAAAATACTCCTTGGAGATTGATCACTGAGACTTGGGTCAGAGGGAGTTTGCTGTCTTTTAGAGCCGGCCATGATTGACACTGGGAAGTTTAATGTGGGTTGTATCTCTTATGGATATCCAGAGTCACATCTTGAACTTGCAGACATTGTGCTGATTTAAAATAAGTAAAGTGGGGTTATAAAACACTTGATCACTTTGGCATAACCTTGGATTTTTAAGTTTTCAGAAGAAAAAGCATATTAGTTAACTATTCTTGCTGTTGTGGCCAGAAGCTTGACAACTTAGGGAGGAAGTTGGCACATGGTGTGTGGGATCCCATCCACCATGGGAAAAAGGCATGGTGGGAAGAAAGGTCATACTATATCCATAGTAAGGAAGCAGAGGGCAGATAGGAAGTGGGGCTTACCACCCTCGTGACATACTTCCTCCTCCAGTGAGGCTCCACCTCTTAAAGATACAACAACCTTCAAAAAATAGCACTGTGGAATCTAATGTTCCAACACGTCAGCCTGTAGGGGGCGCTTTACATTTAAACCACAGAACAAGGGCATAGCGGATAATATACTCTTCCTTTTACAGAACTGCCCCTGGGTGGGGGCGGGGGGGGGGGGAACAAAAACTAAACAACCAGTCAGCAGACTTCCTGTCTTCTTAGACCAGTGGGTCTCAACTTCCATAGAGGTTGTCTACATATCCGATATTTATTTATATTGTGATTCGTAACAGTAGCAAAATTACAGTTATGAAGTAGCAGCGAGGTAATTTTATGGTTAGGTGTCACAAGAGCACGAGGAACTGTATTAAAGTGTTGCAGCATTAGGAAGGTTAGAACTGCTGCCTTAGACATGTCCTGCTGTGGAAAGGAGAGCATTTGAAGGGTTGGAGGGGCTGGAGAAGGGACCCCTGAGTTTATCACTTCATTTCAAATTTTATTCATCTATCTATCTATCTATCTATCTATCTATCTATCTATCTATCTATCTATCTATCTATCTATTTGTGTGTGTGTGCTTTGACTGCATGTCTGGCACCCAAGGAGGCCAGAAGAGACTGTCAGATCCCTTGCAATGGAGTTTCTGATGATTCAGAGCCTCCGTCTCTCTACCTGTGTGTGTGTGGGGGGGGGGGAGGGGGGAGGGGGAACTGAGCAATAAGTATCGTTAACCTCCCAGCCTCTGCTCCACTGGGCTTTTTATACCATGTGAAGGCTGCATTGTCCTTCCGTTGCTCATCCCTCCTCCAAGCAGACACTCAGCTGAGAGGGGAAAAGCCTAACCTTCAGATGCATCTTGGGTATAGATACCTGAAAAACCAAAAGCAGATTCACACATAGGCAAAACACTGAGAAAGTCTTTCTTCCCTGTCTCCCCAGGTTAACTTTGTGGCTTGCCAGCTCTTTGCCTTGTCTGCTGCTTTCTGGTTCAGAATCTACTTACATCCTGGTAAAGCCAGCCCTGAGGTCCGGCACACCTTGGCCACCATTTTGGGCATCTATTTTGTTGTGTTTTGTTTTGGTTGGTGAGTATACACCTCCTAAATTCTAATGTTTATTGCTTGGATGTTTTGTAACTCTTGGTAAGAAATATATGACATTGTAAAATACCTCATGCATTGAAAAGATTGGTGAGATTGTGAATGTCGTAAAAATCTTAGTGTAAACTAATGGGGATGTTGTGGGAGCCTTCACTCATGTTAAGGACTGGAGCCAACAATGAGGCTACCTGTTGAAAGTCTTTTTTTTTTTCCCTTCTTAAGATTAGATCTCTACAGACCTCCTTGAGTCATATAGATGGAATGCTGTAAGGTTTAACTCTTCCCAACAGAGACCCTCCCTAATGTTTGCAGATGGTGTGTTTCTTGTCTTCCTGTTGGAGACTTGGTGTTAGTCCAAAGGTTTCAGGGCAGGTATCAGGGCTATGCGTCATTTTCTAACAGATGTGAGATTTAGCTTAGTGTGGAAACCTGCTAACACCGGGAGATTGCAAATACCTAGGCAGTGACACTCCTTAGGGTACACTCTTTAGACAATAACATTTCTAGACGTGACTCTTCAAGGAAATTGTGAATTTGGTGAAGGTCCCACAATACTTTCACAAACCACTGGGAAAAGATGCACATTTCGAATCAGCCACGGTGTGACAAAGCCCTGGAATATAGGGAGTGGGATTTTGGTACTGGTACTTTGAAACTTAGAAAAATAGCTTTGAGACTTAAAAACAGAAAATCCACACAAAAGAAATCTCTTTGGGCTTTCAATTTTATATGGATGTAAACCAGCTGTAAACATTCCCACTTACTGATTCCAGACATTCCTAGGGCTGCAACTGTAAACTGTGTCCAGGTTTCCTGGTGTCTTTTTTTTTTTTTTTTTTTTTTTTGAGATACAGTGTTTTGATTCCGTAGAACAATAATTTGACTTATGTTCTCTCGTGAATTAACTAATTGCTTACTCCTTGGAATGGGTGGGTGGGAGTGGGGTATCCAGTAGGTACATCATTATGTTTTAGCATCTTTCCTCCCCCCCCTTTTTTTTTTATATCTTAAAGGTATGCTGTACATCTCTTTGTGCTGGTGTTGATGTGTTATGGGGTCATGGTCACTGCAAGTGTATCCAATATTCACAGGTAAGATCCTGGGATAGAGCAGTGTACGGGAAGAATTTTGGAATCTTCTGGGGGAAATGTATTCCGCTTGTTCCCTTAAGTGATGTGTCTAAGAGTCTCCAGGATAGAAGAGAACCGGGAGGATAGGAATCTTCAGGGAAAAGGATGAGGGAAAAAGATAAACATCTTTATGTAAAAAAAGATACAAAGTGGGATTCAGTTGAAAGAGGGTTTATCTGTATTAGGCAGCCTCTAGCTGGGTCCAGCTTAGATGGTCACCGCACTAGACTACAATGCAGCTGTAGAAAGGAGTGCCCAGCAGAGGTACAGGATGTCATGTGTGCACCTCAAAATGAATGTGTTGAATGAAGGAAACCACCCATATTGTGTTTTAGAAAATACAAGGTAATCTGTGGTGGTAAGAGGATCAGAAGTTACTTGGCGTGGGGTGATGCTGGGACATGGGAAAAGAAGCGTGCAGGGGTGATGTGAGGCAAAGCGCAGTCTCAAGTTTGGGTGCCATTTTCTGAGTGTTAGCGCATATCAGAGCTCATTACTTGCGTTCTTTGAATACGTAAATGTATAACATAAGGAAAACTCTTCAGCAAGAAAGAGCAACGTTTTGCTGTGATGTTTGCTTTTAAGGCACAGAAATAGTTTAGCTCTTCCTTGAAGTCTGCAGGATCCCATGATCAGAAGATAGACTGGTGGTGTGTGTGTTTATTTTTACAGTGTCCGTCTTTCCTGTGGTCTGTCTGAAATCTCAGTGTTGATTTTGCCTTTTGTGGACCCTAGAACATTATTGCTTTTTCAAGTTTCCTTTATTTAAAAGAAATGTACTTGGGAGGGCTGGAGAGAAGGTTCACGCAAGTTCAGTCCCTATTGTCCATGTGTGGTGCTCACACCTGCCTGTGACTCGAGTTTCAGAGAACCCGGCTTCCTCTTCTGGCTTCCATGGGCACCTGCATTCACGTGCACACACAATTAAAAATGAAGTAACCCCTGAAGGATTTGTTTTATTTGTATTATGTGTGTGCCTGTGTGAGTTTATGTGTCCCGTGTGTATACAGATGCCGGAGGAGGGCACTGGATCCCCTGGGACCGGGGCTACAGGAGGTAACAAGCCCCATGATGTAGATTCTGGGAATCGCACCTGGGTCTTCAGTCAGAGCAGCAAGAAATCTTAGTTGCTGAGCCGCCACTTCAGCCTCTAGTGTATTTTGAAAATATAAAGACTTTTATCTTTTGCTTATGATGCATTTTCAGTGTTTAGAAAGACTCTTGGCACAGGCAAGACTGAAGGCTCAGTAAATATTTATGGAAGAGATGGCTGGGGTGCTTTGAAAAGATACTTTCAGGCCATGCGTATTGGCATAGGCCTTTAGTCCTGGCTCTGGGGAGGCAGAAGCAGGAGGATTTCTGTGAGTTGGAGGCCAGTATGCTCTACATGATGCATTCCAAGACAGCCAGGGCTATGTAGAGAGTCCCTGTCAAAAGATGGGGTGGTGAGGAACAGAGGGATGGAGGGGGAGACGGAGGGAGGGAGGGAGGGAGGGAGGGAGGGAGGGAGGGAGAGGGAGAGAGAGAGAGAGAGAGAGAGAGAGAGAGAGAGAGAGAGAGAGAGAGAAAAGGTGGGCTTTTCTGGTTTTTGGAGGCCACTTGATTAGTGAGCACCACACATGTTAAAAACACATTTATGTAACTTTTCAATATAATTTTGTTTTGAAGGAAAGTCTTCTTTTTTTTAATAGACTTTTACACTTCATTAGTCTTCCAACTTTGTATTCAAATGAGCCCTGGGAGTGACTTTTAATCTCCCTCTCCTCGGAGCCTCTCCACGAGAAGATAGCACCATTCTTTCTGGAGGAACATCAGGAAGTCCATTTTTCTAATTTGAGAAGGAAGATGATTTCTTTACACCATATGTATAATGCTTATAAGAGCCTTAAGAAGAGTCATGTTGTGGTGACTGTGTGTGTGTGTGTGTGCCCGAGTGCCTGAGTGCTTGTCTTTTCTTAGACATGCTTTTAAATGACTAATGATAATATTGCATTTTATAGCACATTTTTCCTTTTCCTTTTTCCATTGTCACATCTTTCTCTTTTACTGTTTTTTTATTTCTAAACATTTTGATGCAGCATGCTTTGGTCATATTGTTCCCCTTCCCCAGCTCCTCCCAGATCTCCGCTCCCTCCTCCTTCCTTCATAGTCTTTCTCTTAAACAGTCAAACCAAGCAGGAACAGAACAAAACAAAGCCAAAGCCAAACGGCCAGAAGGCCACATGGATTGTGTTTTGTGTTAGCTATTACCGGTATTCCCGAGCACACAGCCTGCCGCCCCACGGATGTGGTTGGTACACCGGAGTCTCCCACCAGTCATCAACTGCAAACAGCATCTTGGTTAGGGGTGGCACTTTGCCAGTTACCTACCCACCATAATCTGTAAGCACTTCCTCATACTTACATGACACTGGTAGGGCGCACTCTGGCTTTTAAAGGGTCATGTGAGCCCTTGTTCCACAGCGGGCCTAGGTTTCCATATTCCATTCCAGAGCCTGGGAATGGGACATTCTAACTAAGGTGGAGCTGAGCCGTCCAGACAGCGACTTTCACCACAGCCGTGTTGTGGTAGCAGAACATTCTGCATGAGAGTGAAATGGGAGATGCCCAAACCCGTTCTTCCTCTTTCTGTTTGATTGAATGGTTGCCAGTTTGCAGAAGTAGGGAGTGGTCCAGTTCCCAAAGGAAGAACTCCATGTAGCTCTAAAATGTGTCCCAAAGTTGTTTCCTCTGAGTTCCAGGGAGAGAACAAGAGGTTGGGGTTAGGAAATGTGAGATCTGGGTAGATGGGGGAGCCTCCCTGTGGATTAGCATTCCCCTTATTCCCACAAGGGGTGGAGTTTGTAAAAGTGTGGATGGTGTTCCTTCTTTTCTTTATAATTAAAAACAGCTTGTGATTATTTCTGGTTGATTATAGATAACTCTGAGTGTGTGTGTGTGTGTGTGGTACATGCACAAGTGTACATGCATGCATGCATGGCTGCATGCATGCATGGACCAGAGCAGAATATCAGATATCTTCCTCTGGTGCGAGACACCTCATTGCCTCGAGACAGTGTCTCTCACTGAAACTGGGAGGTCACTGTTTTTTGTCTAGGCTCTCCTTCCAGCAGGCTTCCAGGATCTGTCTGTCTCTGCCTGCAACTGCTAGGGTTACTGTCAAGGACGGCTGTGACCAGCTTTTTCCATGGGTGCTGGGGTTTGGAACTCGGGTCCTTATGCTTGCCACACTGAGCCATCTTCCCAGTTCCCTTGGATGAGGAGTCTGAAGACTCTGCGCTTATGATCCTATCTGAGTCATTCTTCTTTTCATGTCCAGTGCTGAGAGGTCTATTTTGTGGTTGAGAAGAAATAGGAGAGGGAGTGTTGACTGCTGTCTTCAATGAGCCCATTTCTGGCCTAGCTGTTGCTCAGGGTATTTTGAGAGAGTTCTCAGGGTATAACCTCTGTTTTCCTCCCAAGTTACAGTACTAGGCAGGAAACACAGGTGTCAGCTTGCTCTTCTGGGACCAGCTTAAGCAGATCTTGTTTGTATCTTCCAGAATGCGGGCCTTGGGTGCTGGTGATGTAGTTAATTGATTCTGGAGCCCTTGCTTTGTGCTACATCCCATGCTAAGCTCTTTTCAGTGTGCTGCATTATCCTCGGTACATAGTGATTAATGTATCAGTTGATGTTTGATTTCATTGTTAACACAGTCCTTCTAAAACAAGTGTGTAGGATAGAGATTTTATTTTATTGTTTGAATTGAGGAAATGAATGCTTATGTAAAGAAGTGCAGGTAGAATATATATATATACACGTACACACCCAGCCAGGTCAACATGAGAACACTACCAACTGTCCTGTCCCAATCTCTGTCACACTTCTTTTTACAAAAATAACCACCCTGCCAGTTTCTCATACCACAGATTATTTTTATGAGTGCCGGGGTTTGCATTCTTATTATTTGTGTTCACAATATGTCTTTTCTGCACCACAGACGATTCAGGTCTAGCCAGGGCAAGAATGCCCTGCCCTGGTTTGTTAGGATTCAATTCTTATCCCTGTTTTTGACAGCTGTGGTTTAATTACAACCACTGCACTGAATCTGTTTACCCTGTAAGCCAGGGAAGAGACAGGCGTGGCTACAGTTGACCTGGTTCTACAAGAGTCTATTGCCTGAAGAATGTGCTTTGTATTTCTGTCTGATGCCCATGAACTTTCTAGAATGGAGGGGAATGGAAGCCAGGGGCAATGAGGCTTCCTCCCGCTCGTCCTGCTCTAGTTGCTCAGGGCATTTGTTCTTGGGCATTGTCTTTGTTGACTGTCTTCATGCTTAGGGGGGATTTGGGATGGGTCCAAGGTAAGGAGAGCCTTTTGTATGGAGTCAGCGGACTATTCTTTATCTAGTGTGTTTTGGAAAGAAGTGCTTTCAGTTTTGAAGGCTTTAAGGTTTTTAGACCATGAACATAGAGCTCAATGTTGACTCTCAGAGTAAAAGGTTGGGAATATTTTGCAATCTGAACATTTTTGAGGACTGACATGGCACTCAGTCTCTTCTCTTCTCTTCTCTTCTCTTCTCTTCTCTTCTCTTCTCTTCTCTTCTCTTCTCTTCTCTTCTCTTCTCTTCTTCCCCCCTCTTCCTCCCTCTCTCGCTCCCCCTATCCCTCTCCCCCTCTCTCCCTCCTTCCTTCCTTCTTCCTTTTATTGCAGAACATTTTTGTTTGAGAACATTTTGGATTTTGACTTTTTGGCTAAGCCTATTCGATTCTTGCTGTTTTCCTTTCTTCTTTCCAGTGATGCTGAGTAGCAGGCTCAGGTCTTTGTGCACAGTAGGCAAATGCCCAACCACTGCCTTTCAGCTGGACCATCGTCCTCCATAGCTAGGATGAAAGAGAACCTAATATCGTGTGATGCTTTATAGAACTCTTTGTGCCCACTCTCTGGATATACTCCTTACTTCACAACTCCCTGAGTTGACCTAGAATTCATGAGTTATTTTAATGTGAGTCTCAGTACAATTTAATGTCAGAATATTCATCTTCCCTGGTTTATGACATATGTTGGAAGTTAAAGCTTTTGGATTTATGTCTCTATCTGTTGGATTGAAAATGGTAAGCGTATTCATCTCTACAGTTGTCACTGGTGCCCTCCCTACCCCCAATCCATGTGTCAGGCTAAGGGTTGAGATGCTCAAGATTCCAGTGAGTTTGGGAAGCAGACATTCATGTGCATAATTTTAATTTGTTAGTGTTCTACATTAGCAGAATTCAAGCAGCTAAGCAGTGACTTATGCTGGGCTTGGGGGACAGGTGTGATGTGATACGGAGGATGCTATAGAGAAGCAAGACCAATACAAAATGCATACACATCCAGACATGATGGTGTATGCCTTTAATCCCGGCGCTTGGGAGGCAGAGCCAGAGGCAAGTCAATCTCTGTGAGTTCCAGGCCAATCTGGTTTACATAGAATGAGTTCCATGCCAGTTACAGTTACAGAGTTATAGGGTGAGATCCTGTGTAAACACACACACACACACACACACACACACACACACACACACACACACGAGAGAGAGAGAGAGAGAGAGAGAGAGACAGAGACAGAGACAGAGACAGAGACAGAGAGGAGGGGTATGGCAGAAAGAGAGAGCAGGGAGAGAGACACAGAGAGATGATAGACAGAGACACAGAGAGAGACAGGCACAGAAAGACAGGAGTCACAGAGAGACAGACAGAAAGACAGAAAATGACACAGAGAGACAGACAGACGTACACATGTAAAATGGGGGCTTTATTGGATTGGCTTATATGATAGAAGTTGAGTACTACAACAGTAGCTGTCTGCTAGAAAGTCAGAACACTGTAGTTCCTTAGTCCAGGGATTTATTTTTCTTCTTTTTTTAAAATTAGGTATTTTCTTCATTTACATTTCCAATGCTATCCCAAAAGTCCCCCATTCCCCCACCCCCACCGCCCTACCCACCCACTCCCACTTCTTGACCCTAGTCCAGGGATTTTTGACATCTCAGAAGGCATTATCTGGCACTAAAGCTTGGAGCTCCTTGGGTACTGAGCCCACATTGGAAAACTGAAAAAAAAAAAAAAAAAACTAGAGTCTGATGATATCTGCCCATGCTCAGAGGTAAGCAGCTAGTGCTGGAGAGATGGCTCAGCAGTTAAGAGCACTGGCTGCTTTTCCAGAGGACCCAGGTTCAATTCCCAGCACTCACACGGTGGCTCACAGCTGCCTGTAATGCTAGTTCCAGGGAGTTGGATGCTCTTTGGCCTGTGTGGGCACTGTACATACTTGCTGCACAGATGGAGTCTGGGTAAGAAAGGATGCAGGGCCCAGAGGAGTGGGAGGGAAGGGGAGATGGGATAGATGAGGATGTGGCTGGACCACTCAAAACTTTGTGAACAGTCATTTGCAGAGGGTGAAAGAGGACAAAGAGAGCGTTTGTTGAGCACCTTGCTGTTCTGTACATTAATCTGGTCCCTTGTGTTTTGGGTTTCAGGTATTCCTTTTTTGTAGCCATGGGCTACCTTACGATATGCCACATCAGCCGCATTTACATCTTCCACTATGGAATTCTCACTACAGATTTTTCTGGGTGAGTATCTCAGTTGGGAGGGGGAGTGTTTAACTGATGACCTTGACTAGGTCTCTCAGGGTCCATAAACGCCAAGTACACACTAAGGATAATCATGCCCAGCTAAATCGCAGCGAGGCACCACAGTAATGAAGGTGAGGTTAAAAATGTACTTGTTCTGTACTGTTAACTCTGTACAATCATAAGGAGGCCACAGAAGGTAGAAGGTAGCCCAGGAGCCTCAGAGCCCTCCCATTTCCCCTTTCAGTCTTCTTGGAACAGAGTTAGGCATGTGATTATGCCTTGTCCGCAGTCACTTTGGTTAATACAATGGCAGGGCCTGTAAACACTAAAGATTATACTGTGTTTCTGGTTTCAGTGTTTCTAGTGCTGTCATGAAACACCGTCACCAAAAAGCTGGTTATTGAAGAAAACGTTTATTTGCATTACACTTCCAAATCACTGTTCATCATCAGAGGAAGTCAGGACAGGAACCAAGCAGGATAGGAACCTGGAGGCAGGAGCTGATGCAGAGGCCCTGGAGGGGCACTGCTTACTGGGTGCTCCACATGCCTTGCTCAGCCTGCTTTCTTATAGAAGCAGGACCACCACTCCAGGGATGGCATCACCCAGAATGGACTGGGCTCTCTCCCATCAATCGCTAATTAAGAGAATATCTTACAGCTGAATATTATGGAGGTATTTTCTTAATTGAGCTTCCCTCCTCTCAGATGATGTTAGCTTGTGTCAAATTGACATAAAACTTTACAGCACACTTCCTTTATGTGTTTGTATATGCTCGCCCCAGGGAGTGGCACTGTTAGGAGGTGTAGCCTTGTTTGAGTAGGTGTGTCACTGTGGGTGTGGGCTTTAGACCTTCATCCTAGCTGAGAAAGAGAAATATAAAATATATAGTTTGTGCTTTAAGGGGCACCAGGAAGTGAAATGGAGCTGCATCCTGGGTTCAAGGATATTAATATGAATTAAGGGAGTGCTGACCTTGGAGCAAGATCCCACCCAGCTAAATTTAGTTTGAGGCATGGTAGTGCAAGCCTTTAATCCAAGGAGGCAAAGCAGAGCAAGATCTAGGTGAAGAAAAACTTCAATCCAGGCAGGCATGGTGCCAGAGGACCTGAGAGTTCTACATCTTCATCTGAAGGCTGCTAGCAGAATACTGACTTCTAGGCAGCTAGGATGAGGGTCTTAAAGCCCATGCCCACAGTGACACACCTATTCCAACAAGGCCATACCTATTCCAACAAGGCCATACCTATCCCAACAGGGCCACGTCTTCTAACAGTGCCACTCTTGGGAGCGAGCATATACACACTGTTACAATGTTTCATCTCTTTAAAAGATTTTAAAGATGTACTTTTGTGTGTGTGGTCTCTGTGTGTCATCTGTGTGAGCATGTGTGTGTCTGTGAATATGTGTGACTTGGCTGCAATGCTGGTGGAAACCAGAAGAGGACATTAGATTCCTGGAGCTGGAGCTATAGAGGGTTATAAATAAATTTCATCTGTTACTAGTTAATCATGCATAGTAGCTGACAAATTGCAATGCCCTAATGCCTTTTAGCACCCTTTGCCTGTACTGCACCCATGATCCCACTTCCAGATCCCCTTAACTTCTGCCAACTACTAGAGAAATCCCCTATGACTTGGTGTGCCCTTTGGTACATATTAGCTTTCTGGTACAGACCATTGCTGATTCTGTGTCATGGAGAGATGGTGCAGAGAGCCCAAACCTACTCCATCTTGGGACCAGCATCCATCTTAAAATAGAAAAGCCCAAGAACTTGACCTGCAGCTTAACCCAAGCTATGCCCAAGGACCAGGAAGGACCCCACAGCTTGCCCTCGGCCAGTGTTACTCTCTAACTACTTCCTAACTATTTAAAGATTAGTTTGATTGTTTCAGATGTACTTGCTGACCGCTTGTGATTGTACACCGTCTTGCTTTAGAGCGCCCACCTGTCGGCTTACAATAGTCATTCAACTAGATGTTTGCCAAGATGGTCACCCCCTCATTTGCTCCCATTTCCTATGAAAAACTTGTCCTGATGAAACTTTGGGGCTACTTCACTAAATTGTCCTGTGGGTCGACAGTGGGTAGGCCCAAACTCTAGTTTATTAAAGAGGCCCTAATGTGATTATATCAGAGACGGCTCCTTGGTAGTCTTTTGGGGTTCATGAACGCTTCCTGGCATAACAGTACAGTCGGTAAAGTGTTTACCTGCAAGCACAAGGACCCAACTTTATCCATAGAACCCGCAGAAGGAAGCCAAGTGTGGTGGTACAAGTGTATGATTCCATTGCTGGGGAAATGGAGTCAAGCAGGGGCTAACTGGATTGTTCTGTATGACTTGCTCAGCCTGGGGCTCTCTGGCCATACAGCCCAGCCTACTTGGAAAGTTCCAGGCTGTGAGAGACCTTGTCTCGAATAACTAGGATAGCCCCTGAGGCTCAACACCCAAGGTTGTTGTCTGACATGCACAAGTGCACATGACCCTGCATAAACACACACACACACACACACACACACACACACACACACACACGCACTACTGTTCATCTTAGTTCAAGAACAGCTTTCTATGACTCTGGTAGAGTTTAGGCAGGCTCGTTCCTGGCGACTCTTGGTCTTCTGTTAGGAATTCCTCAGAAACTGGACTCTGTTCGGTACATGAAGCGTGGATCAGAACCTGAGCTAGATTGCATCTCATTCCACAAATCCTTGGTGAATAGGCCTTGCTCTAAGCAGAGGGAAATAAATAAATTAATATAAACCATAATGCTGTCGAGTATGAGGTGTTTAAAACATTAACTAAAGGAAGGTTATTTCATCGATGTTAAATAAGGTTGAGATTTGGAACTAGCCTAAATGTATGGAGTAAATGGTGTTTGTAACTAGCCTTAAGGAAGTGTAAATAGCCTCATGTAAACAGCCGTATGGGAAACCACAGTGTCTGCGATCAGTAATGGTAAGGGTCAAGATCCATGGTCAAACTGATTAGCTTCAGAGGCGCATAGGAGATCGGTGAGCTACACCTCTTGACATGTCTAGATAGTGTTTGCAGAGAATTAGCTGATGGGCTAGGATCCACCCTGAATATGGGCAACAGTGTCTCATGGGATGAGGGGCCCTCACAGAGTAATGGGTAAGAGGAGGAAGCCTGCCAACACCTACCTTCTCTCTCTCTCTGCTTCACGGCCTCCATGATGTGAGTCCTTCCTGCTGTGATGGGCTGACTCCTCTGTGCTCTGAGCAAGATAATTCTTCCTCCATGAAGGTTGTTTCCATTGAATATTTGGTCACAACATCAGGAAAAGTTAGCTAAATCAGTAGGACTGGGTGACTGGAATGTGACTCATTCGTGGGTTCAATGAAAAAACTGTAGAGAGATATACCCATGAGTGTCAAGCATGCAGTTATCAGCAAAGGGGTGGAAAGCCTGCAGCCTGGAGCGAGCGTGCTGTCTTTTGAGGAACTTGAGCATCTTGAGGGTATGGATGGTACAGCTTTCATGAGTCCATGCAGTTCAAGTGTGGATGGATGCTAGGTCAGCTGAGTGATGCCTAGAATACAATCAACAATCCTATAAAACATTGTAGCTCACTTCTGAGAACTTGTAAGTTGGGTCACAAAACTGCCCAACACGAGAAGGCTCTGGAAGGCAAAGTGTGCCCTGTTTAAGGACGTGCTGTATTTAAATCTTCAGGATCACCATCTGGTCACAGACTCTCTGTTCTTCAGTCCTTCCTACCTCTGGACCCCCGATGGCTTTCTGCTTCCTGTTTCACCTGCGTGTGTCTGTCTTGTCCTCAAACCATGAAATGCTTCCTCAATTATCCCAAAACCAGTTAAACACTGATTTTTATTTTTATTTTTTTTAAAATGATGTGTGTTGCTTGTAAACCTTGGAAAATAGAGGAGCAATAAAGGCCACAAAATAGCCAGGATGTTTTTAGCATTATGGAGTACTACTCAGCTATTAAAAACAATGAATTTGTGAAATTCTTGGACAAATGGATGTATCTGGAAGATAGCATCCTTAGTGAGGTAGCCCAATCACAAAAGAAGCCATTAGATATGCACTCACTGATAAGTGGATATTAGCCCACAAACTTAGAATACTCAAGATACAATTTGCAAAACACAAGAAAATCAAGAAGAGGGAAGACCAATGAGTGGCTACTTCATTCCTCCTTAGAATAGAGAACAAAATACCCATGAAAGGAGTTACAGAGACAAAGTTTGGAGCTAAGATGAAAGGATGGACTATCCAGAGACTACCCCACCAGGGGATCCATCCCATAATCAGCCACCAAACCTAGACACTATTGCATATGCCAGCAAGATTTTGCTGAAGGGACCCTGGTATAGCTATCTTTTGTGAGGCTATGCCAGTGCCTGGCAAGTACAGAAGTGGATGCTCACAGTCATCTATAAGATGGAACACAGGGCCCCCAATGGAGAAGCTAGAGAAAGCACACAACGACCTGAAAGGGTTTGCAACCCTATAGGTAGAACAACAATATGAACTAACCAGTACCCCCAGAGCTCGTGTCTCTAGCTGCATATGTAGCAGAAGATGGCCTATTTGGCTATGACTGGAAGAGAGGCCCCTTGGATTGCAAACTTTATATGCCCCAATACAGGGGAAAGCCAGGGCCAAGAAGTGGGAGTGAGTGGGTAGGGGAGCAGGGCAGGGGGAGGGTATAGGGAACTTTCGGGATAGTATTTGAAATGTATATAAAGAAAACATTAAAAAAAAAAAAGGACTAGAGAGATGGCTTAGCAGTTAAGAGAACTGACTGCTCTTTCAGAGGACCAGGCACACACAGTTGATTCCTGCCACCCACATAGCAGCTAGCAAATATTTATAGGCCACCAGACACATACATGGTATACAGATATACATACACACAGGCAAAATACCCATACATATAAAAAATAAAATAAATAAATATTTTAAAATTTTTAGTGGGAATCACTACTGCTTATAGAGTTTATTTTCTTCTTTATGTTTTGGCTTCACTCTGGAGTCCTACTAAGAAGGGCTCTAGACCCTTAATAGGTAGGTGTTCCATAAATGAATGTATAAAATACCTCAGCTCAGGTTGGAGAGATGGCTCAGCAATTAAGTACACTGGCTGTACTTCCAGAGGACCTGGGTATGATTCCCAGGGTCCCCCCACATAGCAGCTCACACACTTGGAGCTCCAGTCTCAGGGGATCGTATGCTCTTTTCTGGACTTCTTGGGTATCAGGCTTGCACTTGGTACATGGAAATACCTTCAAGAAAAACACTGTACATATAAAATAATAATTAAAAAAAACCCTTTATTCTATTTTTCAATGTCTTTGGGAGACTTATCAAATATAACAGTTGGGATATTAACCAAATTTTTTTCCTTTTATTGAAAAGAAACTTCTCTCTCATGCAATACATCCTGATTACAACTTTTTTCCTCTGCTCCTTCCAGTCCCCCCCACTCCCACCCCAGCCTCCCCTCTGATCCAGACCCATCTCCTCTCTGTCTCACACTAGAACACAAACAGCCTTCTAAGGGATAACAACAACGCAAAATAAAATATAAAAATATAATAAAATAAAACATAAAACAACCCATTAGAACTTCACACAGAACAAACAAACAGAAGGAGAAGAGCCCAAGAGATTGCACAAGAAATAGAGATTCACTCATTCAAACACTCAGGAATCCCATAAAAAAGCAAAACCAGAACCCAGAATATATCTGCATAGGACACTCTTTCTCCTTTCCTACAGTATTCTCTGGGCCCTGATGACCTGATGTAGAAATTCCACACAGGGCTGAGTGTCGAACAACTAGCTTTCACTTAAAAATCTATATTACCTATTTCTTGTGTATATCTTTTGAGGCAGGAAATGTACATTACTTGATTTACACAGCAATTTAGTGCCAACCACAGGGTAGGCACAATGCCAGCAGTCTGGGTATTACCAAGCTCATTAAATTGTCACCATGCTGGTGACAATCAGGTCTAAGATTCCTTCCTTATTGGCTGCCTATCCTTGCCACAATTTTAACCCCTTTCAAGTCTCTGTATATACTTGCCAGAGGGATGGTCTACAAAGGGGCAGTGACCCAGAACTGCCACACTGTTCCTTCCCTTGGTGCCATTTCCTACCCATACTATACGATTCATAAAAGTTTAGTGCCTCACATGCTGGTCTAGCTCATTCCTTCAGCCTTGGATTAGTCCTCTACTAGAAGATCTTTTGCTTTCTTTGGCAGCCATTAACTTGGTTATTTAAAAATACCTAACTAAAAACCACTTCTTCACTTCCCTGCCCTGGTGGCCACCCTCTGTAGCTTCTCCACCTGACCCCTGTCCCTGTCATGCAGTAGTCTGGGTGGCAAGAGAATTGTCACCTGGGTGTCACAGGCTGGAGTTGCTATTGCCTGTTAATCATATTTACCAAGTCCATTTATATAGACAGCCAGTGCTGTTGTTGATAGCTGTGGACATTTTTATCAGTTGTGTTATGAGTGTCTGTAAAAGAAATTGTAAATTCTTGTTAGCTTGTATAAAAGATACAATCCAGGTATTTTAGTTACAAGCTGTAAGCTTCGATGGGGCAGGGTCTGGAGCTATTCTAACTTACATCCCAGGTGTTTGTCCCTTGTTACTTGCTGGTTTTCCTGGCCATGTGCCATCTCTTCTTTATGGTGGCTTCCTGCTCATTTCATCTCCTCTCTCTACCTGCAATGCCCAGCCAGGAAACTGAAAACGTGCCTACCTCTATTTACTGCCCAATCACAGGCTTTAGCCTTTTATTGATCAATAAACTTGGGAAGCAAGGAACATAGCATCATTTGGTGCACATGAGGATCTCCTCATCACTGGGCAACCAGGTCTTGGGAACCAGTACTTAGCATTTGAACACACAGCAGTACTAGACCTACCCCCTCCATGTGTCTTCTGTGATTTCTACCCTGGTTTATTCCAGTTGTGCTTATATATGTCTGTTAGAGCCTTCCTGGGAAACTGAACAAAAGGAGATAACTATGTGTTTGTGAGTGAGTGTGTGTGCGCGCACACACACACACACAAGCACACACATTAAGGGATTTAATAAGAGAATTGTCTCATGTTATTGGGAAGACCAAGAAGTCCCACCTGAAGTTGTAACTCCCAGGCTGAGGCTGATGGTAATCAGGCTCAGGGGCTGCTGCTGTATCTCAGAGCCTGTGCTGGCTAGTTTTATGTCAACTTGACACAAGCTAGAGTCAGTGGAGAGGAGAAAGACTCAATTGAGAAAATGCCTCTATAAGATCAGGTTGTTTGGCAGGCCTGTAGAGCATTTTCTTAATAAGTGATTGACATGGGAGAGTCCAGCCAATTGTAGGCAGGGACACCCTGGGGAAGATGGTCTGGGGTTCTATAAGAAAGCAGGCTCTACAAGCTTTGGAGAGCCAACCATAAGCAGCACCTCTCCATGGCCTCCGCATCAGCTCTCGCCTCCAGGCTTCTGCCCTACTTGAGTTCCTGTGCTGACTCCCTTCGATGATGAACATCAACATGGAAATGTAAGCCAAATAAACCCCTCTCCTCCCAAAGTTGTTTTGGATCATGGTGTTTTGTCACAGCAGTAGAATCTCTGATGGGGTCAGAGCTGAAGGCCCAAGAACCTGGAGTTCAGAGGTCTGAAGGGAGAAGATGGATGTTGGAGCACAGAATTAGAAGGAGAGTTCAAACATGACTGTTTGTCCTGGCCAGGTCTGCAGTGACCTAGACCATACCACCAGGATCCCGGTGAGGACAGGGATTCTTCACTTACAATATTGATTCTCATCACCCTCAAACGCATATCCAAAAGGAAGGCATCCTTTAACGTAATCAAACTGGCACCTAAAATGAACAGTTAACTCTCTCAGGTTACATAGAAGCTGAGTGCATGTGTGTATGTGTGTGTATATATGTATATATAAATATATATATATATATAATATATAAATGTGTGTGCATATGTATAAATGAAAGTAAATAAATATGGATATATTGATATGAAAGGAGAGATAGCAGTTTGTTTAAAACCAGCTTAGGGACTTTGGAAAGCCACTGAAGGAAGAAGTTTAGTACGTTAAAAATAATGACTGTTGAATTGACCGTGGAAGAGGCTGCTGGGAGCATTAGAGAACACTGCAAATATCAAAGTTTCTTTGCCCAGATTACTTTGCAAGCGCCCTTTATTTCAAACCTCTCTCTAGCATTATTTAATGCTAGAGGAAATGACCCTAGAGATATCAGATGGACTTTCATCATGACGATATCATGAGCCACCGTTGTGTAGGAAAGCTACAAGCCAAGGAAAGGCCTTGGTCCTGCATCGAAGGCTCCTTCATTCATTATTCAGCAGACATAGACTGGGAAGTCTGTGTATAGCAAGCACAGATGACACACACAGGAATGGGCACAGCTGCAGAACGACTGTGCTCTCATAATCCCAAGCATGTAGAAACTAACACGTGGCCATGTCCAGATTGCATCCTTCCCAAACACCTGTGCACTCAGCCTGAGGCTCCATCCTCCTTCCCAAATAGAATCTTTGTAGATGTGATCAACCAAGATGGGGTGACCGTGAGTTAATATATGTGCTTTGGATGCAGTCTGACTGGTGTCTTTGTAGGAGGGCCTGGGTAGATAGACCTAGTCACACATAGAGGGAAGACGACTGTGTGAAGGTGGAGGTAGAAATTACAGGTGTAGCCCGAGTCCGGTTAGGGTGAGAATTGTTGTCAACCAGCCGAAGTCAGGAAGAAGCATAGGGCAGGTTGCCCCGCTGATCCTCCAGAAAGATCCACCACCGTGCACATCTGATTAGCGCTGGACTTTTGTTGAGAATCATGAATTTAAAAATTGGAATCCAAATTTCGTTTTTGTAAGCCATCTGACAGTGTGGCAATTTGTCATAGCAGCTTGAAGCAACTCATACACATTGATTCATGATTCTGTAGGTAGCTTTGGATGGGTCAGCACCCATCTCCTGCTCCTGACCGTGTTTGATAACAGCACTTCACCATTCATGTCTGGGATGTTCTTCTTCTACCTCTTCCCCCATCTGTCTTGTTAGCATCATACATTTTCCTCCTTTTTCTTTTTCATTCTCTGCCCCACCCTATCTCACCCCAGACCATCTTGCTATGTATTCCAGGCTGGTTTCTTCTCCATAGCATAAACTGGGTTTGAACTCTCTCAGATATATGTTGGGTTTATGGGTATGCATCGTACATTTGGCGTCATTTGCTTCACTTCTAGTATGTTCAGAATCATGGAAAGTTACTAGAAGAGGAAGTTTAAGGGCATCTGGGGAAAACAGTCATGTGCTTGCACCCCAGGGCTGGTGCTGTGTTTGCCTAGGAAGAAGGTGCAAATTAGCTCCTGTCTTTTTCTGCAAGCTGAGGCTTGGTGAATTCCCTAAAGTGGTGTGTATTTTGTGGCTTGTTCTCTTTCTTTCTTTCTTTCTTTCTTTCTTTCTTTCTTTCTTTCTTTCTTTCTTTCTTTCTTTCTTTCTTTCTTTCTCTCTCTCTCTCTCTCTCTCTCTCTCTCTCTCTCTCTCTCTTTCTCTTTTTCTTTCTTTCTTTTTTTTTAACTTCTTGTAAGAAATCTCTGGAGGTTACACACCAAACTGCTGAGTGTTCAGCTTGCAAGTAAGTGGTTAGGGAGCAGAAACAAAGAAGGCACGCCTGCGACTTGGAGGTTGTCCTGACTCAATTTTCTGATGGCTAAGGGACAGTGCTATCTACTACATGGAGGTTTGATTGTTTCTAGTTTATTTGTTTGTTTGTTTATTGATTTTGAGAAATTCTCTATGTAGCCCTGGCTGTCATGGAACTCACTCTGTAAGAACACCCTGGCCTCAAACTCAGAGTCACCTGCCTCTGCCTCTCAAGTGCTGAGATTAAAGGTGCGCGCCACCATTCTTTCTTGTTAATATCTATCTATCTATCTATCTATCTATCTATCTATCTATCTATCTATCTTTTCTTTTTAAAAGAAAATGACAGCTATAAACCTATCTTCCTGACATAAATGGAGAGGCACTCCAACCCTGAAATTGACAAAGGGTTTCAATCACAAATTGACAATTACAGGGGGAATCTTTACCAATGTTAATTCTTTTCAAAATTATTACCACTTTACTTTTTAAATATTAAAACTATTTTGTGCTCATTTAGGTTGTGTTTGTGTGTGCATTTGCACACGTGCATGGCACAACACCTGTGTTGGAGGTCAGAAGATCTGGTGTTTGAGTCCTGAGGAATGAATTGAGGTCATCAGGCTTGGTGGCAGACAGTTTATTGGGTGAACCATCCCACTGACCCAGAATGCTGGTTCTTACTGTAAATACGCAACAGCCACAAGCTTTCTTTTACAATGGAGTTGACTTAGCCTTGCTATTTCTTTCAACTGAAATGTGGTCTTTGGGACTTTGTCAAGAGATAAAGTTTCTGAGTGGAACTCAGCATCACAAAGCAGCTAGATGTGGGAGCATCTGTCTTGTGAGTGTGACTCTTCGGGCTTAGCGCTCTTTATTGTACTATTAGTGTAAGAGCACAGACAGGCATTTAATGGGATTGAATGCAATTAGTGTCAGAACATATATGGATATCTTTAATTTGGAAGAACATATGCACTCAGACTTTAGGTTACTTCAAGACTTGAAAATTTATTTATCATTCAAAAGTAATCAAGTCGCTGTGGGCTGAGCCTGTAAAGAGAACACACAGAGTATACTTCGTCAGTGTTGCTAATGGAATTTAAATTGATACGTGTGTTAATAGCTGTGAACATCTCCATGTTTTCTCTGTGAACGTGCCTACAGAAGGCGTTAGAATATGTATTCCTCTCCCTAGGGGAGACGCTGCAATTGTAGCAAAGCTGATATTTCTAAAGCTTATTGTCGTGAATTGATTCTTGTTTTTGCTCTCACAGAAGGGCGCAAAGGAAGTTATTTTTTCTGAGAGCAGCAGCCAGAGCTCTTACTTCTTTTTTCCAGTCCAGGCCAGATCCGGGCAGATAATTTCCCGCCTCTCGTTGGCAATTCAGGTCACCCAAGTGTTTTTGGAAACATGGAATGTGAACTCTCCCACACGGCCAATGGGAGGATAAATACATCTGACCCTTCTGCGAGGCAATTTTCCTGCAAGTTTCAAAACAGAATTTCCTTTGATGTTCATATTCTATAATAGGTGAAATTAATAGGAATTGAATGACAGTAAGGAAATAAATTTATTTGGGAGTTTTAGCTATTTTCATTAATAGTGAAAAAACTGGAAGTATCCTAAATGGTCTAAAAAATTGTGAACAATTAAATCGAAGAGCTAATCAATACTGCCATTGGTAATGAGGCTTTTAAGCTAGGTAAAGTGGTTCACATCTGCAGTCCCAGCTATCGGGAGGTTAAGGCAGGAGGATTATCCTGAGTTGGAGGGCAGAGTTGGCTACAGAGTGAGACACTGTCCCACCCCCTACCCCAAAACAAGCAGAGGAAGAAGAAAATGTTTTTAAAGCATGTAAGGTGAATCTATTTCTTTCTCTGAACCTAGATATCTGTAGAAAGGGAATGGAAAGAAACGGCGAACAGAAGATAGCTTCTTCCCAGAGGGGCCGTTACTAGAGATGCTGTAGTTGTTTTATTAGTAGTATCATAATGACAGCTCTCAATGTTATTTAAATACATTTAAATGCATATTACAAGTTCACAGAGATTCATGGTTAACATTTGAAACACCCACCATTTGTGTTCGTGGCTATCATATAGGTGCACATTAGAACTATGACTTTGGTCCCCTCCTACTGGTGGTCATTCGCCTCATTGTCCCTGGGCAGTGTTTTCCTCTGTTGCTTTATGATGCCTGGTCACCCATCCGATAGCCAGCCTGATGTCCACGTAATTGGGTTCTATGTGGAAAGAGAACACATGTGCAAGGAGATTCCAAGGATAGCTTCTCGTCACATTCTTTCCCCTTCAGGCTACCGTAGGCTTCCTGTCTTTAGCGCAGTCACGTAGAGGTTAATTCTGCAGACAGAAATCATGCCGTGTCCATTTGTCCAGTGCCCTGTTGAAATGAGAAGTGGTGACTGTGTTTTTGGTCAGGGCCAAAGAATAGAGCTTAAATCTTTGAAGAGAGGTATGAGTGGTGTGTGTGTGTGTGTGTGTGTGTGTGTGTGTGTGAGTGTGTGTGTGTGTGTGTGTGTGTGTGTGTGTGTGTGAGAGAGTGTGAGTGAGTGTGTGTGTGTGTGTGTGTGTGTGTGAGAGAGAGTGTGAGTGAGTGTGTGTGTGTATGCGTGTGTGTGTGTGTGTGTGTGAGTGTGTGTGTGTGTGTGTGTGTGTGTGTGTGTGTGTGTGTTTGGCTGTTGTTGTTGTTGTGGGTGGTGATGGTTGGGGATTATCACTCTTTTGTCTATTTGCCCCAAACTTATATTCATTTGCCTGTTTTTCCTTACTTTATCTCTGTGCTTATATTTCTTTTTTCCCCCTCACTTATATTTCTTTACCCATACCACACTAATCATCGTACGTGCAAGAATAAAAACTATGATTTTTCATGCTTCTCGTTTTAATCAGGGGGTGGGGGATGGCACAGAAGGAGGATGGCTCTGCTTCCCATGCTGGCCTGCCCCCTTGGTTTCAGACACAGGACCAAGGGCACAGCCTGAGATCGATGAGCGTGCAGATCCGAGGGTGTGGCTGAGTGCTGACAGCAAAAAGGAAGCACAGCTCCGGCTCAGAGCCTCGCTGTGAGAAGCACTTCAGTTGCACGAGGGACCCGTTCGTGGATCTTTGCCTTTGTGCATGCATTGCGTGTTCAGGATAGTCCCTCACAGCCATGCCAGAGGTTAGCCTGGTATAGGAGACCCCTCACAGGTACCCCCAGAAGCTAGCCTAATCTACCGAACCCCTTATAGGTGCTTCCAGGGGCTAGCCTAATCTACACAAGTCTACACCGGTGCTCCCAGAGGCTAGCCTAATATACAAAATCCCCTACAGGTGCTCTTTGGGGCTATCCTAATCTACAAAATCCCACACAGGTGCTCCCCAGAGGCTAGCCTGCTATGAATCCCTTAGTGGTGCTCCTAGAGGCTTGCCTTACTGGTGAGGTTAGATCTGTCAGTTGATAATATATTAACTACCACATTCTATATGTTGAGCTTTACATTTTTGCATTAATGAGCATGATTATAAATTATAAGCCAACAGATATATCTTAGATTGTTTTATTTGGTTAAAATATATGTGGGAATTACATTTTTTAGTCAGAGTATTTCATTCCCAAGTCTGATTACCTGAGACCCCTTCTGTATTTATACTTGGTAGACATCACATTTAGAGACACTCATAACTAGAAAGCAGTGAGTTCCGGGTAGCAGTGAGTTTCTGTGAAGGAAAATTTGCTGCTGTCAGGCTGGCAGATTCAAGTCTCTCGGGTTCAGGACCACTTTTACTTTCGGTGGACAGCTTCTGGTTCTAGCTTGTGGATTTTATATATAGACACATGACTGCACTGTGAATTGTTTACTTTCTTGTATGTAGTGTGCATGCATGTGTGAATGTGTATATATGTGGGTGCATACGTGTATGAGGACGGAGATACACAACTGTGCACAGTTGAGTATGTTGAGGCCAGAGGTTGGGCTTAGGTGTCTTCCTTGACCATTTCTACCTTAGAGGCTGAGGCTCAGTGTGAACCGAGAGCTTACCAATTTGGCTAGCATAGCTACCTAGCTTGCCCCAGGGCTTCCATCTCTGCCTTCTAAGTACAGGATTACAGGAAGGCCATTAAACCCACCTAACATGTATGTGTCCACTGGGGATAGGAAATCTGGTTTTTGTGCTCATACAAAAAGTGCTTCACCTGCTGAGCCATCTCTTCATCCCTGAGTTGTTTCTTTTTGTGTAAATTGTTGGTGACTTCTTCAGATATTTCAATAGAAGCAACAGTTTTGAGAGTACAAATTAGATAATGTATAATATTATGTACATATTTCTAGATAACATTTCACCCACCACTGCTATTGCTTCTTGTTCTTCTTGCTCTTCTTATTCCTCCTCTTCTTCATCTCCTTCTTTTTCTTGTCATTCTTCCTCCTCCTCTTCTTCTCCTTTTTCCTTCTCCTCTTTCTCCTCCTCCAAGCAATGTCCTCTCTAAGGTTTGACAACAATGTGTTTTTTACATATTGCAATGGTAGAGATTTCATGCTGAGTAGTTAGTATTTATTGACTTTGCTGAGCAATTAGATAGTACACACTGTATTAATCTTCATCCATTGAGAAGCCAACACTCAAATGGAAATACATGTACGGAGATTTTTTTTTTTTGAGTGAAACATTTTTCCTCTTCCCACATAGGGAAGATGGTGATGGGGATAGACAGGGCCTCAAATAAGACAGACACTTAAGCTAGGCCTATCAGTACGCATCTATATCTGTAGCTGCTCAGGAGGCTGAGGGAGGAATGCCATGGGTTTAAGGCCTGCCTAAGCTTCATAGTAAGTTCAAAGCAAACCTGTGCATCTCAATGAACCTCTTAAGAAAGAACTGATCACGTAGCTCAGTGATCGAGTACTTCTCTAGCATAATGGATCCTGGGTTCAATCCCTGGTAATATGAGAGGGTGGGAGAGAGATATGTTTGTGCATACTAGACTATTAAATGTTTGTGCAATGGAGTACATTCAATGTAGCCGTGGGAAGATGAAAACAAGTGTATTTTTTACAGAGATGGAGTTTCTAGGCTAATTCCATAATATTTTATCACATTATTGATGTCCCTGTGTTCAGACACTATGGCGAAGGTATGGGTTAAATTGACTGTGAGGCCTTACATGGTTTTCAGATAGCATGGTCACCAGAGAATGTGGCACCCATTTAAAAATTATCTGCTGGGATTTGCTTAGGAAGCTAGATTCTTAGCATTTCCAGGCTTTAAGAATAAAGCAAAGAAACACACACACAAAAAAAAGACTTAGGGGGAAAAAAGATGATGCTTTAAGGCCATATTTAGAAACTACCTTGAATGCAGTGCCTATATATAGTAACCCTCTTTTGAGAAAAATAGCTCTTGGCCTTTGTTGTACATTGTGGGTCAGAAGTCTTCCTGAACATCAAGAGGGTGAGCTACAAAGATACATGGATCTGTACGACCAAGTTGGTCTTCTAGAAGCTCGGAGGTAGCCCTTATTACAAGGACTAAAACCATGGTGTTCAATTATTTTTCAACATCAAAGAGCATGGCATGACATGCTGCCCTAGAGTGCCTGACCTGGTTACCTCCTTGTTGGCTGTTAAGTATTGTTATGTGTTCTGGCAGAGCACAGATGTCCTCCCTTCTAGGCAGACCTATATATTTTTTTCAAAGCCCAGCATTATGTTGTTTTAAGTCCTGCCTATTGGATATTAGGTTTCTGCAAACACGAGGTTAGATGTGGGAAGATTTCAAAGAGTAGTTAGTATTTTTTTTCTGAGTCATCTCTTCAGCTCATTCCCCCTTTCATTGAGTCTGGTGCTCTAGCCTGTGGCATAATGCTATCTGTATTTAGGGTGAATCTTCCCTCGTTAGGTAAACGTCTCAAAATGCACTCACAGACGCAGCCAAAAGTGTGCTTCATTAATTTCCCATGTGTTTCTTAATCAAGTCAAGTTGATGATCAAAATTAACCATCGCGTGCTCTCGGCAGCAGTGTCTGAGGTGCTGATTTCTCTGCATCCCTGCAAACACTTGTGATTGTCCATCACTTTGATTACAGCGGTTCTGGTGCTTGGGAGTGGCATCTCACGGAGTTTCCCACTTGAATCTCTGTGACTGTTAATTACTAACTGCCATCTTTTCATGTGCTTATTATCCATTTACAGACACACACACACACACACACACACACAACAATCACACACGAGAGCTATTCCTTGAAATTTTATGGTTACTTTTAAATTAAACTGTCTGTTATTAAGTTATAAAATGTATGATTTATAAGTATTTTCACTTTCTTTACTTTGAAGCATAAGGTCTTTTGTGTGTGTATGTATGACAGGGTCTCTCCAGGTAACCCAGGCTAGCCCCTAACTTCTGATCTTCCTGCCTCATTACCGGCATGTGATATATGTAGCTGAAAGTTAAAATGGTGATCCTTACCATCAATCCAATGATCCTAGCTTCTTTTTTTTTTTCTGGTAAATTTTTATTGTAGGCTATTGTGAGACTGTGTCCTCTGTGCATGACATGGTTGTTGTTGTTTTAAAATTAGAATAGTTACAATTAGTCCCACAAGTCCTGCACATGATAGGACCTCCCGACATGCTGTGAAGCTTCTCACAAGATGGCCCTTAAAGCCCTCCGGGTTTATAAGCAGTCAATATTTGCTGGGAGACATGGGGGCGACAAAGAACTCTCTTCAGTGCAGTAGCCGCGCATTAGCTGCCTATTCTCCTGCTGGTAACTCTTTATCCACGATCCTGTGTGACACGAGTTAAAGCCACTGGGTCAGCAAGACTTGAGGGAAACCATATCTTTTGTCTTTCATTGATTGGTGTCCTATCTGGGATGAATAGAAGTTTGTTCATGTCCCCCAGGAAAGGTCTTACAACAGTGGTTGGCTCTACCAAGTTAAGGTTTTTGTTAACCAATGGCTGTTATATTTCACAAATATATCTTATTGCGTATACATGCAACCTTCCCTTTAACAGGACAAAACCGATTACAGCAGATGTAGATGAAGAAGCAGACAACAGTCCCATGTCTCTGAATATTGAGAGCATGATTTGTGAAAGGTGTCATTTTGCCATTATTTGAACATCCCATAGAGACAAAACAGTCTAGCCTATCATCTGTCTAAACTATATGGGCTAACTCAGGCTTGAAACATGGAAGAGAACATTCCATCTTGCTGGCCCTCCTTACCCTTCCCATGATGCAGTGTTTATTGACCTGTATGAAGGTCTCCTGTGGGCTGTCTCAGACTGTCCCAGTGGCAAAGCCTATAGCAACACCCGAGGACAGAGTGCCACAGCAAGTACTGTTATGCCTGCATATGCAAAGCAACTTGCAAGGGGGGGGGGTAAAAATAGATTATTTTGGATTCATTGTTTCTGTATTTAATCTAGTAAACATCAAGGTGAAAACCATCATGCAAAGAAATAGAAGTTTCTTGTTTGTATAAAGAAGTTTCCATGGTCTTTCCTCTTTCCAGGCCCCTGATGATTGTCACTCAGAAGATCACGACGTTGGCTTTCCAAGTTCATGATGGTGAGAAAACAATTTTCCTTTTGGTTCTCAGAGCCATCCAGGCATCTGGAGCTCCCGTGCATGTATTTCACACACAGTCCAAGCTTTATGTGAGCACTGCAGGACTCCTTAGTCACAGCCTCCACCGTCCCAGCCAACACTCCCCATGTCCTTATGGAATCCACCGCCTTCATTCGATAAAATGTTTGCTCCAAGAACAGTGGGTTTTTGTTTACATTTTAAAGTTAATTCATGATGCCCTCTGGCCTTTTCCTAAATTTATTAAGACAACAGCTTCCCTTTTGCTTCGATTTCATCTCTGAAGAACTTAGAGGGTAGTAAAATATTTAACAGCATTGGTTTTTAATGCTAGGGTTTTAGCCTCGTTAGGGGAAGCTGTGTGCTTGGGAAAATCATCTGATAAGATTAGCCTGTCCTATAAAAGTCTGGGAGAAGGAGGAGTCTTTTGTGTGTGTAAAACTGAACCCTTCCCCCCAGCCCCCCACTTAGGTTCTTGCTAACAATGGCCAGAACAGGTGACTTACGTCCTTAGCGTGAGTTTTCAGAGAATGGAGGAGGACTTTGAGCCAGATGGAAGATTTTAATACAGGGTTAAGAGGTTCAGTGGGCAGGTACCCCGAGGGTTTGAGCTGCTCTGGGGCTGATGTCAACTGTTGACATGTCTTTAGAGTAGACTGGTTGAAAAGATTTCTCTCCAACATCTAGTTTCCTTGTTTTACTTAAAGCATGGGAACAGATTGCACTTCATTTGACCCAGTGCATTTCGTTCATACCTGGGGCTTTAGCTATTCTGCAAAGAGCTGGGTCATTCCATAGCTAGAATGGGGTGTCCTCCATAGCTAGAATGAGGCTCTTTTTTATAGAGCCACCAACCATCCTGATTTGTTCTGTGCTCAGATACATCCCCAAATATGACTTTCATTGTCACAGGAAGTCTCAGAAAAATGGAAACCTTGTCTGGCAGTGGCTGCCAGAAATCTCTAATCGATGGCCCATAGGCCTGAGAAAGCTCAGGACAGCTTTGAAGATAGCCCTCCCTCAAATTATAAACTTATGTAAAATGTTATAGGATTTTCTGGTGGGGGGGTGGGTAGAGGCAGGCAGGGTGGGGGTTAGCTATGCTATTCTGTTCTTGAGTATAAACCATATACATGACAACTTTGTGTCACCCTGTCAAGAGGTTGGACATGCTACCAGTGTAGACTAACAGAGTAACACAACTAGTAGTCAAGATCAGTTCAGTTCTACAAATTGCCATGCACATGTCCTTATTGAGCTCTCAAAGAAGTGAAATGGGTTTAATTGGTCTCTCTCTCTCTGCCTCTCTGTTTCTCTCTGTCTGTCTCTCTGCCTGTGTCTCTGTGTGTCTGTCTCTCTGTCTGTTTATCTCTCTGTCTCTGTCTCTGTCTCTGTCTGTCTGTCTGTCTGTCTGTCTCTCTCTCTCTCTCTCTCTCTCTCTCTCTCTCTCTCTCTCTGTGTGTGTGTGTGTGTGTGTGTGTGTGTGTGTGTGTGTAGACACGGCTTTAATGTGTATCCCAGCTCAGTCTTGAACTTAGACTCCTTCTTCCTTTTTTTGGACACTACCTCCTCCTCCTCCTCTTCCCCTTCTTCCTCTTCCTCCTCCTTCTTTTAATTTTTAAATAGACTTTGGGCCTAAATTTACATTTTAAAGTACTCTTCCTTCACCACATTTCCTGGAGTATTCCTAACATGGAGTAAACTGTTTATTTACTTTTGCCACCCCCACTTGAGTGTGGGACAAATGAGGGAATTCCAGAAACACTCTGTCTTTTCTTAGGCATTTTCTTTTGACAGGATCTTATTATGTCTCCTAGCTGGCTTGAAATTTGATCCCCCTGTCTCTGCCTTCCATATGCTATGATTACAGGCCTGATCGACCACACATAGTTTTAGTGCGTTGTGGAATTGCCTTCATGAGGAGGGCTGCAGATTCAGGGCCAGCTTGGGCTAAATAGTGAAATCTTCTTTCACAAAAACAAGACAGCAGAAAAGCATGCGAAGATCCTACTTTAGTTAGTGTGTGTGCGTCGTCAGGAGGCAGAGTGGGGTGGATGCATGATGGTACCCAGCTCACTTTTATTAAGCCCCAGAACCTAGCCCTTGTAGTGGTGCTGCCTACAGTGAAGGCGGGGGTTTCCCACCTCACTTTAGCCACTTCTGGATAATCCCTCCCAGGCACACCCAGAGGCTGATCTCCTAGGTCATTCGGGGTCCTGTCCGTTGACAGTCACTGTTAATCATCACATTGTGTTTCCCACTGGGAATCATGAGGGAGACATTTGAATTGGTTCAGCTCACGAAAGGCACTCTCAAAGCTGCTAGAGCAATGACATCCTGCCATGTGGTACGGAAAGGGCAGAATTCTCTGGAGCTAATATCCTACTAGCTTGAATAACCTTGAATGTTCCCATGTTCATACAAACCTATGGAGACATTCCTTCTTCACATGAAGTCATGGATAACTGATCCAGGATAACTACACCTGTCATGAGGATGGAATCTGGGGCCTTATGTGTACTCAGTTCACTGCCTTCCTCCTGTAGGGCTTTTGGAAATGAAAACCAGGAGTTCTTTATAGCAAAAATAATTGGCTTTTTCCAACTGAGCTTGGGTAGCCTCTTTTAGGATCAGTTTTTTATTTCCCTAATTTCATTTTCCTAGGATTGGGTCGAAAAGCTGAAGACCTTTCTGCTGAGCAACACCGACTTGCTGTGAAGTAAGTTAGCAATGTAATTAGCAATACATTCTCAAGCCCTTTGCATGTGTCCAGGGCAGTACTTCTCAATTCTCCTAACACCGTGACCCTTTAATACAGTTACTCATCTTGTGGTGACTCCCGACCATAAAATTATTTTCATTCCTACTTCATAACTGTAATTTTGCTACTGTTATGACTTGTAATGTAAATATCTGATATGCAGGATATCTGATGTGCAGCCCACAAATTCGTGATTCACAGCTTGAGAACCACTGGTCTAGAGTTTCCTCATTTTAATAAATACTCACATATCAATTCCATTATATGGATATGATATTACTATTGAATCTGCTATTGATGGGCACTTCTCTGTTGACTAATCCTTGCCTTTGCACAACATAAAGCAATGGCTAACGTTGGCTATAGAGCTTCTGTGTATGTTTGGGACTCCTGTAGGCCAGAGGTCAAGGGCAGATGAATCTCGAATCTAATTTGGTCCATCCTTTCCCAGGATGTGTGTGTCTACTCCAGAATTATTTTTAATGTCTGGGGCCTTTGAGAAATAGTAATTACCAATTCATCTAATGTGATTAGGTCTCTAGCACAGGGAAAAATAGGAATTAGGCCAGAAGAGAATCCAGGTTGGGGAGTTAGCGGGATTCTGAAGTTGGTCTTTGGCTAGTGTGGATGGAGAGGGGAGTGGGAATGGTGATGGAGAGAAGGGCGGGGGCATCCTGAAGAATCAGGAGAGAAACACTGATGGGGCCAGGCAGTGGTAGCGCACACCTTTAATCCCAACGCTTGGGAGCCAGAGGCGGGCGGATTTCTGAGTTCAAGGCCAGCCTGGTCTACAGAGTGAGTTCCAGGACATCCAGGGCTACACACAGAGAAACCCTGCCTTGAAAAACCAAAAAGAAAAAGAAAAGAAAAGAAAAGAAAAGAAAAGAAAAGAAAAAGAAAAGAAAAGAAAAGAGAGGAGAGGGAGAAGAGAGGGAGAGGGAGAGGGGAGAGGGAGAGGGGAGGGGAGAGGGAGAGGGAGAGGGGAGAGAGAGAGAGGGAGAGAGAGAGAAAGAAAGAAAGAAAGAAAGAAAGAAAGAAAGAAAGAAAGAAAGAAAGAAAGAAAGAAAGAAAACACTGATGGGGGACGAAAGCACCATTGGAGTGGCTCACCAAGAGCCACAGCTGCAGGATACAACCCCACCAAAGGGTGCTGAGAGCTTGCTGGCATCCCTGTGGAGTCCCGGGTGGTACCTTTACCACAGAATTGAGACTTGGAAACAGTTGTGCAGGAAGAACTGGAGGGTTCTCATGCACCCAGTCTTCAGCTCAGTCCTGTGTGGCTACTAACAGCTTAAGGCAGAGTCTGACGAACTAATGAGTGCCGGTGTTTCAAGTGACCCCTCTCTACAACGATTCCCTACCACGGTATTAAGGGAACCACATGCTCTTGAAGCATCCAGCAGAACCGTGCACTCCAGGTTTGCCCTGCTATTGTTTTTAGGACCTAGACACCAAAGCAGTCAACAGATTGCACGGCTGGTTTTGTGTGGCTTCCAAGTGGAAGCAGGTTGGGTCCTCCCACCATTTCCTTTGTATTTGTGTTGGCAGTGGGGAGAGAATTCCCCTAGTCCAGAGCATCTCAGCAAATGACATTAGGTCAAATTCTCACCCTGCCGTTGTCTGTTCCTCTGCTTTGTGATGCAAGAAGACAGAGGTGATGAGAAAAGAGCCTCCGAATAACCTTTGCGTGAGATGCCTCTTCCCTCAGAGTTCATGGTCCTCACCAGCCTAGGGAGACATGAAACTGTGAGCATCTCAATAAACCTCCCTCATCCGTGGTAACTGTCTCACAGATGTCTCTCTTAGATGGATCTTACAGAAAGCAGAAGTGCAGTCAAGTATCCGGGCATGTTCTGAAGGAGAACTGAACGTGGATGAAGAGTCTAGTTTCACATCTTGCTTCTGTCCACAGAGCGAAGCCCTCGCTTCTGGAATACTTAAGCTACCATCTCAACTTTATGAGTGTCATAGCCGGCCCTTGCAACAATTTCAAGGACTACGTAGCCTTCATCGAAGGGAGACATATACACATGAAGTTGCTGGAAGTGAACTGGACGCAAAGGGGTTTCCAGAGTTTGCCAGAGCCTTCTCCCATGGTGAGTTTTTAGTACTCAGTGTGTTTCTGGGTGGCGGTGGGGGAGATCAGAGAATGGTTTTCTCTTTCAGGGCTGACCCTTGCTACAACTCATTTTAATTAAAAAGTTGTAGCTGGCGGTGTTGCTTGGTGATAGAGCACTTGCGTTAGCATGCACGAGTTCCTAAGTTTGATCCCCAGAACAGAAAAAAAGAAAACAGAGGGGCTGGAGGCTTTACTCACAGGCTAAGAGCACTGGCTGTTCTTCCAGAGGTTCTGGCTTAAATTCCCAGCAACCACATGGTGGCGCTTAACCATCTATAATGAGATCTGGTGCCCTCTTCTGGTGTGCAGGCATACATGCAGACAGAACACTGTATACGCAATAAATAAATCTTTTTTTTTTAAAGATGTATTTATTATTATACATAGGTACACTGTAGCTGATTTCAGACACACCAGAAGAGGGCGTCAGATCTCATTATGGGTGGTTGTGAGCCACCATGTGGTTGCTGGGATTTGAACTCAGGACCTTCTGAAGAGCAGTCAGTGCTCTTACCCACTGAGCCATCTCGCCAGCCCTAAATAAATCTTAAAACAAAAAAACAGTAAACAGCAGTAACCAAATGTCAAATAGCTTAGTAGAAAGCATGTCCAGTCACCCACCCTCTTTGCTTAAAATTGAATATAGGCAATTACTTAGGTTGTTCTCAGTTCCTTGTCATGTCCGCTCACTTATGCCCCAGTCCCTTCCGGGCAGGATTCCATTGCTGAGCCGACTCAAGGGCACCCATTCCTAGGAAGTTGGAAACTACAGACATGTAGAATGACGTTTCCCGGGAGGTCAGAGGAGCTGGGCAAAATGACTGAATCCTGATATTGAAACTCAGCACCTCTTAACTCTGGATATTCTAGTTTGTGTCTCTGTTGCTGTGATAAACCATGATCAAAAACACCTAGAGGAGGAAAGGGCTGATTTAGCTTACAGGTTATAGGCCTGTGAGAAGCCAGAGCAGAAGCTGTAGGCAAAAAGGAAGAACTGCTTAGTGGCTTGATTGTAGGCTCAGGCTTAGCTACCTCTCTTCTACAGTCCAGCCCAACTGCCCAGTGGCTCTGGGCCCTCTTACATCAGTTAGCAATTAGGTAAACGCCCCATAGACATGCCATAGGGCAATCTGGGGGGAAGCATTTCATCAACTGAGCTTCCTTCTTCCCTGGTGACTGTAGGTTTGTGTCAAAGTGACAGCTGAAGCTAACAATGACACTAGATTTAACATTTGAGTCATCTTCGGAAGCTAACGTCACCCACTGTCTGCCCAGGTGTTCCGTCTCAGGTGTTCAGTTACCTGCACAGGGTCCATTATACCAGAAGCCTCTCCCATCTGACTGGTGACGCAAGCGTGGCTCTCTGGCCATGATGCCCTGGAATGGTATCCATTTCCCTTGTGTTTTGGATAACAGCTCTACCTAACTTATGTTGGTAGGAATACAAAAAAATGCTTTCAGATATGTCCCATGTTTACAGTGAAAACTTACAGTCCTCAAGTGTTACATGCGTGCTCTGCATATAAATGCACCACCTAACCTAATCCTATCAGATTTGTGTCTCGAGGCAGGAAATCCACACCTGTTGCCCTTCCTTCTAGGGAAGTAATTGCTGACAGTGTTCTTTAGGTTCTTCATACCTGAGTAGTTACATGGGTTTCTCTCCCCCACCCCCGTTTCTAGGGAGCTGTGATACAGAAGTTGTGTGTGACCTTGATGTCTCTCCTGTTGTTTTTGACGCTCTCCAAGTCCTTTCCCGTCACCTTCCTTATTGATGACTGGTTTGTACATAAGGCCAACTTTCTGAGTCGTCTCTGGTACTTATATGTCGTCATGCAAGCCGCAAAGCCCAAGTATTACTTTGCGTGGACATTAGGTAAGTTTGATGGAGTGGCCCTAAATGAATGAGGAGCGTCGTGGTCCTCTGTATTCTGGAATAGCCAGAATACCAGTTGTATCATTGACTCGTTCTAAAGTCCGATCCTTCACGGGTGGCTGGGAAGCCAGTGCTAATTTTAGTCTTCAACGTTGCGCTCCTCTCTTTCACCCTCCATAACCTGGTTATCAGTGAGAAGCGGGTACCTGGGCTGTTGTTTAAACCCAGTGCTTGTAGCAGCTTCCAACCACTGAACTTGACCATTGCATGCAGCGAGGTGTTGAGAGAAACTTCCAGCACAGTCTGGCTTGCTTTTCATTTTCCAGGTTGTATGCATGCAGGATGAGTTTTATTAGCACATATCGCAGTTCAGGTTGCTCATGGTGACAGGGATGCCTCGGAAGGATGCTGAGTTCAACTTTTCCTCTTTATGGCGGAAAGTTCCACCTCATTGTTTTTTTTAATCACACTTCTTTTTTTCTGCTGGGGAGTGCTGGCCAATCTCAAGGTTTTATATTGTTCCTTTGAAAGAATTTGGGGTGGAGTTGTATAAAGCTTTGCTAAGTAATGAGCCTATGCACTTACAGAGGCTGGTAAAGGATTTTGAATCCACACCGCAGGTTAAGGAATAGCTGCAGATCCTCTTCTTAGTTTGTGTCTTGGGTTGAAAGTTCCTAATTAAAGTTGGCAGATGCAAAATTACTTATTTAAATATTGGTAATATGGAATAGACTATTTTGGCCATTTAGGCATGCAGAACAGCAGTGGCAGGCTTTTCATGACATTATGCTAATGTTGAGAGCCAGCCACTTTGTATTGCCCCAAGCACAAACGTGCCCATTAAGCAATTTTCCCCTGGACAAGGCTATTTCTAATGCAAAAAAAAAATGTATGTATAAGTTCAGTCCAAATGCATTATTTGGCCAGATGCAACACACTTAGAGGTTTTTGTTTTGTTTTGTTTTGTATGTTTTGTTTTGTTTAAGACTGGATCTTACTATCTGGCCTGGAACTCACTCTGTAGACCAGGCTGGCTCAAACTCAGAGATCTACCTGCCTCTGCTGGGACTTAGAGCTGTGAGCTACCACGCCAGCATTAGAGCTGCTTTAGAATTTATGGTGGGCTATGTTTTGTTCCCATTTCTGTTTGGTGTAATTTAGTTGAGTCCTAGGCTTTGTCCTAGGAAATATCTTCTGCATCTCAAGACTGCCATTTTGTGGGGACACAGAACTCTCCATCAGTTGGGCAAGAGGTATCAAGAGCAGCCCCAGTGGCCATAATATGGAGGAAAAATGTTTCAAAAGTCCATTCCCCTCCTTTCTGATTCTGCTGTTGCTTGGGTAGTTAAAAAATGCTGCCTTCTTTGTTTCTGTAGTAGCTAGGCAGTCCTATCTCAAGTAGCTGGGAGTCCGTTTGGATCCTTGCATATATATGTTTTCCCATGCAAAATAGTTAATGCTTTCACTTTGCTCTTCTAACCTGAGTAAGGATGTGTTCAGGCGTTCATCAGTATTGTGCGTGCGTGTGTGCGTGCTTCTGTGAGTGTGTGCATGCGTGCACACATGCATGCTTACCTGGGTGCATGTGTATATGTGTTTATGGAGAGAGGATGGAAGAGAGTGGGCAAGTCTGTTTCTGTTAACTGAGTTCTCTATTTTCACCTGTTTGCTTTCTCTCTTCTTCCCCCCACCCTTCCTGCTCCCACGTTTTATATCTCAGGGATTAAGGGCTGGCTTTGAATTAAATGAGCTCCAGATTTAAGGAGGAAACAAGGCCATTCGGTGGCCTCGTGGGGAGAGTCTGACACAGGTGGGTTGTGCTGACAGGGTCTGGGTGGGAGGGGTGACAGGGGACAGGATGTCTCTGTGCTCAGGAGAACTCCCCAGACTGGAATGTAGCTGTGATTCTTCGGGGCAGCTTTCTCCGTGCACTGAGATGTTTATCTCCCATCCCCTCTGCCCCATCTCTGTTTTCCTGGTTGCATAGTGGAAACACTTTATTAATTTGCACAGCTTCAATTTGAAGTTTTTTTTTTTCCAGTTTTGATTACATGGGCTAGTCTGAAATTAACCTTTGCATTATTTATAAATAAAGAAGCAATGGATAGTCCATCAGGGAATATTTAAATTGCTTAACGGAATAATTGTTTTATCCAGCTCTTTAAAATGCCATTTACATATAATTGATATACTAATAATAAATTATTATAAATTGAATCCTTAAAGCTGGCCTCTCACGGATCTCAGCTGCACTGCGCTATGTAAGGCTTGCTCTCATTACTGTTCCTATTAAATTAGTAAAACTATTTTCTTTGGACTTCACATCCAATCCTGATTCTCTCCAGCTACTTGGTACTAATTAGGGAGGCTCAACTGTAGCGTAGGCTACATTCTAAGGCCCACGAACTCCAAGAAAGGGATATCTAAACAAGTTTGTCTGCCGTAGTAAGTTACGCCATGCATGGAGAAAGGGAAGCTGGCTTGGGGTTATGAGTCAGAACCTCACTCTGGCTGCTCTGAGCCATGATGGAATCTCAGATAAACTTCTGCAGAAAGCACTGTGCAGAACAGGGAATCCTGACTCTCCAAATAGGGTGATTCTGGGAATTAGTCATCTTGAAAAGGAGCTCTTAAGCCTTTAGGATGTGGAATCCGTTCTGACCTACACATTCAGTACTGCCTACCCTGGAATTGTCTGCACATTGAACAACCATCGCTAGCCTCAGTCCCTCTGCATCTGCATTAGCAGAGTCCATTACAATAAAAATGGCCACCACCCTCTCTTGAGTGCTTCCTCAGATGGGCCCTGTACTGTGTACTTTATATACACCGCAACAGCTCTTTAACCTGGGCACCATTGTTATATCCATTTTACTCTTAGAGGACAGGTTTCTAGAAGTTTGTGTCCTCCTTTAGCTTTTGTATTCCTATACTGCTGAGCCTACCTTACTGTCCCTCCTAACACAGCTGGGAGAGTAAATAAGAAATACTCGTAAGGTGTTGGGTACTGAGACCCAGAAAAGTATGCGAAGTCTCATCTTGATGGCCAGTTTGCTGGCATTGAGGAGCACATAGGCTATTGGTAAAGCACACTTCTAGATGTGAATGTAAGGGAATTTGCAGGGAGGAAATTCCAGTCCTGTGTGGCAGCAGCACCACACATTGGCTGAGGGCTCTGGGATGGGAAAGAATGAGGGAGAAGAAGAAAGATGGGGACACAGGCATTTTTGCTCTTTTTGCTTCCTGAGCGCCATGATGTGACATGCTGTCACACACACACACACACACACACACACACACACACACACACACACACATCCCTTCCCTATAGTGATGGATTGCAACATCTGGGGCTGTCCTTGCCTTAAGTTGCCTTCTTAGGGTGTCTTGTGAAAGTCTGACTATCGAAGCTGGTGATCACAGGACACATGCATTCAGCTCTGTGTGGTAGGCCCAAGGTGAAGGACATGGGCCGTCTCGCGGTTGACATCAGTCATTTCTCGACTTGGTCTCACATACGAACTATGAGGCTCCGTTTTGGCCATCTGTTTTCTCTACTGAGTTTCCCTTTAGAGGACAGAGGATGACATGGGCTCTGTCCTTTTAAATCCTTCTACGAGAAACCAGATAGTTTTCAACTGAAGCCAAGCCTAAGATAAGCATCATTAAATCATCAACTATGCTAAAAATAGAGGAGATAATAATAGAACTGTGTTCTCTCTCCTTCCTTCTGTTCCCTTTTCTCTCTTTCCCTCTCTCCACCTCTCTCCCTCTTCATCTCCCCCTCTTTCCACCCTCCCACTCTCCCCTTCTCTCCCTCTCCAGCTCCCCCTCTCTCCCTCTCTCTCCCCTTCTCTCCCTCTCTTCTTTCTCCCTCCCTCCCTCTCTTTCCCCCTCTCCCTCCATCCCTCCCTCCTTCCCTCTCTCCTTCTCTCCAGTTTTGCGGATGGCATTCATGGTAAGTGCTAGACAAGTCCTGGACCACTAAGCTCAGAGCCATCCTTTTGAGTGACTGTTCTGAAGACGGGCTCCTCTCCAGTAGGCTTGGAAGGCGGTCTGCATTTGGACTTGAACTTTTATGGGATGATCCTCAAAGATCTCCTTCAGATGTAGAACTCTGAAGCACTGTGATTTAATTAGAATGAGTCACTAATGAGCACTTTCTTGAAGAGCATAATCTAACAGAATTTGGACGATGATGAAGGAGGAAATTAGTCTGTTGGTCTTCATCATAAGTATAGGAGCTTGTCAGGACTCTAGCTGGTTACAAAACACCTCATTAAAGCATTTTGAGGCAAATTGTTCTTTTGGGGGCCATTTTCTTATAGTTTAGTTAAATAAATAAAGATGGAAGCGGAGGCTTTCAGAATGACTCTGTGGAGAAGATAGCTTGCTATTTTCTTTATTTTGGAGAGAAAATTTTCCTGTGTAGTTCAAGCTTCATTCTTGCTGTGCAGCCCAGAATAATCTTGTACTCTGGATCCTTCTGTCTCTGCCTCCTAAGCTCTGCCACAGCACACCGTGGAGGGTGTTGATCCCCGTGTACTGGTGTGGCGTCCATTGCAGCTGGTTCCCAGTTCTCACCTTGGCTTCTCTACCTTGTTATGGGTTTAAAACTTACATTAATTTCATCTTGTGTTAGCCTGTCATCCCCTTGCGTGTAACATGTCCAGGATAAGATCTTGGTTTGTTTCCAGTACTGGGTCTCTCCTGACATAGCACACCTACCCTATAACACCGGAGATGGTTAATGTTGGCAGATAACTTGGTGGGGTTCCAGATAACTTTGGGCACACTCATCTGAGCATGCCTGAAGTCTTTTCCAAGGAGGTTTAACTGAGGTAGGAAGACCCATCCTGAGTGTGAGTGGTACCATGGTCTGGGCTCCTGGATTGGATAAAATGGAGAAAGTGAGTTGAGAGCCAGCATTCTTCTCTCCACCTCCTCACTGAGGGTGCTGTGTGACCAGCGGCCTCGTACCCCTACTGCCATGCCTTCCCCACCATGAGAAAAATAAACCCTTCCTTCCTTAACCTGCCTTGGTCACATCAGTCTTCCATCTTGAGTGATAACTCTTAGCCTCCTGCCACGTCCCCTACTGAGCTTTGCGTCTAAGCAGTGACATGTTGTGGCCTCTTCTCTTCCTCTAGCATCCTCCCAGCTCTGAATCCCGCTGCCATATCTTCATCTCATTTCTCCACTCCTCCTCTATGCGTCTCTGTCCATTTGATGCTCCTCCAGTCTTGTGGCATATAGCAAGCACTCACTTAAAGGCTGAAGAACAAATAAATGAAAACCAAGGTCACCAAACAGCCGAGTTCATAATGAGGCCAGATCCTCTGTCTGTGTGTGTGTGTGGGGGTGGGGGGGTTAGGGGGGAAGGGGACTCGTTTTCCAAGAAAGTACAGAATAGGCTTCCAGTGTTGGAACTAGACAAATGTTTGCACTCTTTTAAACACCTCTGCCTGGATCCTGATGGTTTTTCTTAAAAACTACAGCAGATGCGGTGCACAATGCAGCTGGATTCGGGTTCAATGGCATGGACACGGATGGGAAGTCTCGCTGGGATTTACTATCTAACCTGAACATCTGGAAGATTGAGGTGAGGATATTGTGTTTATGGGGCAAACAGTCACAGCAAATAAAGCAAGCTGTGAGTGTGGGGTTCCCAGAGTCCTTCATCAGGGTGTCTGGGGAAAGCTCTTTCGGGGATGCCTGGCCCCGTACCATCCTCACCATTTGTCTCTTCCTTCTCCTCCTCTTCCTTCTCCTGATTAGTGTCATCTTGTTTTCAGCATACCCACCTCCTTGACACTTGCCATGGGTTCAAGGAAAAATGACATCACAAATTTGAAAAACCAGCTAGGAAAATCTTTCTCTCAAATCCTTGTTCTACCAACTAGAAAGTGGACATACATGCCATTTCCTCATGTTTGCACTTGACCTGGATTCCAGTTCAGAGTGTAGACTCATGTAGCCCATGCCTTTAGAACTAAGCATGCCTAAAGATAACTAAGCTATCTTTCTTTCGGAGCTTTTGTTTTGTTTTGTTTTGTTTGTTTTTGTTTTTTTGGTTTTTGTTGTTGTTGTTGTTGTTGTTTTGTCTTGTTTTTTTTGGAAGCAATTTTAATTCATTTGGGTTTGGAGAACTGTCCCGAAGCACACCTTTTAGGCCACTAGAATAGTGCGTCTTTTCTCCAGTCTTTATGATGGCTAAGATGACAGCTCTGGGTGTGTCTTTGGAGACAGACATGGTTCCCTGTAGACCATGCCATTTCAGTTTGCTTTACGTTATTTACACTTGCACGGACAGAACTCCCAGGTCACAGAGCCCTTTATCCTGTAGCAGTAGAGGAAGGCTAAGCGCACAACATCCAGGCAGCTGCTCAGGTCGACTATCAGTTTTTGATTTCCATCTACGCTAGGGCACACATGAGTCCAGGAAGCCTGGGGGACTGACCATCTTCCACCCACATTTAGTGGAAAGCTGACCAAAGTGACTCTGAGAAAACCTCCACCTTCTTCTGCCTGAGGCCTTTCGCATTTGGAAGGCCTCTAGAGGGAAGCTGGCCTGCCTTTCACCTATCAAAAAATTGTAAGGAGTGTGTTAGAGTCTCCTCTTCCTCTTTCTCTTTTCCCCTCCTTCTCTTTTTCCTTCTCTTCTTCCTCTTCTCTCTCCTCTTCCCCTCCCTTCCTGTACCTTTTTCTTCTCTCTCTTGCCCCTTTCTCTCCCTCTTTCTGCCTCCTTTTCTTCCTCCTCTTTTCTCTGTATCTTCTTCTTCCTCCCTTCTTTCCCCTCCTCCTCACCCCCTTTTTCACTCCTTCCTTTCCCCCTCCCCCATCCTTTCTTCTCCTCCATTTCATCTTTCTCCATCCTCTTCTTCCATTGTTCCCTCCAAAGGTAAATGGGAAGAGTGAAACAGAAGCACTTTGTACCTGTTTCCTAACCGAATTGCATCATATATTCGATTTAACTTCATGTGCGATTTGATGCCTCAGATTGACCAGGTTGCACCAACAGCCCTCCCCCACCCCGCCCCCAGTGTGGGGGAAATGCTACTATTTGGATTCTAGAGAATCCGAGGGCTCCGTAAATCAGAAAGCCCTGGCAAGTATGGTTTAAAAAAATGGCTCAAATTTAGAACTGGTTCTGAGTGAGCCATGACACTTTGTCCCATTACAGTAAACCACTGCTCTGCCAGAAAGTTTGCAGACAGCAGAGCCACCTGCCCCATTCTCGGAAAGCCTTAAGAAGACAGTGCACCTCTCTTCGTTATGCAGATGTCAGGCACGGCCCTGGATAGGGACTTCATTCCCGTGGGGAAATCTGTATATCCCCACTGTGCACCAAAAATCAGAACCCTTTCATTATGAGTATGTGCTTGGGGGTCAAAGGCTGATATTAAGTTTTATAGTTATTCTAAGAGAAAATGAGAATGTTAATTTCCACTGTATTTGGTATGGGGCAAGAACAAAGGAGCAACAAGGAAGTCTGATTTTGTTACAGTGCTCCAAGGCCATGTTTGAAGCATCTATTAGCTGTGTAAATAGAAACAAACTGGATTTAGAAAAACCCAATAAATAATAGATTGCCTGACAACTGTACATCATCCGTTACCTCTTTCCCATTTACCTCGCATCTTTCATATGTGTATCTGATTTCCTCTTGTCTTTTAGTCTGTTATCTATCATTTCTCTAATTATCATCTGTTTATAACTATTTACCTGTCTTAGAGTTTCTATTGCTGTGATAAAACTCCAGGACCACAGGAAGCCTGGGAGGAAGCGGTTTATCCCAGCCTACTCTTCCACATCACAGCCCATCACTGAGGGAAGTCAGGGCAGGAACCTGGAGGCAGGAGCTGAGGCCGAGGAGTGCTGCTTCCTGGCTTGACCACTGGTGATATTTTCACCCTGCTCTCTTATTCATCTCAGGGCCACTTGCCCAGGGATAGCACTGCCCACGGTGGGCTGGACCCCCACTACAACAATCATTAATGAAGGAAGTGACTTATAGACTTACCTACAGATAATCTGTTGGAGGTGTTTTCTCGATTGAAGATCCTCTTCCCAAATAACTCTAACTTATTTCAAGTGGACAAAAGCCTGAGAAGCACATTACCTGTGTACGTCATCAATTGTAATTATTGTGCATCACCTCTCTATTGTCATTTGTTGTCCATCCAGCCTGTGTTCTTTATCATCTGTCTTCCATCTGTATTACCCATCTCACATCTGTCAGGCCGTCTTCTGTCTCTCTTCTTGTTCTGTTTGCTCTACGCTCTCCTTTCAAGCATGTAATCATCAGGTGGATATGTGGCCTCAACAGGCTTCCTTCCTCCCTCCCTCCCTCCCCCTCCCTCCCTCCCTCCCTCCCTCCCTCCCTCCCTCCCTTCCCTTCCTTTCCCTCCCTCCCTTCCTCCTTCTTTCTCTTTCTTTCTTCATTCTTCTCTCACATATTAATCCCTCCCCTCCTCTCACCCCTGCCTCTTTCTCCCTCCCTCCACTACTTCCCCTTCCTTCCCCCACTCTGTAAACAGGGTTTCTTATGGCTGGTTTTCCATGAGGGAAAAGCCACACTTCTTGTTACCCTTTGAATGAGAAAGCACAGTTCATGGCTTATTTGGGACTGCCTTCTTTTGGCAGTTGACTGACTTACCCTGTTTCCTAATGGGTGATATTTCTTTATTTTCTTTTCTGTATTGTGATCCCTTCATGCATGAAGGCTCTTACTATTCCAGGCAAAATTGGATGCAGTTGGGACTGTGCCGCTATTTATAGACATGACTGTAAAAGGCTGACCTAGTTTGCACATGGTTACACAGTACAAAGTTAACAGTTTCACGTAACTCGTCCCCAAAGCCCTACAATCCAGTGACTGACCTTTCTGTGTGATAAATCCCATTTTAGAATAGTTTTTAGTCATTTGACTTCGTTTTTTAGGAAATCAGAGTGGGAGGGGATGGACAGGACCCCCCCCCCTTCAGTTTTGCTCTGATGTAAAAATAAGTTCTGGGCAGATTCAAGTTTCCAAGCCAAAGCTTAACTGCATCTTATAAATGCCAGAAAATGTTACTGCCGGGGGCAGAACAGCTGATTGATGGGACTGTGAGTAATCTCGCTCGGAATCCACACCAGCTCCGAGCAAGGGAAGTCTGGGCAGGACTTTCCGTTGCTTGGGTATTTTTTAAAGCTAATGATAGGTGTTATTTTCTTGTTTTCAGACTGCCACGAGTTTCAAAATGTACTTGGAAAACTGGAATATTCAGACATCTACGTGGCTGAAATGGTAAGGGACACAAGAGGTACTTGATTGCTCCTGGCAGGGATGCGCTTAGGGGCTTCCTAGGTGAGCAGCAGCTACCGTCCAGTCATGCAGCTGCTGACCGCCATGCAGTCTGACACTTTAACGTGCACATCTTGTAAATAAAAGAAGTAGGCACGGTGGCTTGAGAAGACCCTCTGTCTGAGCCCATTGTATCCCATAATGCTCACCACTCTGTTCCACACACTTGTTTATTTCTTCTGGCAATCCTGTGAGACGTCATTAGTTGTATTACCCCATTTAGTAGCCATGGAAAGTGAAAGAGAGGGGCTACATGACATGCCCAAAGTCACAGAGTTTTGAGTGACAGTCACAGGGCCAAAGGTCTGTTCCAAGAACCAGACTTTTGGCCTCTGGGATGTATGGCCTGATTCCCAGGAGAGTCTAGATTTTAGATCTTAAGAAGTCAGTGTGAATGTCCAATCCCTGATGAGAGCTGCTACTGTGCCCAGCCCAAGGTGATTAAGACTGAAAAATGTTAGAGATAAAAGTTTTCACTCATGCAAAATGACACAAAGAATTTTTTTAAAATGCATGTGCCTAGTCCTCATGTTAAAAAGAAATCTTACTGAGAATAGAGTTCTAATCCTGTGTTTTTAATCTCAGTTATATTTCTTTTTTTCTAATGAAAAGAGAAATGGTCTCCTGGATCTGAGCGTATATTAGTTGTGGTGGCTCAGGTCTTTGATCCCAGGCTTGGGGAGGCAGAGACAGGCAGATCTTTGATTTCAAGGCCAGCCTGGTCTACAGAGCCAGCTCCAAGACAGCCAGGGCTATACAGAGAAACCATGTCTTAAAAAAATAATGATGATGATAATAATAATAATAATAACTTTTTAAACATCAGTCACTTTTGAACCATCGGTGATGAATCCATGATAATTGCTTGAATTTTCTGCTTCACTTCCTATTAGGGCACTCTGACTTTTTGCAGTGTATGTTGGCCACCTTTGACTGTGATTGGCAATGCATTGACTTGAGTTTTAGAGAGAAAGCCCCTGTCACTTCCTATCAGTTATTTTAATCAATAAGGTCTCAATGGAATCAGCTAACTTTTCTAGCTTCTCACTGTGTAGTTCCCACATTGAGCATCTACATCTCAGAACATGAAGCGGCAAATGTCCCCATATTGAAGCCTTTGATGCATGATGTCCTATGTGGAAAATTCTACCTCTGACCTCACAGGACAGATGGCAGTCAGAACATCCATGCTACGGCATTGGGTGAAGCTGCATTCCAGCTGTGTATGGAAAGTGTTCATGAGATACAAATGAGCTTTGTGGTTTAGACTTGGGTCTCATCCCCAAGATAACTCATGCAGTTACAAACATCTGAATTCTGTAAAAAGAAAGACAGACAGACAGACAGACAGACAGAAAGAAAAGAAAAGAAAAGAAAAGAAAGGAAGGAAGAAAAGAAAGGAAAGGAAAGGAAAAGAAAAGGAAAGGAAAGAAAAGAAAAGAAAAGAAAAGAAAAAGAAAGAAAAGAAAAGAAAAGAGAAAAGGAAAGAAAAGAAAAGAAAAAGAAAAAGAAAAGAAAAAGAAAAGAGGTCTGACATCGAAAAGGCTTGTCTCGGGCATTTGGGGTAAGGGCTGCTCAGTGTCTATCCTGGTCATTTAAAATCTGACAGGCTTTGAGCAGTTCCTCTAACTAGCACACTAATTTCTCCCTGGAGTTCCAAGATGAAAATGTCCATTAGTCAGATGGCATAAGGGCATGTTGGAAAGATGAATTAATGTTGGCTAAATGAAGGTAATTTCAAAAGATGCACATATGGAGTCCAGGTATTTTGATGCCGTTGACACTCTTATCAGTACCCTTAGTGGATGCGCCCTTTGGTGGAACCTGCATCTATGAGGCAGGAACTTGTGTTGAGTTGAAAGAGACCACCCAGACCTTTGTGATAATAACCGATGTGATAGGGTCCAGACCAATTAGTCTAATGAGATTGTGATTTATAGTGGAGCCAGGGAGTGCATGTCTGATAGCGCTCAAAGATGCCAGAGAAGCACAGGCTGCCTAGATTTCATCGCAAGCTCCTGCTAAGAGTCAGGCAGGCATCTTTCAGAATGGATCTAAGGACTTCAGTGTGGTCTGCCCGAAGGGATGCAGGTGTCCCTGGAATTGTGCAGTGTTTTCACCAGGGGTTGGTGGTCCTTCCTCTCTTCACAGTGTGTGCTATGAGCGGGTTCCCTGGTACCCCACAGTGCTCACCTTCCTCCTGTCTGCTCTGTGGCACGGCGTCTACCCTGGATACTACTTCACATTCCTAACTGGAGTCCCTGTCACATTGGCAGCCAGAGCGGTAAGCTTCCCTCAGGTGTTGGGTCTCTTAGCAACCTGGTGTGTGTGTGTGTGTGTGTGTGTGTGTGTGTGTGTGTGTGTGTATGTGTGTCTGTGTGTGTGTGTGTGAGATGGTTGTTGTTGCTCTGGTGAGTTGGAGCTCTGGGGTTGCTGGGAGTGGCTTTTTGATGCCGAGTGATAACTTCCTTCCTGTATGCTACTTTTGTTTTCTTGGAATAGTATTTGGTAAAAAAAAAAAAGTCATATAATATGTAAAAAGTTGTCTTATTGCAAAAGTACTTCTATGTATAAGGACTTGTCTTTGTAAAAGTGGTTAACTGATTCACTTGCAGAGAGTAAAACAGTAAGAATTTTATGAGCAACAAATGACTCCCTTGAGAAATGGAGACACTTTTAATCATTACAGACGGAATGTTCATATAAAGATGATCAGGTTTATTAATTAGTGCAGTCTCTACCAGACTTCAGTTCGCTCCTACC